>NC_062289.1:20838963-21465099 GCF_902655055.1 Lutra lutra | reverse complement strand
TTTAAAAGTATAACATTGAAAAAAAAAAACAGAAAAAAATAGTTACCTTTGGAAATTCCTATTGCGCACATATTCCACTTTTATTTCTAGTAGCAGATACTTCTGCTAGTGTGGCAAATAAAGGCTTTAAACTCCCTCAATTCATTCTTCCATGACCATTACATTCTTGAACATTTACACTTCGTTGCCAACTTTTCTCTCTATATATATTTATTCCTGGACAATCAGTGCTCAAATGATGTATAAGGTGTCAAAAAATGAATGAATGTGAAGTGACAGATTGTCTTTAAATAGGGAAGCTGCTGATAAAGCCAACAAGTGCACCAATAAAACTATATACCTTGGCAACTGCTCCAGACCTCAAGATCAAGCAAACGTACCATCTTGTCTTTGATTCCACCTCCCAGATAAAATTGCATGCAATGAATGGTCAGAGGGTTATAACTATCCTGGGGGAAATTACCAGCAAAAGTAAATAAATTCCATACAGCATGAGCCAAACTGCTTTATTAAACTGATTGGCAACACAATGTTTCCTTCCATTTGCTGATATGAGGATTGGAGTTCTCAAATCCACAAAAATCATTTAATTTCTCAAACCTAGATGAAAGAGAGAAATGGAAGAAGGTGGTCCAGGGCCCAGGAGGAATTTATTTGTCTTTTTCCAACTTATTGTCCATGCTGTCCCACTCTGAAGCAATGCATTTTTGATTCTCATGTTTGGATGGCATTTCTGCTTAGGGAATCACTCACATTTTGATCTTTAATTCCTTCGGGGACAGCCAGTGAAAAGTGCTTTTATAAGTTACAGTTCTGACCTTTTTAGGATTCTGTTATTTGATTAAAAAGCATTAGAGGTCTTTCTGTATGGCAGTGTTTATTGCCTGTAACAAAGTAATCAGAAATGCAACCAAAGAGTAATTTGTAAGGGGTTATGGATTCATTCCCAACAAATATTTATTGTTACCGGTGCAATTCCACACTGAAAATGAAATACACCAGAGATCTGTTTGTCTTCCTCTCTTGGGACCCATGACACTCAACTGTACTAGAGGTGAAAACAATTTATAAAAACGGCATTTGGCTCCTTGAGAGATTCAAACCCTTGAATGAGATCCAAGTGAAAACTTGCTTATAAAGCTCCCTCCAGGGAAAGTGTGACATGGCATGATGTGAGTATTGCTCTAGGTAACACCTTAATTTCTTGTGGTCTCTAGATGCATAGGGGAATCCCGAGACCTTTCCAGGTGTCCCATGAGGTCAAAACCATTTTCATAATATTATCAAAGTATAATTTATTTTCATTGTGTTTACATTTGCACTGGTGGACAAAACTTGGATGCCTGAGCATGAATCGAGACAGTAGCACCAAGCTTATCTAGTTTTTATTCTGTTTTGTTTTCAAATAACAGTTATATTGAGATATAATTCACGTACAATACAATTCACTCATTTAAAGCATACAGTCTCTAGGGTGATATTTATTACCACCACCAATTCTCAGGTTTCCAAACACCACTTGGGGGTTCACCATTTCAATTCAATTCTTACACTGTCTTCGTGGAGATAACATCAGATCCCACAAGTCAAGGGCAGTTTGCCACAAGACTGCTCCCTAACCTCAATGCCAGTGCAAGTCCAGACTACCATCTGTAATTCTGACCGATCAGCTGCCAATCAGAGGTTTCCCTCATAGGGTTTGATACTTTGCTGGAGTGGTTCACAAAACTCAGGGAACTATTTATTTATGTTACCTGTCTATAACAAAGAAGAGCATAAAGGATAGAGATGAACAACCAGATGAAGAAGGTGAAGTCCAGAAATATCCCAAGTACAGGAGCCGCTGTCTCCCATGGAGTTAGAGCACGCCACCCTCCCAGCATGTCGATGCATTCACTAACCTGGAAGCTCATCAAATCTAATTGCTCGGGAGCTTTTATAGAGCTTTAATCTCCAGCTCTCACTCCACTTGCAGACAGTCAGTGGGTGAGGATGAAAGTTCCGAAATTCCCATCACTTGGATTTTCTGGTGACCAGACGTCTCTTGAGGCTATCCAGGGACCCCATCCTAAGTCACCTCATCAACATAAACTCGGGCGCGATAAAAAGGGGTTCCTTATGAATAACACTCCTATTACTCAGGAAATTCCAATTACTCGTAGGAAATTCCAAATTTAGGAGCTCTGTGCCAGGAACTGAGGACAAAGATCAAATCTATTTCTTATTATGCCACAAATGCAATGGTTTTTAGTATATCCACAGATACATACATCCCTCTCCACCATCAATTTAAAAATATTTTTGTTACCTTTATTTTTTTTTTAAAGATTTTATTTATTTATTTGTCATAGAGAGAGAAGCGAGAGTGAGCACAGGCAGACAGAGTGGCAGGCAGAGGCAGAGGGAGAAGCAGGCTCGCTGCCAAGCAAGGAGCCTGATGTGGGACTCGATCCCAGGACGCTGGGATCATGACCTGAGCCAAAGGCAGCTGCTTAACCAACTCAGCCACCCAGGCGTCCCTTTTTGTTACCTTTAAAAGAAACTCCATAACCTTTAGGTATGACCCTCCCTACGTACCCCCATCCACCCCAGCCTTAAGCAACCGCTAATCTACTTTCTGTCTCTATAGAATTACCTTTCTGGGCATTTCATATAAATGGAACCATATAACATGTGGTCTTTTATAAATAGTTTCTTTCACTTAAAGTAATATCTTCAAGTTACATCTATGTTCTAGCATGTATCAGTATTTCATTTCTTTTTACAGGCAGATAATATTCCATTGTATAGATATACCACATGGTGTTTATCCATTAATCCTTAAGTGACATTGGGCATTGGGTTGTTTTCACCAATTGTCTATGAATAACGTCACTATAAACAATGAGTAGAAGTTTTTATGTGAGCATGTCTTCATTTCTCTTAGGTATATATTTCAGAATGGATTTGCTGAGTCATATGGCAACTCTATGTTTAACTACTTGAAGAACTTCCAGACTACTTTCCAAAGTAGCTACACCATTTTATCCCCACATATCCCCCAGATATTGGCATAACTTACTGCCTCACTGCCTTCATATCTCTGCTCAGATATCCTTGAGGAGACTTTCCCTGACTGCCCTATCTAATTCATACCTTCCTGCTACCATCAGTTCTTTTATCCTGCTTTCTTTGTTTTCATAGCCTTTGTCACCACGTGATATATTATATATTTAAATATTGATTTATTTTCTGTCTCACATGTTAGAATGTCCTTTGATGACAGCAGGAATGTTTTCTGTTTTTTTTTTTTTTAAGATTTTATTTATTTATTTGACAGGCAGAGATCACAAGTAGGCAGAGAGGCAGGCAGAGAGGCAGGCAGAGAGGAGGAAGCAGGCTCCCCGCTCAGCAGGGAACCCAATGTGGGACTTGATCCCAGGACCCTGAGATCATGACCTGAGCCGAAGGCAGAGGCTTTAACCCACTGAGCCACCCAGGCACCCCTGTTTTCTGGTTTTGTTTTGTTTTGTTTTTTAGTACTATAACCCAAATCCTGTAAGACTATCCAGCATATAATAGGTAACAATAAATATTTATTAAATCAACAAACTAATGACTCCATTGTAAATGCAGATTGACTTGATCTGCCTTTACTTTTTCACTTAGTAGAATGTAGAAGTAGGCTTTAGAATAACAGTGTATAAAAAAGTACTTTTGGGCGCCTGGGTGGCTCAGTGGGTTAGGCCGCTGCCTTCGGCTCAGGTCATGATCTCAGGGTCCTGGGATCGAGTCCCACATCGGGCTCTCTGCTCAGCAGGAAGCCTGCTTCCCTCTCTCTCTCTCTCTGCCTGCCTCTCCATCTACTTGTGATCTCTCTCTGTCAAATAAATAAATAAAATCTTTAAAAAAAAAAAAAAAAGTACTTTTAAAGAAACAGGAGATGTGACTCATTACACAGGTACTTGGTAAGAAATCATTGAGAAATTGAGTATGTCCTTAAGGAAATTGAAAAACTAAACTATGGCATGAAGTTTGGGTCATTCAGTTTTAGGATCATGATTTCCTGGTGTTTGGCTTTAGGTTTGGACCCTCAAAGGTCAATTGGGAAAGGAACTAAAGAAGCATATAGTGAGTTAACTCAAACAAAGGTAAGATAAAACTTTCCCCAATGAGGATTGCTAAGCTTTGAAAAACAATCATAGTAAACTGGTGGAATGGGCTTCAAAATAACATCAGGGAGTAGTGGGAAGAACTCCAGAATAGAATTTGTCTCAGCCCTACTGCTAAATGGCTGTATAGCTCTGAACAAAATATTTAGTTTCAATAGTTTTCAACAAACCTTTGCCTGTCAAATGAGAGTGTTAGTTTAGACAATCCCTATGGTTTCTTAATATCCTTCTCTGAAAACACTAGAAAATAACTTTAGCTAATAGGGATAATATTGAATGCAATCCTCTATAGTTAAGGAAGTAGTTGATGGGGAATTAATGACTTCTAATTTTAAAACAACACATATAACTAATCATTTCAATTGAGATAGACTTATTAAGTTTATTGCTATTGGTAATAGCAGTAAGAGAGTGGGTGATGTGATATTTCATGGAGGGGTAGTAATTTAGGTTCTCAGCTTAACTCTTCACTGCTCATTGTCCGTGTAGATATAGACTATGTAAAACTGACTCTACTTAATCAACTGGGTTTAGAACAATTCAGTCTGATGTGCAGATAACAGGTCCATCAGTTAAATGTTAATTAATATAGTTGCCTCAAGATTAATTCTGTAACCAGCCCAAGCTGGCCCAAATGGAAAATCTGAATAAAGCTTTTGCATATAAAAAAGTGTGAGTATTTAGAAACCAACAGCCTCCGGAGCACCTGGGTGGCTCAGAGGGTTAAGCTGCTCTCTTCCGCTCAGGTCATGATCCCAGAGTTCTGGGATGGAGCCCCGCATCAGGCTCTCTGCTCAGCAGGGAGCCTGCTTCCTCCTCTCTCTCTGCCTGCCTCTCTGCCTACTTGTGATCTCTCTCTGTCAAATGAATAAATAAAATCTTAAAAAAAAAAAGAAAGAAAAAACAGCCTCCAATTTGGAATTTCAGGACCTATTTTATTAAAGATTTACTTGTTCAAATTCAGAAAAAGAAATGCTTCCCTACGGAATTCAGATGACAAATGAAACTCTTTCCTCCCTGAACGATATTGCATTTTTGCAAACTGGTGTTGGATATACACTGCCATCACTGTAGACTAAAAATTCAACTAATTTTAAGCAAGACTAGGCTATTCTCCTCACAAATGATTACTGAGCCATTACCTTCCTTGTACATATCTGTGCCAAGAAAATGTTTTTCCTGAAAGCAGCTCTCCTCCCCCCATTAATAACCATTTTTGTGGCACACCATAATCAATAGGTCTCATTTGGTGCCTGATGTGTCCTATTGACAAATAAAGGGTGGGTCACCAATGCGTAGCTTCCGGCACTCCAGGTGTGAGCGATTTGGATACTGTTTAATTCAGTGCATTGTGCTGCTCATTGGCCCGTGGCAGTTTTTTATCTCCTCATCACTCCAGCAAAGCTAAGTTTATCTTTGTTTTGTTTTGTTTTTCTCTAAGAGAATTCTCAGTTATGGTTACAGCAACAAAGCAACTCACATATTTCTGTCACCTCCTACATTTCCATTTCTCACCATCAAAATAAATGAATATTCTAGTCTGTTTTAAAACAGCACATTTTACAGATAATTGCCTTCATAAAACCTGGCCTGCAAGTATACCATTAACAATGAAAGTATAGGATTTTATTGTCTCAAACACCAAAACCAGAGATATTCTTTAAGGATTTGCTAATAGGTGGCCTTTCGGAATAAAACTGATTAGAGCACTGGTTTATCCTCGAAATTTTTAAAGGGATATTCCAATAAAATATTCTTGAACTCCTTAATCCAATACTTGGTACATGAAGACATGTAAGCCTTGAAATTCAAGTTGTTAGGACTATACCACAACCTCAGAAAGAATGAGAACATTACCTTATTTTTGTTTTACCCTCTTGACCCTCTAGCAATGAATTCGCGATCTTAAGTCATACTCTGCCTGCCTGCTCAGGAAACCTTCAGAGCATTAGATTTTATTTATTTATTGTTAAAGACTTATTTATTTGAGAGAGAGAATGTGTGTGTGTGCGTGTGTGTGTATGCAGAAAGTAGGGGATGGGCAAAGGAAGAGGGTAAGAGAGAACCCTCGAGTAGACTCCCTACTGACTGTGGAGCCCAGATGTGGGGCTCAATCCCCAGACCCTGAAATCAGGACCTGAGCCAAAATCAAGAGTTGGATGCTCAACCAACTGAGTCACCCAGAGCATTAGATTTTAATAACAGGGCAACAATGGAGCATAATCAACGAGTGGATGAGAGTTCCCAGGTTTTATGGAGAGTGATTCTGATATTGAAGCCAAGGATAGAATCTTCAAGTACTGAAGCTACCAGTATTAATTCATTATTAAAATTATCACCAACATAATTATCATTGTCACCATCATCATCAGAGCCATTTATTCATTGTCTACTAAGATAAATGTAATAAGTGTTATTCTAAGTGCTTTCATATGCATACTATGGTTTGTTTGCAAAGATGTTCATAACAGTTTTTCCATATCTATGAGCACATCCCTTTGCAGTGTGACTTTGCCACTCTTCCCACCTAAAGCAGTGCTATTTTCTCCTCTTCTTGAATCTAGTCTGGTGTTGCACTGTTTTAGCCAGGAGTGTGAAAAGAGTGACTTTCTGTGATTCCTGATCCTTGGCCACATTAGGTCTTAAAAGTTTTGTAGCTTCCATTGCTCATTGTGGCTGCCCTAGACCACCATGTAGAAGGGCTTGGCAGAAGAAAAGACCAGATGAAAGGTGACAGAGACAGCAAGAAAGAAAGAAGAGAGAAGTCCAGGTAACAACCACCTGACGTAAAAATGAGGCCGTCTTGGACCACCTAGCCTCCATTTGAGCCACTAGATGTCAGCAGATCGCAGCTTCATGAGGCACCATGGGCCAGGCTACCAGACAGAACACTCCCCATCCCACCCAAATTGCAAAATCATAAGCAGAGAAATGATTTTTTGTTTCAGGCTACTAAATTTTGTGGTGGTTTATACACAGTAATAGATAACTGAAACATGCCCATTTCCTGATCTAATTCTCAATGGAGCACTGTGTTATTTCCAGTGCTTCTACCACACTGTCTTCAGTATCAGTCTGTCAAATATTTATTAAGTACTTGAGCATCCCCACATTACACAATGTACTTGTTTGCTAAAACAAAATATAAGATACTAACTTCAAGAAAATAAATGGGAGAGATGATTAATTGATATGAAACAAAGTTATTATCAACAGTTGTGATCTCTCTTCTGGCTTAGGTGGCTGGGCATGAAGGAATGGATCTACAGCTCATTCTCTCTGGTTGCAACCTGCCCAGATAGATTGGTCAGGAAATAGGGGGTGGAGTGGAGGCTTAGACCATCCAAGTTTTCATAACACCATTACCACTTTAGGTGTCCAAAGTGCATCCTGGGTCTTCCAAGGACTCTGGCCACTTGAAAGGATAGTTGTCCACTTGGAGAGATTTAGAAAATAAGCTGAGCAATCCTGAGGCCCACCTGTGTGTGCTTCCTGCTGGATAATCATTGGACCTGCTGGTTGCAGTGGGAATGATGACACAGCCCACCCACACAGCTGATGTAATAGTGTTCACTCAAGTCAAGACTGGTTCACCCAAGTACAGACCAGATGAGCTTCAGGGTTGGATTAAGCTCTCATACAGGGATGTACAACTAGATCAGCTATTCCTCCAAATATTTTCTGAAATCAAAGAATTTAACACTTCTGTTCTCAGTTTCTACTGTGACAGACTTTCCCTAAGGCAGTGGTTGACTAATGTCTATCTGGTCAGAGAGAAGAAATGCCATGAAGAACAGAAAGAATATAGCTTTCAAAATCCCGTCCTAACACATGGAATATGGTTTAGTGCCATGTGGAGGGGGAACAAGCTCAAGAAGATTTCAGAGAAATTGGGCATCGTCACTACTGGTCAAAGGAGTCAGGGAAAGCTTCATGGAGGAGGCAGGATATCAGCCACTCAATCAGGAACAGTTTAAATTACCAAAAATAGAATCAGCATTGTCAGGATTTTCATAAAGCCCCTCTTAGCCATTCCTGTTTGGATGTGGACATTTCTTGAGTTCATTCTGAGACACATGCCGGGCTAGGTTTATTCTAAACAAGACAGTATTTATAATCCTAATACTTCACATTTTTATGATACTCTGTTTGGCAAAGTAGTTTTACATATATTATCTCATTTGATATAACAGTGTTCACTATAAATTATTATTATAAGAGACAGTTTTGTCATTCAGGCATGCTATCACCAGCCAGATACCGTATTTTGTTCTTTTCTGAACTATTAGGTGGTTTGCTTTGTTTGATTTTGTTTTCTGCTTTCGTGGCCATACATTCTAAGTAATAAGTCTGAGTTGTTCAGGGATTGCAATAGTAATTCCCTCCTTGAGAGTTTCTTAAATCCCTTATTCTTAGTCTCCTCACAAATGAAATACAGTGTTTTTCCCTTATGGACATCAATGCACCTAAACACATGGATGTGCCATTTTAAAATATTCCTGACCTTTCCTCCCTCCATTCATCACTGCTGACTCACCTGGGCAACAGGACATCTTACAATAACCCTGTGTCTTGCCCTTTAGGTTTCCTGACGTTGTTTTTTTAATATTTGGCTCATGTTCAGAGCATATAACTTTATTTTTGGCCATCCCCTTCCAGATTTTGCAACCCAATTCACCCTGTACTCCAATTCTAAGATGTTTCTTATCTCATAGAACTTATTAAATAGGCATGCTTCACTCAAGGCCGCATAATTTTATTTTTCTCTCAATTAAGTGATGTGACAGTCCACTGGGGAGGTAGAAATCTTTAAAGATTATCACTCTTACTCTAACAACAAGAAAACTATGGATAATTCCCAAAATTTGAACTTTTCTTGAACCCACCAGGCAGTTAAAGTCACACCTGAAATCTATGTAAAGAGAGGCACCTCGGGGCACCTGGGTAGCTCAGAGGGTTAAGCCTCTGTCTTCCGCTCAGGTCATGATCCCAGGGTCCTGGGATCGAGCCCCACATCCTGCTGAGCCTGCCTCCCTTCCTCTCTCTCTGCCTGCCTCTGTGCCTACTTGTGATCTCTGTCTGTCAAATAAATAAATAAAATCTTAAAAAAAAAAAAAAAAAAAGACCAGCACCTCCATGGACAGAAACATGGAAGATAGGCACTGACTTACAGCACAGGAAGAAAACCAGTAAAACAGGGCTTCCCTATAGGAGAGTAAGAAGGAGATTTAATGGCTAAAGACTGAATGTGAGCTCATGTGAGATTATGCACAGGATCTCTGGGAGCTGCATACCTGCTGGCGGGACCTTCATCAGTGATCTCAAGAAAGATCAGGAGCAAGAGAAGGCCTCCATCGTCATCCAGCCCTGGGTTTGGAGAGTGGCTGCCACTAGAAAATACACAAAGTCCCACCTGGCTCCTTTTCTATGATGCAACAAAAGCCTTAGGTTGCTGGAGGAATGACCTTCAAGCCTGTTCCTGCCAAGACACAAGTGAAGACCTCAGGTGGCTGTGGGAAGGGAAAATGGAAAAACTTTCTGCCTTGGAGAAAGATGGGAGAAGGGCAGAATCACGGAAAAAGTCCCACACTAGGTACCAGGGACACAGGACTTGTCTAACATGAAGGCTAGACTGGGACATTGGGAACCACACACCCCTTTCCCTACCAGGCCCTCAAGCACAGAGTCACAAGCAACATTTCCATATCTATAAGCACATCCCTTTGCAGTAAGATTCTACCACTCTTCTATCAAAAGTAGTGTTCTTTTCTCCTCTTCTTGAATCTAGTCTGGGGGTGGTGCATTTTTGCCAACAGAGTGGGAGAAAAGTGACTTTCTGTGATTCTTGAGCCTTGGTCGTGTGAAGTCTGACAACTTTGGTAGTGTCTGTCGTTTGACATTGCTACCTACCACCATGTAGAAAACAACTCTCCAAGGTACAGGTATAAAGACACGGCCTAATCATGAGGATGAAACAGACTCAGAAAAAACTCCCCAGCAAATGAGTCCTCAGCCTAAGCACAAGATAATGAAAAAGAAGCACAAAGTAATGATAGAGAAATTTGAAGCAAGTGGTGTGCTGAAGGCAGAATCACAAAAAAACTCAAATGCAGTTCAGAATTCAGTAATCCAGGAAACTTTAAATCTACCAGAATTAAATATATATATATACACGTATGTATATATGTATTTATATAAATGTATGTATATAAATATATACATATCATATATATGATATAATAATATAGAGCTATATATATCAATATATATATTGATATATACATATCAAGAAAATGACAATTAAATATATATCTACCAGAATTAAATATATATATATACACGCACGCATATATGTATTTATATAAATGTATGTATACATACATTTATATAAATACATATATGCGTGCGTGTATATATATATATTTAATTCTGGTAGATATATATTTAATTGTCATTTTCTTGAACCATATTGTGCATACTATATGTTCATTAAATAATTTTGTATTATAGAATGCAAAATGAAAAATGACTTTATAGATTTTTTTGGTATAATACATATTCAAAAGTATTATGTGCTAAGAATAAATGGTTAATATTCATTAAATTTATATCAAACTATATCAAATTTTCACTTGCAATTGACCAAGTCCTTATCAAATACTACACTATTTTTAGAAGATTTTATTTATTTGTTTGTTTGTTCAGAGAGAGAGAGAGAGAGAGAGAGCACAAATGGGGGAGGGGCAAAGGGAGAGAGAGAATCTCAAGCAGATCCTGTGCTGAGCACAGAGCTGACTCAGAACTCTATCCCAGGACTCCACGATCATGCCCTGAGCCAAAGGCAGAGGCTTAACTGACTGAGCTACCCAGGCACCCAATACTTGCACTTTTTAAATGTGCTATACCTTCTGATTGGTTTGTGGCATTTTATATACTTCAAAGTAATAAAACAACATCTTATAAAGATATCCTTCAATAAAAATTAGCTGTCAAAGGGGCTTTCTTGAGGGTATTTTGAATTTTTAGGTTTTCACTATATTCGATTATTTAAGAAAAATGTTTGCCATGCCATGTTGAGCATTGTGCTGTTAGTCAAAGGGGGGAGGCTCCAAAGAATAATATTAGCTACCATTTACTGAGGCTAGACATGTGCAAGGCACGGGCAAAGGCTCTACCTTTATTATCTTAGCTAGTCCTTCATTACCTCCTGGGGTCATTATTTTGCCCAGTTTCCAAATAAGGCAACAGAATATCAGAGAAATTAGTCTTACATAGCCAGGGGATCATAAATGCAGGTCTGTTTCTAAAGCCTGTGTCTCTAACCGGTCCCTAAAACATAGTCAGTTTCCTCACAGACATGCGTTATAATATAGTCGAGGAGGTAAGGTACATACTATACAGAGGAGTCAGTTACAACACAAAGCAGTCAAGAAAGGTAAAGGCAGAGGTAAAAGAGTTGGAGGCCCGGAGGAATGTATTCAGTGGGTAAGGCTGCCTGAGTTCAGAATCTGCTCCAATATCTGGATGGCCTTATTCAAGTGATTTAATCCCCTTAAGCCTCAAATTTCACATCGTTAAACAGAAAAAATTAAAGAGGCTCCCTCCTAAACTAGAACACAAGATCCATAAAGCTGTCTTAAGGATTAACCAAAGTTATATCAGAAGTTGTTCCTGGAAACAGTAAACATTATAAATATTAGCGATCATCTGATAACTAACATCTCCCCCACCTCCACTGGATTGAGAGTTCCTTAAGGACAGAGAAATGCCTGTCTGACTTGCTCATAGTTTTATCTACTAGTTCCGCACAGAGTAAGGCCTCGGTAAGTACCATCTAAAAAATATTCCAGGCCACCTGGGTGGCTCAGTGGGTTAATCCTCTGCCTTTGGCTCAGGTCATGATCTCAGGGTCCTGGGATCAAGTCCCACATCAGGCTCTCTGCTCAGCAGGGAGCCTGCTTCCTCCTCTCTCTCTCTCTGTCTGCCTCTCTGCCTACTTGTGATTTCTCTCTCTGTGTGTCAAATAAATAAAAATCTTTAAAAAAAAAATTCCAGGGGGGGGGTTGTGGATTGCCAATTTTAGGAAACAGAGAGGGCTTTACAGAGAAGATGGAATGAGATCCAGCCCTCAAATGATTTGATAATTTTAAATAAATGGAGAGGAAAGCGAATTGCATTTCAGGTGAGTAGAATAGCATTTGGAAAGCTAATAGGGTGAGAACAGGAATTTTATATTTGAGAGACAATGAGGAGACCAAGCTGGCCAAAGCAGAGAATTCATGTCGGAAGGCAATAAGGGGAGAAGGCTGTCAAAGGAGACCGGAATTGGAATATAGGGTCTTGGATACCAGAAAAGACAAGCAATTGTCTTTCCTTCTTTCAACCTCCGCATCCCAGAAAGGGCTTATCTTTGTTCCCTCTTCATTCCCTTGGGGATAAGGCTCTGGTCATTATATTTTGACACATATAAGCTCCCCAGTGCTACTAGAACTAAGAAATATGAATCGTCTTATAACGCAGGTTCAGGTGTCGAAGCTAAAAGGCTTTGCTAGGGCCTTGCTCATGAGATCCCCACAGACCCACTACAGAGTACAGCATTACAGCAATCCTTCTGCCTCCCTCTGAAAGATGCAGGGCTTAGGCAGCTCTGCAGGAGTTTGAATAAATCTCGCTCCTGTGACGTTAAAAATGAATGAGAGGTTGGTGCCAAGACTATTAATGGTCCCATTATATGGTATTACTAATGATAATACTCAACTTTGTCTCAAAATTGCACAAGGAATGGGCTGGCTATAAGCTTTCAGCATCTGGAAATCAGTTTGAGCATGGAAATTTGAATGATTTGAACAAATCCTTCCTGAGACTATTAGGAAACTCAGAACACAATCCTTGTCAAGGCTATCAATTAAGCATGGGGATTGGAAACTGTCCCTTGCATTTGGCTAGGTTCCCTTTGAAAACCAAGAAACATAGAACATAGGAAATTCTCAGTATCATGACTGCTTTTTTCAAAGGATAATGCCTCTTGTCTAGGGCCACTGACAGCACTCAGAACTATTATTTTTCTTCAAAGATAATTCTCCAGTAAAATCACTTGTACCGTCCTACCCGCTCTCAGCAATAACTGTTTCTTTGTATCCTATTTTTGCATGCTTTTTTACTATCACCTCAAGTCTTCCAAGAGTATTTATAATTCTGCCACTTAATCATCTGCTTTGTCTCTCTGAGCAATTAATTTCCTTGCTGACATTGCGGAGGAACAGCATTCCTCATATCTGCCACTCACTGAAGCTGAGTTTCTACATCATGTTATGGAGAGAACTGGGACCATATGTAACCCAGAACTCTAGACTCCTGTCTCTATTCCTTCTACTGTAAGACCTTACCTTTTATGTAATAATCTAATGGGTTACTCTGTCTCTCCCCAAAATGCACATTTTTCAAAAGAACCTAAGTAAGAGGGAAATGTATAACCCTCAAGGAATGAATTACTAAAGGGTGTACAAGGACACATTCTGGACACTTTTAAATCATTCTCTGTAAGAGGCAGTCTTCTTACCCATCCTCCCCAGGTCCTGTCTACTCATAAAGAAATTCCAAGGATCTAAAATGTGTAGATTTTTCTACACTATACAGTATCCACAGACAAGCTTAAGACTCTTTTTTTAAAGATTTTATTTTATTATTTATTTGCCAGAGAGAGAGAGTGAGACTATGAGGGTACAAACAAGGGGAGCAGCAGGCAGAAGGAGAATCAGGCTCCCTGCTGAGCAGGGACCCCCCCCCCAACCACCACCACCACCAAGTGGGACTGGAGCACCAAACCATGAGATCATGACCTGAGCTGAAGGCAGATGCTTAACAGACTGAGCCTCCCAGGCATCCCCAGGCTTAATATTCTTAAAGAAATACTTATTCATTCAAAAGCCAGTTTCATCATCTATTAATTTCAGTCATTCTGATGGCTAGGTATGTAAAAATAAAGATAACTTTTGATCACGAAGTGTTCTCAGTTTAGTCTAGAAGGCAGACATTTGAACGGTTATTGTCCTACATGACAAATGTTATAATTGATGGAGGTCTTGAATGCCAATATGCAGCAAAAGATTCTATCAGCTTCTAGGATGGTTAAGGAAATTTTCAAGGGTGGCATGGCACCAAAATAGAGTCTTGAAGGATGTGTTAGGAATTAACCAGATGGAAAGAGGGAAAAAAGGAATTGCAATTTGGAACACAAGCAAAGTCATGGCAGTGTATGTCATCATAGTGTGTCTGGGGAACTATAAATGCCTTGGTATGCCTACTGTTTCAATCATAAAAGAGAAACAGAGATTGATGAGTTTAAGAAAGTAGGCAAAGAGAAGTCCTGAATGCTAATCTAAGAACTCAAATTTTACCGAGCTGTGAGCTACTTTCTATTTGCCAGATCCCAACTTAATTAATGTTACTTTTATAAAGCAGTGAGTGAAAGTTCAGAATTCTAAGACACACTAAAATCAGATATAAAACTGTCTACTGCCATTGCCATTTGGATGTTTAATAAGCATCTGAAATTTAATGTCACCAAATAGAACAACTGCTTACCCAATCCATCCCTCTCCAGAAAGCTCTTCCCATCTCAATAAATGGCATCACCATCCATCTAGTTGTTCAATTCTAAAACCTAAGAGTAACTCTTGATTACCCCTTTTCCTTTATTTTCCACTTCCAAACCATTACGAAGTCCGGCCATACTACCTCCAACAATTATTCAGGATCCAACCATTTCACATCAGTTTTATATGTGTTATCCAATCCAAGTCTGAGTCTCCCAACTGGAATATGAACACACCCTACTAACTGCTCTCATGCTGCAGCTTTTTCCCTCTAATAGTTTTTCTCCACAAAGCAGTCACAGTGATCTCTCTTTTTTTTTCCAGACTTATAGAGATATAATTGATATAACACTGTTTAAGTTGTACAAAGTATTGAACTCATTCATTTCTGTATTGCAAAGTAATTACCGTGACTGTGTTAGCTAAGACCTCTACCACATTACATAACTACCATCTCTTTTTTATGATGTGAACATTTAGATCTACTCCTTTAACAACTTTGAAATATATAATACCTTATTGTTAACTATAGTCACAATGCTATGTATTTTTTTAATTTAATTTTATTTTTTCAGTGTTCCAAGAGTCATTGTTTATGTACCACACTCAGTGCTCCATGTGACACGTGCTCTGAGAAACAATGCTGTATTAAATACACATCTTTTAACTACAATGAAGTATCTGAAAAAGAAATAAAGAAAACAATCCCATTCACAATAGTATCAAAAACAATAAAATACTTAGGAATAAACTTAAATCAAGGAGGTGAAAGAGCAGTACACTGAAAAGTATAATTCTTTGATGAAAGAAGTTGAAGAAGATACACAGACATGCACGTGCATGCACACACACACACAAATAGAAAGATATCCCATGTTCATGAATTGGAAGAATTAATATTGTTAAAATGTCTATTCTACCCAAATCCATCTATAGATTCAATACAATCTTATCAAAATTCCAATTGTGTTTTCACAGAAATAGAGAAAACAATCCTAAAATTTGTAAGGAACCACAAAAGATCCTAAATAGTCAAAACAATCTTGAGAAAGCAAAACAAAGCCATAGGCATCACAGTTCCTGATTTCCAGCTATATTACAAAGCTACAGTAATCAAAACTGTATGGTGCTGACATAAAAACAGATACATCGACCAACAGAAGAGAATCAAGATCCCCCAAAATACCCTACACAATAATCAACCAATACTTGACAAGAGGGCCAAGAATAAACCATAGGGAAAAATAGTCTCTTCAACAAACAATAGTGGGAAAACTAGACAGCCACATGGAGAATAATGAAACTGGATGCCTATCTTACACCATACACAAAAATCAACTCAAAATGGATTAAAGATTTGACTGTAAGACCACCATAAACTGCTAGAAGAAAACATAGGAAGTATGCTCCTTGACCTTAGTGTCAGCAATAAATATTTTTGGATATGATACCAAAAGTCAGGGCAACAAAAGCAAAAATAAACAGGTGGGACTATATCAAATTTTAAAACTTCTACACAGCAAAGGAAACCAATAGAATAAGAGAAAATACTTACAGACCATATATCTGATAAGGGATTAATATTCAAAATATATAAAGAATACAAATGACTCCAGTTTTCCCAGCACTATTTATTGAAGAGACTGTCTTTTTTCCACTGTATATTTTTTCCTGTTTTGTCGAAGATTATTTGACCATAGAGTTGAGGGTCCATATCTGGGCTCTCTACTCTGTTCCACTGGTCTAAGTGTCTGTTTTTATACCAGTACCATGCTGTCTTGGTGATCACAGCTTTGTAGTAAAGCTTGAAATCAGGTAACATGATGCCGCCAGTTTTATTTTTGTTTTTCAACATTTCCTTAGCGAGTCGGGGTCTCTTCTGATTCCATACAAATTTTAGCTATATGTAGAAGAATGAAACTCGACGATTCTCTTACACCGTACACAAAGATAAACTTGAAATGGATGAAAGACCTCAACATGAGACAGGAATCCATCAGAATCCTAGAGGGGAACATAGGCAGTAACCTCTTCGATATCAGTCACAGCAACTTCTTTCAAGATATGTCTCCAAAGGCAAAGGAAACAAAAGCGAAAATGAACTTTTGGGACTTCATCAAGATCAAAAGCTTCTGCACAGCAAAGGAAACAGTCAAGAAAACAAAGAGGCAACCCATGGAATGGGAGAAGATATTTGCAAATGACAGTACAGACAAAAGGTTGATATACAGGATCTATAAAGAACTCCTCAAACTCAACACACACAAAACAGACAATCATATTAAAAAGTGGGCAGAAGATATGAACAGACACTTCTCCAATGAAGACATACAAATGGCTATCAGACACATGAAAAAAATGTTCATCATCACTAGCCATTAGGGAGATTCAAATTAAAACCACATTGAGATACCAGCTTATACCAGTTAGAATGGCCAAAATTAGCAAGACAGGAAACAACATGTGTTGGAGAGGATGTGGAGAAAGGGGAACCCTCTTACACTGTTGGTGGGAATGCAAGTTGGTGCAGCCAATTTGGAGAACAGTGTGGAGATTCCTCAAGAAATTAAAAATAGAACTTCCCTATGACCCTGCAATTGCACTACTGGGTATTTACCCAAAGATACAGATGTAGTGAAAAGAAGGGCCATCTGTACCCAAATGTTTATAGCAGCAATGGCCATGGTCGCCAAACTGTGGAAAGAACCAAGATGCCCTTCAACGGACGAATGGATAAGGAAGATGTGGTCCATATACACTATGGAGTATTATGCCTCCATCAGAAAGGATGAATATCCAACTTTTGTAGCAACATGGACGGGACTGGAAGTGATTATGCTAAGTGAAATAAGTCAAGCAGAGAGAGTCAATTATCATATGGTTTTACCTATTTGTGGAGCATAACAAATAACATGGAGGACAAGGGGAGATGGAGAGGAGAAGGGAGTTGAGGGAAATTGGAAGGGGAGGTGAACCATGAGATACTATGGACTCTGAAAAAGAACCTAAGGGTTTTGAAGGGGCGGGGGGTCAGAGGTTGGGGGAACCAGGTGGTGGGTATTAGGGAGGGCATGGATTGCATGGAGCACTGGGAGGGGTGCACAAACAATGAATGCTGTTATGCTGAAAAGAAATTTAAAAAAAAAAGAATACAAATGACTCAATTGCAAAAAGACAATCTGATTAAAAATGGGCAAAGGAATGGATAAAGATATGGTCCTTTAATATAATGGAGTATTATGCCTCCATCAGAAAGGATGAATACCCAACTTCTGTATCAACATGTACAGGATTAGAGGAGATTATGCTGAGTGAAATAAATCAAGCAGAGAGAATCAATTATCATATGGTTTCATATACTTGTGGAGCATAAGGAATAACACAGAGGACATTGGGTAAAGGAGAAGAGAAGGGAGTTGGGGGAAATCATTCTCTCTCGTTCTCCCACCACCCCCAATTTCTCTCTCTCTTTCTGTTTCTCTCACTTTTTTTTCTTCCTGTACACACACACATGCACGAACAAGTATAAAAACTTCTATATGTTTTCAGATATACCTGTCTTGAAATAACCTTTCTAAAGATGGTTTACAAAGGGCTATACATTGTGAAGCTAATGTTGTTTTTCTTTCCAATCCTAAAATGATTTGTCACTCTGCTTCTGGTGCTTCATTTGATTTCATCACTAGGGAAATTAATTTAATGGCTGTTTACAATTCTGCATGACATTGTCTTTGTGTCCTATGGTTCTAGAAAGCAGTTTGGCAGCACACTCAGTAGATTGATCTTACTTACTTTTTGAGTAGCAGAGTCTGCTGCTCTTTGATGATTGTGAATAGCAAAAAAAAAAAAAAAAAAAAAAAAGGTTTATTTAACATAGCCCTCATAGTACTTCCCTATTTATCCCTGAAGGATACAGCCTTACAAATAATCAACAAGCCCAAATACTGCAATGAGCTTTAGAAAGCATGAAAATGGCTTCATATGCACAATGTATATGTTGTATTTTTTTTTGAAACTTACATATATTGTACTTAAGCATCATCACCTACATAATTTTCCTATTTCAGGGTTGGATATTTTATGCCCCAACTCCTCTGTGAGAATGTGCTATATTTTTAAAGGTCAAATGCAAAATTGTTCACCTTGATAGCTGCCCTTACAAGCTCAGAAAAGTTCTTCTTATAATGGGTAGGGGGAAGTATATATAGCCTTTCTATATAAGTGTTTTGAAATACTGCTCTAATTTTTCTCTTAAAGTAACCTTCCCACCTACCTATCACAAATAATAATAGCTAAGAATGACAAGGAGTTTTAAAATGTAAAGAGAGCTCTGTCACACACTTCTCTCAATAAACTCCTATTAGATGATGAAGCTGAGATTTAAATCCACATCTTTTTTATTCTAAGCCCCATGCTCCTTACATTGGAGTTTGTTTATATAAAAGTGTATAAATTAATGTCAATGTTTCTAACTTAGTAAAGTGGATCATTTGAAAGCACAAAAAAGATAGGAGCCTAAATATAGGAGTATTCTACTCGAAACTGAAATATTCAGGGTATAAAACCTTAATCTGTAAAAATTTTAAAAGCTTGTCATTTCACATAGATCAATGGAACAAAATAGAAAGCCCAAAAATACACCCCCAACTCTACGGTCAATTAATCTTTGACAAAGCAGAAATAGTATCCAATGGAAAAAGGACAGTCTCTTCAATAAATGGTGCTGGGAAAATTGGACAGCCACATGCAGAAGAATTAAAATGGACCATTCTTTTATACTACACACAAAAATAGACTCAAAATGGATGAAAGACCTAAATGTGAAACAAGAATCCATCAAAATCCTAGATAAGAACAAAGGCAATAACCTCTTGGACCTTGGCCACAGCAACATCTTGCAAGACACACCTCTAAAGGTAAGGGAAACAAAGGCAAAAATGAACTATTGGGACTTCAAGATAAAAAGCTTCTGTACGGTAAAGGAAAGAGTCAACAAAACTAAAAGCGAGAAGGTATTTGCAAATGACATAATAAGCTGGTATCCAAGATCTATAAAGAACTTCTCAAACTCAATACCCAAAAAACAAATAATACAGTCAAGAAATGAGCAGAAGACATGAACAGACACTTCTCCAAAGAAAGACATAAAATGGCCAGCAGACATGTGAAAAAATGTTCCACATCACCTCATCAGAGAAAATACAAATCAAAATCTCATCAGAGAAATACAAATCAAAACCACAATAAGATACCACTTTACACCAGTTAGAATGGCTAAAATTAACAAAACAGGGAACAACAAATGTTAGCAAAGATGTGGAGAAAGGGGAACCCTCTTACACTGTTGGTGGGAATGCAAACTGGTACAGCCACTCTGGAAAAGAGTATGGAGGTTACTCATGAAGTTAAAAATAGAGCAATTGACCTATTAGATATTTACTCCAAAGATACAGATGTAGTGAAAAGAAGGGGCACCTGCACCCCAATATTCATAACAGCAATGTCCACAATAGCCAAATTGTGGAAGAAGCCAAGATGTTCTTCAACAGATGAATGGATAAAGATGTGATTCATATATACAATGGAATATTACTCAGCCATCAGAAAGAATGAATACCTACCATTTACCTCAACATGGATGGAACTGGAGGGGACTATGCTAAGTGAAATAAGTCAGTCAGAGAAAGAAAATTTTAAGTAAAATAAGTCAGAGAAAGAAAATTATCATATTGTTTCACCCATATGTGGACTTTAAGAAATAATGCAAAGGATCATAGGGGAAGGGAGGGAAAACTGAATGGGAAGAAATCAGAAAGGAAGACACACCGTGACAGACTCTTGACTCTAGGAAACAAACTGAGGGTTGTGGAACGGGAGGTGGGTGGGGGGATTGGCATTAGGGAGGGCACATGATGTCATGAGCACCGGGTGTTATACACAACTAATGAATCATTGAACACTACATCAAAAACAAAAACAAAAACAAAAGGAAAAAAAAAAGAAAAGAAATTTGGAAATAGAGAGGGAGGACCACATGAGGACACAGGAAGATGGAGACCAAGGAGAGAGGTCTCAGTAGAAAACAATCCTGCCAACAACTTGAACTTGTACTTCCAGATTCTCGGTCTGTGGTAAAATAAATTTCTGTTGTTTAAGCTATAAACAAATAAATAAATAAATAAATGCTTGTCATTTGAAGCAATAAAGTTTTCCATATTCTAGAATGGAGATTTCTTTTGAAACTTGCTGCTAGTTTGTTCTAAGCCAGTTCCCTGGAAGTATGGATTATTTATCCAAGCAAGTGTTTTAGAAGAAAACACTGTAGGACTCATTAATCTGAATGAAGATGTTTTAGGGCCACTAGTTGATACATGAGTCAGCATAAATGATGTATTTAGAAAGTTTTGTGTGGAGAGATTTTATTATTTATTTATTTATTTATTTTTGAGGAAAGGGTGGGCTGGGAAGGAAATCATCTGTTTTTCTTTGAAAATGAGAAATTAATAGGAAAAAAACTTTTTTATCATATAAATTCAGATGATACTCTATTTGAGCTCATGCTAGCTCTTGAGGCAATAGAAGTAATATTTTTATTAGGTTTTAAGAACTATTTGCAAGAGACGGAGTACAAAGCAGAGAAGCATCATTTACTGATACTGCCAAAGATGTCACAAACTAATAACCATAATTAACATTTTCATAGCAATTTGGAACTTATAAAGGCATCTTTTGAAATCAAATATTGTTTCATTGGATAATGTGAATTAGAAATTATATCCACTTCTATGTATTCCAATCCACCCATTGTGAGAAAGATTCAGTGAGAGGTGGAGGTTGTTCTGCCTTCCAGAGCTTCTGATTCTGGCACCTTCTTGCCTGCCACTGAATATGACTGTTGCCCCCATATATTCAAACAAACTGAAAGAGGTAAATACTTCTTGGCCCTCAACTTTTGAAGGTCCCCCATTGTGTCCTGGCATTTTCACATCCTACCAGTTTATTCAATAACCTTTTTTTATAGGCTCTGTTTTTTCATCAAGCAATGATCCCTTGGTGTGTGTTAAATATGTGTTGAGGGGCAGTGATGAGGAGACACAATGGTTCTATTTTTTCAGAAATTTCCCCTTTCTTCTCCAGCCTATTATGGAGGGGTCTGTAAACGCAGTTCTGGGAAAGACTGCTTCATCTCTCAGTTTCCAAAAGTACCAAAGAAATGTGCAAAAATGAAAAAAAAAATTAAAGTCCTGGGTTTGAGTAAATTTAAGCAAATACATATTTCTTCATTTGTACCTCTTTTAGAGAATGGTGTCATCAAATGTAATAGTATTGATGAGAGTACATTATAACATTTGAAGCGTTTATAATGGCCACCACCACTGTTACCACCCTGCCCCAAACGCCTCACCAGATACTACAAAGATAACTAAATAAGTGTCCTCTTGCCAGCCAGCTCCAGTCAATCAGGAGTGGCTTCCTGGGGCTGTGTGCTGAGAAAGACTCTGAGTCTGCACACTAGCATTGAGGGAAAATACAGTAACATCTAATATGTCTTATGTGAAGACATGAGAAGTGGAGAATGATCACATAGGTGTCAGATACTGGCCATCTCAGGGATAGAGAGATGGTGAAATGTGATAGATCTTTGGGTCATTATTGACACGTTAGCTCTTATCACAAACTAAGAGACCAGCCTCACTATCTATCTTTGTAGAATATACTGACCCAGAATATAACCACAAATAAAAAATAAATAAAATTTTGGTGAGCTAGTGAACTAGAATAAACAACCTGGAATTTTTTTTAAATGAGCTTTATCTCACAATCCAGAGTCTTCTTCCAACAACTTTTCCTTAAATTTTCAAAGTTAAGGTTTTCACATAATTTGAGTCAGAACGAAATGAAGGGACTGTTTTTGCTTGGATAGCTTCTCACCATCCTTAATCTTCTATTCCCGAAATTAAATGCTAATAAAAAATCCCCAGACTAAAGGAATCAAAATAGCACTAAAAATGCTTATACTTCCTAACCCTCTTTTCTCAGACTAGAGAGAGGGCTACCAACAGAATGATCAGCAAGAAGGAAGGTCCAGTGAAATTATGGGTGCAATATAAGACCTACACCCAAACCTTCAAACTCACTGCTCTTATTAACAACACATCTAATGGGGGAAAATAGGAGAGCAACAGAGGAATACCAACTTCACCCCAGAGTTACGGCCTGCCTCTTTAAAAAATAATTCAAGAGATTAATTCACTACTGAGGTGAAACTCTTAATTTTTTTTCTCCCTCACTATCTTTTGCTATCCAAAAGAACTTTCAGAAGGTTTATGTATAGTTGTCAGATTTGGAGCTGTACTCTTACAGTACAAAATTAAATTGCAAAACAACCTCTCCCCCCCATCACCACTGCAAATGCTTGAAATTTTGTTCTTACAAAAGGATATTCCTTTTAAATGTGTTTTTCTCCAATGTGACTTGTTGCAAGGAATTTCTTTAGTGAGAAAAGCCACCTAACTGTTCCTTTCCCTGCCTTTGGAAATGTCTTTGCTAATAGAGATGCTTGAAATGACCTTGGTGTCAAGCTGCACCTGCTGGCCAATGAAAATTACCTTTGACCTTACACCAACAACAAGACAGAAGAAAGAGAAATTAAGGAGTCCATCCCATTTACAATTGCACCCAAAACTATAAGATACCTACGAATAAACCTAACCAAAAAGACTAAGAATCTATACTCAGAAAACTATAAAGTACTCATGAAAGAAATTGAGGAAGACACAAAGAAATGGAAAAATGTTCCATGCTCCTGGTTTGGAAGAATAAATATTGTGAAAATGTCTATGCTACCTAAAGCAATCTACACATTTAATGCAATTCCTATCAAAGTACCATCCATTTTTTTCAAAGAAATGGAACAAATAATCCTAAATTTATATGGAACCAGAAAAGACCTCGAATAGCCAAAGGAATATTGAAAAAGAAAGCCAAAGTTGGTGGCATCACAATTCCGGACTTCAAGCTCTATTACAAAGCTGTCATCATCAAGACAGCATGGTACTGGCACAAAAACAGACACATAGATCAATGGAACAGAATAGAGAGCCCAGAAATAGACCCTCAACTCTATGGTCAACTCATCTTCGACAAAGCAGGAAAGAATGTCCAATGGAAAAAAGACAGCCTCTTCAATAAATGGTGTTGGGAAAATTGGACAGCCACATGCAGAAAAATGAAATTGGATCATTTCCTTACACCACACACGAAAATAGACTCAAAATGGATCAAGGACCTCAATGTGAGAAAGGAATCCATCAAAATCCTCGAGGAGAACACAGGCAGCAACCTCTTCGACCTCAGCCGCAGCAACATCTTCCTAGGAACATCACCAAAGGCAAGGGAAGCAAGGGCAAAAATGAACTTTTGGGATTTTATCAAGATCAAAAGCTTTTGCACAGCAAAGGAAACAGTTAACAAAACCAAAAGACAACTGACAGAATGGGAGAAGATATTTGCAAACGACATATCAGATAAAGGGCTAGTGTCCAAAATCTATAAAGAACTTAGCAAACTCAACACCCAAAGAACAAAGAATCCAATCAAGAAATGGGCAGAGGACATGAACAGACATTTCTGCAAAGAAGACATCCAGATGGCCAACAGACACATGAAAAAGTGCTCCACATCACTCGGCATCAGGGAAATACAAATCAAAACCACCATGAGATATCACCTCACACCAGTCAGAATTGCTAAAATTAACAAGTCAGGAAATGACAGATGCTGGCGAGGATGCGGAGAAAGGGGAACCCTCCTACACTGTTGGTGGGAATGCAAGCTGGTGCAACCACTCTGGAAAACAGCATGGAGGTTCCTCAAAATGTTGAAAATAGAACTACCCTATGACCCTGCAATTGCACTGCTGGGTATTTACCCTAAAGATACAAACGTAGTGATCCGAAGGGGCACGTCCACCCGAATGTTTATAGCAGCAATGTCTACAATAGCCAAACTATGGAAAGAACCTAGATGTCCATCTACAGACGAATGGATAAAGAAGATGTGGTATATATACACAATGGAATACTATGTAGCCATCCAAAGAAATGAAATCTTGCCATTTGCGACGACGTGGATGGAACTAGAGGGTATCATGCTTAGCGAAATAAGTCAATCAGAGAAAGACAACTATCATATGATCTCCCTGATATGAGGGAGAGGAGATGCAACATGGGGGGTTGAGGGGGTAGGAGAAGAGTAAATGAAACAAGATGGGATTGGGAGGGAGACAAACCATAAGTGACTCTTAATCTCACAAAACAAACTGAGGGTTGATGGGGGGAGGGGGTTGGGAGAGGGGGGTGGGGTTATGGATATTGGGGAGGGTATGTGCTATGGTGAGTGCTGTGAAGTGTGTAAACCTGGCGATTCGCAGACCTGTATCCCTGGGGATAAAAATATATGTTTATAAAAAATAAAAAAAAATTATTAAAAAAAAATTACCTTTGACCTAGATCTCAGAAAAGGAAGATGCATTGAGCTTGAATTAATTTCCGAGGTAACGATACACATTCCAGAGACTTGAGCAAATGTGTTTATGGAAGATCTAAAAGAGCCACTCCACTCAGCCCAAGTTCAAACCTATGTTCATCTTACATTATCAAGCTTTGGCCTTTCCTTTGAAAATATGAACCGAAATTCAATTCCTGTGCAAATTAATTATAAACATTTAGGACTACCAGAATTTCTCAACCAACCACATTTTGAAGTATGAAGTAAAGTAGAAATAGGAATCTTTACAAATACTGACATGATCAGGGTACTTATTTTTAAACTCCAGATTGAGAATGTTGCTACCTTGCTGAACAGAGCTATTGATTGAATCAAACTTTTTATACAAATGTATAGAAGTTGCAAATATAGGGGTGCCTGGGTGGCTCAGTGGATTAAACCCTCTGCCCTGGGCTCAGGTCATGATCCCAGATTCCTGGGATAGAGCACCACATTGGGCTCTCTGTTCAGCAGGGAGCCTGCTTCCCTTCCTCTCTCTCTGCCTGCCTCTCTGCCTACTTGTGATCTCTGTCTGTTAAGTAAATAAATAAAATCTTAAAAAAAAAAAAAAAGAAGAAGTTGCAAAGACATTTCCACAAGGAATTTACAATGGAGATGGAGAGATGAGTCTATCACATCTGAAACAATTAGGGAATAATATGAGTCAATATAATTAAGTATACTCAGAAGGTAACTTTATAGGGAATGAGAAGAGTAGAAGACAAAATATCAAAGTCTTCGTTGAATTGGGAGAAATATAGAAAGATTATTATGATTTGAGTTAAGTAGAAAGGCAAGGAAAAGGGGAGATGAGAGGACATTTGCTGAGGTTACTACCCAAAGCTATAATCTTTTTAAGTTGAATTTTATTGATTCTGAGACAATAAAAAGACCTTAAATTCCTAAGATTGTATTTTACCTTTTAATGTCTCAGAAACTAGGATGCAAATTCCAATCAATGACATGTCATAGTCTAACTGGCATTGATTTTCTATCATGATGGTATCATTACAGTCCTCAGTGGTTTGTCCTTTAGTTGGTAATATCTTCTATGCAAAGATACAGAGAATGTATAAACACGTCTTACCACCTAAATCACAGAAGCAGTGAACATTGAGCTGATCTTCTGAATAACACTGTAAGGCTACATGATCCTGGTTTGTGATTTATTTTTCTTTTATTCTACTACATTCAAACCTGATTTCAGTGCCTATAACAAGGAGGAAGTGTTGCTTATCAGCTCATTGCCTCTCAGTTCCAAACCCACCCTTCTCTGCTTGCTGTGATACTGAAACATTTCTCCCTTGCCAGTTGGCACGATACTGATTTTTTCAATAGCGGACATATGAGGGAGTCTGGAGAAGGTTTTTTCCTCCTGGTTCTGGTGTGTTAATTGTTTCTGCTCCTGTTGCACTAGGCTGGTAGTCAGGACGCCCAGTGAAACCTACTCCTAATTATTCTCCCACAAGCAGCTACCAGCAGAAGAACTGTTTCCAGGTCCCCCAGGTGGCTCTCTGAAAGTGAATTCTATGGGATGCCCCACTGGTTGTATAGTCTCTTCCTGGTGACAGAATCGTGATGATGGCTTCCCAGTAAATTCAATACCATCCTCCTCCCCTGGGAAGCTTCCTGGTGAATATCATTGACATCTCAGCAGACAGTTTTCTTCTTTGGGATTAAAATGGATCCCATACACCAACAGGGAAAACTTGATAGACTTCTCAGTCAGCTTTCTCAGTTAAAGCCCACCAGTGAGAGTGAAGTTAAGTGTGTGTTTGGGTTGGGATTGGGGTTGTAAGATTAAGGAATAGAATGAGTTAACTAGGAAAGGAAGAAGTTAATAAAGGGATATATATGCATGATTGTCAAGGTGATTCTAATGATCTTAAAACAACTAGAAAGCCCTTCTCTCACAACCTCTGTGCTCAGGGATGAACCTCATTATCAGGGCAATCATTGTCTTTCAGGCATGATCCTACACAAAAGCCCTCCTGATACATTCAGCTACAACATTAAAGATCCTTCCATCACTGGCAAGTTTTTTCAGCATGCCAAGAAACATTCAGATGTTTCCCCCCCAAAATCAGGTATTTACCATTGGAGACATAAAACAGTTGCCTGACAGTTGATTTAATGTTTCTTTTTTTTTTTTAAATCCAGATGTTTTAGTATCTCATACACACTTTCTAACTACTTTGGTGCAATATTTCTTTGTACAGCTTGTCATTTTGAAGGTTGTATTGTCTTAACATTGAAAAGTAAAATAAATACGAGAGCAAGAAGAGAAATGATATTCATTTCCAACTGAAAAATATAATGAGCAGATTCATGGCTATAAAGATAAAGAGAGGATTAGCATAGGTAAATTACTATCCAAACTTCATTTTTAAAAAATCATTTTCCTCCACACTTAGACTTTAACTTTCCCTTGTATTTGCAGACTAGAATGTAAGTTAGCTAACCTTCAGCTGCGTGACTTTACAAGGCACTCTAAAGCATTAGGTTACTTTCATAAAACAGCCCCATCCTTATTTATCACCTTAAAAATAATATATAAATTAAGTCTGAAGTTCCTTAAAATTCTAAGCCTCACCCTAACAGAGAACACTCTTTAATCCTAAAAATAAAACTATTCAGCGTGTTTCCAAGGTCTGTGGCCCATCATGGCCATGGGATCTCCAACCACATGTAAGAGCAGCCTGGAGAGACTTTGATAGCACAAGTGAGCATAATTCTTCTCAACTGCCACTCACCTTGCCTAGAAGAGCTCAGGACGTGGGCTGGAACCCGTCTACCTGAGTCCAGCTATTTCCATAAACTTACAAGTAGATGGGTGTATTAGAGCAAATTTTTGGTTTAGAGCAATCAATCAATCAATCAATCAATCAAACAAAATTCTATTTTACTCACATTATCCTCCTTTAAATGGATAGTTGACTTAGTCATGAATTGCCTTGCGTTTGTCTGATGCATTTTTTTTTTTCATTTCCTGGATGAATTTTTTTGTAAATAGAACTTGTGTCAGGATATCATCTCTGGCCCTTTCATGTCCTTATTCTCTTTATTACCTTTATTTCTTGAATCCAAAGATAGAAGAACTAAAAAAAAGACATATGAGTTGGAGCAAAAGATTTGCATATATTAAACAAGAAGGTATCATTCAGATATTCTCAAGATAAACTCAGGATGGTTATTTTATCCATTCTCATGGGAACCATTTTCAGCCCAGAGCCAAGGACAAGAGCAGAAGCTCTAATTCTGGTTTTATTGTGTTCAGTGTGTTTTGGGGGAACTAAAGCAGCAAAATGTAGGCTAACTTCCACAGCTGGAGGTGACTGGAGAAATGAGTCAAAATCCAGAAATTCATTTTACTTACTTACACACACACACACACACACACACACACACACCACTTGGTACATATATTCATAAGGGTATTCACAGATAAAATTCCATTTAGACCTATACTACTTTATCAGTCTTGCCAACACTGTGATATACACATCACAATGCTCAACAAAAGCATATGAGGACAAGAACACCCTCTTCCACTGCCTTCCCTAACAAGAACAATGCGGGTTGTTCTCTGAATGTGAGCTGTGGAAAAGATAACACCCTACCATCTGCTGCACTAGTGAATGAATGTGTTGCCATCACAGAACATAACAATGGGAAAGAAACTTAGAGAACACCTAATTTCTCCATGAAAGCTGGAAAATTAAAGATAAATGGGAGTGGATGACTTTCCCAAGGACTCCCCAGGAAGTCAGTGGCAGAAAAAGCAGCAGAATGTCTCTAGCCCATGACTCTTTTGTAGCACATAGTACCTTGGCTCACTAGCTTTTAGTTGAAACTAAAAATGCGCTCTATCTTCCTTAAGTAATGTTAATATCATCCAAGGATTTCCTCCTACCTTATTAAGATAAATCTCAAAAAATATTATTTTTTCCAACAACTTAGATTTACTTTGATTTAGATTTCCTGATCACCAATAAGGAAATGATAAGGTGTGCTCATACTTCTCAGTGGAGGAGGAGGAAAGATGCGATGTGGTCAATGACTTCTGATGGTAAGAAATATGAACAAGTTTGAGATTACAGTTGTAGAGTTCCTGGAAACTCCCAGGTCATCGCTTCTGAACCTGCTTATCTACTGAAGTAGGAATCTTGGAGATATCTAGTCGGTGCCAGAGTCAGAATTTTTTCTTATAGGCAGAGAGATTTGCAGGAATCAGGAGGGTCATGAGGCAGCAATATGTGTTACAGCCCTGTATCATTAAGCAATTGAGACAGTATATATACTAGGTGTACACAAATATAGCTAAAATAGGGCAGCAGAGTAGGGGTATGTCCTAAGCATATTTCACTGTAGAAAGACCCTCCCTCTCCCCCACCAACCCTAACTCCCTGCAATACACAAAAAGATGCACATACATATACACAAACACTATTGCATTTAACTCACAATAACAAATCTTTTAACATGGATTAATGTTAGAGAGACTGAACAACCTAACAAATTGAACACACCCACGAAGCAAACAAGAATACTTCAGAATTCTCCACTGATCCCCAATTCATTATCAGGGACTTAACAATGACCTTAAAGCACATTTGCTGGCACACCCAAACTTCTGTTATGGACTCTTCTCTCATTCATCCTTTTAGTCTAGACCAGAGTGTGTCAAATGTTAGTACACATAAAAATTACTTGTTATAAACTTTAAAAATGTATTATAAATATAAAACTATGTATACCATACTTTATAGAAAAATTTAAGATTTTCAAGGGCAATTTTGACCACATGCAATTTTTGTTTTACACTTTAGGCTTCGAAATCTGTGCTCCAAATAAAATACAATTCCATCACCTCTGCAGGTGGAACCAGGGCTGGAAATGTGCAGGCATGACGTGGGAGTCTTACTATCCAGGTTGAGGTGTCCACATTTTGCCCACAATGTTGAGGGAATCATGAAGACTGTTGCACAAGCAAGTGACATGGCAAAATATGTTTAAGAAAATTAATCTGGTGACTTTGAAAGAGAGGTACTGGAAGAGGAAAGTTGAGGGGTAGGCTGGAAGGTTACCAGCATGCAGATCATTTCACTGGGATGGGCATGAGATAAAGAGGCCCAAATGGGGACAGTTGTAGAAATGTACAAGAAGCAAGCAGCATTGCACAGGAAGATCCTGATATCTGACTGGATATGAATGGAAGTACCAATAATGTACCATAGTTATTAAAAGCAAAAACTTTTACAGATCAGGATCAAATTCCAATTCCCACCACCATCTACCTATGTGATCACAAACTTTGATTCAAACTCCCTCTGACGATTCAGCATCACCAGGCCGTTGGCTGTCCAGACATTTGGGTTGTCTATGAGAGGGTCCCTGGATGAGATTAATACTTGAGCCTGTAGACTCAGGAAAGATATTGCTCTCCTTAATGGATTGTGCCTCATCCAATCAATCTGAGGCCTGAAAAGAACAAAAAGGCCAAGTAAGAGTGAACTTTTCCTGCCTGACAGCCTTGAGCTTATTTATTACCCCAGCCTTGAGATCTGAAATGTAACACCAGCTCTTCTCAGGTCTTCAGTCTGCTAGTTCTCAGACGATAACTACATATCAGCTCTCCTGGGTCTCCAGCTTGCCAGTGGCAGATCTTAGGACCTCCCAGCCTCCATAGTCACATAAGCCAATTCCTTATAATAAATATATTATATATATTACAATATACATATATATGTGTGTGTGTATATATCCCATATGTATATATATATATTTATATATCCCATTATATATATATATACATATATATATATAAAATCCCATACATAAATTTAATTTGTTCTGTTTCTCTAGAGAACCTTGGCTGATACACTCACTAAGCTACATTTTCTTTATATGTACAACAGGCTCTATAAATTTACTCACAACGTTAATAAGAGGATTAAAGGGAAGCAAGGTTGGGGTGTCTATGTGGTGCATTCAGTTGAGCACTAAACTCTCAATTTTGTCTCAGGTCATGATTTCAGTTGTAAGTTTGAGCCCCACATCAGGCTCCATGCTGAGCACAGTCTCCTTGAGTTTCTCTTTCTCCCTCTCTCTCTGTCCCTCCCCCATGCTTGCACACACTCTCTCTCTCCCTCTCTCTCTCACTCTCTCTGAAATAAATAAATAAATCTTTTTTAAAAATGAAGTAAGGTAGGTTAGGGTAGCATTAAAAAAATGTGAATGGTGAAAACAGAGCTTTTGAAAAATTATGCTTGTGGAAGTGATGTGGAGTTACTTTAATGTATAGGTTTCTTATGTAGTAAACAACTCCCAAGAGTATGTGGGGTTTAGGGGAGAGAAGAGCAATCCAGGTGTGTGACAAGCATTTCCATGTACCCCTGACTGTGCCCTGAACCATGCTTCAGGTTAAGAAGGTCTTCAAGATAATTACAGAAGGGTAGGAGGAAATAGCTTATGATTATGTAGTTGCCTTACAAATCAAACTGTCGGTGAATCCTGAAGCTTCTGGAAGGGGTACCATTACCTAAGAGTGACCTCAGTTCAACAGAGTAGCTGTGGTGTCCCATCTACTGCCATGGATGGACTTGAGATCAAAATATAGTACTCAGTTCCAAGCATACTTTTGTATATGCCAAAGCCTCCTTTTTGCTGTAAAACCCCACCTTGAGAGACCTTCTATGAAATTCCCTAGTGAAGAATGAGATCTCTTGCTGCTTCCCTTACTTGGTGTCAGGGAGACATGAAGAACTACCTCAGACCCTCCCTTCCATTGGGACTCCCCATTGTCTTTGACATCACCTATCTGCTTTTACTCTATAATGACACTGGGGACTTCTACTAATATCTCCCAGGTTCTACACAAGGGACTCTCTATTATTCTTAGATTTCCACAGTATATCTAGAGAGTCTTCTCATGCTCTTATATCTAGAGAGTCTTCTCATGCTCTTCCCCAAAGATTTGGCTGACTGGTAGACTCAGGGTCCCTACACCAAGGATATTCACCCTATTCAGCCTACTGCTCTCACCACTATGCCTCCTCCTTTCCCCATCTCCCAGAGGCTTTACCAAGTCAATGGTAATGAAAAGTATTACTTTGACTGGTATTATTTCTCCCCAATGCTGGTACTATACACATATCACACATTTTCTCAATTGATTCCTCTGGGGCTTTCATTTTGATCCTCCAAACCAAGCTTTTTTTTTTTTTTTTTTTTTTTTTTTAATTTTATTTGACAGAGAGAGATCACAAGTAGGCAGAGAGGCAGGCAGAGAGAGAGAGAGGGAAGCAGGCTCCCTGCTGAGCAGAGAGCCCGATGCGGGACTCGATCCCAGGACCCTGAGATCATGACCTGAGCTGAAGGCAGCGGCTTAACCCACTGAGCCACCCAGGCGCCTGCAAACCAAGCTTTTAAAAATTATAAAGCTCAGGGTGTCTGAGTGGCTCAGTTGGGTTAAGCACCCAACTCTTGGCTTCAGCCCAGGTTGTGATCTCAGGGTCTTGAGATCAAGTACTGCATCAGGCTCTGCACACAGTACAGAGTCTACTTGAAATTCTCTCTCTTTGTCCCCCTCTGCCCCTCCCACTCATGCTCTCTCTCTTTCTAAAATAAAATAAATAACTCTTCTTTAAAAAGTTACAAAGTTCTCCTAAAATACCCAATCCGTAAAAATCAGATGCCCTGGCACTCAAGACCATTTCCTCAGCTTTGAAATATTAGAGTTTATCATTTTCTTGCTTCTCACACCTTGCATTTTCTGTAATAGCATTCTACTGAGGATAGCAGCTCTCCCTGTTACTTGATCAGAGTACAGATAACACAAAGGGTAGGAAAACCATGGAGTTTACTATCAAAATATCATTCCACCACGAATAAAACACATATGATGTTTATCTTCAGGGTCCCACCCCACACTCCTTTCTTGTTTGTCCTACTTGCTCCTCATCTCCTTTGCCAAATACCATGTACCTTCATGATCTTGTCAAACTTCTTTAGAGCAAGATCCTGCTACCTTAGTTGACCTTTAAGTGCAACTGGCTAAAAAGGCTTGAACACTTCCAAAGTGATTAGCATTTTAATAGTAACCAAACACTTGAGCCATAAATAAAGACTAAATCTTCAGTAATAGAATTTTCAGCATCAGTTAGCCCCTGAATGGACATATTTTAGACCAAAGAGTCTTCTTGGAATTCTAAAATTATACCAATAGGCAATTGTTTCCCCACCAGACATGTTAACTAAATGTTAGAAGAAATCTTGCCACCTCCCCCCAACCCTGGCCAGTTCATTATTTCAAGTCCTTTTTTAAAATGACATATAAGAACAAAATTGTACACAGCCCACTCAAACAGTGCTAAACTGAACTCCTAATTAAAATATCAGAAATGAAAGTACAATTGTGACTCATATGGTGTTACATTGGAAGAGAAGTCACTACACTAGAACCTGCTGGGGGGGTGGGTCAGTTTTCTCTAAAGAATGCTTTAAAACAACTATTAAATTATGCAGGCATTTCATGGTTGGGAAAGATTTCAAAAAGCTACAAAAGAACTGGTTTATAATATAATACCATGTTGGTACATTGGAGAAATGGTCAGAAATCAACATAGTGAAGGTCAGGTAAGAAAGAATATGGAATACAGCAAAGATACAAAATGAACAATCATATGGAACATTTAAGCTAAGTCACAGTCACAAAAATGATGGTTCATTCAGACTTCAGTGAGCGTAGATCAATCTGGAATGTTGCCTTTCTCCCATCCTTAAGGGGCAAATGCCTTTGAGAAGTAGCACAAATAGAAATATTAGAGGCCCTATACACATAATATTTTTGGAGTATTAAAATACTCCAAAAAAAAGTATTAAATAGTATTAAAAAGTATTAAATATTTTTGGAGTATTATATGTACTGTTTCCAAAACAATATCCAAAAGAGAAATTAAAAGGACTCTAAGAGTGAAAGCGTTCAGGATAGAAAGAGCAAATAGAGTTTTTTAAGTATTTGACCTGAAAACCTCTGAAGCAAGAAAGTTTAATGAGGGTTTTGGGTTTCTGCCCATAGGAACAGTGAATGCGGACCAACATAACTCTTTTATAAAGTGCAAATTGCCATCATTAAAAATAAAGAAGGGATGAGGATATGAATGAGTCAGAATTTGGAGAGGGATTTTCTTAAATAATGTGATGAGATTATAGTCTTAAATTTTAGATTAATGAAATGTTAAGCTAGTGAATAATTTAGCCAGTGAGTGAGTAGAAAAAGACAATAAATAAAATTGATATTCTAGTACAATGTAACCCTTTTGGAGCATTAATAAAAATTATATTTTAGGAGGGAGGGGGATATGGGAGTTGCTGCTAGAAGGATATAAAGTTTCCATTGTGAAAGATGAATAAATTCGAGAGATCTGCTGTATAACATAGTGCCTATAGTTAACAATACTGTATTGTGCATTTAAAAGTTTGTCAAAAGGGTAAATCTCACGTTAAATATTCCTACAATTTAAAAAAATTACACTCATTATGGCAGTGTGGGGAAATAAAACTGAAATTTTTAAAAATTTTTAAACCCCAATTAACTAATTAAATACAGTAAATTTTTCCCAGTCTCAAACATGTTCATGAAAAGCAATAGAACATATGAGATATTACTTCCAGAAGTTAACAAAGGGTGTGTTTTGAATATTACTGACTGCCCAATACCATGATGATCAGACTACTAAAATAATATTAATGATAGAGTGCTAGTTTACATTTGTGTGATGCCTCGCCATTACCAAATCTCTTTCATTTTGGCTTTACCTAGGTACCTCAAACCATTAATTGACCACAGACCCCCTTGTCCTCCTAAACTCTGATCTATGCTCCTTATTGATGACACTTTGTGACCATCGCTACCAATGAGGTTAATCAGCATTGGTTGATGCCAACGTATCCTATAAGTTCTGCTCCTTGTCGATGACATGAAAAAAAATGTGCTATTTGATTCTCAAATCAAGTTGTGTGATTACACGAAAAAAATGCTAATTCTATGAGGTGCTACAAGTCCTCAAACAAAGTTAATCTTAATTCTTAAAATGAATCCATATGCTACATTCCCGCTACTGTTGTACTGTAAAGGATGAATGGGGTGGTCATAATGTGAGCAAAGGAAAAGGCATCAGGATCACTGAGCAACAGTACATCACAGTTCTGTGGAAGAGTGCTTCGGTCAAGGAGATTCTTTTAAACACAACTAAAAAAAAAACAAAAAAGGTAGGTTTAGAATAGTTTGTTAAGGGTTGATGAAGGGGAGGTGAGCAGGAGATGGGCTAGATGAGTGATGGGGATTACGGAGGTCACTTCTTTGTGAAGAGCACAGGTGTTATATGAAAATGATGAATCACAAAATTATACCCCTGAAACCACTATTATACCATACACTAACTAACTAGTATTTAAATAAAAGCTTGAAACCAAAATTAACTAATTAATTAAGGCCTATCATTTGTCCACCACTGACCTGGGTGTCATGGAACTCCCCGAAAAGCCTCTGCCTTCAAGAAATACAATTCCAATTGGAAATATGAGCATAACAAAATTAAATTAGAAAACTAGGAAAGGTAGTACATACTTATATGTAAACCATGTGGTATTCAAAACTCATACTGTGGACGCTTAGAATGGGGGAAAGCCATGGGGACTGTAGTAGCTTAAGATGTGGAAGACCATCATTTGTAGGGCAGAGGTAAGCAAGAGGGGCTCCCTGGTGAAAAGATCAGAGTACATCATCAAGTAAAGCATGCAGAAATGCGCACAGCAGGTAAGGTCTCCTGGAGGAGAGAATATCTGAATAGAACAGAAATGTCTTCAGAAGGCGAAGATGGTAGTATTTTGGAGGGTCACATAAACCTTACAGTTGGTTTGGGCCTGGTACAAGTGAGAAATAGCTGTAGGTTATTAAGTGAGGAAATACCATAATAAAAGCATTGATAAAGGATGCTAAGCTTTCTAGAAGGATTTTTCAAAGCTCTGAATCGTGCTGTTGGTCTAGTCAGAGTGTCATGGTACGAACTGGATGAAATCACCATATCCTCAAGGCCTGAGAGTAGCTTCAGGGTCAACCACATACGACCTTTTTGCATAAAGATAATATTGCTAGAACACCATTAATGAATACATGCTTTGGGTTATTTTTATGCTAAGGGATGTCTTAATAGTACACCCAGGTAAAAGCAAGTCTTCTTACTTGGGATACCCCCTTCTACACTGGTATGTTGCATATCAGTGACTCTTTGGCCACTTCAAATCCATTATCTACTGCAATCCTGGCAATCGTTCTTTAACTTGGGAATTTATGGAGACATGTTTTCAACAGGTGGGGTATGACTAAAGCCCCATAAAGAGAACTAGAAATTACGATGCAGTTATTAAGCACATTTATATAAACCAAACTGAAAAAAATGTGTAGTAACATGCAATTCTCCACCAAAAGAGGTGAAATGGATGCCCAAGGGCAGGAATTTTGCTCGGTCCATATTTCTCTTTATCTACATACCTTTTTTAAGCTTCCCCCGTATGTTATAATTCCATATGCTACAGGTGTCCCTGCATATGCACAAAACTGTCTTTAGACAGACTATTAATTTTATTGTTAGGAAAACAGAACTTGCCTTCCATATTCACTGCAAAGTCTCCTGGTGGGGAAGGGCTTCCATTGGACTTTTCATGCTGCTGCAATTCAGTTCTCTGATTGTCAAACTCTGCCCGCTAATCAACCTACCTCTCTATTCTGCCTGAACTGTAGCAATTAGGGTTTTCGTGAGCCTTCATACTGATACATCTTGGCTTCCTGAAGATGTTTCCAGTATATTCTGGTATTCTTTCTGCAGTCAGACATCACCTGCTCTACACATCTCTGTATTCATTACTTGATTTACATTGATCCATTCTCCAACCTTCTCTCCTTTTAGCTCAAAGAGTAACTTCCAGATTAAAATCCAAACTTAAAAACCAGTCCTCTGGTAGACAGAAACATCAATTTTTTTACTTCATATGTTAATATTATTAAACATTTTTTCTGGCTATAAAAGTCAGGGTTTTATTGCTCTAACCATTTCATACCCAGTGTAATACAATAAAACTGTTTTGCCCTGCCTTTCAAAGGCACAGATTTGTAGAATGCATGGAGTACTTTGGAGTCAAATATGCAGCCAGTCACAGCTGTCTCCTTAGCAACAGACTGATTTACCCATCAAATTGCCATATGGGCTAACAAATGACCCATAATGTCTTTTTCAGGCACTATACAAATTCTAACAGAGAATGTCAATGGGTCTAGACATTTTAACTGAAAATGAAGAAGTCCATTTGCCTACATGTTTATTTACCAAAGCCGCATCCAAAAATCTCCATTCATTCCTTTATTTATGGGATACTCATTGAGCAACTATTATGTGCAGAGCACTGTAGCTAAAAATGCCTCCACTAAATATTCTATCCTAAGCTAAGAAAGGGCTAGGCTCAGAATTATTCCCCTGACATCACTTACCTCCATGAACATACACTAAAAAAAAAAGAAATGATCACTTAAAAAGAGTAAGTCAGGGGCACCTGTGTGGCTCAGTGGGTTGAGCCTCTGACTCTTGGGTCCTGGTCTCAGTGGGTGGGGCTCTGCTTTGTCTTCTTGACCGCTGCTTGATTAGTGGACAGGGAGTCTTCTTGGGGATTCTCTCCCTCTGCCCCTCCCCCAACTTGCACTCACTCATGCTCTCTCTCCCTCTCTCTCTCTTTCTCTGAAATCTTTAAAAGAGAGAGCAAATGATATGTAGACAGAGTCAATTATAAAAAGGGCACTTCAGTGAAAAAAAGGGAAAAGGTGAAATAGAGGGGGCCGTCCTATTCTTGAAAACACCACTGGTCTACCACTTTACTTTTTAAAACTAACGTTTTCCACATGGCCAAGGACAAATCTCAGTTATAAGCAAGATGACAACAGTAAGAAGCCAACATAGGAAAACTGAGTTTGAAGATATGGTAACAAAAAATGGAAATCCTCGCGGCATATGTAAATTTCATAGTTTCCTCGGTTTGACAATTCAGCCCCTTAGAAGTTTTTATTTCATTTTAGGCATCATAAACAAGTTGCTCTTGAAGCTCTCAATTGTTAATTGGTCCACTTTAAAATGAAGTTATGCTCTCTGTTCCTTAAGGCTGGCTCTGTACTTGAAATGCATTAGTATTCATTTTTAAATGTTTAATCACATAAAATTTTATTTCAAACTCAGTAATTTAGCCTGGAAAGTTTCTAGTTGATGAAAATGTCAAATGCAAAAAGATAGGAATGTTTAATTAGTTAAGTACCTTAAGTTTTTGACAAATACTGAGTGGACTTGTTGAACACTTGCTGCCAGAACACAAGAGTTTTATTAAAAATAGAAACAGAGAAAATCAGCCTCCCTAAATACATTGTCCCCATGGTCTAGGTCAAGCCTCCACATTCCTTATGTCTCATTCTGAGTCTCTTCTTCCTAAAGGGAAGGGTCACTCTTTTATTCTGTTTGCTTTTACTGACAGTATATTTTAAAAACAACAGCAAAACAAAAACAAGAGAACTGAAGAAAACATGAGTGTTAGAGGGAGCTGAGCACATGACTCTAAATTAACTCATTTTCACTCTTTTAGTCTATGTTTCCTCAACAGCAAATGTAGGAGATTGAATTACATGATCTTTTCGATGCTTTCCACTCATTCATTCCATGAATTCAATTTGTGAGGTTGTCTGACTAACCTCCTCTCTCTCTCCCTCCCTCCCTTCCTTCCCCTCTTCCTTCCTTCCTTCTTCCTTTCTTACCTTCTTTCCTTTCTTCCTTCCTATGAGAAATACTTTGGAGAAAAAGTGCATCAGTTGATTTTTTTTTCTTATCATTTTCATAACAGCTTTATTGAAATATATTATACAATTAACTCATTCATCAACTGATTTTCAACGATTTTTTTAAGTTAGCCATGAAAATATATTCCACACCTTCAGCATGGTACCTTTCAAGATGCTTGTAGTCCTACAGAGAAATGGTAGGAGACCAGAAGCCATCTCAGTGCCCATAAGAAGGGAGCAAAATGTGGTGGCTTTACCTAACCAAAAAGTTCCATGACTCTATGTTTGGGTTGAGTTGAATCTGCCTCAGAACTCTCTCCTAATAGCCAAACACATATTCCTTCCTGGCTACTGGAAATTTCCACCTGTATATTCAGAAACATTAAATTCAATCTCTCAAAAATTTAACTCTTTCACAACATCACTTCAAAACTACTTTCCCTATACCACCAACCAGCATCTTTGTTCAAGGCACCGTTATCCATCTAATTCCATGTACTGAGGGGTGAGTACCCATGCTTGAGGGGTGCCTCTCCTTCAACACCCACTCTGAGTCAGTCAGTAATGGACTCAACCACTATCTAAACAAATCTTTCATCTTCTCCTCTTTCATGGATTTCATGAGCTGTATTTATCATCTTGCATCAAGGTATCTGTTTGTAAGTTCCATGTGTGTGCCATGCACCAGGAATGGCCATCAATGTACCAATGGATGAAAGATTACTCCAGACTTTGCTGTGAAATGCAGGAGAAGGCAGGGGGGTCAAAAATCAGAGAGGAGGACCCTTAGCTCTTCTTTGCTCCTGCTTTTATTGGTCCTTCAAGATAATCACAAATCCTTATCACTCTTTCTCAAGCAGGTGATGTGTGACAAAGGGTCTTACAGAAACTAGGAGGATCTGTTTACAGGAAAGATAAGATATGCTAATCTGCACGGTCTGCTAAACATAGTCTCAGGGACAATGCAGACATCTCTCAGATCACTGGGCCACTGTTTGGGCTAAGAAAGCCTACAGGGAAGGCAACTAACTCTCTGGGGAATCCAATGCAGAGCCTCAGCATTCCAAATGCCCACACCCTTCTCCAAACCTTCCTTCACACACAGCGGCCTCCAGGTTACATTTTAGCAAGCCAGGTATTATGGCGGAGTTCATGCTCTACATTAACCCCAACATATGTGTGTGTGTGTGTGTGTTTACCCTTGTTGAATTGAAGTACCCATGAAATCTAGGTGTGTGTCTCCCTTGAGTCTCAGTCCTGAGCACCTTGCGTAACACTTGGCGCATAATGGCTGCTCAGTAAGTTGAGTTTCACTCTTCCTAACTAGTTGATGAACTAAGCTTTATTAACTCTTTGTGAGTTGATACTTCCTAAAATAAGTTTTAAACTTTCTGAAGCTTAAAAGATAGAGCTTAAAATTCCCAAATGATGGGATACTCAGATCTACTCTACCTCTAACATGTATTATTTTCTACATTTGAATAATCAGTCCCTCGCCAAACTACTTATCTTTTAATTCAATCTCTATAACTATGTCCCCCAGCTATGACTGCATTATTTTCTGTCCGTTGGAAACAGAGCTAGCCTCAGAGCAAGGGGACTTCATCCCCTAGGAAACAGCACATTTATCCCAGCCCAAATCCTACAAACGTGTGTTCTCTACTTGCCAGGAAAACAAGTTATGTGTAAAGTTCTTCTGAGGCTTCCTCTTCCCACAGAATAGCACCTAAAGGAGGTGATAGAATGCAGGAACATGTGGCATTATGCTTGGAATGTTTCTCTGCCTAATTGGCCTGAATTTACGAGGACATAATAACCCTCTCTATCCATTTTCAAATCCAGGCAGCGTTATAAAATAAGGCTGAGTAATACTCAGGCTGCTTTGCTTAATGGGGATCTTTACAGCAGGAACATGTTGCACACAAACGCACGGGGTATGCACAGATGTTTGCCTTCATTTATACTTCTCAGGGCAGCAGTGACAATATGATTGCAGTTTGGGCGATATCATTAAGAATCACACTTGGACTCACTTTGTGACATTAAAAGGAAATGTGTTTCTTCCCACTTCCAATTTATTTTCAAAGTTGAGATCTAAGCTGGCCGATAGGTGACCACCTCTTCCTTTCCAAGCTCTTTCTCTAAATCATGATTGTATTTGCTTTTACATTCTGGTCTCCAGGTTTCTCTGTTTTGTATTTTAAATAGCTAATCAGCTCCAGGAGCAGAACATTACTGCTGTTCAGGGCCTGCTATTTTTTTCCTTACTGTCTGGTTACATGAATTAATGCTATAATATTCTGGATGCCATTACATTATGCTAGAACAATCCATCCTCTGCTGTAAGGACCAGCAGAGAACAGTTTGTAGGTAATATTGTACTTTCCTGATTCAATAAGTGGGTAATTTGTTCCAGTGAGCAAACTCGGATAACTTTTCTATTATAAAAATAAATGGAATAAGATACTCACCTGGCTTTTCAAGACTCTACTGTGAGGTTTGAGATTTTAGAAAAATATTAAGAAAGGTAAGGAGGTAAAGACTCCGGAAAATAATGCAGGAGCCCCGATGACATCTCAGGTGGTAAAGGATTTGGTTATTCCACTTTGTCATCTGCTGGGCTCCTTGTGGTAGATCCTTCGACAAGCCAACATTCAGTGTGAGACAGAAAGAACCAGAGCCTACCTAATGTGGCCATCCTTACCAAAATCATTGCTAGTGAGGAGGGCCTCCTGAAGAATCTTTCTTGCACAGGCAGGCCCATATTTACTAACATTTGAAAATCTGGAACATATCTGGGAACTTGGAGTCTCAAAAAATATTAATTTTCTACTTTCCTCTTATAAAATCCTATGCCAGGCACTCATTAATCTAGCAACATACTTAGCTATAATTATACATTCACCTGCTCTATTCAGTCACATAAATTGGTTTTTTAAAGATTTTATTTATTAATTTGTCAGGGAGAGAGCACACACAGGCAGGGAGAGAGGCAGAGGCAGAGGGAGAAGCAGGCTCCCTGATATAGGGCTCAATCCCAGGACGGTGGAATCATGCCCTGAGCTGAAGGCAGAAACTTAACCAACTGAGCCACCCAGACATATAAACTGCTTTTTAAAACTGCTTTAAACCAGAGTTTTACCACCACTGCACCACCAGCACTTGGGACTAGGTAATTCTTTGCCGCAGGGGCTCTCATATGCATTGTAGGCTGTTCACACCATCACTGGTCTCTACTCATTGGATTCCACTAGTACCCTCCCCTCAGTCAGGACAACCAAAACTGTTTCTACACATTGCCAATTTCCCCAGGCCAGACAAAAATCACCCCCAATTGAAAACCATTTTTTAAATAAAACCAGCTCATTTTTTAATGGGAAAAAAAGTCTCCAATACTGCATAACTCCCAAGAGGCAAGTGTGAAATCATGGGATGACAGGTAAGGTGAACGCATGGGTTTGGAATTAGCCTGCTGAAGGTTTACAGTCTCCTGATCTGTAAAAAAATAAAAAATAAAAAGCCTATACCAAACCCTGCTTTTACAGGTATCTGAAAGGTACCATATGCAAAGTAGTAGCAAGGTGTCTAGAGCATATCAGCTATTCAAAAAGGAGTAGAGCTGTTTGATTATTAGCAAATGAAGTCCACCAAACAGTTAAATCTCACTTTCAAGTTCAAGATCATCTTTGGGGTCTATTTTGTGGTTCATCATCACTGAGAAATGACAATGGTATGGAATGTTGGGCTGAATTTATAGTAATCCCAGGATATTCTCTCAACTTAATTTCTACATAAATTTATTTTACCCCAAGAGAAAGCTGGCAACTGCCGTTATGGTAAGACCTATGGTAGGCCTGTAGTTTATTGACAAGAGTTTCAAGCAGGCATCTGATGTATCCCTTCCAAGCAGGAGAGCAAGGCCAGTCATCATCAGGGAAGTGCTAGCAAGCCGTAGTCTGAGGAAGAGCAAAGGGTCTCCGTGACTGGACCCAAAAAAGAAGAAGATTCTTTGCAGTTCCTTTAGAAAGGTGATTCCTGGGGAGGAGTCAAGATGGAGGAGGAGTAACAGGCTGAGATGCCATCAGGTCGCAGGAGTTCAGTTAGATAGTTATCAAACCATTCCAAGCACCTACAAATCCAACAGAAGATCTAAGAGAAGAAGAGCAGCAATTTCTAGAAATGGAAGGTGATTCCTTAGAGTCCGGGTTAGCTCTCAGGAGATCTGCTACCCACTGACAGTAGAGTCTGAGGCTTGGGCATGCAAGGGGATCAGTTCACTGGAACCAGCAAGATCATGTCTTGAAAGAACAGGCAGTGACCAGAATAAGAAGGTGGAGATGGAGGAAGGAGCCAACGCTTACAGACAGGAACAACTTGGCGACCTCCAAACTAGCAGTAGCATTATTTCCTGTCTCTTCATAGGTTTGACCTCAAAAAGTTCTTCCTTTTGGTTGAGGAAGTAGATGGGAAGGTGCCTGTAGAAACCTGGGCTTTGCATTTAGGAGGAACTGAGGTTAAGCAGCATCTGTTTGTGTAGGGAGGACAGAGGCTGTGACTGAATAACACCCTCACAATTCTTAATCAGCTCCCACCCTCAGCTAATCAACACATTGAACAAATGAGACACATCCTGTATTCTCTTTCCTTCTGACCCTCTCAGACTCGATCTGCGGGGCTTCTTATTCCCATACCCCTGCTTGAAAACCCAGGCAAGCTCCACAACCTAGCCACATCCATCTTGATAACTAATTGTTGTCCTTTACTTTGGTCCCCGAAGAGTCACTGTTGACTAAGAAGAGTTTTTGTGCAATGCCCTATTAAAACTCCAAACCTGGTTCCAGGTTTAGCTCAAGTCTGCTGGCAGCTGGAAGCTATAGTTAGTTTGGAATACTTCCTAATGGAAATATCTGAAAATTCCTCTACAGCAGATATGGGGAGAAGAGGGTAAAGAGATAAGAGTACAGAAAATGTCTTTCCTCATTAGAATTCTCTGGATTTACATCTGCCTGGCTGTGGCTTTAAGACTCTCTCTCTCTCGGACACCTTGGGTGTCACCCACCCACCCACCACTTCCTGCCACAGTGATAGAATTCCTGCTAGCCCTACTTACCTATCCACCCCCCTCCCCCCACCACTGCCAGACTCCTAAGTCTCTGTAGCCCGCTTTCTCACAGACTTTCTTTTGGGGGGATCCATTGGCTGACAGGAAGTCCTCTTCATAGAGTCCCTGCAAGAAGACCTTAGACTCCTGGCATGCTGGCTCTCCATGACCAAAATTGGTCCCTGGGAAACACACAACTGGAGCCCATGATTGGTGGGAACACAGTGTGGTCCTGAACTTTAGGTTCTACACCACAGCTGCTGCCCACTTTGTTCTTTAGATTCCGGAGGCAAGAGTCAGACTGTAACCTACCTCCACTGGAGAAGATACAGAAAAGCTCTCCAAGAGTCTCCTTGTAGCCCTTCAAATGGTGTTCTTGAAGCCCCTATAATTAACCTTGAGGTTAGGAAAAAGTACAAATACCTAAAATTCTCTAATCTTCAGCACTCCCAACCTCTACAATGTTAATCAACTTAGAGTCATAAGTGGACTAGGGGACAAGGGTCAAGTCCCATATAAGGATACTCTGGAGTCTCATCTTGGAATGTGTGGAGCAATCAGGCCTGGAACTCAGCCAAAACTGAGAGGAAATGTTCCCATAACTACATCTCTGCCAAGACTAGAGATAGATTTAAAGTTGTTGGAGATAGGTAGGTATGTTTAAGGCCCTCACTGGACTTCTTAGTGCTCTCCTGCTGTCCACAGAGACACTGAGGTGTTCAGAATAGGCAAGGGAGATCTATTTGACCCCTGTTCTAGGACCAGGCTGCTTGAAGGAATGAGTCCCTTGTCATCCATACCTTATCATGGGTGCCAACAGAAAGTCATTGAAAGAATCCCAACTTATTTCTAACTTATTTCTAAACTACTAAAACATCAAAGATGAAAACACCACATGTCATGGTTGTCAGTTTGGCTCCTGCTAGGAGCTAGGCAGGCTCTCACCCCATTTGAGGAGAGGCCACTTGAGCATTGCTCCGAGGTTTTTCTACTTGAAGTTAAAAAAACCAGAATCCCCTCTAACTGGAGGATAAGATACCACCTCCTAAATTCTCTAAAACTTCACAATAGCATTAAATCTTTATTTTTTTTTAAAGATTTTATTTATTTATTTGACAGAGAGAGATCACAAGTAGGCAGAGAGGCAGGCAGAGAGAGAAAGAGGGAAGCAGGCTCCCTGCTGAGCAGAGAGCCCGATGCGGGACTCGATCCCAGGACCCCGAGATCATGACCTGAGCCAAAGGCAGCGGCCCAACCCACTGAGCCACCCAGGCGCCCAGCATTAAATCTTTAAAAGAGATCTTTGAAAGATTGCCTCCAACTGAGAAATAACACAGTGAGTACTTGGCAGACAGCTGGTTGTGAAGTCTTAGGAAGGAAGATCCCATGTCAGAGATGCTACTGAGGAAACCCCCCTCCAGAAAGGAGACTCTAAATCCAAATAGGCTGATAGGACTTGGAGTCAAGCCTTAAGAAGCAAAAAGAAAACCTAATAAAAGACAGAGGTTTTTTTTTGTTGTTTTGTTTTTGTTTTTCCTGCCACCACAGGACTTCAGCTTGAGCAGACACAAACCAAATGTCCTTACTGCAACAAGGAAAATACACTATCCTCTAAGATAGTGTCATAGCCCTGCTAATAGGAGAAGTGTTCTTCCAATTATAGAAAATTAGGCTGTGTAGGTTATGAGAAAAATTAAAGTTTCTAGAGATATGGTAATTTGTCAGGTTCCCTAGAAAGATAAACAGCAGCCCCACCCAACAACTGGTAGGAAGATGTGAAAAGAACTTGAGGGCTGACCTGTATTCCTTGACAGGATCCCATTCTTCATCCAGACCCTCTGGAAGTGTTTAGAGTGGACCTTGGGGCTTCTCTGACCACAGTCAGGGCTGCACTTACCATGAAGATTCAGAGAAGAGCCTCGAAACTCCACCTGTGTCCAGCTGGACTTTATCAGGGAGTGACTTGAAGAAGTCACTAAAGATTCTGGGGAAGAATTCATGAACTAGTAAAGGATATATCCACAAAGGACCCTCTTAGGAAAGTCCAGACCTGAAGAGGCTTCACTTTTATCAAACAGCAAAAATCTATATTAGCTGACATGTCAACCACCAAATATGTTGAGTTATAGATTATTGTACTGTAACAAGTTATAACATTTTTTAAAGATGTATTTATTTATTTATTTATTTATTTATTTGAGGTGGGGCATGAGATAGAGATAGAGAGAGAAAGAAAGCACCTAGCAAGGGGGAGGAGCAGAGGCAGAGGGAGAAGCAAACTTCCCACTCAAGAGGGAACAAGATGTGGGGCTTGATCCCAGCACCCCAAGATCATGACCCGACCTGAAGGCAGAATCTTAACCGACTGAGCCACCTAGGTGCCCCTAGTTATAACAATTGCATACATCCCTTGTGAGAGTGTCTTAATCCTAACTGCATGCAAGAGAGAATCATGACTTTGAAGGTGTGAGAGGGCAGTGATGAGTGTGAGAAAGTACAAGAACACTCTGCAGATTAGCAAAGGCAACTTCTATTGCCCCTAAACCCTAAAAATTGCCTTTGTTCAGACCCATGCCATTATAATCCCAATATGATATCTCCATTGATACTTGATTTTGCTATAAATTCACAAACCTCAATTATATCAGTATACTTTCAGTTCTTTGGGGCCATCCCTCTCCAACATATTGGAAAGGTATAACCTCCTCATTCCCTTTTGGAAATTGCAGAAACTCACAACACATAATATCAGAATACACATAGTCTCACTAATGGCAGGAAGTAAAGAAGGCTGGGTGATTCATGAGCAATTCTGAGGGCTCACTACATTAAATGGGGCAGCTGGTTAAAAATTATTTGGGAATCCCAGTGAGTTCTCTTCTGTTTTCTAACTATGGAGCCTATAAAACTGATTCCCTAGCCCCTTTTCTAAATTAAAATTTTACCACTCTGTTCTTAGTCAAATACCCACATGCTTTAGGGCTTGTGGCAGCCTTTCTCAGATGAAGCACTATTTATCTTTGAGGGTGACACAGTCTGAGCTTGTGGGCGATGATTGGTAGCACAGCACAGATGGACAGGAAATTGTGTGTCTTCACAGCACACCGCTCACATATTTTACTACTGAATATAAAGCACAGAGGGTATGTTTTGGGCAAAGAAATTTAGGTCTGTTGGAAATCCAAAACCTTTCTAGTCCCTCTCAGTATAACTGTTAGCTAATAAATCTCCACTCTCCAGCTTTGGTCCTTTAATAAGGACCATGAAAGAGCTCCTTGTTTTAAGGTCCTCAACTCATAATAAATTTGAAATCCATCAAAGAGAAATAACCCCACTACCACTTTCCCCTCTCAGTAGAAGAAAATTCCCAGAGTGGCCTAGAGATGATCCCAGTTATTAGAAGTAGCTGTTTAGGACATTCTTCTGACATTTCCATAAGACCATATTCAGTGTAACAGCCCTTCTGTAACACAAACCAGCCTATAGTAGAGATCCCTGGTGGAGACAAGCAGTGGGTACTAAATAAACACAATTTGTTATGGTTGTTATTTGTTTCCCTATCAAAAGCAGCCTAGGGCATGAAAATGGTATATTTTTCTCTTAAATACTCTTTACTGAAGAGTATTTTGCTCACATGCTTCTTGTGTTATCCTGACTTCCCCAAAGTAAGGCAAACTTCCTGTGTGTGTGTATGTAAACATTATACACTAAAAAGATAAAATGTTATCTCTTCCCTTTCTTCTTCTTTTTCAACTACCAAAACTGAAACAGGAAGAAATAGAAAATTTGAAAAGACTGATGGCCAGCAAAGAAATTGAACCAGTAATCAAAAATTTCCCCCCAAAAAAAGTTTAGGTCCAGATGACTTCTTGGGAGAATTCTACCAAATATTTAGAGAAGAGTTAATACCTATTCTTCTCAAACAATTCAAAAGATAGAAATGGAAGGGAAACTTTCAAACTCATTCTACAAGGCCAGCATTACACTGATTCCAAAACCAGACAAGGATTCCACTAAAAAGAATAATTACAAGCCAAAGTCTCTGAAGAACATGGATGCAAAAATTTCAATGAAATACTATCAAATTGAATCCAATAGTACATTAAAAAAAAATCATTCACCACAATCAAGTGGGATGTATTCCTGGGCAGCTGTGGTGGTTCACTATTTGCAAATCAATCAATGTGACACACCTCATTAATAAAAGAAATGATAAGAACTATATGATCCTCTCATTAGATGCAAAAAAAAAGCATTTGACATAAAACCGTATCCATTCTTGATAAAAACCCTTAACAAAGTAGAGATAGAGGAACAGACCTCAACGTCATATGAAAGACCCACAGCTAATACTATCCTCAATGGAAAAAAACATAGTTTTCCTCCAAGGTCAAGAATAAGATACGGATGTCCATATTTATGGATTAGAAGGACAAATACTGATAAAATGTCTATACTACCCAAAGCAATCTACATATTTAATCCAATCCTTATCAAAATACCACTAGCATTTCTCAACAGAGCTAGAACAAACAATCCTAAAATTTGTATGGAACTAGAAAAGACCCCTGAATAGCCAAAGCAATCTTGGGGAGAAAAAAAAAAAGCTGAAGCTGGAAACATCACAATTCCAGACTTCAAGCTACATTACAAAGCTGTAGTCATCAAGACAGTATAGTACTAGCACAAAAACAGACACATAGATCCATGGAACATAATAGAAAATCCAGGGGTGCCTGGGTGGCTCAGTGGGTTAAGCCTCTCCCTTCTGCTCAGATCATGGTCTCAAGATCCTGGGATTGAGCCCCGCATCAGGCTCTCCGCTCAGCGTGTAGCCTGCTTCCCCCTCTCTCTCTGCCTGCCTCTCTGCCTACTTGTGATCTCTCTCTCTCTCTGTTGAATAAATAAATAAAATCTTTTAAAAAAAAAGAATAGAAAACTGAGAAATGGACCCACAACTATATGGTCAATTAACCTTTTGAAAAATCAGGAAAGAACAGCCAATGGAAAAAAGAGTGTCTTCAACAAATGGTTTTGGGAAAATTGGACAGCCACATGCAGAAGAATGAAACTGGACCACTAAATCATACACAAAAATAGACTCAGAATGGATGAAAGACCTAAACGTGAGACAGGAAACTCTTAGAGGAAAACACAGGCAACAACCTCTTTGACTTTAGCTGTAACAACTTCTTAGTAGACATGTCTGTGGAGGCAAGGAAAACAAAAGCAAAAATGAACTATTGGGACTTCATCAAGATAAAATGCTTCTGCACAGCAAAGGAAACAATCAAAAAAACTAAGAGGCGAGCTTTGAAATGGGAGAAGATTTTTGCAAATGACATATCTGATAAAGGATTAGTATCTAAAATTTATAAAGAATTTATCAAACTCAACCCCCCAAAATAAATAATTTAGTTAAGAAATGTGCAGAAGATATGAACAGACATTTTTTTTTCCAAAGAAGACATAGAGATGGCTAAAAGACACATGAAAAGATGTTCAACATCACTCATCATCAAGGAAATACAAATCAAAACCATAATAAGACACCACCTCACACCTGTCAGAATTGATAAAATCAACAATATGGGAAACAACAGATGTTGGTGAAGATGTGGAGAAAGAAGAACCCTCTTATATTGTTGGTGAGAATGCCACTCTGGAAAATAGTATGGAGGTTCCTCGAAAAGTCAAAAATAGAATTATGCTATGACTCAGCAGTTGCACTTCAAGGTATTTGCCCAAAGAAACTAAGGACAATGTTGCTTCTACAGTTTAGAATTTTTGTGATTCTAAATCTTTGTGATGCAGCAAAAATTCAGCTCTAGAAAATATGCCCATTGGAATTCTGATCCATTGATCTATGTGTCCATTTCTGTGCCAGTATGTGCTGTTTTGTTTCTATAGCTTTGTTGTATATCTTGAAGTCTGGAATTGTGATACCTCCAGCTTTGTTCTTCTTTCTCAAGACGGTTTTAACTATTTGGGGTCTTTCGTGGTTCCATACAAAATTTGGGATTGTTTTAGTTCTGTGAAAAATGTTGTTGGTGTTTGTTAAGAATTACATTAAATCTGTAAATTGCTTTGGCTAGTATGGACATTTTAACAATATTGGTTCTTCCAAACCATAAGTATGGAATATCTTTCCATTTGTTTGTGGTATCTTGTAGTTTCTTTCATCAGTCTAGTATAGTTTTCAGAATACAGGTCTTTTAGCTCTGTGGTTAAGTTTATTCCTAAGTATTTATTTTTGGTACAATTATAAATAGAATTGTCCTCTTAATTTCTCTCTCTGCTACTTCATTATTAATGTACAGAAGTGCCACAGATTTCTGTATATTCATTTTGTATCCTGAGATTTACTGAATTCATTTATCAGTTCTAGTCATTTTTTGGTGGAGTCTTTTTGGGGTTTTACATATATTATCATGTCATCTGCAAATAGTGAAAGTTTTACTTTTTTCTTTATAAATGTGGATGTCTTTTATTTATTTTTCTTACCTGATCATTGTGGCTAAGACTTCCAGTACTATGTTGAATAAATGTAAGAATGGTCATCCTTGTCTTGAGTCAAGAAAGGCTTTAAAGGGGAGATAGTAACATAAAGTAGGCATCAGTGTATTGGATTGAGAGAGAAAAAAGAATTCATTTCAGGAGATGAGGGAGAGAGCTGAGTCTAATCTATCTATAGTGTAAGAGTTGCTTACAACAAAATTAAATTGACATTTACAACAAACTCTTAGAACTTCAGAATTGCAGAGGAGTCACTAAAATAATACTATCCCACGAATAGCCAAAGGAATATTGAAAAAGAAAGCCAAAGTTGGTGGCATCACAATTCCGGACTTCAAGCTCTATTACAAAGCTGTCATCATCAAGACAGCATGGTACTGGCACAAAAACAGACATAGATCAATGGAACAGAATAGAGAGCCCAGAAATAGACCCTCAACTCTATGGTCAACTCATCTTCGACAAAGCAGGAAAGAATGTCCAATGGAAAAAAGACAGCCTCTTCAATAAATGGTGTTGGGAAAATTGGACAGCCACATGCAGAAAAATGAAATTGGATCATTTCCTTACACCACACACGAAAATAGACTCAAAATGGATCAAGGACCTCAATGTGAGAAAGGAATCCATCAAAATCCTCGAGGAGAACACAGGCAGCAACCTCTTCGACCTCAGCCGCAGCAACATCTTCCTAGGAACATCACCAAAGGCAAGGGAAGCAAGGGCAAAAATGAACTTTTGGGATTTTATCAAGATCAAAAGCTTTTGCACAGCAAAGGAAACAGTTAACAAAACCAAAAGACAACTCACAGAATGGGAGAAGATATTTGCAAATGACATATCAGATAAAGGGCTAGTGTCCAAAATCTATAAAGAACTTAGCAAACTCAACACCCAAAGAACAAAGAATCCAATCAAGAAATGGGTAGAGGACATGAACAGACATTTCTGCAAAGAAGACATCCAGATGGCCAACAGACACATGAAAAAGTGCTCCACATCACTCGGCATCAGGGAAATACAAATCAAAACCACCATGAGATATCACCTCACACCAGTCAGAATGGCTAAAATTAACAAGTCAGGAAATGACAGATGCTGGCGAGGATGCGGAGAAAGGGGAACCCTCCTACACTGTTGGTGGGAATGCAAGCTGGTACAACCACTCTGGAAAACAGCATGGAGGTTCCTCAAAATGTTGAAAATAGAACTACCCTATGACCCAGCAATTGCACTGCTGGGTATTTACCCTAAAGATACAAACGTAGTGATCCAAAGGGGCACGTGCACCCGAATATTTATAGCAGCAATGTCCACAATAGCCAAACTATGGAAAGAACCTAGATGTCCATCAACAGAAGAATGGATAAAGAAGATGTGGTATATATACACAATGGAATACTATGCAGCCACCAAAAGAAATGAAATCTTGCCATTTGCGACGACATGGATGGAACTAGAGGGTATCATGCTTAGCGAAATAAGTCAATCAGAGAAAGACAACTATCATATGATCTCCCTGATATGAGGGAGAGGAGATGCAACATGGGGGGTTGAGGGGGTAGGAGAAGAGTAAATGAAACAAGATGGGATTGGGAGGGAGACAAACCATAAGTGACTCTTAATCTCACAAAACAAACTGAGGGTTGATGGGGGGAGGGGGGGGGTTGGGAGAGGGGGGGTGGGGTTATGGATATTGGGGAGGGTATGTGCTATGGTGAGTGCTGTGAAGTGTGTAAACCTGGCGATTCGCAGACCTGTACCCCTGGGGATAAAAATATATGTTTATAAAAAATAAAAATAAAAAAAATAATAATAATACTATCCCAAGACTTAAGAGACTCTGGCCACTTCTCAGTGTCATCAATGTCATTAAATATGATGTAACATGCCTACCTTCTGGGCCTTTCCTTAACTGTTAAATGAATACATTAAATTGAAGAAAATAAAATATAAAATTTTACTTGGCTAATTACAACATTACCCTTACCTGCATCAAGAGATAAAGACTATTTTTTATCAGTTTATCCTTTAACATAAGTCTCAGTGCTGACAAAATGATCTTATCCCTAAAAAGCCCTGAAGATTGCATTTAGAAAACTGTGAGAAATAAACAAATGTGGTAAAGTTGCAGAACACAAAATCAAAATGAAAAAATCAGTTGCATTTACATACATTAATAATAAACAATCTGAAAAGGAAACAAAAATTCCATTTATAGGGTAGCTCTGTCAGTTAAGCATCTTGCTTCGGCTCAGGTCATGATTCCAGGGTCCTAGGACTGAGTCCTATGTTGAGCACCCTGCTCAATGGGGAGTCTGCTTCTCACTCTAATCCTACCCCTGCCTCTACTCTGTCTCTCTCATGTACACACTCTTTCTCTCTAATAAATAAGTAAAATCTTTTTTAAAAATTTCATTTACAATAATATTTTTAAAAAACAAAATCTTATGAATAAACTTAATGAAAAAGGTGGAAGAATTGCAAACTGAAAACTTTAAAACAGTGCTGAAAGAAACTAAAGATATGAAAAAGTGTAAAGACAGTCTATGTTCATAGAATGGAAGATTTAATATTAAGATGTCAATACTAATCTAAGTTATCTACCTATTTAAGATAATCAATCCCTACCAAAATCTTAATGGCATTTTTTTTGCAAAAATAGAAAAATCCATCCTAAAATTAAAATGGAAATTTAAGAGACCCCAAATAGTCAAAGCAGTATGAAGTTGGATGACTCATACTTCCTGATTCAAAACTTATTACAAAGCTACAGAAATCCATTTCTGATTATATATCCAAAAGAATGGAAAGCAAGTCCCAAAGAGATATTTGTACACCTGTGTTCAGAGCAGCATTATTTGTAACACCCAACAGGTAGACACACCCAGGCATCCATCAATGGATGAAAGGATAAACAAATGTGTTATACATATACAGTAGAATATTATTCTATCTTTTAAAAGGAAGGAAATTCTAATATATGCTTGAACATGGAAATGAACTTTGAGGACATTATGCTAAGTGAAATAAATCAGTCACAAAAAGACAAATACCATAGGATTCCATGTACATGAGATATCTAAAGTAGTCAAATTTATGGAAACAAAGTGGAATGGTAGTTGCCAGGGGAGGAGAAGGGGGGGAAATGAGGAGCTGTTATTTAATGTATATAGATTTTCAGTTTTGGCAGATAAAAAATAATATGGAGAACATACAACTGTGAATTTACTTAACACTACTGAATGGTACACTTAAAAATGTTTAAGATGTTAAATCTTATGGGTATTTTATCACAATTAACTTTTGTTTCAAAAATGCATAGTGGCAAAGATGCAGAAAACTTTAAGAGACTGGCCCAAGGGTTTTTTTGTGCCACACTAATTCTCAGTTCCTTTAAAGACTTCTCTAACTCCCCATTTGCTCCAAGAGGACAGACATATCTAAAGAATCCCAACCCACAATACTCTTTCCTATTTCAGTATTATATATGGCACCTAAGGATTTTGAATGATGTCCATCCCAAATCCAACCTCTGTATCAAAGTTTTTCCATGTCATCTTCATGCCCTAAGAACACCCCAGTACCAATCTATAAAACTATGAGATTCCAAGGAGACAAGATTAAGGAAGGGGTTTTACTAACGTCACCAAAAAAAATTAAAAACAATAGGAACAAAACACTTGTTATTAAGACGTTCCAATTAAATGAGGAACCATTTAATCATCCAACTATTAACACAACTTCAACTTCCCAACTTTCTATTTTTTGTGACACACCTCAAGCCCCATATTCTCTACAAAACTGCTTATTTCCTTCCTCCTTACAAATTGTGTTGCTATATTTAATGCTGGTATTGTAAGTCCTACAAAATGACATATTGCTTTAGGTTATAGACATTGCCTTAAAAATCATTGTATCTCTACCACACCCTCAAGCATTTCATGAAGTGTCCTACATATAGATACTACTTGATTTATGAAGTCAGTTCCTAGGTTTTCCCCTCACCCACTTGTCATGAGAGGTATTTCAACTCTCCCAGATTCCTCTCCAAATTTCACTTGCTTAATGAAGCCATTCCAAAAAGGCAGTGAATAGGACTTCAGGGACATAACAATGAAAATTGAAAGAAGCTGCCGACCATATCACTTTAGTATAAATCATTTATCCTCCACTGGGTACTTTTTATCCTTGCAATTTGTCAGTCTTACCTTGATTGTCAGCTCATGAAGCTCAAATTACATCTCTATATGCATTTCTTCATCTGGAGCTGGATAATTGATATCAGTTATCATATATTTACTTTAACTCACTGTAAAAATTTCTCATGCCCCTACTTCTCTGGACACCTTGTGCTTGTATATTCAGTATTATCTGGTAATACTGGATGTAGGCAGTGTGAGGAATAGGGGAAAAGAGAATCAACTGGATATTTTAGCTTAGTTTTATTAACTCTGTAATTAAGAGCATTTATTGATTTTAGGTCTCAATTTCTCCATTTATTAAAAATAATAATAACAAAAGGGATCTCTAAATTCACTTCTTCATTCCAGTTTCCATTAAACAGAGCCAAAACCATGTTAATTAAATAAAAGTTTATATCTCCCTTATGGTCCAGAGGTAGCCAGTCTAAAGCCAATAGGATGGTCCTGCCCTACCTAACAGATGGCTTCTATCCTGAGTCTAAGGTGTCTTTTCAAGCTGCCACCATTAGGTCTGTACCCCAGCCAGATGGAAGGAGAAAGGTCAAAGGCAGTCCATATCCATTCCTTTTATGATGATGATCTGGAAATAGCTCTTTGGCTCAAATCCCCTTGGCCAGAACTTGATCACATGGCCATGAAATGGAAGATGGAAAATGTAGTCTTGTATAAGCGTGCTCAACTAAAACTCAGTGCACTTTCATTAAAGAAACAATGAATGCTTAATTCAGTACTAACTAAAATGTAAGTACTAACAAGAATGTTAAGAACTCTGAAGAGTCTGAGATTTTATGCCACTTGCAAGAGAGTAAGTTTACCTGGCCCAATCTCATGGATACTGGCAAAAGACACGGGACTCTGGGCATTACACATGGCTCTGCAAATAGTGTGTGCATCTGTTTACCTGATATTTGCATTAATTTACCTTGCCCTCCCAAGTACCACAGGGCAATGCTGATGGGCCCAGATGGTTGCCTACACACAGAGTCAGTTGCATTATAGGAGAGGAAGTTGGAACCTGAATCTTATAAGAGCAGGAACTTGTCTATCTTCTGCTCCAGAGAGAGGCACATTTTCTGTCTTCCAAGGCTATTCACTATGTAAGCATCCTTAAAAAGATAGTCCAGAACAAAGAAGCTACTGCCTTACTCATAAGATATACAGAAATACAAGAGACCCATAGTAAATTATCTCACAACATATGACAGTACTAAGAAAGGCACAGGGTACTATTATGAACCGTCCTGGGGCATGCATGAATGAGGACTTTTCCAGGGAAATCAGGACATATGCTCATCTTAACATTAGCAGGTACTTAAAAATCTCTGCTATATTTTCTAATTCTGTAGTAGGGCCGGCTGATGGAATAATATATAGGCCACCAGTTTTTTAGGGATCAAGATACATATAAAGATAACTGTGTTCAATGTAGGAGTGCCTGGATGGCTCAGTGGGTTAAGCCTCTGCCTTTGGCTCAGGTCATGATCTCAGGGTCCTGGGATCAAGCCCCTGATCGGGCTCTCTGCTCAGCAGGGAGCCTGCTTCCCCTCCCCCCTCCCCGCCTGCCTACTTGTGATCTCTCTCTCTGTGTCAAATAAATAAATAAAATTTAAAAAAAAAAACCACAGTGTCCAAAGTAAACATTTTCCAGTTATCACAACTGGCTCCTTAAAACAAATGCCTCTAGTATTAGATCTTAAACGGATTTCATGTGTTGTAATGTGCATGCTATGTAATGTCATGTGAGGGCTCTAGACTAGGACCCCAGGCACCTGAGATCTAGGGTCGGATTTTCTAGTAACTTGATTTCAGATTTTGGATATATCACTCAACACCTTAGAACTTAAATTTATTTATTCTGTATAATAAATTATTAATGCTTTTTCTGTCTATCTCAAGTTTCACTTGAACTCAGCCACTGACCATGGTCTAGTAACCTGAGGTGAGAAGAGGTCACTGGTTCAAGTGTCAGCAGTTCCATGAATGCCTCAAACACTTTTTGCCTCTTAGAAGATCTTCCTTATCTGAGCCAGTCAAAAACAAGGAAATGTTCTTTCTCTTAAACCTGTCAAGTTTGGGGGTCTGATTTTTAAGTAAATTCAGCTGCTAGGTGACTTAGTTCTACCCTGTTTCCAGATAGGTTTGCCCAGATCATAGTTTTCATCTCATGCAGGCTTTGTCGTGGATATTCTGGAGGAATAAAAAGTTTCTGAGGCTCTAGCCAGATGGGCACAGGGGAAGAGATTAGGTAGAACTTGTGCCAAATATTGCCAGCCTTGATCTAAATTCCTCCTCCTCCTTTGCTATTTGATCCATTCCTTTTCATCTAACTGCTTCAAAAGACAATTAAAGAGTGGGAATCTCTTTAATCACCTCTTCAATAAGGACCCAAGGAACATTTTATCTAGTATTTTATCTCCTTTTTATCCATGACCTACTGTTAAGTTCCACTAATTCTTTGGTGCTTTTTTTTGCCTTTCATGTTCTAATTATTTTTTAATACAGATTTCCCCTGCTATCCCAAGGTAGAGCCTTCCTGTAAAAGCCAAATAACAAAAAGCTAAGAAGCAATGGCTATTAATATATATGGAAAATTTTTTGAGCATTGCTAGATCCAAAATATAACCTCTCTCAGGCTTAGGACACATCTTGCTAAAAGATGCACAATATAAATCAAGATAAAGCACAGATGCTCAGAGACACATTTCAGAGCTCTGGTGGTTTGTGCTGAGATGCCCAGTGTGGTTCCCAGGGAAGGAGCCAGGCAGGAGGTGCCCCTCACTGTTCCCTGTGCACCGGCTCCCTAACAGCTTGCTGCAATCAAAGGCTGAATGCTATTTTTGCTTTTCGGGTTTGGGGTTTTTTTTTGTTTTGTTTTATTTTTTGTTTGTTTGTTTGTCTGTTTAAGCAAAAGCAAAAATCCTCTTCAGAGGTCTTTCAGTTAGCAAAAACCAGGTACTGTTGTAGGTCTTTCCTAAAAGCAAAGTGGCCTGATGCAAATTCGAATAGCAGGGGATGCCCCTCTGTAGCTACTGGTGCTGACGTCATTGGCTTTCTAAAGCTTCAGCCTTAGAAGGTGGGGAAGAGGCGGCCAGTACTCTAACTTCTGGTCTGCAACGTCGCCATCTTTCCATCCTCCTCCTTTCATTTTCCAAAACCATTTTTTGTTTTTGCTTGCAATTGTCTTTTTGCAAATGAGTCTTGTAGGATTTCACTTTAAAGAACTTGTCTAAATCTAAGCTTCTGATAGTTTTAAACAGCCTGGGCTCCCTGTGCATTTTTCATGTTAAATTTTCTTTTCAATATCTTCCTAATTAAGTCTTTATTTTATAACAATGCCCTATTTATAATTTAAATTTTCATTTAACTTCCTTCACTTTTTATTCAAAGTCATAAACCCAAATGGTTTAAGAAGCAAAAAGAAGGATTTATAAAGAAAACCAAGAATTCTCTTCTCTATGCTTCCCCACCCACGGAGTCTGGATCCCTACAGGCTACACTTTAACTGCTTGCTTTTTGTTTTTCTGGGGCTCACCTCCAAATACTTAATTAGCACATTTATACCACTGCTTCTTGGCTATTGGCCTCCTGCTGTGAAAAATGAGGACTTGTCTCACTAACACAACTCCCCCACTTCCTCAACTATATATAAAACTATACAATTTTATTACAGTAGTTTCTCCTCTGCAGGTCTCTGAAATAACAACAACATAATTAGTTAAAACTCCACTTCTTGGCCTATAAATGATAAACAACACAACTTGGATCCCCCCCTTTATAAGAAGACAAGACACTAAGGTTCTCACCCTTCTCCCCTCCTCTCCTCCCTCCTTCCATCTTCTCTTGACTGGATGGATACTTTGAAGAACAGCGGGGTTAATACTGTTTACAATCTGCTTTATAATCTTAGTACAGTTTTCCATGATTTGTCTATTCACCAATTCTAAAAGATGAAAACCAGTAAGCAATACTTCATATCCTGTGGCCCTGTCGACAGTGAGCTACGTGATCAGCTAGGATTCCATTTCCTTTCCCCGGGTCAGGTTGTCCACTTAAAGTAGAATGTACTCAGAATTGGTTCCATTGGATTTGACTTTTTACAGTTTAGCAAATTCCTTTAGAATATTCTCAAACATTTCCAGACGTGTAATATTATCTATCCTCTCATTTTTCCTTTTTCTTTCCTTCCCAAGGGCTCTCTTGCGGGGTTTTCCTTCTCTTTCCATAATATGAATTAGTTGCTTTCTAAGCCTGGCAAACAGGCTTCCCTTCGCTGCACTCTGCTTTGGATCCTCTGTTTCCTGTATTCTTTATCTTTTTATTTTTATTATTATTATTATTTGCTGTCTTCTTTTCCTGGAGCATAGCCTCAAGAAAATTGCTATGAAAGGGTGGGTCGGTCTCAAATGTTTTTACTCTACTATCACCTTTAACTTACTGGCTATTCAGGCACCTGGGTGGCTCAGTGGGTTAAAGCCTCTGCCTTCAGCTCAGGTCCTGATCCCAGGATTCTGGGATCAAGCCCTGCATCGGGCTCTCTGCTCAGCAGGGAGCCTGCTTCCACCCCCCACCCCCGCCTATCTCTCTGCCTACTTGTGATCTCTCTCTCTGTGTCAAATAAATAAATAAAATATTTAAAAAAACAAAAAAACAACTAACTGGTTATCTTTGAGCATTGATAAGAAATCTAATTTCCCTCCTTTGCAAATAACTTCTGTTCTAAGTTCTCCATGACCCACTTTTTGGGATGATCTCCTTATCTCTGGTGTTCTAAAATTTCATAATTATGTCTGTAGGTGCTTGGTGCTACCTGAGACTTCTCAATATGAACATTATGATCTTTTTCAATTCTGGGGAGTGTTCCTCTAATTTCTTCTGTTACACAAATTTGCTGGATCTTAGCATCTGTCTCCCTTCTAAATTAAAGACTCAGTTCTGTCCCTCATTCTTTTTGATTCAGAGACTCTCCCTTGATAATTTCCTCATCTCCTGTGATCTAAAATTACCCATATCCTGATGACTCCTAAATTTAAATCTCCATCCTGATTGCCCTCCCAACCTATGGATCTATTGCCTATTTGACCTACTTGCTTCGATGTCTAATAGACACCACAAATTTAACAAAGCCTAAATAAAAGTCTTGATATCTCTTTTCATTCTTAATACCTGTTCCATATCCATTCTGTCAGAAGTTCAGCAACAATATCCACTTAACATTTAACTAAGCAACAACAAAAAAATCTAGAAGTTATTTATCATTCCTTTTGTTCCCTCTCACAAAATAGCAGATCCAGCAGCAAATCCAAAATTTATTCTAACCTGACCACTTCCCACCAACTCCAGTAATCAACATCAGAACTATCTTTTCCCAAGACCAGTATCCCAGATTATATATATCCCAGTTTACAATCTGATGCATTAGTGCACATGTCTTAGAGCCCGAGTGCGTGGCTCAGTTTCGAATTCCAGCAAAAAAAAAAAAAAAAAAAAATTAAGAAAACAGAAAAATCCTGTTGGGAGCATTGAAATATACACAAAAGGTGGGGGGAATGAATGGGATTCAGTTCAGTTAATACCAAGAAATATGTCAGTCCTCCACTTACATCCTTCAGTGGGTATGTGTGTTCCTCAGACTCCGAGATGAGAGTTTATGTAAAACAGATTTGCTTGAAAGTATTCCCTGGGAAAACAGGAAAAGAGTTAGAAAATGAGACTATGAAGAAAAGAAAGGCAAACAAGAGTACAATATCGTGTTCAACAGAGGGTAACTTTATTGCAGCCCCACAGGGAAGCTGGGGAGAGTGTCGGTGCCTCCTCAGTCATTCCCATTAAAACAGGAGAGCTGGGGTACTTATACTCCTATGCCAGTCAGCCACTCATTAAGATTTGCTCCAGGGGGACAAAGATGTCCAGGCCCTTCCTGCTCTAAGAACAAGCAGTCCAGGCAGGCTCTGAGAGGTAGGACAACCCTTGACAACAGACACAGGAGCTGACTTTTGGGAGTGAAAGAGCCCAAATGGTCAAGGGGGCCAAGGAAATAGGAAAGTCTGGCACCACCTGCTGAAAATGGCTGTCCAGTGGCGAAAAGAATACAAGCCTAACTCTCTCCTACAGGCCTCCACATCTCCATGATTGTCCACAGCTGCTTCTCTCCATGGTCACTACACATGGTCCTGTGAACCTTTCTAATCTCTCAGATCAGGAAGCTTTCACTTCAGGACTTTGGACTTGCTATTCCATGTGTGAGAGAATGTAAGTGTGACATTTGGAAGCACACCACTCAGAAATAATATGACAAAGAATCAATTTACCATGGAAATAATGCTCATGGAAGACCTCTAATCAAAATAAGAAGAAACCAGACCAATAATAATAAACCTCAAGAAAAAAAGATAACAATCAGATAATAGTGATAAGTAAACTAGTAAACACTAAAATTTCAAATTGTTTGGATAAAATTTAAGCTTTAAATCAGTTAGGTTGGGTAAATAAAGCAGGGAGAAGTAAAATAAAGCTAAAAGTTATCATATTTGGGGAGAGTTGTATAAAAACTACAAAATTATCTCCAAGTATTAAAATGTGTTTTTTTTTTATAAACGTAGAAGGATAGGAAAGGAGGTAAAACTTCCAAGCAATTAGAGAGATAAAAGAAAAAAGAAAACCAGATTATTCTACCTAAAGAATGCAAAAATGAAGAGAAATTTTTAAAATATATTTTAAAATTGCTGAATTAAATTCACATGAAGTATACAGACTTAATGCAAAACATTACTAGAAGAAAATATAGATAAATGTATTAAAATATTAGGCTGGGGAAAAGCCCAAGGTCACCAACACCAGAAACTTGAGAAATGTTAACAGGTTAACAGCACTAGAAAATAAAACAAAACTCCTATAACTTGACAAACACAAAAGACATCATAGAGCAATATTGTGATAGGAAAAAAATGCCTTTAAATATAGAACATTTACATCAACAAAATATATTTCAACAAGAAAACCTAAAAAGAAAAAGGAAAACTCTAATAAACAAACAAAAAACCATAAGCAGGTAATTCACTGAATCATAAAAGCATCTGCACCATTCAAAATATGAAAAGATGCTTAGCTTTACTAAAAATCAAATGAATATTAACTTAATTAAATTAAAACAAAGATGTCCCTTTTTACATATCATATAAACAAAGATTTTAAAATAATAACACATATATGTGAAACAGGTACGTATTATTAGTCCACATGTAAATTAATTCAACCTTTTGGAAAGTAATTTAGAAATGTGTATCAAAATCTAAAATGTATTGTGCACATGACTCAGAAATTCTACTTTAAGGAATTCTACTTTAAGGAATTCATCCTACTACAAGTTCAGAAATTTGACCCAGAAATTCTACTTTAAGGAATTCATCCTACTACAAGTTCACCAAGACATTAACCCACAAATGTTTGTGCAGTCTTATTTATAATAAAGAACCGGGAATAGTCTAAACAACTTAAACATTTTGAGAGACTGACTTAAAATGATGTAGTGATAAAATCAACTGTAGTTACTAAAAATAATGAGATAAATCATATATATCATCACAGAAAGATAGTAATGACATTAAACAATTGAAGTAAAATTGTGATGCACATGCCATGTTTAACTTCAAAAACATTATACTAAGCTTAAAAAGACAGCGGTAAAAAGAACCATTGTATGATCCCATTTGTATGAAATGTTCAGAAGCCAATCTATAGAGACAGACACAGATCAATGGTGCCTGGGGTTGGGTGGGAGCAGAGAGGGTCTGCAAATGGGCATGAAGAATCTCTCCGAGATGACGGAAGAATTCTATAGCTCAACGGTGATGATGGTAGTACAGTTAACTCTTGTCAACTTCCTAAAAATCATTGAATTCACTTTGTGAATTTTATGGTATATAAATTATACCTCAATAAAGCTGCTTTTTAAAAAGAGCAGTGTACAGATCGGTATGGAAATACATTTCCACAAAGAAAGGTTTGCCTTAGGACATTTCTATATTGTTTGAATATTTTTCAATAACAAATATTACTTTTACATTCAGAAAAATTTACAAAGACAAATATAAATATCTTTTTTTTAAGATATTATTTATTTGTTTGACTGTCAGAGATCACAAGTAGGCTTAGAGGCAGGTGAGGCGTTGGAGGGAAGCAGTCTCCCTGCTGAGCAGAGAGCCAGACATGGGGCTCGATCCCAGGACCCTGGGGTCATGACCTGGGCTGAAGGCAGAGGCTTTAGCCCCCTAAGCCACCCACGTGCCCCAAAATATAAATATTATCTTTGAAAACCCTGAGACCAGATATGGTATGGTCCCCATCCCCCAAGCCTCCTAAAAACCAAAACTTGATTTCCTATATTGTTTGCCAGACATGGCCCTTTGATATATTTTGCAAAAGTAGAGTAAATAAAGAACAAACCAGTTGTAGTGGCAACATCACAGAATGGGATACAATACAGGGAATCACTACAACGAACACTGCTCTAAGTGCTTTAAAAGAATTTACCTTTTAGTCCACATATCTACCCAGTGTTGCAATTCAACCACTAGACACTTGGCAAAGGCCGCAGAGCTGGTGAATGCAGATCAGGGTTTAAGACTGGGCAGTAAGAATCCAGTGCCTTGGTTCAAAAACCAAATGAGATTGCCCATACCTAGACAGTGGTCATATTATACAAATAAATTCTTCTCTGATTATACATATCTGCTTCAATAGAGCATTTCCTACATGGGGCGCCTGGGTGGCTCAGTGAGTTTCAGCTCAGGCCATGACCTCGGGATCCTGGGATTGAGCCCCACCTAGGGTTCCGCACTCAGGGGGGAGGCTGCCCCGCTCCTCTGCTCCTCTCCCCACTCACATGCATACACAGACTCTCAAATAAATAAATACATCTTTAAAAATAAATAAATAAAGCATTTCCTACATCCTGATCTTGGTAGTAAGCTTTAAAAAAAATTTTTTTTTAACTATTTGCATATTGCCAATTCAAGTCAATGGAATGTGGAAAGCAGGGACTGCAGGTTTTGACTTTCATGATCCTAGTTGGTTAATGCTAGAAATAGCACAGAAGAAGGCATAGAAAATATGTGTTGAATTACACTGAATGCTTTCAGTCATGTTTCTCTCCACAAATCCAAATTGGTAACAAGCTTTAAAAACAACTAAAAATCATAATGATTGACCAAAGCCCTTCCCATTTGTTTCAAGGTTGAAGATGTTCAGAAGCCTGATTCAGTTGGGATCACCCCCTAAAAGAACATCGCAGCCTATCACATTTCAATTACCTCTACATCTTCACTGTCTAGTAATTAATAAGCCAGGCTCCCAGAGACAGCGATCATAGATCACACAGACATGACATGATTGCCTACACCTCCCACAGAAACAGGTAATGCAGCATGTTAGCACTGAAAAGAGGATATTAAAACCCATTTAGATTCTCCCATCATTAGATGAAGAAAATAAATCTGGCTACTAATGTTTGGCTATGAGTTCCTTAAAATGATTCTGGTCCTGCTAAGTCCCATGCTTCTGCAGTTAGAGGTTATAAATGTTCAAACCACAAAACCAGCCCTAGAAACTCAAAAATTCCATTGGTCTTAGAATTTGAAAATAATGGCCTTTTTGCTCATTAACTGACCCATAAAGCCCCTAGATAAATGCAAGATCCCAGGATATACTGGTGGAGAGGAATTCTACCCTGGCCTCAGGTTATTGATATTATCCCTTTCCATTTTCTTGTCAACAGTCCCCTGAAACAGCTGGGTTCACAATTCAATCTAAAAGGTCTCATTTAAATGTAGCCTCATTCATTAACTTTGAAATTAAGTTATATCAGCTCTTACCATCTCAATGTTAAAGTCCTCAAATATACATGAAAAAGTTATTATTTTATTCTTCTGCAGTTTTTAAAAATTAATAATAGTGAAAGCCCAATTTTCGACTGGCGACATCATAGAATTGGAGTCAGGGAATTGCATAGATTTGAAGAAGTTCAGACATCATTAGTAATTTGGGCACCCTTTGAACTTAGAACCAACATTCATATTCTGTCAATGCCATCATATTAAAACTCTTTGCCTTCCAAAGCTAATTCTACAAACCAATTTCTCATTACTAGTCATATTCCACATTGGGCAATATATTCAGAGAAAGCATTGAGATAAAGAACCCCTTCTAGCTGAATTCTCAGTGAGAAATTGAATTTGGTTTAAAACATCAGTTTTGATCTCTGGAACACTGAGGCGAGCAGAATTCTGTATTGTGTACTTTGGGTTTAGTATAGGTTTTATATAGACTTTCCAATTTTAATTTTGATGAGGGTCATTGCTTTAAGTCCTCTTCTGTTAGACAGTTGAGGAATAATTGGTTTATATCTGAAATACACACTGGATTGTCTATATACCTATTGACTTGCAAGGAGGTGTCAAGAAAATCTGTTTTGTTGTGCACGTGGGTGAGTTCTCACAGAGTTCACAGAAGTCACCTTACAAATGAACTAATGTCCACACTGTCACGTCATCAGGGCTGTAATAAAGGCATTCTTTGTTATTATTTGCTTCCCCTGATAGTTAGGAAAATGCCTTATTTTATTTGGCATCCAACACAGCTCCTGGCATATGCTAAGCACTTGATAAGAAGGAAGAAAGAAACGAAAGAAGGGAGGGAGAGAGGAAGGAGGGAAAAGAGGAAGGGAGGAAGGGAGGACAAAGATAGTATGCAAAAGTGCTTTGAAAACTGTAAATGCCACACATATATAAAAACTCAATATTACTACTGTTTGCATTAGCACCCAGGAAAGGAGCTGATCTTACAGCGCGATTACCTATACTTACAGCCTGTCCTCCTCATACCTCTTGTTCTCTCAGTGGGACTCAGTTAACTTTCCTCTGCCAAGGCTTGACCATTCCCAAACCTAAATACATCCATCTTCATGAACAAAAGAACAATTGTTGCTTACCTAGATCTAGTTGACAGGGGAATAAAGAGCTTTTCCCCTCTAACAAGAAAAAATTGGTCTCTATTTTCTTTCAAATTTCACACCTCAATCAGACTTGCAGATTCCCCCCAAAGAAAGAGTGAACAGGCCAATGGGCCATAGAGACAAATGTCAGAAAGGAAAAAGTACACAGGAGGCATCTGGGTGGCATAATCAAGCGTCCAATTTATGATTTTGCTTGGTCGTAATCTCAGGGTCTTGATCTTAGGATTGTGATCTCAGGGTTAGGAGATCGAGTCCCACCTCAGGATCCGTGCTTAGTGGAGAGTCTACTTAAAAGTCTCCCTCTCCCTCCTCCCCTCCCCCACTCAAGTAAATAAATAAATCTTGAAAGAAAAAATGACTCAAAACACACACCACAGCATTCTTTGTCTTCATCCAGATTCATATTGCTCTTGTGATCTTCTCACAATGCCCTTTCCTGAATTGAGAAAGTATCATAAAATTATATTTTAAAAAACAAGACTGTTCTGTGAAAATCTGTCAAGATGTGTTGTTTTTTTCTAGTTATGATTGTCCAGTTTTATTAAAAATAACACCAAGACAATAACACTGCTGACACGTACAAAGAAGTTTAATACGAGAACTTGCAAGCAATGCATATATCCTGATAAAGTCAGGGGTGGGGGAAGGAGAGAGAGAAACAAAGAGAGAAATATCCCCACACCAGCCAGACCATATCAGAAATGACAGACTTAATTTTCATTGTCATATTTTGAGAGGAACAACAAAAACTAGAATATTTATAGACAAGAATGCGGCACCCCTAAGAAAATTTTTTTGTGAGGACATTTGAGTGAAGTAGGTTTATTAAACCTGGAGCCTAGAGAATGTAAGAGGAAAAGAGACGTGTCTTTTCTTCAAATATTTGGAGATCTCTCCTTTGAGAACGCAGGAGGCATGTTTTGCATGGCTCTTGACGAATCGAGGACCAAGGTACTCAACATAAAAACATAAATGTCACGTAGGATATTCAGTTCCCAATCACCTGAAGGAGAAATTCAAGAATTTGGTTTGGGAAATGTAAATTTCTGATGCTCAGTAGACAGCCAAATGGAGGTATCAATTAAATAGTTGAGATTCTAAAAAGAAGGCAAAACTCGAGGCATCATTTTGGATGATGTTTGAAATCTTAAGTTTGGATGAATTTATCTAGGAGGCAAGTTTAGTTAAGGGAAGTGGCCCAAGGACTAAGCCCTAGGCTATTTTAACATTTTGATGTCCAGAAGATAAGGATCAAGGAAAAGGGATAGAGAAGTGTCTGAGTTTTAGTTTCCCCAGAAGTAGACCCTGAAGCAGGTATTTAAATATAACAGCTTATTTGAAAAGTGACCCCAGGAAACAGTGATAGTGGAATCAGACAGAACACGAGAAGAGAGGGGAAGGTAGCCAATAAAGGATGCATTATCAAGCAAGTTTGTCCTTGTGCACAACAGGAACTTAATTCCCTTGGAGAACTCTGTAGAATGCATGCCTGGAAGTTATCCCTTCAAAAACAAAGGAAACGAGATATGCATACCAACTGCCATCCATCTTAAATTGGGAGCTGCTCCCAGGAAGGATTAATTCTTTGATACTTGGAGCCTCCTATGCTCATTGTCTAAATGGGTTCCAGAAGCCAGAGAAAACTCAAATGTTGACATTGAATGTTTCGTGGAGCACACTGAACGGATGAGGTATGAGCAGGAGGTAGGGCAGGGTCGCAGCCTCCTTCACAGGATGGAATGGTCAGGAAGAGGTGAGAAATGAAGAGAGGGTCGTTTCCTGGATGCCAAGTGAGCTGAGCTAATAATGCAAAATGGATCCCCGCCTTGAGTTTGATAGTAGGAGCACGCCCTCTAATTGTCCTTGTAACAACAATATTCTGTTATATTAACCAGTAGAAAAATAAAAAAGTCATTGGCATTGAGTCCCCAAAGTAACATTCTCCTTCTTCCACCTTTAGAATGAGTTCTGTACAATAGGAGATAAGTGGCTTATAAAGATACCTTGAACAATATGCTGATTAAAGGAGTGGTGCCAACTGTATGAACATTTATAACTTCTGTGGCGAAAAGAAAACTTTTAGAGGGCATCGCAGAGGGCTTTTGTGTGTGTGTGTGCCAAAGATGTTAGCTGGGAGACAATCAATAATGTTTCCCCCTAAGTGAGTATATTATACATTTTATAAAATCATGAAAATATATTTAGTGGTTTCTACATCCAGCTTCTATTTCGCTGGAATTTAATGACTTCCCAAATAAAATTTCCCACTTTGAAAGTCCCCCAAATCCCATAAGTTATGTTCCCATACTTGTTTTATATGGTTCTTGAAAAAATAGTTCCACCATTTGAAAAACAATCGTGGGCACATACTTTTTAATTCTTAAATGTGAAAAGATTTCTCTGTGGTAAAGTAAATAAGTAAGTGAGATTCTACAGCTCACCTTCACGTTAAAAAAAAAAGGTAACCTTTGGTGGCTTTACCATCAGGAAAGAGCAGACAGCAAGGACATTTGCTGTGTAAATGTGTGAGGATCTCCTTATCCTGCTGCCGCCCAAGACGAGCCTTGCAGCATATGGACGGGTCCTGTCGTTTTATCCAGTCTGCAACCCTGTGCTGCTTTATGGGAGCATTTAGGCCATTGACATTGAGAGTGATTATTGGAGGACAGAGATCACAAGCAGGCAGAGAGGCAGAGAGAGAGAGAGAGGAGGAAGCGGGTTCCCTGCTGAGCAGAGAGCCCGACGTGGGACTCGATCCCAGGACCCTGGGATCATGACCTGAGCCGAAGGCAGCGGCTTGACGCACTGAGCCACCCAGGCGCCCCCATTGGTTATGGATTTTTGTTGTTTTGTTTTGTTTTTCCTTTCAGCCTTTGAATATATCATGTCATTCTCTTCTGGGCTGCAAAGTTTTTGCTGAAAAATCAGCTGATTGTCTTATGGGGTTTCCCCCTGTATGTAACTGTTCTCTCTTGTTGCTTTAAAATTCTCTATTGCTATTAAAAATAAATAATGACCATTATGACCAGCTGCCAGTGTGGGCTAAAGCACTCTCTCCCACAACTCAGAAAAAGATCACCGCTATTTTCCGTGTAGAGGACACTACTTTGGAATAATTGTTTACTGCCTAAGAAGGCATTCACGGAAACCCGGATTTGGACATGTCTTTTGAAGACAGAAAAATCACTGTGCTGATGCTCTGTGGGTCTGACAGTGCCTCCTCAGATGTTTGCCTTTAAGAACATTTAAAGGACCAAGAAGAGAAGGAAAATTGAAAAGCAAATTAAATGTCACAAGTGAAGGGCTGTCACCTCAGATTTAATAATGTCATTATTGAAAGTTAAATACCAGGTAATTATGAATATGAAGATGTGTGAGAAATCCGCAGCATAATTACAGAAACGTACAGCCAGCATTCTCAGAGCTCAGAATTCAACTTCACCGATGGAATTCTCTGAAGGACGGGTTCTCTAGACAGCCTCTCCCTACTGGCCCATCAAATCCAGGTAGTTAGAAACGATTTGAGTTTTGAAGATGGGATTTGGATTACTTTTATTCAAATACAGTCTATTTGATTTTTTTCCTCATGCTTTGTTTGATTTTTGTCCTTTAAAATGGATGTGGCCCAGTGTGTCAGTAGCGCACATACCTAATTACCTTGCCAACTGGTTCCCTCTGCAGGCAAACGCTTTCTGATTATATGATGCTAAACACGGATAATAATTCTATTACAGTTTTCATGGGGATTATTCAAGAATGCACAACACACAGACTCATCCCTCAACTTCGCTCTCCCGTCCCTGTTCTAATATACATCACCGGAATGATGACAGTCGGCATCATAATTCATCAGCACATGTCTTTCTTCTGATGTATTGTGTTTCATACCATCGCTTTTAAAGCAATACAGAATTCCTAGTGAGTGAAAACTCATAAATAATATTACAATTAAAAATAAAAGATTACTTAGAAGGTAGCAAGTATATTTAGATGTGACTTTTAAATGGCGGAAGTGTGGCATTTTTCAAACCTCAGAAACATCTATTTGTGGGCTGGGGTGGTGGGGGCAAACCTGGGGAGATGATGGTTTTTCACACTTTCTGCACTGTCCTGGTCCTTTCTCAGATAAACATGCACTCAGAGAGGCAAACTGACACGCAGATTTTTGGGCTTTTGAGGATGGAATATGGAAGTCTGCTCAATCTTTATTATTATTATCATTATTATTTTTGAGATTGTAAACCTATCCCTTGGGTTATGAAGCTTCTCAAAGTGCCAAAAATAGAATACACTGATTTTCTTTTGATTGTCCTTTCCTCATTCCTCTGTCTTCCTCATTTCTCTTCTGGTCACTTCAGACAAGGATAAATGGAAGTGTAAAAACAGGCCAGGTGTAACTGAGGAGAAGCAATTCTCTCTCAGGCCAACCTTAGGACCACTGTTGCAAAGCCTACTTAAGATTTCAAGCTAATATGGAGGCAGGGACCATTTAAAAAGCTACAGGTACTTGGTACAAATCATCTACAGACCAGCAAAGCACACTAGAGTGAAGTACAGTAAAACATTTGCAAGTATGATGGTTTGGGGTTTGTTTGGTTTTGTTTTGTTTTGTTTTGTTACAAATTAAAGGTTTGTGGCAACCCCATGTCAAAGCAAAACTACCAGCCTCATTTTTCCAACACCATTGTTCGCTTCCTGTCTTTGTGTCAAAAAGAATTCGTTAATTCTCACTGTATTTCAGTAATTTTTTTCCATTATTGTTATATTTGTTATGGTGACCAGCAATCAGTGATTATGACTCACTGAAAGCTCAGATGAATATTTTAGGAATATTTTTTAATGAAGGTATGTACCTTTTTTAGACATAATGCTATTGTGCATTTAATAAAACTACAATGTAATGTAAACATAACTTTTATATGCACTGGGAAACCAAAATACTCATTTAACTCACCATATTGTGACATTTGCTTCTATTGCAATGATCTGGAGCCGAACACTCAATATCTTAAGGGATGTGTGTCTGCCAAATATTTGAACACCAAGTAGGAATCTATTAGAACAGCACACGTGACAGGAAATAATATTTTCATTTACAATGGTGGCATTGGAGATAAACAGGAGGAAGATTTGAGATAAGTTGGACGTAACATCTCACCATTTTCCATACCTTGCTTTCTTCTATACTCTAGCCACAACACACCACTATGTATTTCCCAACAGAGCATGTTGGTTCACACATGTCACCATGACCATGTTTCTCCAGTGTCACTTCCTACCCCACGTAAACTAATGACCATCATCCTTTATGTCCTCACTGTCTTGTGGGTATTTTTGTAATAGTACCTACTCCAGATAGATATGCCGATGTTTATAGATACTTGTCCCCCTTCTTATCTGTAAGTTCTTAAAGCTGTGTCTGTGTTACTTACATTTTATTACTTCTCATAGGCCTAGCAAAATGCCTGGCAACAATACCAAGAACAATGACTTATAGTTTGCTTATAGTACTAATTCCCTTTTTTTCCCTGTTGAATAAAATGAAACCCTTGAAAGAACCCCATAAAATTCCTTATCTAAGTATCCTAGATCATGCAAATATACAGAACCTTCTCATACTTCCTGCTGCATCTCTCCCTGCTACATATTCTCCCTGAAATGGGGAGTTGTGAGTATCATGTTTCAAAATGCACCATGTCAGTATCAATCTCTGATGGGCTGGATGGTGCTGGATGGAGGATTGATCCCAGGATCTTCTCTCTAACCTTGGTAACAGTCGGCAGATTTGCCAGAACCTACTAGCAGAGTCCCAAGGGACTTTGACTCCACTTTGCCTAGACTGAAGTTACCTGAAGGAGTAACACCAGCCCTGCCTCAGGTTCTTGGCTCCTTGAGTCAGTAGCCCTGTCCTGGCACAAGACAACATCCTCCAACAAGGTGAACCATGACACCCTCTAGTGCCTATGGCAATCACCTAAGACCACCCTTTACCTTCCTTATTCCACACCTGAGACTGCCATCATCCTCTAGTCTTTATACTTAGTCTGTGTACGTGGTGTTCCATGTTTAATGTTAAGGCAATGTTTAAACTTTGCATTCCTTAACAGACTAAGACTTTATTTTGCCCTGAGTTCTTCATATTCTCAACCATCTTGGGCTGAACCTCTCACTTGGACTTCATTCCTATAAAACTTAAATCCTAACATTATGCTCCCTAGATTTAACATTGGCAAAAATCATCTTCTTCTGAAGATCCCCTTACAACAATATGATCCAGAGATATATTCAAGACAGACTAAGGTTGGAGAGAAAGGATACAGAAAATCCAGCTATAGTACTCAGTCCCTTGCTCTCTGCTCAGAGCTCATGAAATAAAGATGGATCACTTAACCCACCATCTCTCTCTGTGACCAAGTATAATTTGGTTCTTTTTTTCCTCCAGAATGTAACTAAATAGGAATAATGTAGAACTCAATTAATGGTTGTTTAGGTCTTTCTGTAAAAAAAAAAAAAAAGGTAACAGGTTAACAATAAATATTTGGCTGCTCAAAATGTTATGAATGAGTGATTAGAGATATTTCCCTACCACCTTCCCCCCATGCATTTAACTTGAAACAGAGTCAAGAGGATTGATGATAAGGGGACAGAGCTGAAACTGTCGCTGTGAATGTCATTAAGGAGATGAAGTATGCGTGATTGCAGTTTTGCTGGGCAGCAGAGACTTTCTTCCACATAATTCACAGCCAGATCAGACAGCTTGGTCGTTATTTTCTCAAAACAACAACAATGATCAATATGGAAGTGGCAGATTTTAAGGACGTCATCCCTATAAGGCAAAGCTGAAGACCAAAGGTAAGACCAGCCCAAAAGAATACTTTAAAAACATACCAATACCTGGGGTGCCTGGGTGGATCAGTAAATTCTCTTGATTAAGGCTCAGGGCATGATCTCAGGGTTGTAAGATGGAGCCCCATGTCAGGGTAATTCTCTCCCTATGCCCTTCCCTCAGTATATATGTTTACATACTGATATCTTTCCAAATCTCTTTTGTGGTCTTCGAATACCATGAGATATGTAAGATACAAACTCTCAGTCTTACTTGGAATATGGCCCAGAGAGTCTGAATATAAGAGAGCTGAAAAATCCTATTTAAAATATTTAAAACTGAGATTCCAGAAAGGTTGAGCTGAAGCCACTTCAAGATGAGTTTACCACAGATGAGAAAAAGAATGTGGGTCCTTTGCCAAAGATGTCTCCCTAAATGTATCCAGCACACCTTCTTCTCCCCAAAAAGAGTTTGAAAGTTCCTGTTCATAGAGGGCATTTCCTTCTAAGACAATGTTTTAGATGTGTCTTACTTGCTTTAAGACAGCAATTCTCAGAGGAATGTGTATGGCTTCCCTTTTCAATATGGCAGCTGCCGATCACAGGTGCTATTGAGCTCTTCACATGTGGCTAGTCCAAACTGAAATGTGCTGTAAGCAAAAACGGCACACAAAATTTCAAAGACTTACTATGAGAGAAAGAAGGTAAAACCTCTCAGTAATATTTATATTGATTACATGTTGAAATGTTAATATTTTAGACATATCAGGTCAAATAAAATGTTATTAAAATTAATTTTAGTAATCTGTTTCTGTTACCAGAATATGTAAAATTATTTTGTGGCCGACATTATGTATTTCTGCTGGGCAGCACTGCTCCATAACATCCTTGGGGTGAGTGGAACTAGGAGCTTAGTGTAAAGCAAGCAGGCCCAGAATCACAGAGAAGCAACTGTTGACCTGGCCTGTACAACCAGATAAAAGCTGAGGGATAGAATTGGCTGCATAGTGCTCTCCCTAGTGTGACTCACAGGATGACACCCACCTGCCAACTGTCACTGGTCCATGGCAGGTATAGAAACGGAGCACGCACCTTTAGACACTTTTATACAGTTTGACAGATCAATTTCACCTCTGTTAAATCTAACATCATTTTTTTTTAATTTTTTTATTTTTTCAGCATAACAATATTCATTATTTTTGCACCACACCCAGTGCTCCATGCAATCCGTGCCCTCTACAATACCCACCACCTGGTGCCCCCAACCTCCCATCCCCCACCCCTTCAAAATTCTCAGATCGTTTTTCAGAGTCCATAGTCTCTCATGGTTCACCTCCCCTTCCAATTTCCCTCAACTCCCTTCTCCTCTCCATCTCCCCTTGTCCTCCATGCTATTTGTTATGCTCCACAAATAAGTGAAACCATATGATAATTGACTCTCTCTGCTTGACTTATTTCACTCAGCATAATCTCTTCAGTCCCGTCCATGTTGTTACAAAACTTGGGTATTGATCCTTTCTTTTTTCTTTTTTTTTTTTTTTTTACAGCTTTATAAACATATATTTTTATCCCCAGGGGTACAGGTCTGCGAATCGCCAGGTTTACACACTTCACAACACTCACCATAGCACATACCCTCCCCAATATCCATAACCCCACCCCCTCTCCCAACCCCCTCCCCCCATCAACCCTCAGTTTGTTTTGTGAGATTAAGAGTCACTTATGGTTTGTCTCCCTCCCAATCCCATCTTGTTTCATTTACTCTTCTCCTACCCCCTCAACCGCCATGTTGCATCTCCTCTCCCTCATATCAGGGAGATCATAAGATAGTTGTCTTTCTCCGATTGACTTATTTCGCTAAGCATGATACCCTCTAGTTCCATCCACGTCGTCGCAAATGGCAAGATTTCATTTCTTTTGATGGCTGCATAGTATTCCATTGTGTATATATACCACATCTTCTTTATCCATTCGTCTGTAGATGGACATCTAGGTTCTTTCCAGAGTTTGGCTATTGTAGACATTGCTGCTATAAACATTCGGGTGGACGTGCCCCTTCGGATCACTACGTTTGTATCTTTAGGGTAAATACCCAGCAGTGCAATTGCAGGGTCATAGGGTAGTTCTATTTTCAACATTTTGAGGAACCTCCATGCTGTTTTCCAGAGTGGTTGCACCAGCTTGCATTCCCACCAACAGTGTAGGAGGGTTCCCCTTTCTCCGCATCCTCGCCAGCATCTGTCATTTCCTGACTTGTTAATTTTAGCCATTCTGACTGGTGTGAGGTGATATCTCATGGTGGTTTTGATTTGTATTTCCCTGATGCCGAGTGATATGGAGCACTTTTTCATGTGTCTGTTGGCCATCTGGATGTCTTCTTTGCAGAAATGTCTGTTCATGTCCTCTGCCCATTTCTTGATCGGATTATTTGTTCTTTGGGTGTTGAGTTTGCTAAGTTCTTTATAGGTTTTGGACACTAGCCCTTTATCTGATATGTCGTTTGCAAATATCTTCTCCCATTCTGTCAGTTGTCTTTTGGTTTTGTTAACTGTTTCCTTTGCTGTGCAAAAGCTTTTGATCTTGATAAAATCCCAAAAGTTCATTTTTGCCCTTGCTTCCCTTGCCTTTGGTGATGTTCCTAGGAAGATGTTGCTGCGGCTGACGTCGAAGAGGTTGCTGCCTGTGTTCTCCTCGAGGATTTTGATGGATTCCTTTCTCACATTGAGATCCTTCATCCATTTTGAGTCTATTTTCGTGTGTGGTGTAAGGAAATGATCCAATTTCATTTTTCTGCATGTGGCTGTCCAATTTTCCCAACACCATTTATTGAAGAGGCTGTCTTTGTTCCATTGGACGTTCTTTCCTGCTTTGTCGAAGATGAGTTGACCATAGAGTTGAGGGTCCATTTCTGGGCTCTCTATTCTGTTCCATTGATCTATGTGTCTGTTTTTGTGCCAGTACCATGCTGTCTTGATGATGACAGCTTTGTAATAGAGCTTGAAGTCCGGAATTGTGATGCCACCAACTTTGGCTTTCTTTTTCAATATTCCTTTGGCTATTCGAGGTCTTTTCTGGTTCCATATAAATTTTAGGATTATTTGTTCCATTTCTTTGAAAAAAATGGATGGTACTTTGATAGGAATTGCATTAAATGTGTAGATTGCTTTAGGTAGCATAGACATTTTCACAATATTTATTCTTCCAATCCAGGAGCATGGAACATTTTTCCATTTCCTTGGGTCTTCCTCAATTTCTTTCATGAGTACTTTATAGTTTTCTGAGTATAGATTCTTAGTCTCTTTGGTTAGGTTTATTCCTAGGTATCTTATAGTTTTGGGTGCAATTGTAAATGGGATGGACTCCTTAATTTCTCTTTCTTCTGTCTTGTTGTTGGTGTAGAGGAATGCAACTGATTTCTGTGCATTGATTTTATATCCTGACACTTTACTGAATTCCTGCACAAGTTCTAGCAGTTTTGGAGTGGAGTCTTTTGGGTTTTCCACATATAGTATCATATCATCTGCAAAGAGTGATAGTTTGATTTCTTCTTTGCCGATTTGGATACCTTTAATTTCCTTTTGTTGTCTGATTGCTGAGGCTAGGATTCTAGTACTATGTTGAATAGCAGTGGTGATAACGGACATCCCTGCCGTGTTCCTGACCTTAGCGGAAAAGCTTTCAGTTTTTCTCCATTGAGAATGATATTTGCGGTGGGTTTTTCATAGATGGCTTTGATAATATTGAGGTAAGTGCTGTCTATCCCTACACTTTGAAGAGTTTTGATCAGGAAGGGATGCTGTACTTTGTCAAATGCTTTTTCAGCATCTATGGAGAGTATCATATGGTTCTTATTCTTTCTTTTATTAATGTGTTGTATCAAGTTGATTGATTTGCGGATGTTGAACCAACCTTGCAGCCCTGGAATAAATCCCACTTGGTCGTGGTGAATAATCCTTTTAATGTACTGTTGAATCCTATTGGCTAGTATTTTGGCGAGAATTTTTGCATCTGTGTTCATCAAGGATATTGGTCTGTAGTTCTCTTTTTTGTTGGGATCCTTGTCTGGTTTTGGGATCAAGGTGATGCTGGCCTCATAAAATGAGTTTGGAAGTTTTCCTTCTATTTCTATTTTTTGGAACAGTTTCAGGAGAATAGGAATTAGTTCTTCTTTAAATGTTTGGTAGAATTCCCCCGGGAAGCCGTCTGGCCCTGGGCTTTTGTTTGTTTGGAGATTTTTGATGACTCTTTCAATCTCCTTACTGGTTATGGGTCTGTTCAGGCTTTCTATTTCTTCCTGGTTCAGTTGTGGTAGTTTATATGTCTCTAGGAATGCATCCATTTCTTCCAGATTGTCAAATTTGTTGGCGTAGAGTTGCTCATAGTATGTTCTTATAATTGTCTGTATTTCTTTGGTGTTCGTTGTGATCTCTCCTCTTTCATTCATGATTTTATTTATTTGGGTCCTTTCTCTTTTCTTTTTGATAAGTCTGGCCAGGGGTTTGTCAATCTTATTAATTCTTTCAAAGAACCAGCTCCTAGTTTCGTTGATTTGTTCTATTGTTTTTTTTGGTTTCTATTTCATTGATTTCTGCTCTGATCTTTATGATTTCTCTTCTCCTGCTGGGTTTAGGGTTTCTTTCTTGTTCTTTCTCCAGCTCCTTTAGGTGTAGGGTTAGATTGTGTACCTGAGACCTTTCTTGTTTCTTGAGAAAGGCTTGTACCGCTATATATTTTCCTCTCAGGACTGCCTTTGTTGTGTCCCACAGATTTTGAACCGTTGTGTTTTCATTATCATTTGTTTCCATAAATTTTTTCAATTCTTCTTTAATTTCCTGGTTGACCCATTCATTCTTTAGAAGGATGCTGTTTAGTCTCCATGTATTTGGGTTCTTTCCAAATTTCCTCTTGTGATTGAGTTCTAGCTTCAGAGCATTGTGGTCTGAAAATATGCAGGGAATGATCCCAATCTTTTGATACCGGTTGAGACTTGATTTAGGACCAAGAATGTGATCTATTCTGGAGAATGTTCCATGTGCACTAGAGAAGAATGTGTATTCTGTTGCTTTGGGATGAAATGTTCTGAATATATCTGTGATGTCCATCTGGTCCAGTGTGTCATTTAAGGCCTTGATTTCCTTGTTGATCTTTTGCTTGGATGATCTGTCCATTTCAGTGAGGGGAGTGTTAAAATCCCCTACTATTATTGTATTCTTGTCAATGTGTTTCTTTGATTTTGTTATTAATTGGTTTATATAGTTGGCTGCTCCCACGTTAGGGGCATAGATATTTAAAATTGTTAGATCTTCTTGTTGGACAGTTCCTTTGAGTATGATATAGTGTCCTTCCTCATCTCTTATTATAGTCTTTGGCTTAAAATCTAATTGATCTGATATAAGGATTGCCACTCCTGCTTTCTTCTGATGTCCATTAGCATGGTAAATTCTTTTCCACCCCCTCATTTTAAACCTGGAGGTGTCTTCGGGTTTAAGATGAGTTTCTTGTAGGCAACATATAGATGGGTTTTGTTTTTTTTATCCATTCTGATACCCTGTGTCTTTTGATTGGGGCATTTAGCCCTTTAACATTCAGGGTAAGTATTGAGAGATATGAATTTAGTGCCATTGTATTGCCTGTAAGGTGACTGTTATTGTATATTGTCTCTGTTTCTTTCTGATCTACTACTCTTAGTGTCTCTCTTTGCTTAGAGGACCCCTTTCAATATTTCCTGTAGAGCTGGTTTGGTGTTTGCAAATTCTTTCAGTTTTTGTTTGTCCTGGAAGCTTTTAATCTCTCCTTCTATTTTCAATGATAGCCTAGCTGGATATAGTATTCTTGGCTGCATGTTTTTCTCATTTAGTATTCTGAATATATCATGCCAGCTTTTTCTGGCCTGCCAGGTCTCTGTGGATAAGTCTGCTGCCAATCTAATATTTTTTACCATTGTATGTTACAGACTGCTTTTCCCGGGCTGCCTTCAGGATCTTTTCTTTGTCACTAAGACTTGTAAATTTTACTATTAGGTGACGTGGTGTGGACCTATTCTTATTGATTTTGAGGGGGGTTCTCTGAACCTCCTGAATTTTGATGCTTGTTCCCTTTGCCATATTGGGGAAATTCTCTCCAATAATTCTCTCCAATATACCTTCTGCTCCCCTCTCTGTTTCCTCTTCTTCTGGAATCCCAATTATTCTAATGTTGTTTTGTCTTATGGTGTCACTTATCTCTCGAATTCTCCCCTCGTGGTCCAGTAGCTGTTTGTCCCTCTTTTGCTCAGCTTCTTTATTCTCTGTCATTTGGTCTTCTATATCGCTAATTCTTTCTTCTGCCTCATTTATCCTAGCAGTGAGAGCCTCCATTTTTGATTGCACCTCATTAATAGCTTTTTTGATTTCAACTTGGTTAGATTTTAGTTCTTTTATTTCTCCAGAAAGGGCTTTTATATCTCCCGAGAGGGTTGCTTTAATATCTTCCATGCCTTTTTCAAGCCCGGCTAGAACCTTGAGAATCGTCATTCTGAACTCTATATCTGACATATTACCAATGTCTGTATTGATTAGGTCCCTAGCCTTTGGTACTGCCTCTTGTTCTTTTTTTTTGTTGTGAATTTTTCCGCCTTGTCATTTTGTCCAGATAAGAGTTTATGAAGGAGCAAGTAAAATACTAAAAGGGTGGCAACAACCCCAGGAATATATGCTTTAGCCAAGTCAGAAGAGATCCCGAATTGTGAGGGGGGAGAAAGGGGATAAAAAGGGGTTCAGAAAGAAAGAAAAAAAAAAGAAACTATTAAAAAAAAGAAAGCCAATAAAAAATATAAAAAGAGGAAAAAATATATATATATTAGATAAACTATTTTAAAAAACGTTAAAAAAAGAAAACGGTAAAAGTTAAAAAAAAATTAGCAGAAGAAGAGAAAAAGAAAGAAAAATTGAAAAAGAGAAAAAAAATTAAATTAACTGCAAGGCTAAAAAATCATGGGGAGAAAGCCATGAGTTCCGTGCTTTGCTTTCTTCTCCTCTGGAATTCCGCCGCTCTCCTTGGTAGATGAACTTGGTCCTGGCTGGGTTTCCCGTTGATCTTCAGGGGAGGGGCCTGTTGTAGTGATTCTCAAGCGTCTTTGCCCCAGGTGGAGTTGCACCGCCCTTACCCGGGGCCGCGCTGAGTAATCCGCTCGGGTTTGCTGGGTTTGCTTTCGGGAGCTTTTGTTCCCTGAGCGCTTTCCGTAGAGTCCGGAGGACGGGAATGAAGATGGCGGCCTCCCGGTCTCCGGCCCGGAGGAGCCGAGAGCCCGGGGCCCCACTCCTCAGTGCGCCCTCAGAGAACAGCGCCCAATGACTCCCGTCACCCTGGCCTCCGGCCGCGCTCCGAGCTGACCAAGCCTGTGACCGGTTCAAGGTAACCCCGAGCTGAGAGTCACTCCTCGGCTCTGTCTCTGTAGCTGGCTTCCCCTTTCTAATACCGGTAAGCTCTGCGACACTCAGACACCCCCGATCCTTCTGCGACCCTGCGGGACCTGAGGCCACGCTGACCCCGCCTGGGCTTCACCCCAGTTAAGCCTCTGGAGCGATGTCCCTCAGCGGAACAGACTTTTAAAAGTCCTGATTTTGCTCCGTTGCTCCGCCGCTCGCCGGGAGCCGGCCCCTCCCCCCGCGGTCTATCTTCCCGTCGCTTTGGATTCACTTTTCCGCCAGTCCTACCTTGCAGAAAGTGGTTGATTTTCTGTCTGGAATTGCTTTTCTTCTTCTCTTCAATCTCCCATTGGATTTGTAGGTGTTTGCAATCTTTAGATAAGCTATTTAGCTGATCTCCCGCTACCCGAAGTAGTCTCAGCCTGCTACTTCTCTGCCATCTTGACTCCTCTCCCGCTAACATCATTTTTTGAATGGGTTTGTGTTTTATATGTCTTTGCAGTCTCTTACTTCTTTTTTATTAATTTCTATTTGTAAATAATACTACAAAATTATTTACCCGAGATATTGAATATACAATCTTTACAGATGGTTTGGGAAACAAGGAGATGTGTAATTTTGGTGATGTTATGGTTAGTTTTGGCATCCACAGACAGAAATTTGTGGGTTTCATATATTCTTCCTGAAAGCTGGCATTTACCAGAGAATAACAGTATTCGATTTTCTCATACCTAGCTAAAGTGTTAGCTGTATCTAAATTTCTTTAAATGCAAAACCAATTTAAGTATAAAACAAAATAACGGGTTAGCCCCTTAACTCTATAGATGTGTTTCATTTTCTGTAAAATATGGAAATTGGAAAAATTGATGTCTAGCCAGCTTCTAAATGACATAATTTGGAGAAATCCACATTTAGATAAGGAGCTGGTAGCAGTCTGCACTATAGATCTGCACTATAGAGGAGGACCACCAGGCTGCTCACTGCCCTGAATCAGGTTAAATTGGATGTGTGATATAGCGTGGCCTGGATGTGGGAAGGAAGACACAGTAAATGCTCTTTAATAATAATGGGAAGAAAGGACTTGGGACTTAAGTGTAATTGGGCATGGCAGTTCATTAGCAAACACCTGTTCACTCTGCCAAAGTATGAAAACCAAAAAAATCCTGCTTAGAAAAATTGAAGATTTCTCCATTTCCCTCCAAAACAAGAAACATGATCAGTTTAGACCTGTCAACTGTAATTCCTGCCTCAGTGCACCACAAAGTTAGACAATTCTCACTACACCAGTCTAGAAACATCACACTCCAAACTTGGTTTGAAAACCACAAGAGAACTCCAATCTTTGATGTCAGGAGATATTCCCAGGTACAGATTCCAAAGTAAAAACACATATGAAAGAAAATCATTGAGAATTTTTTAAGGTAATTTTTTTTCTCATATCCTCAGATTTCACAATTCACTCAGCTTGCTTTTTATGAATTCTAGAAAAGAGGCCACAAATGGCCCCCTGTTAATTTCTTCTTTCTTAGGTGTTTTAAAGGCCTTTATATTAGATATCACCACTCATAATTTGATTCTCCTCCATTTCATTGACATTTAATTTGCTGAAGGATGTAAGACAACTCAGGATCAATCTAGAAAGGGCTGCAGAAAAGAGGGAAGGGTGTTTTCAAACAAAGGAAAGCAGTGTACTCTAGATGTCTGTTCCTAGAGAGCAAGTACTCTGTCTTGCTCACAGCACTTAGAACAATCTTCAGCAGTAATGATATATTCAATAAATACCATAATTGACTCGAGGTGGAGAAATAGTAATCAAGCATCTACTATATGCCAACACTGACAAAGCATTTTATTCTTCCACGTAATATGGCAAGGTATGCATTTTGTGATAAGGAGACTAAAAGTAAAAGAAGTTAGATAACAAATTCAGTTCATCACCTTCCCCTCCCATTGACATTCTCTGTCACCATAGCAAACAGCTCAGAAGCACTCACTGTGCCATCTGTTAACTGTGTTAGATATTCCCTCCTAAGTTCCCTTCTTGCTCTACCTGGAAGTGAGTGGGTAAAGTTTTGCTCTGAAAATTAAGGGAGGTCTGAAGTTGCACAACTTGGTTTCTCTTTGACTTTGACTTTGCCTCTGTGAATGCAGTGCCGCATTCATGTGTAAGCTGATACGTAAAAAAAAAAACTCCATTTTGAGGTTTTTGAAGTTCTTTCTTATACCAGATGTCCAAGTTGCTCACTTACTTTGATTTGTTTTCATATCACTTCCTTGCTGGGCAGAGAAGACCTGAACCTGGTCATCCGCCAGAGACCAGCTCTGTTGATTCCCCAAGAGAACATGGAAACATTTCTTCCTCCCAAAAGATGAGAAAACTCTACACAGGACCGAATTCATATGTATGCAGATTAAGCTACCATCTGTAAGAAGGGTCCTTCTTTCTATAATACAATGTTTCCACCTCTTTACTGAAACCTAAGTCTCTTTACAAAGAGCATGAAGGAGAGCTCTTCCCAAAGGACCATTTCCTTGTGCAAGTAGAGGAAGGCACTGCACTCAAAGACTATGGACACGGACCTTGTAATCAGGCCAGCTAAGGTCCATCACTGTTTTGCTGCTTAATTACTGCATAACTTTAAGCAAAATTGTATCATCAGTTTAATCAGGAAAAGCAAAGCCATTCTAAGCATTTTAAGCAGGAAGGAATTAGGTTTAAAAATTATTAAAAGGGCTAGAGTAGTAGAAAAGAGGAGAAGAGGGAAGCTAGTGTTTTCCAACTCTCAAGAACAGTAGTAGGCCTGACACCATTGCCCAATTCCACCCTCAGCACAGCCACATTGATGCTAGTGTTCTGCCATGTGGCTATTACCAAAGTCAAAAGAAGAGTTCCTCCCTTCCTTCCACCTTCCCATCCCAAGTGAGAGCCTCTGGTTGGAAGAACATAAACCAAAGCCATGTTGGCAAGTGTGTCTTGGAGATGTAGTTTCCAGGTTTCAAGCTTCTAGCACACAGAGAGAAGCAACACAAAATATCCATTACAACAAGTTATGTATTCTGTTTGAGCTACAGCTTTCTCCTAAAATAAAAACTATGGTCTTATGCTGTATTCACTTCTAAAAGTGCTTACCGTATGTTGGACTACTACCTACTGGGTGTTGATCCAGGAACCGTGGATATAAATATTGTTTTAAAGTAGAGTCTTGGCTTTCATATGATTTCACAAGCGTATACTTAGATGATTACAATAACAGGTTGTTGTCAATTCTATTCCTTCTATTTGGGAGGACTGGAAAGAGTTTCTAAAGGAGACGACGCCTTCTGGAGTCTTCAACTGTGAGTAGAGTTAGCCAGACAATGGGTAGCAGAAGACTGGGGCTGGGAAGAATTCATCATTTCAGCAGAAAATAAAAGCAAGTGCAAGAGAAAAGTAAAAACACCTTACAGTGTACAGTATAATAAAAACAGTCTTAGATTGCTAGAGAATAAACCGCAAGGAAGGAAATGGGAAAAGAGAGATAGGCAGAAGCTAGATCAGCAAAAGTCTACTGTCCCTTGTTTAAAATTTTAGATATACCTCAAACTAATGGAAGAGGAGAGATGTGGAAGTGTTTGAAGTCCAGCCGTGTTGTGGTTAATTTTTTTATGTCTAGGGGTGCCTGGGTGGCTCAGTGGGTTAAGCCTCTGCCTTGAGCTCAGGTCATGATCTCAGGGTCCTGGGATCGAGCCCCATGTCAGGCTCTTGGCTCAGCAGGGAGCCTGCTTTCCCCTCTCTCTCTCTGCCTGCCTCTCTGCCTACTTGTGATCTCTCTCTGTCAAATAAATAAATAAAATCTTTAAAAAAAATTTGTGATGTCTAGTGGCTAGACATTTCTGCTTATATATATAAGCAGATAAGGCCAGTTCAAAAACTTTCAATAGTTCTGGAATCAGTTAGTGGAAAGCTGAATCAGATGAATGCAAAGAAAGGGTGAATCACTCAGACATACCCTATTACACTCACTGAAGTACCAGCAGACCTGAAACAGGGTAGCACACCTTGTTTCCCAACCTCCTTTGGGGAGTGGAAGTGCATGCACCGAGAAAGAATTCTTTGACGACTGAAGTGGAAGTGAGGACTGCTCAGCTCCCATGGGGTCATACTTTGTATGAAGAGTGTAGATTCTGTCAAGTACAGACATTTTGTCTCGCTAGGCAGGGACACAAAGTTTGGGGCAGGGCTAGATGACTCTGAATAGTAGAAGGGAGACTGATCCTATATCCACCAGGAGTTCTGTTCCCTGGCTAGATTAGTGAGAGCAGGAATAGAGCAAAAGAGATAGATTCTAGAAAGAAAGATAAAAATTGTCAGGACTTGATGGCTGGTTAATATGGAAGGTGCCAAAGGCCAAGAATCAGAAATAGTTACTAGTGCATCATCACAACCCCTTATTGGAAATCCAAGTGGTCAGAAGTATTTCAGGTTGTGGAAAGTCTCAATTTAATAAAAATAATATGGTATATGTACCATGTAAAACAGAAGATAAGTGGGAAGATCTACATGAAGGGCTACACTCCAACATGTTAGTAGTTCTTTAGTGAAGTATATGAATATTCCTACAAGTGAGATAAATAAAACAATTAAGATAACTTCATTTCAGTCCAGTTGGGTTTCACCTCAAATTGAGACAAGGTCAGGTTTCATTGCCAAGTGGATGATGAAAACTATTTTTGGAGCTCTTTCAATTTCAGAACGGTGACACCCCTATTTTGCTGGGACAGAGATAAGATTGTTGGGTTGGATATAAGCAGGTGTACCTTCTATTTCTTCCTATGTCCAAAAGTGGGGACCTTCCTATCATGAACAGAGGTGGGAATATGTCTACCTAACCACATCTGCTGATGGCCATGGGACTCAAGAACTCTGTGGAAAATCACCTGGCCTCAGCCATATGATTAGAACTTGTGATTTTTTTTTATGATCTTGGTGTGTCCCCTTGGGGTCTGTTTTAGAGCAAGAGTGAATGAAGTCCCCGAGAGAACATCACTGAGATGGCAAGAAATCTGGCCAAAATAGCCAGACTGGGGAGCACACTGTATACTGGGAACTTTGACCCAGACAGCAGCTCGAGGTAGAGTAAGACTCTGCCTGGCTGTTCCTGAGCTAGACACTCTCTCTTCACTCATACACAACTCCAGCAACAACCTAAAAAGACACATAAAAACTCTCTCAGTGAGGTGGTTATCCCGGCCAGAGGGAGAAGAACACAGGATGTGAGGATGGAGGGATTGTAGCAATTCAGAGAGTGGCCCAGGGAGACTAGAGGTCTGAAGGATACCAGTGAAGACAACAGAGAACTAGAGAAGGTTATAGAGATGAACAGCAGAGCAAGAGCAACCCACAGAACAAAACAGGGCTCATGTGATAGACAATAGACCATGGGGTCTGCAGAGCTGTAGAGTAAGGACTGGTCACAATACGTACCCACAATCTCCTCGAGAGAATAATGGCAAAGGTAGACAACTAGGATGAATGAGTTTCTCACTTAAAACAAGTAGGAGGTTGGTCTGTATTTGGACCATTACTGTATATTTGATATCCTTCTGCTCAATAGCAAGAAACACGTGGAACACAGTGTTTTAAATGACTCACAGGTTTAGAGTTGGATGATGGTGCTACCAATAACAACAACAAAAATTTAAGTGATGTTTTAGAGGAAAGATGGTTAGTACATCTGGGGTCATACTCAGCTGGGGTGCTCATATATTGCCAAGGTAGCAAGCTATAGGGTGTACAATCTCAAGTTGGTAGGAGATGTCTGTGCTGAAGATAATGATTTCAAGGTGTAAGTATAAAATAAAACCACAAGAATGTTGAAATTACTTAAGGAGATGAAAATATATTGATAGGCGGATGATACAACCCTGAAGAACACCAACATTTCAAAAATGAGTAGTGGAATAAAAACCACTATTGGCAGAGAGAAAAAAAAACAGTAAAAAGTAAACAAGAAGAACCACTTTGTACAGAGTCAAGGCAGAATAAAGATTGATAAGGAGGCAATGGTTGTCAAGTGAGAGGAAGAATAAAATGTATCCACAAAATCTGGAAAAAGGCGGCCATGGGTGATAGGGAGGGAACAATTTTGTGCAGTGGTGGAGACCAACAGTAGGCTGTAGTAAACAGGTGGGAAGTAAGTGAAAAGCCTAAGTATAGAATATTCTTTCAAAGACTTTCGAAAAGACTAAATGAGGTAATTTTTTAGTAGTATTTGGCAATTAATGGGGCCCATTGGGACACAATGACTTCAAATCACATTAAAGTTTAAAGTGTGACATCCCATCCTTTCGTGGAAAGGTATTTGTTGACAATTAACAAGACAATTGTTGATTTCCTGTTCTACTCTCCCTGCCTCTATTTTGGCACACCCAACCCTCCAGGAACCTGGCAAGGGAAGTGGGGACAACCTGAACCGCAAATTTAGTGCAGGTAAGATGTTTGGCCTAGGAACCAGAAGGTGGGGGTCCAAACTGATTCACAGCAGTGGTTTGCCTTAGAAACTATATTGGTTTCCTGCCCTACAAGAGAAGAGATTTGATATGTTTACTTTGAAACTCATATATTCCTTGTCAAAATCCTTGACTTGCAACCAGCTGGATGTAACCAGCTTTAAAGTATTTTCTTATAGGATAGGATAGCTGACTTCAAAGCCGCCCCAAGTATCATGCCTATTTGTCTAAAATCCTTGACAACTGTACTATTATTAATAATAATAATATTATACCTCTGTATCTTTGACATTTCAGAGATCCTTCCATTTTCTTATGAGAGCAGAGGACCTTGCAAAATTGCCAAACCATTTTCCTAACTATCACTCCATCTTATTTAACTTTTCCTACTTCCCTCACCCTTCTAATCAAGGATGGCTGGTAGTATAGAAACCTCACTGACCAAAGTTAATGGTGAGAGATTCTGATGTTCAGGTTGGAAAATACCTTCCAAAACAGGTGATTACTGCCTTTTCTACAGCACCCATCATATTGAATGAAGTAAATGGCTAGTACAGGGTGGTCAAGACTCATTGACAAGAAGATCAACCTCCTGGTTTTTAGTCCTCATGCCCTCACAATCATTTTTCCTTTGGGGAATAGAAGAGGCAAAAGTCCTTTTCTTTTTCTGTCTTCCTTAGGGAAATATCCAGCTCCCATTTCTAAGGCTATAGCTGCCACTGTTTTGGTCCTGCTATCAGAATAGTTGTGAGAGAACATTCAGAGGTGATTCACTGGGTTCATTAGCATTCTATGTGTATTTCCTTAGAGCCAAAATCTTCAGACCCCTTTATTCTCAACCCTGTGCACTGATTCTAAACCAATTTATTCTGGTCATCAAAAAGCTACCTTTCACCCATCTAAAGTTCCTTCCAGATGTCAGTACTGATGGGCATGCAACAACATGATTAATGATTTAATTGTTTGTGATTCAACCAGTAAGAGAAATCAGGTCTGCAGTAACTCAAAGGTGATCTCAGGTGAGCAAGCTTGATTTAACCCTTTCAAACATGAACAAATTATTTAGCTGATGAACCACCTCCAAACTCCTCCCTAGACTATTCCCAAAGATGGTGCTAATTAGATGACATATTGCTCTTTCTCTAATTATAATATATTTAATTAGCATGCATTATTTTTCCCCAATTAAACTGTCATTATCATAAGGTTAGGAACCCTCCTGCCAGGGCAAACTGGGTGGGAATATACACAATGCAACCTTTATTAAAATCCTAACTTAGCTCAAATTCAATAATGTTCTTGGTTGCCACCACTAAAAAGTCAAAAGAATGTTAATTTTTCTCTCTTGTCTGTCTCTCCAAAAATGTATTAGTGACTTGTATATGTTTCCCTTAATTTACTAACCTCAATATTTCTACTCCTTGCAACCATTGCTTCTTCCAAAACCATAAATTTCCCTCTTGGATCCTCATTTTGGTCAATACTGCCCCCAAGAAAAGAGTACTGCAGAAGTAGGAACAGGGTCACCAAAAGTCTGTTCCACCCAGTGCTACTTTAAATTCCAACTACATTCAAGACTCAGTTCAGGTTATGCTTTCTCCATGAATTCCTTTTTAAGCCTCCCAAACCTTTCTCTCCTCTGAAACTTCTCATTCTATGAATCTCACTGGGCATTTGCCCATGTTCTTTGCATTGTTAATTTATGGTCTTATGTACATTGACTTGCTCTATAACTAAATCATAACTTCCTTCTAACATTAATTCCTTTGACAACCGTTTACAAAGCAGTAACAGTGTTCCAGACACAGAGCTATATGGTAAAGTTTTTAAAGTGAATAAGAAAAAAAAAAAAAAGAACTTGTCTTCTAGAAGGTCAAAGTGCAATTAAAGAAGAACTGATTTGCATAGTATTTTGTCTCCCCAGGACACAAATGTTAAATTAAGAAAGCAATAATGATGTGTGTTCCTGTGTTTGTGTTTTATTCTTCATCCACGTGGAAGAAATGATGGCCTGTCTACAGAGTTGTTCAGAAAAACTGAACCAACAGGACTAGATACACACACACACACACACACACACACACAAAAGAAAGCGATAATGACGTCAATAGGATAAAATGATATCTAGACTTGTCCAGTGGCTAGAGACTCAGATAATTCTTCATAAAGCTGCCAGTCCTTCATTATCAACTTCCTTAAAGAATTCACAGCAATGACTTCAAAAGCGCCTTCTTAAGATTATGGGAATCTCTTTTTGCTTTGGTATGCTGACCAACCTCAATTATCTCTGAAAAACTGTCTTAATAAAGAAACAGCATGGTTCTTCCCTGGAGTAGCTCTGAAAAAGAAATAGTCTCCATTCTCCTTCCACCTCCTTCACATTATGCCAGAAGTTATTTCCAGGCCCCATGATGTCAGTGAGGCAGTTAAATGATGATCTTAGGAAAAACTTATCAATTATAGCTACTTCTTTTTTTTTTTAAAGATTTTATTTATTTATTTGACAGAGAGATCACAAGCAGGCAGAGAGGCAGGCAGAGAGAGAGGAGGAAGCAGGCTCCCCGCCAAGCAGAGAGCCTGATGTGGGGCTCGATCCCAGGACTCTGAGATCATGACCCGAGCCAAAGGCAGCGGCTTAACCCACTGAGCCACCCAGGCGCCCCAATTATAGCTACTTCTTGAAGGACTGATCCCATAAAGAATTAAGGAAAGGTATCATCATGATCCAAGACATATATCACAGGATATTGCTAGGTTCCAACAAATACAGCTGATTGTGACTTTAAAGTACTTTTTACTTGTGATTAATAAAAGGACTGAAAATTGTGGGGATAATTTGGTTATTTGCTTAAGATTCAAAAATATATTGTATGCAAGTTTATTTTAACCCATTATTCTAGGTATCATAAAGCAGAAAAGACTATGTTGTAAATTGTCATGATCCTTTTAGGATGATGAGAGCCCTATTTCTGACATCTTAGATAGTCCATCAACCATCAACATTAGCTAGAAATTTGTATGATAACTTTCTTATTCTTCTTTATTGCCCAAATCACATAGACATTCTGTGGTTAAAAAGCTCTGCCTGATCCTGGATAGTAAATGATTAATGAATAGCGCTCTGAACAACTCTTACAGGGAGATGTTTAATATCACAAGATAAGTCACTGTCTCATTCATTCTGCTCAGTGTAGTAGTAATTTTTCCTAGGATCAATTAAAAAGGCACTCTCCTTTCCAAATAGTGAAAAGGATAAAACATTACTCCAATAAAAAACATTGCCAAGGATGTTATACATAAAGGAGAAGAATGCACCTCACACAATAGCATAAGTCAACCCTCCAGATATCATTATGAGTAGATATCTAAACAGGATTTGCTTGACCTAAATATTGCAGTGCATTCAATGTTCTATAAACCAGGGGGCGTCTGGGTGGCTCAGTGTGTTGAGCCTCTGCCTTCAGCTCAGGTCATGGTCTCAGGGTCCTGGGATTAAGCCTCGCATCCGGCTCTCTGCTCAGCAGGGATCCTGCTTCCCCTCTCTCTCTCTACCTGCCTCTTTGCCTACTTGTGATCTCTCTCTCTGTCAGATAAATAAATAAAATCTTCAAAAAAAATTCTATAAATGAAAAGAGACAAAAGCATGCTTTCAGCGCACTCAGAACATCATGTTCACCAAGATCACTTCTGACTGGGTCTCATACCTATTCATTCTTCCTGCATGGTGTGAAACAATGGTGAGGGTCCAGAAGATACTCCTGACCTAGTATGACATTCTGTGACTAACAGCTCAGTCATCACTGTCCCATGGAGGCACACAGAAATTCTAGATTCTACTTTGTGTTTGCTAGGGCTGGCTCAAGTAGAAAGTATCACCATAATTCCATTTCTGCCTCATTTATTTTTTTAAATTTATTTTTATTTATTTTTAACTTTTTTTAATCAACTAATTAACATATAGTGTATTATTAGTTTCAGACATAGAGTTTAGTGATTCATCAGTTACATATAACACCCAGTTTTATGTCAAATGTCCTCCTGAATGCCCATCACCCAGTTATCCCATCCCCCCACAAACCTCCCCTCCAGCAACGCTCAGTTTGTTTACTAGAGTCTCTCATAGTTTGTCTTCCTCTCTAATTTCATCTTATTTTATTTTTCCATCCCTTCCCCTATGCTCATCTATTTTGTTTCTTAAATTCCACGTATGACATTTCTGCCTCATGTTAACTACTTGGAAGCCTGGCTTTTGTTTCTCACATGACCTCCATATTCTTCTTCTCCTACACCTCCTAAAATCTGCTCTCTGACCCTTTCCTCAGAGAGAAAATTTGGGAATATCTTTGCATGATCCTTCCCAGGGATATTTGTGTCAATAGCTAAAATGAAATTCCCTCTGGCAGCCAGCAAGAAGGAGGATCTTCCAGCAGGAAAACTAAATTGGGGCCCTCCTGAGGAGAATGTGAAGTCACAGCATGTACACTGTGGCCAAATCCACTTGGGAAATGACCAGCCTGGAGTCAGGAACAAGGCTCTAGGGAAATTAAAGCTCTGATTGACCCTGTTTCTTCCACATGATTGGTGCTCATTAAGTGTTACATATCTCTGACACCCTAAAATTTCACCATTATTTAAAGATTGAGGTTGTTAGGAAATCAGGATTCCTTAGCACTAGCTAAGAGAGAGGGAAAGTTTGCCAAATAGTTATATGGAAAAAGACAGCTGAGCCTGAGCTATGTCTGTTTAAAGGTCAAATTAAGCATATCCATACCATTTCTGATTAATGGGACAAGTAAATACAAGCCTCTACCTCCCCTTGCTTAAAGGAGATTTTACCATGACAAGTAGAGTGTCATTTATTAGGCTACTTTCAGACAAATCCACTCAAATTTACCTAATTACAGGATGTGCTCTGTCCAGAAGCTCTTTAGCACAGTCCAGTGAAGAGAAACATCAGTAATTGTTCAAAATGTGTCAGATACACAGTCTTTCAAGTACAGAAGTCTCCGCAAATGCCATTTCACACAACAATGATTGTTGATAGAATACCAAGGAAATGTGAAGCCAAAGGGATATCAAAGGAAATAATACACTCTGCTCGATGCATGTCCCTTCATTCTATCAGGGAGCATTTATGGGATTTCAAATGAGGTTACAGATGCCAAGGTAAGGTTTAATACCTCTGTCATAGACACAAATGTACAGAGATAGAGAAAGAGAACATAAGTAATGGGGACAGCAGGAACGCCAAACTAAATCGTCAGTTACCTACATCTGCCACTTTGACTTTCCCCTCTCTCTCTGCTTGATGGTTTGTGTGCCTAAAGAATGATAACAAAACTAGAGCAGGTATGATTTGGAAGGCATCAGGACCATGCTAAAAGAACTTCAGAGCCAGCACAGAGATAAGATGAAGCAGATAGAAGGCAATACTCAAGGAATTGTAAAACAAGAATAGGCAATAAAGGAAAAGGGACATTACATACTTTCATCCCCCGTGTTCCTTTGCACAATCTTCTGTTAACATCTGAAACCAGGAAACCACTGGAAATGGGTCTTCTTTACTTCCAGTGATTCCTGGACATAAAAATGGTATAGCACTTTTCATCTCAGGGACCACAATATCATTAAAAGCCTTTTAGGGTGCCTGGGTGGCTCAGTGGGTTAAGCCGCTGCCTTCAGCTCAGGTCATGATCTCAGGGTCCTGGGATCGAGTCCCACCTTGGGCTCTCTGCTCAGCAGGGAGCCTGCTTCCCTTCCTACCTCTCTGCCTACTTGTGATCTCTCTCTGTCAAATAAATAAATAAAATCTTTAAAAAATAAAATAAAATAAAAGCCTTTTAATACCATGAAGTCTGATACTAAGCTTTCAAGTGAGTCCTTAAAGAATTTAGCCACAGGCAGCAAACCATCGTTAACTACAGAGTGAGGTCCTCCACTAGGCAGATATCCATGTGCTGGGTACAGTGGAAAGGTCACTGAAGGAGACAGACGCCATGTCACTGACTTGTGAAGTTCAGTCCAGTGAGTCAGGGACAAGGGGAGAGGGGAAGTAGACAATGAATAAACAACTAGCCCCATAGGGCCAAATCTACCATTCTGGTGCTAAAAATGGCATGGGTCACTCCTACTTATTCCCCATGGGTGGGTCCATGACATCATCTTCAGATGAAAAGAGCCTCACTGTCTGGGTCTCTGAGTCACAGTCCTGAGAGGCCACTCAAGTTGTAAGAAAGTTAGGATGAGAGGTCTTTTATTTCTGTTTATTTCCAATCCAAGTCATTGCACCAACCATTTGAATGCCTCCAGGTGACTGAGTCATGAATGCTCTTGTCAGTGGCACTTGACATTAACTAGATTGATTGCACCAGAATAGAAATCAGCTGCATGATAAGTGATGATGGCTTCTCTGAACTGGAGGGGGTGGGAATCTTTCTACCTCCTTTCAAGACTTTCAAAGTCAACAGCAGTGGAGGATAAAATTAATATCTTTTAATAGAAGGAGACTTATCACCTTCTCTTCCACTAGTATCAATATACAAGGACCCACTTCATACCAACGTTTTCCAATAGCACATTCTAACTGAACCAACTGGAACTGAACTTACACTTCGTGTTCAGTTAGAATATTCGAACAGCTGGGGTACTGACTGGCTCAGTGGGTAGACCGGGCAATGCCTGATCTCAGTAGTGATGAGTTCGAGCTTCACATTGGGCATAGAGCTTACTTAAAATTTAAAAAAAAGAATTATTCTAACAGCTAAAAACATATCCACATGGATTATCATTCTTTCCATCAATTTATTACTTATATTCTTAATGTGACAATTATAAACTTCTTAGAGTATTTTTGTTAAGCATCTGCTTGTGTTCATACTGAGGAACAAAGACTTGAAACATAATCTTAAGGATTTTATCACTTAGAGCGAGTAAATATGTATGAAATCATTTATAAATAAGCAAGTGCAACAGTATATGAAACAGTATTAACTCATAAATACTAAAACTGCAGTTAGAGGCCATTAGAGAACAGGATTATAATTCATACCATTTCATAAGTTTCTAATTGTATCCTAGAATGAAATTAAGATGCTAACGACCAAGTAAGCTAATGTTTCATCAAAAAAAGGGCAGGCTTCCCTGAGGGAGATGTGTGGATTACATACATGTAGCCCAATACAGAGCTATCTAAAAACAGAAACCAGGTTTTCTATGTCTTGTGTACTGGCCCACCAGAGCCACCCTTAAGGTATTTGACCCCACAGGCAATTACATTTTGTGATATCCCTATGTAAATAAACAATTTGATTTAGAAGTATATTGAAAAGTTTTGAGCCTTCTTGATATATCTTGATGAAGATTTAGAATCATGGGTAGAGAAGACTTACATGCATACTTCTTTAGCGTCCAATTGGTTAATGCAAAGATCCTTCATAATGTCTAGGCACCTTCCCTTCTTCAGATCCAGAAACAATTCCCTTGTGGTTTTTGTCTGGCATGCCGTTCTTAGCTAATTTCTATCTCTCACCTCAATTAAAGAGGTAAAAAATGCTATTACTCAAAATTCCATGGCTCTTTGGAACCTATTTGTATGGAAACATTATTGATCTTGCCCAAGCCACACCATAATAACTTTTTTTTTTGTAATTTTACATTTTTTTAATTTTATTTTTTATAAACATATATTTCTATCCCCAGGGGTACAGGTCTGTGAATCGCCAGCTTTACACACTTAACAGCACTCACCATAGCACATACCCTCCCCAATGTCCATAACCCCACCCCCCCTCTCCCAACCCCCCTCCCCCCATCAACCCTCAGTTTGTTTTGTGAGATTAAGAGTCACTTATGGTTTGTTTCCCTCCCAATCCCATCTTGTTTCATTTACTCTTCTCCTACCCCCTTAACCCCCCATGTTGCATCTCCTCTCCCTCATATCAGGGAGATCATATGATAGTTGTCTTTCTCCGTATGACTTATTTCGCTAAGCATGATACCCTCTAGTTCCATCCACGTCATCGCAAATGGCAAGATTTCATTTCTTTTGATGGCTGCATAGTATTCCATTGTGTATATATACCACTTCTGACTTATCCATTCGTCTGTAGATGGACATCTAGGTTCTTTCCATAGTTTGGCTATTGTGGACATTGCTGCTATAAACATTCAGGTGCACGTGCCCCTTTGGATCACTACGTTTGTATCTTTAGGGTAAATACCCAGCAGTGCAATTGCTGGGTCATAGAGTAGTTCTATTTTCAACATTTTGAGGAACCTCCATGCTGTTTTCCAGAGTGGTTGCACCAGCTTGCATTCCCACCAACAGTGTAGGAGGGTTCCCCTTTCTCCGCATCCTTGCCAGCATCTGTCATTTCCGGACTTGTTCATTTTAGCCATTCTGACCAGTGTATGGTGGTATCTCATTGTGGTTTTGATTTGTATTTCTCTGAAACTGAGTGATATGGAGCACTTTTTCATGTGTCTGTTGGCTATCTGGATGTCTTCTTTGCAGAAATGTCTGTTCATGTCTTCTGCCCATTTCTTGATTGGATTATTAGTTCTTTGGGTGTTGAGTTTGCTAAGTTCTTTATAGATTTTGGACACTAGCCCTTTATCTGATATGTCATTTGCAAATATCTTCTCCCATTCTGTCAGTTGTCTTTTGGTTTTGTTAACTGTTTCCTTTGCTGTGCAAAAGCTTTTGATCTTGATAAAATCCCAATAGTTCATTTTTGCCCTTGCTTCCCTTGCCTTTGGCGATGTTCCTAGGAAGATGTTGCTGCGGCTGAGGTCGAAGAGGTTGCTGCCTGTGTTCTCCTCAAGGATTTTGATGGATTCCTTTCTCACATTGAGATCCTTCATCCATTTTGAGTCTATTTCCGTGTGTGGTGTAAGGAAATGGTCCAATTTCATTTTTCTGCATGTGGCTGTCCAATTTTCCCAACACCATTTATTGAAGAGGCTGTCTTTTTTCCATTGGACATTCTTTCCTGCTTTGTCGAAGATGAGTTGACCATAGAGTTGAGGGTCTATTTCTGGGCTCTCTATTCTGTTCCATTGATCTATGTGTCTGTTTTTGTGCCAGTACCATGCTGTCTTGATGATGACAGCTTTGTAATGGAGCTTGAAGTCCGGAATTGTGATGCCACCAACTTTGGCTTTCTTTTTCAATATTCCTTTGGCTATTCGAGGTCTTTTCTGGTTCCATATAAATTTTAGGATTATTTGTTCCATTTCTTTGAAAAAAATGGATGGTACTTTGATAGGAATTGCATTAAATGTGTAGATTGCTTTAGATAGCATAGACATTTTCACAATATTTATTCTTCCAAACCAGGAGCATGGAACATTTTTCCATTTCTTTGTGTCTTCCTCAATTTCTTTCATGAGTACTTTATAGTTTTCTGTGTATAGATTCTTAGTCTCTTTGGTTAGGTTTATTTCTAGGTATCTTAGTTTTGGGTGCAATTGTAAATGGGATTGACTCCTTAATTTCTCTTTCTTCTGTCTTGTTGTTGGTGTAGAGAAATGCAACTGATTTCTGTGCATTGACTTTATATCCTGACACTTTACTGAATTCCTGTACAAGTTCTAGCAGTTTTGGAGTGGAGTTTTTTGGGTTTTCCACATATAGTATCACATCATCTGCGAAGAGTGATAGTTTGACTTCTTCTTTGCCGATTTGGATGCCTTTAATTTCCTTTTGTTGTCTGATTGCTGAGGCTAGGATTTCTAGTACTATGTTCAATAGCAGTGGTGATAATGGACATCCCTGCCGTGTTCCTGACCTTAGCGGAAAAGCTTTCAGTTTTTCTCCTTTGAGAATGATATTTGCAATCGCTTCTCAGCCTTTTGGCTAAGATCAAGTGGAGAATGATATTTGCAGTGGGTTTTTCATAGATGGCTTTGATAATATTGAGGTATGTGCCGTCTATCCCTACACTTTGAAGAGTTTTGATCAGGAAGGGATGCTATACTTTGTCAAATGCTTTTTCAGCATCTATGGAGAGTATCATATGGTTCTTGTTCTTTCTTTTATTAATGTGTTGTATCACATGGATTGATTTGTGGATGTTGAACCAACCATGCAGCCCTGGAATAAATCCCACTTGGTCGTGGTGAATAATCCTTTTAATGTACTGTTGAATCCTATTGGCTAGTATTTTGGTGAGAATTTTTGCATCTGTGTTCATCAAGGATATTGGTCTATAGTTCTCTTTTTTAATGGGATCCTTGTCTGGTTTTGGGATCAAGGTGATGCTGGCCTCATAAAATGAGTTTGGAAGTTTTCCTTCTATTTCTATTTTTTGGAACAGTTTCAGGAGAATAGAAATTAGTTCTTCTTTAAATGTTTAGTAGAATTCCCCCAGGAAGCTGTCTGGCCCTGGGCTTTTGTTTGTTTGGAGATTTTTGATGACTCTTTCAATCTCCTTACTGGTTATGGGTCTGTTCAGGCTTTCTATTTCTTCCTGGTTCAGTTGTGGTAGTTTATATGTCTCTAGGAATGCATCCATTTCTTCCAGATTGTCAAATTTGTTGGCGTAGAGTTGCTCATAGTATGTTCTTATAATTGTCTGTATTTCTTTGATGTTAGTTGTGATCTCTCCTCTTTCATTCATGATTTTATTTATTTGGGTCCTCTCTCTTTTCTTTTTGGTAAATCTGGCCAGGGGTTTATCAATCTTAATTCTTTCAAAGAACCAGCTCCTAGTTTCGTTGATTTGTTCTATTGTTTTTTTGGTTTCTATTTCATTGATTTCTGCTCTGATCTTTATGATTTCTCTTCCCCTGCTGGGTTTAGGGTTTCTTTCTTGTTCTTTCTCCAGCTCCTTTAGGTGTAGGGTTAGGTTCTGTACCTGAGACCTTTCTTGTTTCTTGAGAAAGGCTTGTACCAGTATATCTTTTCCTCTCAGGACTGCCTTTGTTGTGTCCCACAGATTTTGAACCATTGTATTTAAATTATCATTTCTTTCCATGAATTTTTTCAATTCTTCTTTAATTTCCTGGTTGACCCATTCATTCTTTAGAAGGATGCTGTTTAGTCTCCATGTATTTGGGTTCTTTCCAAATTTGCTCTTGTGATTGAGTTCTAGCTTCAGAGCATTGTGGTCTGAAAATATGCAGGGAATGATCCCAATCTTTTGATACCAGTTGAGACCTGATTTAGGACCGAGGATGTGATCTATTCTGGAGAATGTTCCATGTGCACTAGAGAAGAATGTGTATTCTGTTGCTTTGGGATGAAAAGTTCTGAATATATCTGTAATGTCCATCTGGTCCAGTGTGTCATTTAAGACCTTTATTTCCTTGTTGATCTTTTGCTTGGATGATCTGTCCATTTCAGTGAGGGGAGTGTTAAAGTCCCCTACTATTATTGTATTATTTTTGATGTGTTTCTTTGATTTTGTTATTAATTGGTTTATATAGTTGGCTGCTCCCACGTTAGGGGCATAGGTATTTAAAAAATTGTTAGATCTTCTTGTTGGACAGATCCTTTGAGTATGATATAGTGTCCTTCTTCGTCTCTTATTGTAGTCTTTGGCTTAAAATCTAATTGATCTGATATAAGGATTGCCACTCTTGCTTTCTTCTGATGTCCATTAGCATGGTAAATTCTTTTCCACCCCCTCACTTTACATCTGGAGGTGTCTTTGGGTTTAAAATGAGTTTCTTATAGGCAACATATAGATGGGTTTTGTTTTTTTATCCATTCTGATACCTTGTGTCTTTTGATTGGGGCATTTAGCCCATTAACATTCAGGGTAACTATTGAGAGATATGAATTTAGTGCCTTTGTATTGCCTGTAAGGTGACTGTTACTGTATATTGTTTCTGTTCCTTTCTGATCTACTACTTTGAGCATCTCTCTTTGCTTAGAGGACCCCTTTCAATATTTCCTGTAAAGCTGGTTTGGTGTTTGCAAATTCTTTCAGTTTTTGTTTGTCCTGGAAGCTTTTAATCTCTCCTTCTATTTTCAATGATAGCCTAGCTGGATATAGTATTCTTGGCTGCATGTTTTTCGTGTTTAGTGCTCTGAATATATCATGCCAGCTCTTTCTGGCCTGCCAGGTCTCTGTGGATAAGTCTGGTGCCAATCTAATATTTTTACCATTGTGTGTTACAGACTGCTTTTCCCTGGCTGCTTTCAGGATTTTCTCTTTGTCACTAAGACTTGTAAATTTTACTATTAGGTGATGGGGTGTGGACCTATTCTTATTGATCTTGAGGGGGGTTCTCTGAACCTCCTGGATTTTGATGCTTGTTCCCTTTGCCATATTAGGGAAATTCTCTCCAATAATTCTCTCCAATATACCTTCTGCTCCCCTCTCTGTTTCCTCTTCTTCTGGAATCCCAATTATTCTAATGCTGTTTCGTCTTATGGTGTCACTTATCTCTCGAGTTCTCCCCTCGTGGTCCAGTAGCTGTTTGTCCCTCTTTTGCTCAGCTTCTTTATTCTCTGTCATTTGGTCTTCTATATCGCTAGTTCTTTCTTCTGCCTCATTTATCCTAGCAGTGAGAGCCTCCATTTTTGATTGCACCTCATTAATAGCTTTTTTTATTTCTTTTTTTTTTTTAAAGATTTTATTTATTTATTTGACAGAGAGAGATCACAAGCAGGCAGAGAAGCAGGTAGAGAGAAAGGAGGAAGCAGGCTCCCTGCGGAGCCGAGAGCCCGATGCGGGGCTCGATCCTAGGACCCTGAGATCATGACCTGAGCCGAAGGCAGCGGCTTAACCCACTGAGCCACCCAGGCGCCCCAGCTTTTTTGATTTCAACTTGGTTCGATTTTAGTTCTTTTATTTCTCCAGAAAGGGCTTTTATATCTCCCGAGAGGGTTTCTCTAATATCTTCCATGCCTTTTTTGAGCCCGGCTAGAACCTTGAGAATCGTCATTCTGAACTCCAGATCTGACATATTACCAATGTCTGTATTGATTAGGTCCCTAGCCTTTGGTACTGCCTCTTGTTCTTTTTTTTTGTGGTGAATTTTTCCGCCTTGTCATTTTGTCCAGATAGGAGTATATGAAGGAGCAAGTAAAATACTAAAAGGGTGGCAACAACCCCAGGAAAATACACTTTAGCCAAATCAGAAGAGATCCCAAATCATGAGGGGGGAGAAAGGGGATAAAAAGAGGTTCAGAAAAAAAAAAAAAAAAGAAACAGTTAAAAAAAGAAAACCAACAAATAAAAAATATAAAAAGGAAAATATATATATATATATATATATATTAGATAAACTAGTTAAAAAACGTTAAAAAAGAAAAGGGTAAAAGTTAAAAAAATTTAGCAGAAGAAGAGAAAAAAAATTGAAAAAAAAATTAAATTAACTGCAAGGCTAAAGAATCATGGGGAGAAAGCCATGAGCTCCGGCTTTGCTTTCTCCTCCTCTGGAATTCCGCTGCTCTCCTTGGTATTGAAACTGCACTCCTTGGTAGGTGAACTTGCTCCCGGCTGGGTTTCTTGTTGATCTTCTGGGGGAGTGGCCTGTTGTAGTGATTCTCAAGTGTCTTTGCCCCAGGCGGAGTTGCACCGCCCTTACCTGGGGCTGGGCTGAGTACTCCACTTGGGTTTGCTTTCGGGAGCTTTTGTTCCCTGAGCGCTTTCCGTAGAGTTCTGGAGGGCGGGGATGAAGATGGCAGCCTCCCGGTCTCCAGCCCGGAGGAGCCGAGAGCCCAGGGCCCCACTCCTCAGTGCACCCTCAGAGAACAGTGCCCAATTACTCCCGTCACCCTGGCCTCCGGCCAAGCTCCAGGCTGACCGAGCCTGCGACCGGTTCACGGTAACCCCGAGCTGAGAGTCACTCCTCAGCTCTGTCTCTGTAGCCGGCTTCTCCGTTCTAATACCTGTGAGCTCTGCGACACTCAGACACCCCCGATCCTTCTGTGACCCTGCGGGACCTGAGGCCACGCTGACCCCACGTGGGCTTCACCCCGGTTAAGCCTCTGGAGCGATGTCCCTCAGCGGAACAGACTTTTAAAAGTCCCGATTTTGTGGTCCGTTGCTCCGCTGCTTGCCGGGAGCCGGCCCCTCCCCCGCGGTCTATCTTCCCGTCGCTTTGGATTCACTTCTCCGCCAGTCCTACCTTTCAGGAAGTGGTTGATTTTCTGTTTCTAGAATTGCTGTTCTTCTTCTCTTTGATCTCCCGTTGGATTTGTAGGTGTTTGTAATCTTTAGATAAGCTATCTAGCTGATCTCCTGCTACCTGAAGTAGTCTCAGACTGCTACTTCTCCACCATCTTGACTCCTCCCCCCCCATAATAACTTTTATTTAATGCTGCTTACATCATTACTCGTGATGCTGCCTTATCTATTGAATACTGGCTTTGCATAATTCTCTCTCAGGTTATTATGCTAGTTGATGATGGACATAAATTCAAGTTTATCCAAAAAATGTAAGAGATGTAAATAATCCATTGGCTAGTTACAGTGAACTTATAGTTCAAAATTTCATAGTGTGACTGTAGAACAACACAACTTCCAATCACATCATATTAACCAGTCATGATCACTTCATTTCTACAACCCCATCTCCTTTGAGTTAACTGCATCTCTGCCTTCCAGATATCACCAATGGACCCATGAATGGAAGGAGAAGAATGGTCTTATTCATGCAGCATGTCCAGTCCCTGTGGAGTACAGCATAAGATCAAGCCAAGAAAGCTCAATGTCACCACATTGATCTAGGCCACTCTGAGAAGACATTGTCTGAAGCACCTGTTGGTACTGAGGAACAATGGTATGGAAAGCCTGTGAAGAAGATAGGGGCAGTCAGGCCCAGAGGACTACATGACATTGGCAAATAACTGTCAGAGGAGGTGGGTAACTGTCCTGAGGGCCAGTGCTGGGGACCTCACAGGATAAAGGATGGCTGCTGTTACTCCCACCATCTTCATGTGCCCATACATGGCACATGTGTGCATACACATATGTACACACATGGCTTAAGCCCACGGGTCATGAGTCGACCATTGGTACACCAGACTTCTAAACTCATCTGTGCCCAGTGTGAGTGAGAATCATCCAAAATCAGCATATCATCACCATCCTGCTAGTCCAGTCTCACAAGATTCCATGAAAGAAATTCTGCACTGGCCAGCAAGAACAATCATCTTGCTGCCAAACTGCCCTCTTGGAACTGGACTCATCACAAAGCCCTGAGACAATCCCACTAGGCCATCATCTAGAGGATGAAGGCACATACTAGAAAGGAAAGATGAAGACCGAGGGCCACATGGGTGCAGGTACAGGTCCAGATACGTACTTTGACGGTACTGCCAGCCCTGGTCAGTCCTAGACACAAGAGGGAGATTCACAAAATGTTGAAGTAGATGTTTCTAGTGACCAGGACCCACCCACAACCAAGTCTGAGATTAGATCTCCCTGCCTAAATTGCAGTGCTGGGAGAAGCCCCTCCCATGCACTAGGAAAAGACTTCACAAATTTTAAGAAAGTTTCTCCAATATGAGTAACCATCCTGGGAACTGAGGTGTGTAATTGTATATACTGTATTATCAAATATTTCTGGCAGAAAGAACTTCTGAATGGACAAGGTGTTGATGAGAACCTAGGTGTTGATGAGAATCCTCCATTCATAATAATTTTACATATCAGATGACTTCTGGCTTCACATAGTTCAAGCTTTCTTTGTCTTCTACTACCTATGCATTTCCATTCCTACTATGTTATGACCTCTGGTCTTTCACCTTTTAGCCATGACACTGGTTGAATTGGCATAGCTGGAGAGGGTTGGTAAGAATATTATTAGAAGGCGCTCTTTCACAGGGACAGCAATAATTTAACCAGATACATGGAATTCTTGGCAAACTATATACATATATCCCAGTAAGCATATTATCAGCACAACTTCCTTGTAGCCTGATCTCAAAATGCCTGTGACCAACCAGAGTCACCTGATATGAGGGTAAGTATAATAAATAGGAAGCTGGACTAGAAAAAAAAAATTGGTCTTAACTTGTTAAAGCTAAAATATCTTACTTTACAAACTTTGCCAAGCCATACAATCATGTATACACATTACTAGGTCTCTTCCTTGGGCCTTGGAGTAGTCCACCACAGTGAGGGTCTCTAAAGCTTAACCTTCATTGGCTTCATGTAAAATCACCTCTGCTATAGAGACAAGCAACTTTCTATGACAGTGATGCCAAACATTTGAGTTTCTAGATTCATAAACTGATAGCAGGTTGTATGGGTTAAATGATTGGTGAGAGATACATTTCTAACATTTATGATTATTCTTTTTTGCTGCTAAAATTTATAAATTTTAAAAGGAAAAGGTAAAAGAGCAACTCATGGACCTCTCTAACTTGTCTAGTTAGTTTCTATGAAAAGGTAGGCAGCAATCTGGAGTCGTTGAATAGAGTTCCTGCTTCTTTCAAGAGAAATCTGACTTAAACATGACATATCTTTTGGACTACTTCCCCTTGACACTGAAATTAAACAAAAGGAGCACCTGGGTGGCTCAGTTGGTTTTGGCTCACTTTTGGTTTTGGCTCAGGTCATGATCCCATGGGTCGTGAGATCGATCCCCACTTGAGATCTTCTCCCTCTGCCCCTACCCCAACTCATGTGCCTGCTCGCTCTCTCTATCTCTCTCTCCCCCTCTCAAATAAACAAATAAATCTTTAAAAAAGAAATTAAACAATAAACCACAGTTTTCTCTTATAGAATCTCTATTCTTCTGGATATACACAAATTAACTTTCCTCATGAAATCAGCAAGAAGTTTTTGGAATCAGGGAAAACCAGCTTCTATTCTTTCCTCCTATTTATTTAAAGCAGAATTATATTATTTAACATATATAACTGCTTGCTTAATTATGTTTCTGGAATTGCCACCATGATTATATATGTTTAAACACTGTTACTTACATTATAATGGTCTTTCTAGTCATCTGCTTGTGTTTCTGCATTATTGATGCCAGCTTTGCAAATGCCAACTTTGCGGAGATGTTTTTTAAAGAGTTCAATCCACCAGTAGGGACTACTTGGTTCTAAATTTTCCCATTTGACGACCAAAAACCATTCAGAGGAAGAGGGAAAATGGAAATAATCATCATTTTCAGTGGCACAAGTAAGCAGAGAAAACCCCAGACTACAAATTAAAATAAATGCTACCAAAAGCAGCTGGGATTTTGCCCTGCAGAGAGCCTCAGAGGAAACAGCAACAGAAAAGGCATAGCAAACAGGGAAAGTGGGAGATCTGGTGTGGTCAGCGGCAGAAATCACTAGCAAATACACAAGCAGCAGAAGAAAAAGGATGGGAGCTTCCCAGACAACACCCCCACGATCATACCTTCAAAAGTGAAGGGAATCAACTGGGAATGCCCAATCTGTTTCCCTTGGCATCAGGGGCCAGTAAAAGATAGCAGTGGAATGGACTGGTGGTAAAAATCCTCCTGAAAAAAAGTTAGGTTTGGAGCAACCAAGAAGACATACCTAATGGAGGCATCATATATAAAAGAAATCATCTCTCATAATAGTGACAGAAGAGAGATCCTATCATTTAAAAACCAGAAGGCCAACCCTCCCTGTCTCCTCCCTCTACTACCATTATACTTGTCTAAGAAATTTCAACTCATTTAGATATGGGGGGAAAAAAATTCACATAGAATCCATGCAGAAAGAAAAATAAGTGTAAATGAGCATCAAAATTGTCCTCTTGGTGATGGGAACTCACCAAGGGGAGGAACTGTTGCCATGAAAAGGAACAAAATGGTAACAAGACATTCTACCATAAATTTCTAAAACATAAAACAATTATAGCTATGAAGAAAGATCACAAGAAGAGGTAGCAGTCAGATATCAGAAGAAAATGAAATAGGAATAAGCAGACATCAGGAAAAAAAAGAAGAAAAGGAAAATTTTTCCAGATGTAAAGACAAAACTGAAATGTAAACTGGGAAAAGGAATTCTGTGGGGAGCTTATTAAGAGACGTACAAGACGGAAATTGAAAAATCAAATGAAAGAAAATTTTTAAATGAAAATGGTTAAATAGAAAGTAACATATATTAATAGTATTCTAATGGGCATATTTGGAGTATCTGAAAGACAAAAAATAACTATACTCAACAGGACACAAGTTTTAAGGTACAAGAAAATTTTCCTAGAATAAAAAGGACTTAATCTACAAATTGAAAGTATATACTCTGCATCAGTGAAAATTTGTTCAGGTCAGTCAATATGAAAAAATATGCTGGTAAAGATACTATCATAATAAAGGACTTAATTACAAAAAAAGAAGAAAAAAAGGCAAGGGGAGAAGAAGAAGAAAGAAAGAAAAGAGAAAAAAGAACTCTCTGCGGAGCCAGGCAAAACTTTCAAGCTACATATATAAGAAAAGGAAAATCAAGCTGGCATCAGGCTTCTACCCAGCAAATTCAACACCACGAGTCAAGGGAAGAAAACCTACAAAATACTTGAGAAAAGGAAGCATGAGTGAAGGAATTGGTACACAGCCAAGGATTGTATATCCTTAAAAGTATAAGACACAAATTTTATCTTCAGCTTCTAGTTCATGAAGCATAAAGGCTGCTGACAGTTTTGAACATGTAATAAATCAGGGACTACTGTTTACCTGAGCCCTTCTTGAGAAAATTGCCACTGGAGAGAAAACCCCAGCCAACCAAAATGGTGCGCAAATCTTTGGCAAAAGGCTTGCGGTGAAACTGAATATATTAAAATATAAAACTAAGACAAAAACAAATGTGGGAAAAGAGCTCATAAAATGACCTAACAATGTAGGAATGATATAATTTATAAAAACTAAAAGAAAGGGCATAGAGGAGAGGTAAAATAAGCTTACTGCTGGTCTCATCTCCATGTAAATCGAGTCAAAGTATGTCATTCAAATATAAGACATCAATAATGGGAGAAAATGCATATTTCAAAATATGGAGCTAAATGCTCAACTTGACTAAAATTGGGTGATATAAGAGAGGGAATATAGCCAAAGAAAAATTATGTAAACCAGTCAAATTATTGCTCATAGTGTGGAACTAAGTGAATCCATTAAAAAAACAAAACAAACGAAAAAACAGAAGCAGCAGCACCTGGATGGCTCAGTCAGTTAAGCATCTGACTCTTGATTTTGGCTTAGGTCATGATCTCAAAGTCATGAGATCTGCCTTGGGCATGGAACCTGCTTAAAATTCTCTCTGCCTCTGCCTCTGCCTCTCCATCTACCACACACACTTGCCCTCTCGCTTTCTCACTCTCTCTCAAAACAAAACAAAAAAACAAATAAACAACCAAACAAAAAACCCTCAAAAAGCAGAAGGAACTAAGGCCGTTATATTAAGGTATATTTTTAAACACATATTTATTTATATTTAGAACAAAAAGAATCCTAAATATCAGAAAAATAAAAAGTGTCAAAAGCAACTAGAACAAACTACATAGTATAAGACCTTTATACTATATAAAAATAAGCACATAGAATACATTCTGAACACATGTGCCATATCAATAAATGAAACAAGCATAACTCATCTTTTAAACAAATAGACTTTCAGATCAGATCACATTGGAAAACCCAACTCTGTGCTATACAACAACAGACACACTCAAAACAATGTGAGTCAGAAATGAAAAAAGGAAGGATGGAAAAAGGTATTTTTAAAAATATATAAATGGAAAGAAGCAGGAGTTAAGGTATTAATTTCAGGCAAAATGAGATTCAAGTGGAAAAGCCCACAGGTAGACATTTTATAAATTGATTAATCATAAAATTCCCATGAGAAAATAAAAAAGGGTCACCAAGGAAATTCTGGAAAAAGAAAAACAATAGTCTAAGACCTGCCCTACCACAGACACAAACATGTGATGTTAAAGCGTGTGGTAAAGCCTCCATAATTAAAACAGGGCGGCTCTGGTGTACGACTAGACAAACCAGTGATAAAAATAAGAAGGTCCAGAAACAGATACAAAAATAGAAGAATTAGTAAACATTAAGGTGGCATCTCAAATCAGTGGAGTTAACAGAGATTATTAAATATAGGGTGTTGGGACAACTAAGTTACCTTGGGAATAGAATCAGAGGCCAGAAGAGAAGGAAAAAAAGATAAAATGTGGTGGATCAAAGATTGAAATGTAACCAATTAAATCATTAAAAAAAAAACACTTGGCAAAAAAGTTGGGGGGCAATTTTCTTTATAACCTTGGAGTAGAAGAGGTCTTTAACCATAATTTACAAATCTAAAAGCCCTAAAAAATGGATAAATGTGATGCTAAAAATAAAGACATAAAACAAATCTGAGTTTGTTTGTTTTTTTAAAAGAAGCAGAGTGAAAGGAATAAAACAACCACCTGGGGTAACATCCTCAGCTAATACCACCCAGGCTAATACCCTTAATGGAGGAAGAGCTTTTTAATCAAAAAGAAAATTTGATCCATTAGAAAAATGAGCAAATTATATGAGCAAATAATTCATAAGGAGAGAAATTTAATATCACTTAAACATACAAAAAGAAGCTGAATTCCTTCAGAATAAGAGAAATGCAATATATATATATATATATATATATATATATATTCATTCTAGAAATTACATTATTCCTCTATCATTTTGGAAAATATCCAAAATTCAGCAATACTATCTGTGACGCTATGGGGGAAGAGAATGCTTTTGCTTCTGCTTTGTTGCTTACAGTGCAAAGTGGTACAATTACTACAGAAGAGAATTTGAACATCTCCCCAAATTATACCACAATCATAGTCTGAAAATTGATCCTTCAGAGATCACTGGGCACATGCAAAATGGTGTGTATAAAATGGCGTGCACCATTCCAAAGGTTGACAAAAACTTCAGTTTAAGTTTATAATGAGGGCAGCCCAAATAAATTATGGTAAATTGATTAAAAACTAAAAATTGCCTCTGTTAAAAGAAGTGAAAAAGTTCCCCATATCCTGAGATGGAAAGACCTTTAGGATATAAGAAATGGAAAGAGGCAAGTTTCAAAACAATGGATATGGTGTGCATCTGGTTATTCTCCTTTTAGCCCTAACCAGATCTATAATTCATAGTCCATGCTTCTGGGCCTTGCTCTGTGCCCTCGAAGCTTGATCTGTGGGAATGGCATCAATAGGTCCCCCTTGCTATCTCATTTCAGGTGGGTGGGGTCATTGGAGCCACTGATACGTGGGTGAGGGGAGAGAAGCCAGGGTGTTTCTTCCCCACTTACTGTCTAGCTTGCTACCCAACTTCTATCAGGAGCAGCATCTAGGCTTGACTGTGACTGCAGCCTGCAGGGGAAGCCTCCTCCATGGCTCCAGCTCTCATTCGGCTGTGGTAAACCTCTCTGATCTTTGCCCCTTCTGGTTCTTCTCCCTGAACACTACTGTTCAACCTCTGTAAAAATTTGTCTCATTAAATCTGTTCCATTGGAATTATCATAGTGGAATTCTGTTTCCTGCTGGGACCCTGATTTGTGTAGCATACTATCTTTTTCCTAAGAATGAAGGAGAAATAAGTTGATTAGTGTTTGCTTGCACTTGCATAAAGAAATTGTGGAGGGAGACACAAAAAAAAAAAAAAAAAAACAATCTAAATGCTGACCTTTAGGAGATGATCAAGAAACAAAAGTAGGAGCAAGATTATTCACTAAACATCTTTTTGTGGTCTTTCAATTGTTAAAACTTGGGAATGTATTATCTTCTTTAAAATATTAAAAAGAAGCAAAATGAGGAATATATACAAGATTATGTAGGGTGATATGCCAAAATCAAGCTTGGTTGACTAAGGAAGAAAAATGAAACTGCTCTCTCTATATTAATAAAGAGCAATCTCCTAAAACATATTAAGTGTAAAAAAGTATAGAAAGGAGGAGTCAAGATGGCGGAGAAGTAGCAGGCTGAGACTACTTCAGGTAGCGGGAGATCAGCTAGAGAGCTTATCTAAAGATTACAAACACCTACAAATCCAACGGGAGATCAAAGAGAAGAAGAACAGCAACTCTAGAAACAGAAAATCAACCACTTTCTGAAAGGTAGGACTGGTGGAGAAGTGAATCTAAAGCGACGGGAAGATAGACCGCGGGGGGGAAGGGCTGGCTCCCGGCGAGCAGCGGAGCAACGGAGCACAAAATCGGGACTTTTAAAAGTCTGTTCCGCTGAGGGACATCGCTCCAGAGGCTTAACCGGGGTGAAGCCCGCGTGGGGTCAGCGTGGCCTCAGGTCCCGCAGGGTCACAGAAGGATCGGGGGTGTCTGAGTGTCGCAGAGCTCACAGGTATTAGAACGGAGAAGCCGGCTACAGAGACAGAGCTGAGGAGTGACTCTCAGCTCGGGGTTACCTTGAACCGGTCGCAGGCTCGGTCAGCTCGGAGCTTGGCCGGAGGCCAGGGTGGCGGGAGTCATTGGGCGCTGTTCTATGGGGCGCACTGAGGAGTGGGGCCTCGGGCTCTCGGCTCCTCTGGGCCGGAGACCGGGAGGCCGCCATCTTCATTCCCGCCCTCCAGAACTCTACGGAAAGCGCTCAGGGAACAAAAGCCCTGAGAGCAAACCCAAGTGGATTACTCAGCCCGCCCTGGGTAAGGGCGGTGCAATTCCGCCTGGGGCAAAGACGCTTGAGAATCACTACAACAGGCCCCTCCCCCAGAAGATCAACAAGAAACCCAGCCGGGACCAAGTTCACGTACCAAGGAGTGTAGTTTCAATACCAAGGAGAGCGGCGGAATTCCAGAGGAGGAGAAAGCAAAGCACGGAACTCATGGCTTTCTCCCCATGATTCTTTAGCCTTGCAGTTAATTTAATTTTTTTTCTTTTCTTTTTCAATTTTTTTCCTTCTTCTGCTAAATTTTTTTAACTTTTACCCTTTCCTTTTTAACATTTTTTAACTAGTTTATCTAATATATATATATTTTTTCTCTTTATTGGTTTTCTTTTTTTAATTTTTGTTTTCTTTCTTTCTGAACCTCTTTTTATCCCGTTTCTCCACCCCCCCCCCCCCCCACGATTTGGGATCTCTTCTGATTTGGCTAAAGCATATTTTCATGGGGTTGTTGCCACCCTTTTAATATTTTACTTGCTCCTTCATATACTCTTACCTGGACAAAATGACAAGGCGGAAAAATTCACCACAAAAAAAAGAACAAGAGGCAGTACCAAAGGCTAGGGACCTAATCAATACAGACATTGGTAATATGTCAGATCTAGAGTTCAGAATGACGATTCTCAAGGTTCTAGCCAGGCTCAAAAAAGGCATGGAAGATATTAGAGAAACCCTCTCGGGAGATATAAAAGCCCTTTCTGGAGAAATAAAAGAACTAAAATCGAACCAAGTTGAAATCAAAAAAGCTATTAATGAGGTGCAATCAAAAATGGAGGCTCTCACTGCTAGGATAAATGAGGCAGAAGAAAGAATTAGCGATATAGAAGACCAAATGACAGAGAATAAAGAAGCTGAGCAAAAGAGGGACAAACAGCTACTGGACCACGAGGGGAGAACTCGAGAGATAAGTGACACCATAAGACGAAACAACATTAGAATAATTGGGATTCCAGAAGAAGAGGAAACAGAGAGGGGAGCAGAAGGTATATTGGAGAGAATTATTGGAGAGAATTTCCCTAATATGGCAAAGGGAACAAGCATAAAAATCCAGGAGGTTCAGAGAACCCCCCTCAAAATCAATAAGAATAGGTCCACAACCCGTCACCTAATAGTAAAATTTACAAGTCTTAGTGACAAAGAGAAGATCCTGAAAGCAGCCAGGGAAAAGAAGTCTGTAACGTACAATGGTAAAAATATTAGATTGGCAGCAGACTTATCCACAGAGACCTGGCGGGCCAGAAAGAGCTGGCATGATATATTCAGAGTACTAAACGAGAAAAACATGCAGCCAAGAATACTATATCCAGCTAGGCTATCATTGAAAATAGAAGGAGAGATTAAAAGCTTCCAGGACAAACAAAAACTGAAAGAATTTGCAAACACCAAACCAGCTTCACAGGAAATATTGAAAGGGGTCCTCTAAGCAAAAAGAAGCCCTAAAACTAGTAGATCAGAAAGGAACAGAGACAATATACAATAACAGTCACCTTATAGGCAATACAATGGCATTAAATTCATATCTCTCAATACTTACCCCGAATGTTAATGGGCTAAATGCCCCAATCAAAAGACACAGGGTATCAGAATGGATAAAAAAACAAAACCCATCTATATGTTGCCTACAAGAAACTCATCTTAAACCCGAAGACACCTCCAGATTTAAAGTGAGGGGGTGGAAAAGAATTTACCATGCTAATGGACATCAGAAGAAAGCAGGAGTGGCAAACCTTATATCAGATCAATTAGATTTTAAGCCAAAGACTACAATAAGAGATGAGGAAGGACACTATATCATACTCAAAGGAACTATCCAACAAGAAGATCTAACAATTTTAATTATCTATGCCCCTAACGTGGGAGCAGCCAACTATATAAAACCAATTAATAATAAAATCAAAGAAACATATTGACAATAATACAATAATAGTAGGGGACTTTAACACTCCCCTCACTGAAATGGACAGATCATCCAAGCAAAAGATCAACAAGGAAATAAAGGCCTTAAATGACACACTGGACCAGATGGACATCACAGATATATTCAGAACATTTCATCCCAAAGCAACAGAATACACATTCTTCTCTAGTGCACATGGAACATTCTCCAGAATAGATCACATTCTTGGTCCTAAATCAGGTCTCAACCATTATCAAAAGATTGGAATCATTCCCTGCATATTTTCAGACCACAATGCTCTAAAGCTAGAACTCAATCACAAGAGGAAATTTGGAAAGAACCCAAATACATGGAGACTAAACAGCATCCTTCTAAAAAATGAATGGGTCAACCAGGAAATTAAAGAAGAATTGAAAAAATTCATGGAAACAAATGATAATGAAAACACAACGGTTCAAAATCTGTGGGACACAACAAAGGCAGTCCTGAGAGGAAAATATATAGCGGTACAAGCCTTTCTCAAGAAACAAGAAAGGTCTCAGGTATACAACCTAACCTTACACCTAAAGGAGCTGGAGAAAGAACAAGAAAGAAACCCCAAACCCAGCAGGAGAAGAGAAATCATAAAGATCAGAGCAGAAATTAATGAAATAGAAACCAAAAAAACAATAGAACAAATCAACGAAACTAGGAGCTGGTTCTTTGAAAGAATTAATAAGATTGGTAAACCCCTGGCCAGATTTACCAAAAAGAAAAGAGAGAGGACCCAAATAAATAAAATCATGAATGAAAGAGGAGAGATCACAATGAACACCAAAGAAATACAGACAATTATAAGAACATACTATGAGCAACTCTACGTCAACAAATTTGACAATCTGGAAGAAATGGATGCATTCCTAGAGACATATAAACTACCACAACTGAACCAGGAAGAAATAGAAAGCCTCAACAGACCCATAAGCAGTAAGGAGATTGAAACAGTCATCAAAAATCTCCAAACAAACAAAAGCCCAGGGCCAGACGGCTTCCTGGGGGAATTCTACCAAACATTTAAAAAAGAACTAATTCCTATTCTCCTGAAACTGTTCCAAAAAAATAGAAATGGAAGGAAAATTTCCAAACTCATTTTATGAGGCCAGCATCACCTTGATCCCAAAACCAGACAAGGATCCCATCAAAAAAGAGAACTACAGACCAATATCCTTGATGAACACAGACGCAAAAATTCTTGCCAAAATACTAGCCAATAGGATTCAACAGTACATTAAAAGGATTATTCACCACGATCAAGTGGGATTTATTCCAGGGCTGCAAGGCTGGTTCAACATCCGCAAATCAATCAATGTGATACAACACATTAATAAAAGAAAGTACAAGAACCATATGATACTCTCCATAGATGCTGAAAAAGCATTTGACAAAGTACAGCATCCCTTCCTGATCAAAACTCTTCAAAGTGTAGGGATAGAGGGCACATACCTCAATATTATCAAAGCCATCTATGAAAAACCCACCGCAAATATCATTCTCAATGGAGAAAAACTGAAAGCTTTTCCGCTAAGGTCAGGAACACGGCAGGGATGTCCGTTATCACCACTGCTATTCAACATAGTCCTAGAATCCTAGCCTCAGCAATCAGACAACAAAAGGAAATTAAAGGCATCCAAATCAGCAAAGAAGAAGTCAAACTATCACTCTTTGCAGATGATATGATACTATATGTGGAAAACCAAAAAACTCCACTCCAAAACTGCTAGAACTTGTACAGGAATTCAGTAAAGTGTCAGGATATAAAATCAATGCACAGAAATCAGTTGCATTTCTCTACACCAACAACAAGACAGAAGAAAGAGAAATTAAGGAGTCAATCCCATTTACAATTGCACCCAAAACTATAAGATACCTAGGAATAAACCTAACCAAAGAGACTAAGAATCTATACACAGAAAACTATAAAGTACTCATGAAAGAAATTGAGGAAGACACAAAGAAATGGAAAAAATGTTCCATGCTCCTGGTTTGGAAGAATAAATATTGTGAAAATGTCTATGCTACCTAAAGCAATCTACACATTTAATGCAATTCCTATCAAAGTACCATCCATTTTTTTCAAAGAAATGGAACAAATAATCCTAAAATTTATATGGAACCAGAAAAGACCTCGAATAGCCAAAGGAATATTGAAAAAGAAAGCCAAAGTTGGTGGCATCACAATTCCGGACTTCAAGCTCCATTACAAAGCTGTCATCATCAAGACAGCATGGTACTGGCACAAAAACAGACATAGATCAATGGAACAGAATAGAGAGTCCAGAAATAGACCCTCAACTCTATGGTCAACTCATCTTCGACAAAGCAGGAAAGAATGTCCAATGGAAAAAAGACAGCCTCTTCAATAAATGGTGTTGGGAAAATTGGACAGCCACATGCAGAAAAATGAAATTGGATCATTTCCTTACACCACACACGGAAATAGACTCAAAATGGATGAAGGATCTCAATGTGAGAAAGGAATCCTTCAAAATCCTTGAGGAGAACACAGGCAACAACCTCTTCGACCTCAGCAGCAGCAACATCTTCCTAGGAACATCGCCAAAAGCAAGGGAAGCAAGGGCAAAAATGAACTTTTGGGATTTTATCAAGATCAAAAGTTTTTGCACAGCAAAGGAAACAGTTAACAAAACCAAAAGACAACTGACAGAATGGGAGAAGATATTTGCAAATAACATATCAGATAAAGGGCTAGTGTCCAAAACCTATAAAGAACTTAGCAAACTCAACACCCAAAGAACAAATAATCCAATCAAGAAATGGGCAGAGGACATGAACAGACATTTCTGCAAAGAAGACATCCAGATGGCCAACAGACACATGAAAAAGTGCTCCACATCACTCGGCATCAGAGAAATACAAATCAAAACCACAATGAGATACCACCATACACTGGTCAGAATGGCTAAAATTAACAAGTCAGGAAATGACAGATGCTGGCGAGGATGCAGAGAAAGGGGAACCCTCCTACACTGTTGGTGGCAATGCAAGCTGGTGCAACCACTCTGGAAAACAGCATGGAGGTTCCTCAAAATGTTGAAAATAGAACTACCCTATGACCCAGCAATTGCACTGCTGGGTATTTACCCTAAAGATACAAACGTAGTGATCCTAAGGGGCACGTGCACCCGAATGTTTATAGCAGCAATGTCTACAATAGCCACACTATGGAAGGAACCTAGATGTCCATCAACAGACGAATGGATAAGTCAGAAGTGGTATATATACACAATGGAATACTATGCACCCATCAAAAGAAATGAAATCTTGCCATTTGCGATGACGTGGATGGAACTAGAGGGTATCATGCTTAGCGAAATAAGTCAATCGGAGAAAGACAACTATCATATGATCTCCCTGATATGAGGGAGAGGAGATGCAACATGGGGGGTTGAGGGGGTAGGAGAAGAGTAAATGAAACAAGATGGGATTGGGAGGGAGACAAACCATAAGTGACTCTTAATCTCACAAAACAAACTGAGTGTTGATGGGGGGAGGGAGGTTGGGAGGGGGGTGGGATTATGGACACTGGGGAGGGTATGTGCTATGGTGAGTGTTGTGAAGTGTGTAAACCTGGTGATTCACAGGCCTGTACCCCTGGGGATAAAAATATATGTTTATAAAAAATAAAATTAATTTTAAAAAAATATAGAAAATGTGTATAATGTGCTTCTATTTGTGAAGAAGGAAGGGAGGAGATGAGGGTGAAAGGGAGAGAGAAGGAGAGGGCAAACTGAATATGCATATAAATGCAGGTGTGTCTAGAAGACCTTAATGATACACAAGAAACCTGTAGCTGTGCATGCCTTGAAGAAAAGAATCAGGAGTCTGGGGGACAGGCATGGGAAGATGAATGACTTTGTACCTTATACCTTTTTGTACTTTTTAATATTTTTACCAAAAATATGTAAGTAGCACATGCTTATTTTAGATAAGGAAGAAAATATGAATACATTCATGACATCCCCAATAATCCTGGCAACTTTTGTTTCTCTTTTTGCTACCCTAATTTTTTCCTTCTTTTGTAATGATCATGAACAGGCTAAGGATATTTTATACATTACAACTTTTGACAAGGCAATTTCACATTTCATAATTTATTATAAGAAAATAAGGATGTGTGCAAAGATTTGTTTATAAGATGTTCATGGTGGTATTTTTTTATAATAGTGAAAAATTGATAGCGACCTACATGTCAGAAGTAGGATGTAAATTTTAATGAATTATGGTACATCCTACCAAAGGTATAGCCTAGTGCTACTAAAATTATTGTTGCAGAAGACTACTGGTTGCTCTGGAAATATGTTGGTGCTCTAATATTTAATATAAAATCAGGTTACAAAATACAACATGATTCAAGAATATTTGTTTATAAATTTCTCAAAATTAATTCACTCTATTATGTTAGGCATTCTACCAGTTGTCAGGGATGCAAGAGATTTGCCCCTCCCATTTTAGTCAATGATAGGAAGAAGCCAACCCATAATGACTATATAGTATAAGACTTGTTGATAGGGGCAGTAGAGAAGCAAAAGAAAGCTAACTAAGCCCAATTATAGCAGACAGAAGGGACAGAGAGTTAGAGGCTGGTTGATAGGGAGTGATATTCAGAAATGCTTCCTTTGAAGAAAATGATTATATCAGCTAACTACTGCTGCCTAAGAAACCATTCCAAAATTCTATGGCTTAAAATAAGTGATTCTCTGGGTTAGCAATTGAGCAGTTCTTCTGAGGATCTATCCTGGAATTGCTCACATGACAATGATAATCCAAGTTCCCTACTGAAAGATCTGAAATGACCTCACTGATACATCTGACAAAGGATGCTGACTATTGACTGGGGTGCCTCAGGTCTCCACATGGCCTCTCATCCTCCTGTAGGTTAGACCAGGCCTAACAAAAAGGTAGTCTCAGTATTCCAAGAGGCTAAAAGCAGAAGTTACAAAGCCTGCAACTCCTATTCTCTGAAGCTCACATAATGTCACTTCTGCCACATTCTATTGGTCAGAGCAAGCCACAACACCCACCAAGATTCAAAAGATTGGAGACATAAACACTACCTCTTGATGGGAGGGATAGCAGCATTACATTGCAAAGATTATGGACATAGGTTTGATTCACCATTGCTATAATAATCTTTCACAGTGATGTAAATGAGAAATGAAAGACAGTAGAAAAGAGTTCCAGGAAGAGAAACCAGCTATCAAAAATCCCCATGGTGACAGAAAACACAACATGTCTAAGGAACATTCAGCTCAATGGAGATTGAGCCTAAAATGATGAAAGGAGGGAAATCAGGGGGAAAAAATTATAAAAGAAATTATTTCAAAAATTAGACAAGCTCTATGTCTGTATCTTTGGGGTAAATACCTAATAGTGTAATTTCTGAGTCATAGGGTAGCTCTATTTTTAACATCTTGAGGAACCTCCATACTGTTTTCCAGAGTGGCTGTACCAGTTTGCATTCCGACCAATAGTTTAAGAGGGTTCCCCTTTCTCCACATCCTTGCCAAAACTTGTTGTTTCCTGTCTTGTTAATTTTAGCCATTCTAACTGGTGTAAGGTGGTATCTCATTGTGGTTTTGATTTGTGTTTCCCTGATGGCTAGTGATGTTGAACATTTTTTCACATGTCTGTTAGCCATTGGTATGTCTTCTTTGAAGAAGAGTCTATTCATGTCTTCTACCCTTTTCTTGACTGGATTATTTATTTCTTGGGTGTTGAGTTTGATAAGTTCTTTATAGATCTTGGATACCAGCCCTTTATCCATAATGTTATTTGCAAATATATTCTCCCATTCCATGGGTTGCCCTAGCAGCAAGGGCCACAATAGCCAAACTATAGAAGAAGGCTGAGATGTCCTTCAACAGAAAAATGAATAAAGAAAATGTGGTTTGGGGCACCTGGGTGGCTCAGTAGGTTAAAGCCTCTGCCTTCAGCTCAGGTCATGATCCCAGGGTCCTGGGATCAAGCCCCACATCAGGCTCTCTGCTCAGCGGGGAGCCTGCTTCCTCCTCTCTCTCTGCCTGTCTCTCTGCCTACTTGTGATCTCTGTCTGTCAGATAAATAAATAAAATCTATTTTTTAATTTTTTTTTATTTTTTATAAACATATATTTTTATCCCCAGGGGTACAGGTCTGTGAATCGCCAGGTTTACACACTTCACAGCACTCACCCCAGCACATACCCTCCCCAATGTCCATAACCCCACCTCCCTCTCCTAACCCCCCTCTCCCCAGCAACCCTCAGTTTGTTTTGTGAGGCTACGAGTCACTTATGGTTTGTCTCCCTCCCAATCCCATCTTGTTTCATTTACTCTTCTCCTACCCCCTTAACACCCCATGTTGCATCTCCACTTCCTCATATCAGGGAGATCATATGATAGTTGTCTTTCTCCGATTGACTTACTTCGCTAAGCATGATACCCTCTAGTTCCATCCACGTCGTCGCAAATGGCAAGATTTCATTTCTTTTGATGGGTGCATAGTATTCCATTGTGTATATATACCACTTCTGACTTATCCATTTGTCTGTTGATGGACATCTAAGTTCTTTCCATAGTTTGGCTATTGTGGACATTGCTGCTATAAACATTCGGGTGCACGTGCCGCTTCGGATCACTACGTTTGTATCTTTAGGGTAAATACCCAGCAGTGCAATTGCTGGGTCATAGGGTAGTTCTATTTTCAACAATAAATAAAATCTTTAAAAAAAAAAAAAAAAGAAGAAGAAGAAGATGTGGTTCATATATATGATGGAATATTACTCAGCTATCAGAAAGGATGAACACACACCATTTGCATTGACAGCTTTATGGCACTATAACTATATCATTGTAACTTAACGAGTGTCTTAGTGGCTAGAAGTAGATTTGCTCTATCAAAGAGTATGTAAAACTTACTTTCAGAAAAGTTCAACCAATTTACACTCCTAGAAGTAATACATGAATAACTATTTTCCCTAGTCTTTCTCAATAGTGAAGTCTTAAAAGAGTCTTGGTTAACATGAAAGGCTGAAAATGTAGTATTATGTTGTTTTAATATCTCTGTTTTTATCTTAGTGAAGTTTAATTTTTTCCACGTTTATTGGCTGTTAGTATTTCATTAGAAAAATCCCTGTTTGTACTTTTGCCCATTTTACTATGAAAATGTTATTGATATGAAGGGATAGTCCATATACTAGCCTGATGTCATAAGTATCATGTGTTTGTGGAAACAAATCTCTTCAGTCTATTTTACAAAGTGGAATTTGTAGCTAGGAAAAGGAATAACCTCATAGAATGCAAAACCAGAAAGTAGAACGAGATCTCCCAAGGACTAACCAGAAAGTTGTCAGGAAGCTAGCTGTTCTTGCTTTCTAGACTCTTCTACTTGTCTCTACATATCTGTCCCTTTCTTCTTTTCATAGATTAGTCTACTTGACAAGATTTCCTTTATATATTCATGGAGTTATGCATTCATGAGACTGCAGGTTGCTGTAGCACTGATGCTGTAGCACTGTCCCCAAAATAAAATTGTACATTATCCCTATTCTACAGGGAAGCAGAGCATGAATGTTCTCTGGCCTGTACTATAATCAGCTATGTTATCTGCTTTTCCACTTTCAAATGTGTGAGGCTGAGAACCTGACTCCTAAACTGTCTTGCTTTGAGCTAGATGCATATCCCCTGTTAGATCAGACATGACTAGGGAATTTGAGGGGTCAGGGGAAGTTCATATGGCCTCTTCCAATTTGTTTTCTTTTCAGAGGAGATGTGGGCAGCCACACAAATCAACTGATAAACATCCTATACCATCTGGTTCTCACATAGGATACAAATATGTCTCTTAACCCATTTTAATTTACTTTATATTCCAGTGGTTTTGACAATAGAGAGTAAAAGTTTTGTTGGGGTCATGCCTACCAGTCTTCTCTTTAGCCAATCAAAATTCATTATTTTCACACATATAGCTGGTTATACCATTACATTTGTTGAAAAATGCATCAGTGCCCCCCTGACTTGAAATGACAGTTTTTCATATGTGAATATTTGTATATATTTACACCTTTTCTGTTCATTGATGTGACTCTTATACATCTATCTATGCAAATATTCCCACCTTGTTATTCTGTCAATATTTTCTTAACTATTCGCAACACTTTTTACAGACAAATTTCACAACATGGTCACTATAAGCAGATAATTATTTCATTGGAAGTAACAGTTATTCCAATCCTTAAGAAAAACCGGATCCTATTGAACATACTGAAAGTCATCCTGTATATTGGTTTCAAACTTAATCCCTCCCTAAGTTACTGTCAAGGGTAATTTTAAATATAATCATTTTCTCCCCATGCATCAAAGCCCACACAAGTTGTGGTTCCACTATTCAGAAGTACATATTTTTAAACTTTAGAATCACAATCATCAGAGAAATTGTTCATAATTTAATAAGAATGCAGTAAAAGAAACAGCAAAGAAACAACAGGTTGTGTCTCTCAACTCAAACTCTTGGCACTGTGTAAAATAAATAGCAATATCCCAATTGTTATTGTCTCTCTTTTTGCTGAACATATAGAGCTGAATTCACATAATTTAAAAACTTGCTTGATAAGCTTCTTCTGTGTTGGTTATTCTTTCATCTAGTCTTATTGGACTTACTAAAATTTTCAGAGTAATATTAAAGAATAAGGCCTTTCTAGAGGACATGCTTCTAATGTCTGCAGAGGCAGTTTTGATATGAATGAAATTATCTGTTTATAGCAGCATTATCACCAATACTCAGACTATGGAGAGAGCCCAAGTGTCCATTGACTGATGAACGGATAAAGAAGATATAGATATATAGATAAATAGATATATATACAAAGGAATATTACTCAGCCATCAAAAAGAATGAAGTCTTATCATTTGGAATGACATGGGTGGAGCAAGAGTGTATTATTCTAAGTGAGATAAGTTAGAGAAAGACAAATACTATACGATCTCACTCATACGTGGAATTTAAGAAAGAAAACTGGTAAACATATGGGAAGGGGGAAAAGAAAAAAAAGAAAGAGGGAAATAAACCATAAGAGACTCTTAACTACAGAGAACAAAATGAGGGTTAAAAAGGGAGGTGGGCAAGGGATGGGATAGATGCGTGAAGGGTATTAAGGAGGGCACTTGTTATCATGAGCACTGGGTGTTGTATGTAAGTGATGAAGACCTGAATTTTACTCCAGAAACCAATATTGTACTGTATGTTAAATACCTAAGATTATATTTAAAAACAAAGAAAAACAAACAAAATACAATGCAGAACTAAGACTCAATTAAAATGTAAAATTATTATTGTTATTATTATATGTTTCTCCAAATATGCTTAAAAATAAAATATAACATCATTTATTCTTATTTTATTATAACTACTTATTAAAAATATCTTATTATGAAGTAGTAAGCAGAAAGTCACCCTGTCCATGCTAACTCTCAATTTCAACAAAGTTTTTACAGTTGTTTTTAATATGACCTTGGCCTTTTTAAACTATAATAGAGAAAGCAGTCAGAATGTCACTTCTCATATTTATTCCACAATTGTATATTGTCCCCAAAATAAAATTAGTCTTTATTTTACGAGATGTTTCTTCTTAAAACCTAAAAAAATATATAATTAAGTCTTAGTTATGTACTTGAACAGAAAGAATCCAAAAAGAAAAAATTTCCAGTTCTTTTCTTTTTGCCTTTGCTTGAGACAGCCAGCCTGGCTTTATGAAATGCACAGGTGACCCATTTACTGAGCAGGATGGATATGATAGAACAAAAAGAAAAAAAAACACTTTCTTCTTTTTCACAATTGCCCTTCAGACAAGCCAGACCAGCTCTCCTTTCCCAGCCACTGAAGAAAGTCTCTCGAGCCAATTCTTTAGCTTTTTCTGTCACTATCAGGATTTGGGGTAGTCTCCTTTTCAGGTTCTAAAAAGTTCAGTCAGATCTACGTCAGAAGTATCCACCTTACATCCTAAAGGTCTCCCACAGAAACCTGCAGGAGGGAAGGAGTCAACTCTTTTTCTCCTTGTTCAAACTCACCAGCTGTTCCTTCTGGCTGCTTCTTCTAGTTATCTATTGCTGTGTAACAAATTATCCCAAATTTAGAAGCTTAGCAAAACAGTCTTTTATTTTGCTTACAAATATGCCACCTCTCCTCCCCGTGGCACCACCAAAGGCAACTCAAAAGCTGGCAAATGACTCGAAGATTGAAGATTGGAATGATCTGGAGGCTTCTTCACTCAGATATCTGGAGGTTGATGCTGGCTCTTGGCTGGGACCAAAGCTGGCCTATAGCTTGGACACCCACACAAGCCCTCTCCATGTGTATGCTTGGCTTTCTCACAACGTGGTGGCCAGGTTCCAAGAGCAAGTATCTTCAGGAATGGAAGTAGAAGCTGTCAGTTTCTAGTGGCTTAGCCCAGAAACTGGAGCACTTTTATCATATTAATATCAAGCATTTGCGTGTCCGAATTCAAGGAAGGGAACCGAGACCCCAGCTTCTGATAGGAGGTATATCAGAGAATGTTGGGTCATGTTTTTTTTTTTTAATTTTTTTATTAACATATAATGTATTATTAGTCCCAGGGGTACAAGTCTGTGAATCACCAAGTTTACACACTTCACAGCACTCACCATAGCACATACCCTCCCCAATGTCCATAACCCCACCACCCTCTCCCTACCCACCTCTCCCCGGCAACCCTCAGTTTGTTTTGTGACATTAAGAGTCTCTTATGGTTGGTCTCCCTCTCGATCTCATCTTGTTTCATTTATTCTTTTCCTACCCCCGAAACCCCCCACGTTGCATCTCCACCTCCTCATATCAGGGAGATCATATGATAGTTGTCTTTCTCTGATTGACTTATTTCGCTAAGCATAATATCTTCTAGTTCCATCCACGTCATTGCAAATGGCAAGATTTCATTTCTTTTGATGGCTGCATAGTATTCCACTGTGTGTGTGTGTGTGTGTGTGTGTGTGTGTGTGTGTGTGTATAGATATACCACATCTTCTTTATCCATTCATCTGTTGATGGACATCTAGGTTCTTTCCATAGTTTGGTTATTGTGGACATTGCTGCTATAAACATTCGGGTGCACATGCCCCTTTGGATCACTGCATTGGTATATTTAGGGTAAATATTGGATCATTTTTAAAACTGGCACATTCTGCCACACTTCTCCAGAGTCAAGGTAGGAAAAGTAAGGGGCAAAATAGTCTTGATTATAACCTATTCTCAGTGACTTCTTTGTGACAGATGCCCCAATGCTAATTCTCTGGCTGATGGGTTCTCAGATCCCCTTCACATTAGGAATCCCCCCCTTATCCCTCTACCTGGGCCAAATGATATCCTCCCCAGATGATCCTCTAGGACATCCCTTTCAGTCTGCATATTCAATAGTACAGCATGCAAGGCCTCTTTCTGCTGGGCTTGTCACATCCCATAGGCAAGCAAACTTCATGGGTGGGTCATTTCTGAATGTCCAGAGAATCCTTCCATGGTCTACACTGGCCCCATACTCTTGCCCTACCAAATGCTGGGAACACAGACCACTCTCTATGAGCATCTCCTTATACTGTCCTCAGCAGATCCTCAGGCCAAACCTTCACCTTTACATGATCTTTAAAGTGAAAGGTAAACACTGATCTTTTTCCCCACCCTCCTCCCTAAACTCCAGGAGATGGCTCTAGCATTCTCCTAAGCACTCACTCAGCACACCCTGCTCTGAGCCGGTAGTGATGCTAGACCCGTGGGTATCATCAGCTCGGCAACATTCAACCCAGAAGATGACAGGGAGAGTAGAGATATTAGTGTCCTCCCCAGTGTGTGTCTCCACAAGACAGCACCCTCTCACTTCATGAGTGGTTGTCCTACAGCCTTCTCTTTGCATTTGAGGCATGAGAAAGGGAAATGCAGCACTCTCAAAATCTGTTTCAAAGAAATCTTTACTCCGCCTCTCAGTGAATCCTTGGTAATCTCCTCTACATCCTGGGGTCAGGGAAGGTTTGCAGCCACCTCTCACATGCAACCTTTCTTTTCAGAAGATGGAAAACTTGTTTCCTATGGTGCCTAGTTTGGGGTCCCAGTCTTCATAGCTCTAAATTTGTGGAAATTTCATTAAATATCTTATTCCATGAGCACCAACAATTACAACAACAATAAAGTTGTAATCATCATGATAGGCATAAAGGACTTGTGGAGAAATAATCACAAAGTAATTTTCTTCCTCAGGCTGTATTCATATAGAGTTAAACTATAATATGGCATTAATTTAAGGTGTACTACAAAACAATGATATTATTTAGAGAGAGAGAGTAACGTATATATTATATATAGTAAATATATATATAGTAAAATATATATGTATAGTAAAATGATTGCCATATAAGTTTAGTTAACAGCCATCATCTCACATAATTGCAATTTTTTTGTATGATGTGATAACTTTTAAAATCTACTCTCAGCAACTTTCAAATGTATAATACAGTATTGTTAACTATAATAAAAGTTTTTTTTTCTCTACTAAGGTCCCTTTAAAAGTATTCCATGAGGTCCTAGTCTCCCGTTGGCCCCGTGTGAAAATTCAAGCCATCTCATGACCTTTTTCTTTAGAAATGGAAGACCCTCAAATCTATAATTAATGGCTCGATCACAGAGAATCAGAATTATTTCTTCTTTTTCCCAACTGTGCAGCATTGGGTGGAGGGGCATTTGGCTGATTCTTTTTCCTGTGTTTTTTACCTCACTTTTCTTTCTAACCCAGCTTCTGACCCCTCCAGATCATAAAGAATAGAAACACGGTAGCATTGTGCTCTCTTAGCCTCATACATGTTGGAATCTGACTTTTTCTGATAGGCAGAGTTAGCAGATAAAAATCCAAGACACCCAGTTAGAGTTGGGCTTCAGAAAAACATTCATTGTTTATCTGAAATTCAAGTTTAACCGGGCACTCTGTATTTATTTTTGTCTTTTCATTCACTAAATCTACTGATGCTCCAGTGGCTACAGTACTTACAGGGGTTTTCAGAGGCATTCCTCCTGCCTGAGTCACTAGGATTCTCTTACTCAGCTTTCCCTCATAAGAGTGGTTGCCTCTGTTTTCCAGCTGGTCTCTTACTCTTCCCAAAGAACTTCCTCTGTCCTGTGGTCTGCTCACCCCAACAGGAGGTCCTTTTGGGTAGGATCTATGCTGCCTCTCTACACTTGGGAACTCATCTGGCCCAGCAAAACCCATGAGCCGGAGGTCCACTCCAAGGAGACTAAAGTGCTCCTTGATCTGCTAATGCGGCAATCAACCCTTTTGGCCTAAAGGCAATGGGTCACATATAAAGTTCTCCAAGTGTTCACCTGGGAAGCCCAGGAGCAGGAGGTCAGGAACAGGCACCCTTCACTTTAAATTCTGAGACTCTTGAACTCACACACACACACACACATTTCAGCCTGGGCTCAGAAAAATAGAAATGATAACTGAAGTAATCCATTAACAATACGTAATGCACACTTGTGAATGATCAAAATCTAAATAATCCCTGTTTGCAAAGCGACGTTTTACTTCACCTGGTTCTATAGAAGCACAGAACAGAAGAACTGACAAGCCAGGTTTTTATTCCAATTCACTTAATGAGCTAAAAAAAAAAAAATCTCTGGATGTAAATTAGTAGCAAAATGTCTGATTAAACTGGATCAGTGACAGCACTTAGCTGGCGTGTGGGTCCACCCTGCCTGCTTAGAGCATTTTCTTGGCAGGAGCCATGGGGGAGGTTGGGCTGTTGACAAGATAGAATTTGTGTACTTCAAATGTCTGCACATCTACTCTAGGTGGTCACACTTTTGTAGCTGCAGAGAAGTGAGGCTGTGAGATATCACTATCTTTAATTCCAGCCTACATGTTTCATAAAAGGCAACTTTATACAAAGAACTGGGAAGCATACTCAGAAAACTGAAATCTAATCAGAGAGAGAAAAGTCAAGACATTATTTCTGCTTCAAGCCAAATAGGGTTGCAATGCAGAAGGTCAGTGTTTCTTTTATATTTTTTTCCATTTTAATAATGATGTCCAGAGATGTTGTAAAATAAAAGGAATACTTATGGAGGTCTTGGTGCTTGTGGCCAAGAGACTAGAACTTCAAGTTACTGGACTGCAAAATGACATCTCAAGAACACAGCTTGGCCGAGCCAATCCCAAGGCATAATGGCATGAATAGGAGACCGTCTTCATCCTTAGTCTATTTGCCTTCCTGGGGCCCACATATACCCTTCTAATGGCAGTCAGCTCTTAGTACTGGAACTTCTAAGTACCCAGGACTCAGAAACCCACGAACTATTGACCTGCCTCATTGTGCCTCCCTGACCTAATTAAAACCTATACTTACAATGTTTCATTGCAGGAAGGCACTATTGCAAGAATGCCTAGCTGTTCTAACAAGCTAACCTCAGTGAAGGTAAATGAAAACCACATCTTGTTCTACCCTCTCACTTTTTGTCCAAGACACCAACCTTAAATGACTCAGCATTCCTGATCATTACCTCTGTTCACACTGTGGCCAAGGATCTCTAGAGTACACCGGGGTGACCCCACACATGGGATGGTGACCACCACATTAGCTTTGTGAAAATATTAACTGTGGCATGTTCAACCTTTCAAGAGTTTCTTTGAGCAGTGCCAAATCAAAAGTGATTAGGCCCACTCTACCATAGGAGCTGGGGAGGGGGTTTTGTAGAGAAAACACACAAGCAAAGCAAGGAAATTACTTGTTGGGTTTGGACCTAAGCAGTTGCCTTATTTGGGTAAGCCTAGTTGGCTGTTTGTGACTGTGAAGTTTCATTTTCTGGAAATATGAGTGCAATAACTCTGGCTCAGGTTTTGGTTTGCTTAGAAGACTTTCAAGGCATTGGAGTCACCCCAGTCTAATGGCTTCTTGTTTGATTATATTAACAGTTCCATCAATTTTTTTTCTTTTAATAAATAATTCATTGCAGTTAAAAGCATCAAGCACTTTTTTAAAAATATATTTTTATTTATTCATTTGAGAGAGAGAATGAGACTGAGATCACGAGAGGGGGAAAGGTCAGAGGAAGTAGCAGACTCCCTGCCAACAAGGGAGCCCCATCCAGGACTCGATTCCAGGAATCCAGGATCATGACCTGAGCAGAAAGCAGTTACCAACCAACTGAGCAACCCAGGCACCAAAGTACTTTTTCTTTTAAAGTAAACATAATGGGGCCCCTGGCTGGCTTAGTCCATTGAGCACCCAACTCAGTTTCAGCTCAGGTCATGATTTCAGAGTAGTGAGTTGGAGCCCCATGTTGGGCTCTGTGCTCTGCAGGGAGTCTGCTGGAGGTTCTCTCTCCCTCTCCCTTTTTCTCTGCTCCTCCCCCAAGTCACACATGCACATGCTTTCTCTCTCTCTAAAATAAATAGATCTTTAAAAGAAAAATAAACATGAACCCAGTCTTTGAGAAACACTGGATTATAGGGACTGCATGGGTTGGAGGTGTGGGGTGATTCTCATCACTACAACAATTCCACCAACAATATTGTCAGGCGTTTGTCTCTGAATGAGACATTCTGGTCTGTCTGATTGGGTCCCGTGCAGACTCTGCCCTCAGCAATGATTTTCTTCTCCCTTCATCAGAAGCAGATTTGTGTATTGAACAGATGGGGGAGACAGTAACTGTGATACCAAAACATATGGTTTTTAGAACAGATAGGAGTAGTCATTCCAAATATTAATACAGTTTCTTTCAGGTTTTCATGCAAGTAATACACATGAATGTCAATAGACAAAAATAACAGATAACATTTTCAATCATCTCAAAACCTTCTTGGCTAAAATCAAAATGACAGCTCAGTTGGCTTCCATTCCTAAAGTAAGCTTTGCCATCTGTATTGCCAATTTGATGATGGGGTAAAAGAAATTAGGTTGGGCCTAATAGAAATCAGATTCTTCGTTCATTCATTCAAAAAATATATAGGCACCAAATATATGGCAAATGCTGATGGATTTGGGAAATAAAACAATAAACAGTTTACTGTCCTTGTTCTGAAGGAGCTAATGATCTAATGAAGAGATATATATCCATGTAGAAAGATAAAGGATGATAGATAGACAGATAGACTGAGAATTCCAGGACAGTATGACAAAGTTCCAAGATAAAGAGTGTAAGACACCCTGGAAACCTACACAAAGACAACTCATCCTAACCTGAAGTGGGTCATCTGCCAAGACCGCTGAGAAGTAGTCTCAAAGCTGAAACATGAATTAACATGTAGCAATTAGCCAGACAAAGAGCAAGTGGGAAGGGAGGTGGTAGAGAGAAGACTTCATGCCTGTCAACAATGTGGAAAAGGAAAGGAGACAGAGACAGTGATACTGACTTTAAAACAGACTTGGATAAAAAAAGAATAGAATAAACCCTATCATTGCTACTCATTAACCAAAAATCTATTAATCAGAATTTAGCATTACCCCAGATCCCGATCTAAGGTGAAAGAAATGAGTCAGAACAGATCATCTCTGAATTGCATAATACATTCCACAAATCTACTTGAAGTACAAGAATACCAGTTTGAGATACCTAAAATAGATTTTATACATACACATACAAACACAATTACATATACCATCCATACATGCATGTATATAGAAACCTATAGAAATGTGAAATATATAGAATATATATATATGCATTTAGAGTCTGAATAATATAACTAAAATGTTTCATACCTTGAAGTATTTCTTTAATGCCACAGAACATTGAAAATTGTTGCTTTCCAAAAGAAACACTTCTGAGAGCAATTGTGTACACAGCAGCAGTCAAGCTGTTACTTAGACTAGGAGTGATTTCAGGATCACTTTTTCAAAAATATTTAATGAAAGGTGAAGACAGTATAAAGGTAGAAAATACGTAGCCCTACTAAAACTATGCAAATACTCTTGGCAAACACATCCATGCGCTTATAAATTTCAAAGATGGCCTGCAAGGCCAGAGCTGATATTCTCCTAGTATATCTTCCATAATAAAGGGCTGTAGTGGGTTTATCATAACTTGGAATTCTCCTACTTTATCCTGAGGGAACTGTGAGGTTCAAACTCTTGTTCAAACCATCTATGGCTGAACACAAAATAATAATAATTGTAATTCTTTTTCAATTTTTTTCAAAAATGAGCTTTTAAGACAAAGCCAACAGCTGAGAATACAAGAATACACACACACACACACACACACACACACACACACAAATGGTTTAGAAAGAGGAAAGTGTCTAAGTCCATTAGTGAAATCTAGGTTTGAGAAAACCTACTAAAAATTCAGAGACAAATAAATGAGTAAATTGTTTTACTATGTCCTAAATATTCTTCATATAATTGATGAGCAAGAAGAAGGAGAGGCCTCAACTACTTTTAGTGCCAGACAATATTCCATCGTTTGTATAAAGCACAGTTTATCCATTTACCTACTGAAGGACATCTTAGTTGCATCCAAGTTTTGACACTTGTGAATAAAACTGCTATAAGCACCCACTCATGTGCAGGTTCTTGTGTGAACATAAGATTTCAATTCATTTGAGTAAATATCAATGAGTACAATTGCTGTATCCTATGATAAGAGTATATTTAGTTCTGTAAGAAATTGCCAAAATATCTTCCAAAGTGGCTGTACCATTTGACATTCACACAGCAGTGACGGTAGTTTTTGTTGCTTCAAATCCTCACCAGCCTTTAGTGTTTTCAGTGTTCTGGATCTTGGTAGCTCCAATAAGTGCATAGGGGTACCTCATGGCTATTTTATTATTTTTTATTATGTTACATTAGACACCATACAGTACATTATTAGTTTTTGATATAGTGATCCATGATTCATTGTTTGAGTATAACACCCAATGCTCCATGCAATACATGCCCTCCTTAATACCCATCACTGGGGCTAACCCATCCCACCACTCCACTCCCCTCTAAAACCCTCAATTTGTTTCCCAGTGTCCATAGTCTCTCATGGTTGATCTACCCTCTTATATCCCCCCCTTCATTTTCCCCTTCCTTCTCCTAATGTCCTCTCTGCTATTGCTTATGTTCCACAAATATGTGAAACCATATGATAACTGATTTTCTCTGCTTGACTTATTTCATTTAGCATGATCTCCTCCAGTTGAATCCATGTTGGCAAATATTGGGTATTCATCCTTTCTGATGGCTGAGTAATATTCCATTATATATATGGACCACATATATATTTATCTTCTTTATTCATTCATCTGCTGAAGGACATCTTTGGCTCCTTCCACAGTTTGGCTACTGTGGACATTGCTGCTATGAACATTGGGGTGCAGATGCCCCTTCTTTTCATTATATCTGTGTCTTTGGGGTAAATACCCAGTAGTGCAATTGCTGGGTCATAGAGTAGCTCCATTTTTAACTTTTTGAGGAAGCTCCACACTGTTTTCCTTAGTGACTGTACCAGCATGCATTCCCACCAATAGTGTAAGAGGGTTTCCCTTCCTCTACAACCTCTCCAACATCTGTTGTTTCCTGCCTTGTTAATTTTTGCCATTCTAACTGGTGTAGGGGTACCTCAATGTGGTTTTGATTTGAATTTCCCTGATGGCTAAGGTAATGTTCACCCTCACTGCTATTTTAATTTGTATTTCCTTAATGGCATATGGTATGGAACATCTCATATGCTTATTTGCCATCCATATATCTTTTTTAGTGAGAGGTCTGTTCGGATGATTTTCCCATTTTTTAATTAGTTTGTTTGTTTTCTTATTTTTGCATTTGAAGGGGTTTTTCCCTATATTTTGGGTAATAGCCCATTATAAAGACAAGTGTTCTGAAAATATTTGCTCCCAACCTATGGCTTATCTTCTCATTCTCTTAACACTGTCTTTAACAGCACAGGGGTTTTTAATTTAAATGAAGTACAGCTTAAGAACTATTCCTTTCATGAATCACACCTTTGGGATTGTACTTAAAAAGTCATCACCAGGGGGCGCCTGGGTGGCTCAGTGGGTTAAGCCACTACCTTCGGCTCAGGTCATGATCCCAGGGTCCTGGGATCGAGTTCCGCATCAGGCTCTCTGCTTGGCAGGGAGCCTGCTTCCCTCTCTCTCTCTCTGCCTGCCTGCCTCTCTGTCTACTTGTGATCTCTCTGTGTCAAATAAATAAATAAAATCTTAAAAAAAAAAAAAATGTCATCACCAGGGGGACCTGGGTGGCTCAGTGGGTTAAGCCGCTGCCTTCGGCTCAGGTCATGATCTCAGGGTCCTGGAATCGAGTCCTGCATCAGGCTCTCTGCTCAGCAGGGAGCCTGCTTCCCTCTCTCTCTCTCTCTCTGCCTGCCTTTCTGCCTACTTGTGATCTGTCCCTGTCAAATAAATAAATAAAATCTTTTTAAAAAAAAAGTCATCACCATACGTAAAGTCAGTTGTCTTTTCTGCCATGTTATTTTCTTGGAGATTTACACTTCTGTATTTTACACGTAGATCTATGACCCATTTTGAGTTAACTTTAGTGAAGGCTGTAAAGACTGTTTAGATTTTTTTTTTTTTTTTGGCATAGGGATGCCCTAATATTCCTGCACCATTTCTTGAAAAGACTATCGTTGCTCCATTGTACTGCCTTTGCTCTTTGTCAAAGATCAGTGGGCTATATTTGTGTGGATTTATTCCTGAGCTCTCTATTCTGTTCCACTGATCTGTCCGTCTGTTCTTTCACTAACACCACACTGTCTGAATTACTGTAGCTTTATAGTAAGTCTTGAGGTGGGTCACGTCAGTCCTCTGACCCTGTAAGGACCAGGTAGAGTTCCTAGAACTGAAACTCCATAACGTGTAGGAACTCCATAGCTGGGTTCCCCTGCAGTTTTTAATTCTCAGAGTTGTCCTCTCTGAGCCCCCAGCAATTTGTCAGATACATATGAGATTTTCCTAGCCCAGCATCAACTCCTATGGAGGTTTCTCTCTATCTATAAGATGTGATTATCTGTATTCATCTGTCAGTCTCTCCAGTTTGGGGAGCACTGTTTACCCCATGATCTCACTTCTCAACAGATCTAAGAAGTGTTGTTGATTTTTCTGTTTGTTCAGCTTTTTCCTTAATGCGACTTCAGCATGGCAACTTCTAAGCACTTTACATGCCAGACCTGAAACCAGAAGTCTGTCGTTAAGTTTAATCTCAATTCTTAGTGATCTCAGCCAAAGATGGTAGAATTAAAGAGGGGATGTTGGCTCTGAGCACATTCAAATGGGCAGCTATCATGAATACAACCATTACACTCAGCAGAAAGGAACAAATTTCTGGAAATTGTCTTAGAATTCTAGACCTACTTCAGCGGTAACAAATTGTACAGTAAACTTTTCCTGAGTTTGTGGATCCTCGCTTCTCTGCCCAATCTTTTCTTCTTTACTTTTTTTTTTAATCCATCACTACCACTTTGGTAGACTTTTCCCTGGGGCAGCCTTTTACTCATAGCCCTGACACTGACACTAAGCACTACTGTGAGAGCTGATGTGCAAAGCAGAGCAGAAGAATATCCAAGTCCTTTGGGGATCTTAAAGTATAGGCCATTTTGTGACTGGTGAGATTCAGTGGGGTCTTTTCTAATCTCTTCTAATACTAGCTCTAGAATGGTGGTAAAGAACACAAACTCTGGAGCCACACTGCTAGAATTTCAGTTCCTGCTCTACCATTATAAGCAATTTGGACAAGTTCTTCAGTCTCTTTATAACTCAGCTACTTGGAAAGGATAATAATATTACATAGGTCATAGATTTTGTTAAAATTAAATAATATATAGAAAGCTCCTAGAACAGTGTCTGGCACATACTAAGTATTACATAGTGTTAATTCTAATGAGATGTTTTCAATAAACCATTCCAGAAGCATAAAACTCTGGTGGATTGGGAAGGAGCTGCAGTAATGCCCATGATGCTGAGCCCTTAGCCCTACAGGTGGCCAGCAGGGACACAGGCCAATCATCTCTGGCCAAAAGCAACCAGATATGCCATTAAAATAATTTTAAATTTCTCTGTGTGTCAAGATGTGAAAGTAGGTTGGGAAGCACTACCTTTTTCTGTTTCCCACCAGGGTAGCGTACATTATTATAGGCCCATAATATCTCCTCTATTCTATTTCATTTTACTGTAAAGAAAATATCCTGGGAAATAGCCTCTGACTTTTTCATTCTAACATACTATTACCAGAGAGTCTGTGCTGATTACCCAACCATAGCTTTAAAATCTGAGTAATTTTACACTGTACTTGTTGCTTCCTTAGGGTTTGGATTTTTGTGTGGGAATGACACTGAAATTCATCATGGGTCATTTAGGCCAAACTCTGGAGAATTTACATTTATTCCAGAAAAATCTTCTGTCTCCTGCCAAGATGGCAAATATCTGGTAAGTGCTGCTGTGAGTCAGTAGAAATTATCTGCACTGACCCTTTTAAGAACGACACACTTTTTGGATGTCTTGGGTTGAAAGTCGACTTCTTGGACCCTAGGTGAAGTTCGAGAGCTCTCGCTAAGTACCCTGATCTGGTAGGAATTGCCCATACTCTCCACTCAGAATAACTGTGGTACCACATTACATGACATCATAAATATACCATGCTGTTTTCATTTTGCATTGCAATTTTCCTTAATATCAGAGGCTCATAAATACATAGGGGACCGGTATCATGTTGAAGTTGAGTAATTTATCCCTCATGTCTCTTAGAAGGAAACAAATTCAAATTTGGATTGTTTTAAATATATGTAAACACCACACACAAGTGTGCACATATACAGTATCACTGAGACTTTGCAAGTTCTATTAAATTATTTTTATTCAGACATTTTTCTAGTTTATGAACAATTACACCAGATAATAATGGAATTGCTCCTACCTGTAAATAGTCTGAGAATGTGATCAATACCATCATGCTGTTTAATTATTGTTATTGTCATTTTGAAAAGTGAATGAAAGGGGACATCCATTAAGGGAAACAGAGGAGTAGAGTAAATGCTTTCTAAATTTTATTATTGCTGCTGTTACTTATCCAGAGGAAGAATATACTGAAATTTTCCAGAGTTACTTGGTAAACACAAAATAAATTCAGGCAATTCTTTTGAAAGAAAGTATTATATAAGGTAGATAATTCAAAGCCAGCTCAACCTAACTCCACTGTGATGCTTTTAGACCTCCTTTGGTTCCCATTTTGTGGACTTTCAGGATCTCAATGCCCTTTTTCAGCATCTCAGTGTAATGTAAGAGTGTGCATTAAATGGAACTTGGGCCCCATTCATATATAAAAAAGAATAAGGTCTTCCTGATTTTAAGATTTTGTATCTTAACACATTAGGTTGGCTGACATATTCATCAGGAAGAGAAATCATCAAGGAAACATTTCTGGCCTCTTTTTAAGAATTCATCTACATAAGGACACAAAAATACATCAAAACTTTTTGTACAATAGAGTCTTCATCTTAGAGCTTGTATTGGGTGTGGAAATATTTTATCTCAGGCTTGCCCTACTCCACAAGCTTCAGTTTGTTTGTTTTTTTTAAGATTTTTTTTATTTATTTATTTGACAGACAGAGATCACAAGTAGGCAGAGAGGCTGGCAGAGAGAGAGAGAGGAGGAAGCAGGCTCCCCGCAGAGCAGAGAGCCCGATGTGGGGCTCGATCCCAGGGCACTGGGATCATGACCTGAGCCAAAGGCAGAGGCTTTAACCCACTGAGCCACCCAGGCGCCCCAAGCTTCAGTATTTTTTAATCATGTTAGGAGAATCGAAATGTTTTGATTGTAAATGATGTTCCCTCTGGCTCACAGCTTGTACAGTGTTTGATTAGTGTCTAAGGCCAACAAACAGAGCTAGCAAATGAAAACTATAAGCCAACTTCACCTGTACCATTTTAATAAAGAGTATTGGTAACTACATAAAACCCAAACTCCTTTATAACATTTGTTTTCTCATCTTTTCCTTCATGAAGTTTGTTTTCTTGTCTTTAAAATGAAGAGGTTAAATTAAATGACTGTTGGAAATTTTGGCCCTATCCTTGCCCTACCTCCAGGGAGGAGAAAGGGGCTAGAGATTGAGTTCAATCACCAATGGCCAGGGATTTATTCATTCATGCCTACATAATGAAACCTCCATAAAAACCCTTAATCAAAGAGGTTTTGGAAGTTTCCAAACACATCGAGGTACTGGGAGGGTGGTGGGACCAGAAAGAGCATGCAAGGTCTGCAGCACTCCCTCTCAACCTTGCCTTGTGCACCTCTTTCATTTGGCTGAGCCTGAGATGTATCCTTTACAATATACTAGTAAATATAAGTAAAATGTTCATCTGAGTTCTATGAGTCATCCTAGCATGATACTGAATCTGAGGAGGGGGCTTTGGAAACCCCTAAGTTTGTCCATGGATAGGCAAAGTGTGGGCAGTCTGGGTACCCTACTTGTGGCTGGCATCTGAAGTGGGAACATTCTTGTGGGGCTGAATCACTTAATTCATGGGCTCTGCACTACTCTGGGTAGTTAGTGTCAGAATTGAATTAAATTGCTGGACACCCAGTTGGTGTCTGGGAATCAGAGAGCTGGAGAATGGTGTTGGAAAAGACACCATGGACCTAAGATCAGGGACAAAAATGCAACATCCATGTTCCTAGGACCCATCTTTACTGCAGCACTATTTACAAAAGCCAAAAGGTGGAGGCAACCCAAATGTGCATCAATAGATGAACAGCTGAAAAATGTAGTATATACATACAATGGAATGTTATTCAGCCATAAAAAGGAAGGAACGTCTGACTCATGCCACAACCTAAGTGAACCTTGAGGATATTTCTAAGTTAGAGAAATCAGTCACCAAAAAGACAAATACTGCATCATTCCACTTATATGAAGTACCTTGGATAGATACAGAAAGTAGAATGGTGGTAACCAGGGGCTTGGGGAAGGAGAAATGAGGACCTGCAGTTCAATTGCTGGATAGTTTCAGTTTCGCAAGACAAAAATCTGGAGATTGCTTGCACAACGACGTGGATAACTTACACTACCAAACTGTGCTCAAAAATGATTGAGATGGTGGGGCGCCTGGGTGGCTAAGTGGGTTAAGCCTCTGCCTTCGGCTCAGGTCGTGATCTAAGGATCTTGGGATTAAGTCCCGCATCAGCCTCTCTGCTTGGCAGGGAGCCTGCTTTCTCCTCTCTCTCTCTGCCTGCCTGTCTACCTACTTGTGCTCTCTCTCTGTCAAATAAATAAATAAAATCTTTAAAAAAAAAAATGATTGAGATGGTAAATTTAAGCAGGTAAGCTGACCCTGGAGATGAATGAAGAGGGCAGAATTCAACTTCAACTCCTGCCAAGGTAGAAATGCTAACACAAAGTCCCTTGCAAAGGATTGAGATCCTCAAAGACTCTACTCTGAAATGGAGTGATGGATTTACAAGACTCGGGGATTATCTATAGAGGTGACCAACAGAAACCCAAGCCTTGTTCATAGACTGGTAGCACCCTCAGCTTCCTGGAAGAGGCAATAAAAAGTCCTCTCTGGAGAAAGACAATATCACTCTAGGTATCAGATTACTTACATTTGTGACTTCTTAAATGTATGTCCAGGAAACAAAGAATTGTTCCCCTTTGGACAAAACTTGAGTCATAATCAACAGAAAGAAGGGACAAAAGAAATTGTGTATTGGAATCCAAACGCTAGAATAATTTGATTCAAACTGTAAAAAATACTGTGCTTATTATGCTCATAAATATAAAGGCAAAACACTAAAATGTCAATAAGGAATCAGAAGCCATACAAGCAGCATCACCAAACTACAACATAATCAGTTTGAATTTACAAAATGGAAAAAAAAACAGAACTAACAACTCATTGGATGGGCTTCAGACACAAGACACAAGAAAAGAGAAAACTGATGAACTTTAAGACAGGTCAAAGGAGATTATTCATATTTAAAAACAACAACAACAAAGTAAAGTCATAATAGAAGGTAGACATATAATTGATGTAATGAGATGATATATCAGTGTTTAATTTGAGTCCTAGAGAGTCAAGAAGGGGGTAATATTTGAAGACAAAATGATTGAAAATTCCCCATACTGATAAAATACATAAATCCAGTGATTCAAGAAGCCCCTAAAACCTCTTGCCTATATGAAACTACCAAAAAAAAACAAAAAAAAAAAAAAAACAAAAAAACGAAGACAAAAATAAAATATTAAGGCAGCCAGAGAATAAAAGTCACCTTCATTGGAGCAAGAATCTGAGAACTAGTTGAATTCTTAACAGCAACAGTGGGAGCTAGAAAACAGTGAGAAATACCTAAAAGAAAACCAGCTGTCAATCTAGAACTTTCTATCAAGAGAAAATTTCAATCCAGAATGGACACAAAATAAAGACATGTTCAGACAAATAAAATCTGAGAAAATGTGTCACTTACAGACTCATCTAAAATCAACTTTTAATGGTAGTTCTTAATGGCTTAATTTCTTTAGACTAAAACAAATAAAAAAACAGATGGTGCCTCTGGGACTCAGACAGATTAGAAAGCAGTGAACTTGGTAAATACATGGGTAAATCAAATGAATTTTAGATTACAAAAAATTGTTATAACAATAGAAAAGATTATTTTTAAAATTCTGGTAGCCTCATAACTATGGTCATATTTCTAATATGTAAAAGCTTCTAAGTTGTGATCAACTAGTAAATTCTCTTTCAAAATCTTAGCACATGCTCAATTAAGAATGGAGTGGATGGAAGAGTTGACATTATGAAAAGCTCCACTGACTCATTTTCAGGACATAAATGACTGAGCTCTAGAATCATCCATGAGATTTGTTTCCTAGGAAACCCATTTCACCCAGAGTTCAAGTGGAGATTCCTTTGGGAAGAAAGGGTTGCTTGTTCTCAATGTTTTTTCTAAGGAGAATAAAACACATAACTGCAGATATAAGCTCTTCCATGTGACAGCTTTAGTTACATGTCACCTGTTAGGCAGACAAACTAATCTTTTTAGCAGCTTAAAGTGTTTAGAATAGCTAGATCCAACCATATGGCAGCAGAAGACAGCCGTCTAGGACTACACCTCCCTCCCCCCAATTTTTCCAAATGTTTCTTTCTTCCCATCTCGATAAATCTGCAAAGTTAACATGTAATGCTTCATTTCATTGGCTTTACTTCAACATGGAATTTTTCATTACAATCTAGATGGAGCCCCAAATATTAGGTCCAGTCTTGTTCTTGATTTCTCCATCATTTCTCCTACACAAAACTGGGGCAAATTCATCTTCACCTTGCTCCCTTTCCATTTCCAATACCAGCAGTGACCCCCACGAGACAGGTTCTGTTTGTTCACCTTAGTCACTTTCCTTTAAAATTCAGCCTCAACTCACTAGTGCTGCTAGTCCCAATGTGACCTTTTGACCAGTACTTATAACTGGGTGTCTGCTCCAGGGTTCCTTTTCAACAGTCCATCCTTACTCCAGATCCTTCATTAAAATTATGGTGATAATCCTGACATCAGATAAGAAAACTCTGAGGCCAGGATTTAGTAGGATTTCTGTGCACATAGTCTTAAACATCTAGGGCTCCTGCTCATGGCTCTCCTCTTCATACTGTTAAGTGTGGTCCACCTCCAGCATAAGCATCACCTGGGTGTTTCTCATAAATGTGCACTGAATAAGAAGGTCTACATCTAAGGTCCAAGAGCCTTGTTTTAATAAGCTCCAGGTGATGTGTATGCACATACATGTTTGGAAAGCATTGTTTTCAGGGGTGACGGCTCTGGCCCTACTGTGATTGAGGCCCTCACAACCAAGTCCATCGAGTAGTGGGGAGTGCCCCCTTAAAGCCTGTGTCCCCCTCCCAGGACCCACTCCCACTCATAGGACACAGGAAATTTGCGCCCAAAGGGGTCTTCTTCCAGGGCCTGCCTCTCCTCCCCAGCCATTCTTCTGAGGTTGACAAGGCCACCAGAAGGATGACCAGGAGCAACTCTGTCAGCAGGTAAGAGTGGAGCAAAGACTTGGGAGCAGTATTATCCATGTGCATAGGCAGGAGTCCCCTACAGCACAGTATCAGGCTGAAGGCCATAGAAAAAGTGCAGAAACTTCCACTGGCACTCTTTCCCGAGGGATGTAAGGAATGCCCCCTTTGTTTCTTGGTTTGCCCACCAGGAGAGGGGGGGTTTGTGGTTCTGTCTCCTTCCTCACACATTTTATCGAATTCCCCAAGGAGTGCCAAGTTTGATGACATCTTTATTGGATGATTGGAGCTTTCACTATAAATGTTAAGATCCTCAGGTGTCCGTCTTTTGCTTCTCTCCTGATTCCCTGAGGGCAGGCGTGTTTAAAAGGCAGACAGCTATTCCTCCGGTCACAGGAAGCTCTCTCTCCAGCTCATTGCTACACAAACAACTCTCTCTTTTCTCTCTCTCCTCTTCTTCAGCCTCGTTGTTCGTGCCCTCTTACTGCTCTCCCGTGTCACACACGCACCTGCGCGCATGCACACACACACATGTGCCCGGCTAGGTCTGACCTGAACTCTGCCTCTACTCTAGCACCATTCTTCTGCTCTTGTACAACCAGCAGTCAAATGCTAAAAGCAGGACAACCTTCACATAGTCCTAGGGAAAGCCACGTTTGCTTTATGCCCTCCACTCAGTCAGGTCAAATATGGTGGGAGGCATGTGCAGGCTCAGCCCTACCTACCTGAGCCCAGGGCCAGCAGGTTCTCTCCTATTCCATTACAAAGTTGGAAAGAACATGAAATCTGGGCCCTGACTGCCTGGACTCAAACCAGTTCCACCACGAACGAGCTGTGTATGCATGAATGTCTCTCCTAAACTTTGGATACTTAAAATTTCCTCATCTGGAGAACAGGAGTCTTACAGTGCTTAAATCAAAAGCTCCGAATTCAAACATGAATATATAACATATGGATTAATAAAGGTAAATCACTTAAAACTGTGTCAAATGCTATTTAAGTGTTAGCTGTTAATATTACTATGAGTTGTGAAATTCTGGCTTGGTCACTGGGATGAAAATAGAGCAGGCCTTCTGGCTGAATTGAATTCAAGGCTGCTGAAGACTTTCCTAACCCTGGAAGAGAGAAGGGGTCATCCAGCTCGTCCAGATTCACTCACTGGATAGAAGGGCTCAAAGCCAAAGCATCATTCACTTATTCTTTAGTACAGTCAATATGTATTGTGCACATATTATGTTCCCGGCTCCACTGTCAGTCATAAATAATGCAGAAGTCCTGCCTTCACGGAGCTTACGTTCTTGCTGGTAGCAGTGCCTGCCTGCTTGCTTTGCCTTGGTTTATCCTAGAGAAGAGAGCCTGAAAGCAGGACTCAGTTAACCCAGTGCTTCTGGGCCAAATGATATCTTTAATACCATCTTTTAGTAAAACCCCCAAAATACCATCATTTTCAGCCTCCACTTCTTGAGACCTCCTCCACTTTGTTCTTGGCCTCTTATATAAGCCCTTTTTTAGACAGGTCTTTTGAGTTTCACCTTTGAAGTGCACTGAAAGAATTCAGGATTTGGACTTGGAATAATCCTGCCTTTAAAATTTAATTGTTGCATGGGTATACTAATTCATTTCTGCTATTACAAATAATACAAATAATTTGTTGCTGCTGTAACACATTTAGTGTCTTCAAACAACAAAAATGCACTAACGTTCTGGTCGAAAGGGCAGAAGTTCAACATGGTTGTCACTGGGCTAAAATCAAGGTTGTAAGTAGGACCAATTCCTTCTAGAATTCATTTCTTTGCCTTTTCCAGCTTCTGGAGGTCACCTGCATTCTTTGGTCTGTGGCCCCCTCCTCCTCTTCAACATCAGCAGCATAACATCTTCAATTCTCTCTGTTGTTCTGATCCTCCCTTTTCCACCTTAAGGGACCCTTGTGACTATAGTGCCTCCCAAGATAATCTCATCTTAAGCTCAGTTGATGAGCAACCTTAATTCCATCTATAACCTTAGTTCTCCTTTGTCACATAATATAACATATTCATAGATTGTGGGAATCAGCACAGAGACATCTTTGAGAGACCATTATTCTGTTGCCTAGAACGAGTTTTCTAATCTCATTGAGACTTGTTTTCTTCATCTATGAAATGAGTATTATATTACTATGAAAGATAATAGACATTACTATAAGCACTTTTTAAAAAATTGTAGATATTGGGGTGCCTGGGTGGCTCTGTCAGTTAAATGTCTGCATTCAGCTCAGGTCATGATCCCAGGGTCCTGGAATTGAGCCCCACATTGGGCTCCCTGCTCAGTGGGAGCCTGCTTCTCCCTCTCCTGCTCCCCCTGCTTATGCTCTCTGTCTCTCTCTGACAAATAAAGAAATAAAATCTTTAAAAAAAAAACACAGATATTTAATTATTTATCTGACACATTGAGCTCACTTCCTTCAGCACCTATAGATCATATCACCTCTCCTCCTCAACTCCACACAATTTATTTCCCAAAGCCAGGCTGGCAAGATCTGGGTGCTCTTGCACATGGGTGCTCTTTTAAGGACAGAATCAGAGCTAAGAGACCAAGAAGTACCCGTTAGACTTCAACAGTCATTTACATAAATGACTGCTTGGTATAAATTAGGTTTTATGAAATTGTTTCCTGAGAATAATTATCATGAAGGTGAAGGAAATGGAAAGTGAGGGTCCTAAAGCCTTCTCTGGTCTACAATTGCCTAAGGATGGTCTTGGTGATAATATTTTTTCAGAGGGCCCAGATCCCAGAAGCACAAAAATGATATTCCTTGTCAGGCTTTAAGTTATTTCACTGCATAATCATTCACAATGAATATAGTCCCCTTAAGGAATATAATCTTTGAGGTCATAAGTGCAGAGAGTGTATCTTGTTTCATATTGGATTCCAGTTTTACAAGAAAAGGTTGGTGCTTATTTTGATGGACCTAATATTTTTTTTAAGATTTTATTTATTTATTGGACAGACAGAGATCACAAGCAGGCAGAGAGGCAGGCAGAGAGAGAGGAGGAAGCAAGCTCCCCGTTGAGCAAAGAGCCCGATGTGGGGCTCGATCCCAGGACCCTGACATCATGACCTGAGCTGAAGGCAGAGGTTTTAACCCACTGAGCCACCCAGGCACCCCCCTAATATTTTTAAAACAATTGAAAAACAGATATAATGAAATAGACAAAAATGGAATTTTTTTTCTCCTCAAAACTAATGTTTATGACATTCTGCTGCTTGCATGCAAAGAGAATAAAATTTGGTGACAGAAGAAAAATCTATTGCTTCATTGTAAAAGGCTCCTGTTGTGATCTGAAATGGGAGTCACTCTCCAAATGAATTGAGATGGATACTAGTCATTTTTTCTGAGCATTTTCTTGAAGATTCTGTCATTCTTCCAGCATCTGAGCCACTTCCTCTGTTTGGAAAATTTTCCATCTACTGAGTCTTGGTGGAAGACACAGCCTTCTTCCTCCTTCAGAAACTAAAGCAGCAAGATACCACTTTCCCAGACTCCTTTGCAGCTAGGTCATGACCATACAACCTAAGTTTCACAGTCAGAGCACCTCATTCTAACCATTAATTAGAAATCAATGATCAGGTAGAATCTTTTCTGACAATAGGTAGAGCCAATGTTGGCAACCACATCCAGTACGAGAGCCTGCAGTGGCTACATCCAATGTCCAAGAGCATAGCATCAGCAGAGTAAGCTATGGGAACCAGTGCTCAGAAGCAACAATAGAATGTCACTAGACCAGTAATTTGAAGTATTATCTCAACTACATAGCCCCAAGTCTTGTTCTTTAACTATCCTAGCAATTTTACCAGATCTCTAAACTTCTTTTAATAATTTTTCTGCTGCTTAAATCAACCATACGGATTTTTATAACTTGTGACCAGAACCCCAAATCTTCTGGAGAGATTAGTGCTTTGTGCATCCAAAAAAGTATTAATGTCTCTGAGGAAATTGGTCTTGCCACAGTCTCTCTTAGTATCTGAATAATTGTGAGTTTTGCTTCACCTTACTCCAAGTTTCATACAGTTAAAATGTCAGGAAAAGATATTAAAGATTATCTCATTAAAGGTTATCTAATTTTTGTATTTTACATCTGAGAAACCCAGGCCTAGAGAGGCAAGTTAAAAGTTAAGTCCACACAGCGCAACAAGCACCTATAAGATGCTCCTAGGGCAGTAACAACCTTGACTTAATTTAGTCCTCAATTCTTTTGATGGGCTATTTAATTTCTTAATTAAATTTTTATTTGTTTGTTTGATGTCCCATGCATGAAATTCAATCACCAGCCACCATATTGGCCTCCCTAGCAAAGGAGCCCTATCTATCCAGTGATTACATTGAATAACAATAGGACTGCACATTTTCTAACTTAAGAAATCCATAGTGAGAAGGAAACTCCATTTATTTGGCTTTTTTTTTTATTCATAGCAACCTTTGGAAAGGAATTATAATTAAACAGGAAAAATATATAGCCTAGGATAATCCTGCCTTGCATATATATCAAGCCATAACTGGACAGACGAGTGTAACTCTTTCAGGAAAAATGTGGTGGAGATAGTTCTGGATTGGTCACCCTTATCTCTCCTCACTCAGAAAAACTGTTCTTGAGTTTGTATTTCAAACAATAGGAGTCTTTCTTCTATTTCTGGTTTGATTATCTCTCAAGAGAGATGTGAAGACACAGAGCACTTGTTTTGACAAAAGGTATCCTCTTATTACTTTTGTTATTGTTATTATTAGCACACCCATTAGGTAAGTCTTAGCATGTCCACAGTAGAGATAAGAATCAAAGGTACAGAGAGCTAACTTGTCCAGGACTGGAGAGTGGATAAGGTGTAGAGCAAGCATTGAAACCTATTCTCTCTAACCACAAAGTCCAGGCTCTTTCCACTCTACTTGGCCTTCTCACTCCAGACTACAGTGTATTAGAGAGCAGCCTCTGAAAGTGACACGTCAACAAGATAACTCCAGGTGGAATTTGGTGTACCCAGAATGCTTCTCACTCTCTCTTCCTTGCTCTTTCACTCTCTCCTAGGAAAAAGGGACAAGCCTAAACATCTGAAGTGTTTCCTGTCACAGAAAGGCAATGTTACCAGTTTGAACACAAGATTAGGTCAGACTGGACTGCTAGAAGAACAGTAAGGCTGGACACGCTGAGCTAGAAGTCACCGCAGGATGACTGTGATTTATCTCCAGAGCTGGAGACCCCTTTGAGCAGTAATTTGCAAGATGACTTGTAACAAAGGTGAGTGTTGGTGATCCTGAGCTGAAGCTTTAGGAGGTTGCTGAGGAACAGACCACACCTGTAGAGTTTCCCTGTTCCTTGACACTGATGCCAACTAGTGCATTAAATTCTTCATTATCTTCGGCCAGTCAGGTGCTGGCACTGTTGTGATGATTCTGTCTCAAACCTCACAACAAACTTCTCTCCCTGTCGGGGTTTACCGTGTTATCATCTTGTGCCTGATTCAAGGGCATTGAAGCAAGTTTAAGAATTTTAGGATTTCCAAATCCTTCAGATTCACTCACTGAGCCTCCTTGGCTGGATTATATTTAGACATTAGTGTGGCTTGATTTCTGAACATATGAGAGTTTACTAAAAGCAAGAAGTTTAAAGTAATTCACACCAGAAGATTATCCAGACTTACTCTGATGCTTGGCTGTCACAATGTTTTTGGTACCTGCCCACATGCCTTCTGTACCCATCATGCTGTATATAGTCATTCGTCATCTTGTCTAGGAAGGGATACATTCTAAGACTCCCAGTGGACACCCAAAACCCCAGATAAGACTGAACCCTATTTATACTATGTTTTTCCTATACATACATAGCTGTGATAAAATTTAACTTATAAATTAGACACAGTGTAAGATTAAAAAGTAATCAGAAAAATAAGACAATCATAACAATATACTGTAATAAGGTTTATGAGAATGTGCTTGCTCGCTCTTCTTGTGATGACAATAACATGCCTACATGATGAGATGAAGTGAGGTGAATAATGTAGGCATTGTGATGTAGCATTTGGCTCCTACTGACCTTCTGACAATATGTCAGAAGAGGATCCTTCTGCTTCTAGTCTCCAGTTGACCATTGGGTCTCTGAATCAGAAAAATAAGAAATGGCAGACAATGGGGGGGGGGGGACTACTGCATACCTAACACAGGACTCTAAGAACAAATGCCAGCAAATAAACTCTTCCTTGAATTGAACACACCAGAAGCTCCAAAGAGTAACATCCCTGGGAGTAGTTCTCATCAGTGTTTGCCAAGCATTAGGACAGTAATGCAGGTAATGCTTCTTATCCATGCAGGATTACTAATACTGCCTCCCTTCATTCTCAGCAGTGCACTGCCAATAAGATACATGGTCCCCTTGGTCCCTGGTGACTTTGAAAAGAGCTGTTTCAGTAGGGCAGTAGAGGTGAAAACTAGACTAGAGTATGAATGGGAGGTGAGAAAACTGAGTCAGCTTGTGTAGATGAGTGTTTTGAGAAGGTTTTGAAAGGAATCGCAAGGTGAGGCACCTGGAGGGTGCTCTGGTGACAAGGAAGGGGTTTTTTCAGTATGTTTTAGGTGTATGATGATGGGAGCAATCCTCTAATGAGCACAAGATTGATGATGAAGGAAAGAAAAGAAAAAAGCAAAGAACCAAAGTTCTTGGGGGGGTGGAGGGGATTCAATCTAGACCAGCAATTGCCATTAGCTACTACTCTATTGCCTGATATAGTAGGTGTCAAAGAACCATGATTTTTAGTTATAAATAATGTACATCAATTTCGACTTTGTTTTAACTGTTCTTTTTGATATTTATCAACACAAGTTGATCACTTAATGCTCAGAAGTATTGTTTCATTAACATACTACAATGGCTTCTAAGAATCATGTTCACCTAATAAGAGTAACTTAGATCAGCATTTCCAGCAACAAGAGTAACTATAGATGCCAGCACCTCAGGAATTATTAAGAGTACTCAGGGTAGGAGGAGAAAAAAGATGGTGGAAGAGTAGGGGACCCTATTTCAACTGGTCCCCTGAATTGAGCTGGATATCTACCAGACCATTCTGAACACCCATGGAATCAGCCTGAGATGTAAGAATATATATCTGGATCTCCACAAACAGAATATCTCTGGCAGTTGGTCTTGAGGTGTGAAATGGGCATGTTCCACATGCCTGTAATTCCACAGGCAGATATTGGAACATAAATGGAAAGGGGAGGGAGCTGCCAAAAGCCCTTGAGACAGAAAGGTGAAATAACACAGGAGCACAATAGCATCCCATGCTGGGAACTAGGCACAGACTCACAGACCAGTGGGGGCAAGGAAAGAACTTTAGGGCAGCCTCCCAGACTGAAAGCTGGAGCTGCAGGGGCATGCATGTAAACTGGGGGCAGCTGGCAGTTTTATAGGCACAAAGGCAGAGATGTGCCCAGACCAGGAAGCCAGGGCTGGGAGTACTGCTGTGGGGCACACAACCCAGGACACTGCAGTTTTTAACAACACAGATAGCAATGGAGACAGTGTGGCCCAGAGGGCTCAGTGAGATCAGACTGTAATCTCTGTTCTGAGACAGAGGTTTGGATATGGTCATTTCTGCTCTCAGAAAAGATGTGGAAACCCACCAGGGAAAGCCACCAGAGAACAAAAGCCTGGAAAAAAAACAATTATCACTGAGCCCATCCGCTCCCCCCCCCCCCGGGGGACAGGGCAACTCTGCCCAAATAGAAGACAGGCTAGAAGAACAAGAGGCCAACAGCCCTAAGGTCCCTAAAAACAGGTACATCTTGCTTGGGTTGTGGTCAATAATTTGGACTCTGTACATTCGCTCAACCACCCCTCAACAGGACTAAGAGGAGGAGTCCCCAACAAAGGAAAGAACCAGAGAACATGGCTTCTGCCATAGAACTAATGGATATGGATATAACCAAAATGTCAGAAATTGACTTCAGAGTAACAATTATCATTGCAATATCTAGGCTTGAGAAAAATATTAACAACAATATAGAAGTTCTAAGGGCAGAAATGAGATCTAATCATGCTGAACTTAAAATGCTATGAATGAAACAATGGGATCAGGAGGGAGACAAACCACAAGACTCTTAATCTCATGAAACAAACTGAGGGTTGCTGAGGGGTGTGAGGGGAGGGAAAGGGTGGCTAGGTTATAGACATTGGGGAGGGTATGTGCTATGGTGTGTGCTGTGACATGTTAAAGCCTAATGATTCACAGACTTGTACCCCTGGGGCAAATAATACATTATATGTTAATTTTAAAAATGCTATGAATGAAATTCAGTTTAAGCTGAATACGCTGACTGCCAGAGTAAACAAGGAAGAAGAACGAATTAGTGAAATAGAGAATAAGATGATAGAAAATAAAGAAATCAAGGTAGTATGGGGAAAAAAAATTAAAACCCAAGGAGTCAAACTGAGAGAGATTAGTGACAGAATGAAACTTCCAATGTCAGACTAATTGGGATCCCTGATGGGGTGGAGAGAGAGAGAGGTCTAGAACATACATTTGAGCAAGTAGTACCTAAGAACTTCCCTAATCTGGGGAAGGAAACAAACATTCCTGTCCAAGAGGCAGAGAGGACCATTTCCAAGGTCAATGAGAACAGACTGACACTGCAACATATAATAGTACGATTCGCAAATTTTAGATCCAAGGAAACAATCTTGAAAGTGGCGAGAGGGAAGAGATTTCTTACATACAAAGGGAGGAACATCAGAATAGCATCAGACCTGTCCACAAAGACGTGGCAAGCCAGAAAGGGCTGACAAGACATATTCAGGGTACTAAACAAGAAGAAAATGCAGCCCAGGATACTTTATCCAGTAAGGCTGTCATTCACAATGGATGGAGAGACAAGGAGTTTCCAAGACAGGCAGAAACTGAAAGAATATGTGACCACCAAGCTGGCCCTGCAAAAAATATTAAGGGGGTTTGTATAAAAGGAGAAAGACCCCAAGAGTGATATAAAACAGAAATCTACAGAGACAATCTATAGAAACAAGGACTTCACAGGCAACATGATGACAATAAAATCATATCTTTCAATAATCACTCTCAACATGAATGGCTTAAACGTTCCCATGAAACAACATAGGGTTGTAGATTAGATAATAAGACAAGATCTATCCATATGCTGTCTATAAGAGACTCATTTTAAACTTTCCACTTTCAGTCTGGAATTGAAGGGATGGAGAACCATTTTCATGCCAACTGACAAGAAAGTTGGGATAACAATTCTCATATCAGACAAATTAGATTTTAAGCTAAAGACTATAGTTAGAGATATAGAAGGACAATATATCACGTTTAAAGGGTCTATCTAACAAGAGGATCTAACAATTGTAAATATCTATGCCCCCAACATGGAGGCAGACAACTACATAAGCCAACTGTTAACCAGAATAAAGAGACATATTAATAATAATATGCTAATAGTAGGAGACCTCAACACTCCACTCTCAGCAATAGACAGATCATCTAAGCAGAAAATCAACAAAGAAACAAGAGCTTTGAATGACATACTGGACCAGATGGCCTTCGTAGATATATACAGAACATTCCACCCTGAAACAGCAGAATACTCATTCTTCTGCAATGCACATGGAACTTTCTCCAGAATAGACTACACCCTGGGTTGCAAATCAGCTCTCAGCCTACACCAGAAGATTGAGATTATTCCTTTCATACACTCAAACCATAATGCTTTGAAACTGGAACCCAATCACAAGAAAAAATTTGGTAGAAATCGAACACTTGGAAGATAAAGACCATCCTGTCTAAGAATGTTTGAGTCAACCAGGAAATCAAAGAAGAATGTAAACATATAAAAAGGAAAACACATCAGTCCAGAACCTATGGGATACTGCAAAGGCAGTCCAAAGGGGGAAATACATAACCATGCAAGCCTCACTCAAAATAGAAAAATCCCAAATACACAAACTAACTTTACACCTTAAAGAACTGGAGAAAGTACAACAAATAAAGCCTAAGCCACAGATAAGAAGAGAAATAATTAAGAAGAGAGCAGAGATCAATGAATTAGAAACCAGAAATACAGTAAAGCAGATCAATGAAACTAGACGGTGGTTCTTTGAAAGAATTAATAAGATCGATAAGCTGCTCACCAGACTTATCCAAAAGAAGAGAGAAAGGATCCAAATTAATAAAATTATGAATGAAAGGGGAGAGCTCATGATTAACACCAAGGAAATAGAAACGATTTTTAGAAATTATTATCAACAACTATATGCAAATAAATTAAGCAACTTGGAAGACATGGATGCCTTCCTGGAAACCTGGAAACTACTAAGATTAAAACAGGAAGAAACTGACAACATGATTAGACCAATAACCAGTAACAAGATTGAAGCAGTGATCAAAAGCCTCCTAAAGGGGCACCTGGGTGGCTCAGTGGGTTAAAGCCTCTGCCTTCGGCTCAGGTCATGATCCCAGGGTCCTGGGATGGAGCCCCGCATCGGGCTCTCTGCTCAGCGGGGAGCCTGCTTCTCCCTCTCTCTCTCTCTGCCTGCCTCTCTGACTACTTGTAATTTCTGTCTGTCAAATAAATAAATAAAATCTTTAAAAAAAAAAAAGCCTCCTAAAAAAACAAGAGTCCAGGGCCTACTAGGGAATTCTACCAAACATTCAAAGAAATAATACCTATTTTCCTGAAGCTGTTTCAAAAAAATAGAAACAGAAGGAAAACTTCCAAACTCATTCCATGAGGTGAGCATTACCTTGATCCCAAAACCAGGCAAAGACCCCCCCCCAAAACAGGAAAATTACAGACCAATATCCCTGATGAATATGGATGCCAAAATTTCTCAACAAGATCCTAGCTAATAGGATCCAACAGTACATTAAAAGGATTATCCATTATGACCAGGTGGGATTTATTCCTGGGATACAAGGGTGGTTCAACATTTGCAAATCAATCAGTGTGATAGAACACATAATTAAGACAAGAGACAAGAATCACATGGTGCTCTCAATTGATGCAGAAAAAGCATTTGACAAAATACAGCATCTTTTCCTGATTAAAACTTCAGAGTGTAGGGATAGAGGGAACATTCCTCAATTTCATAAAAACCAGCTATGAAAAGACCACAGCCAGTATCATTCTCAATGGGGAAAGCTGAGAGCTTTTCCCTTAAGATTAGGAAAATGACAAGGATGCCCAGTCTTACCACTATGGTTCAACATAATACTAGAAGTCCCAGCAATAGCAATCAGACAACAAAAAGAAATAAAAGTCATTCAAATTGGCAAAGAAGTCAAACTCTCTTCACAGATGACATGATACTTTATGTGGAAAACCCAAAAGACTCCACCCCCAAATTACTAGAACTCATACAGCAATTCAGTAATGTGGCAGGATAAAAAAATCAACACACAGAAATCAGCCACTTTCCTATACACTAACAATGTAACTGTAGAAAGAGAAATTAGGGAATTGATTCCATTTGTAATAGCACCAAAAACCTTAAGATACCTTGGGATAAACCTAACCAAAGAGGTAAAGGATCTATAATCTGGAAACTAAAGAACACTTACAAAGGAAATTGAAGAAGACACAAAAAGATGGAAAAATATTCCATGCTCATGGATTGGAAGAATAAATATTGTTAAAATGTCTATGCTGCCCAGAGCAATCTACACATTGAATATCATCTTGATCAAAATACCAATGGCATTTTTCAAAATGCTGGAACAAACAATCCTAAAATTTGTATGCAACCAGAAAAGACCCCAAATTGCAAAGGAAATGTTGAAAAAGAAAAAAAAAAAAAAACCTGGGGGCATCACGTTGCCTGATTTCAAGCTATATTGCTAAGCTGTGATCACTAAGACAGCATGGTACTGGCACAAAAACAAACACATAGACCAATGTAACAGAGTTGAGAGCCCAGATATGGACCCTCAACTCTATGGTCATCTAATCTTTGGCAAAGCAGGAAAAAATATCCAATGGAAAAGACAGTCTCTTCATTATATGGTGCTGGTAAAATTGGACAGCTATGTACAGAAGAGTGAAACCCGACTATTCTTTTATACCATACAAAAAGATAAACTCTAAATGGATGAAAGATCTCAGTGTGAGACAGGAATCCATCAAAATCCTAGAGGAGAACATAGGCAGTAAACTTTTCAACATTGCCCACAGCAACTTCTTTCAAAACATGTCTCCAAAGGCAAGGGAAAAAAAGTAAAAATGAACTTCTGAGATTTCATCAAGATAAAAAGCTTCTGCACAGCAAAGGAAACAGTCAACAAAACAAATAGACAACCCACAGAATGGGAGAACATACTTGCAAATGACACTACAGATAAACGGCTGGTATTCAAGATCTATAAAGAAGTTCTCAAATTCAACACCCCAAAAACAAATAATCAAGTCAAAAATGGGTAGAAGACATGAACACACACTTCTCCAAAGAAGACATACAAATGGCTAACAGAAATGAAAAAATGTTCAACATCATTAGCCATCAGGGAAATTCAAATCAAAGCCACATTAAGGTACCACCTACACCAGTTAGAATGGCAAAAATTGACAAGAAACAACAAATGTTGGAGAGATTGTGGAGAAAGGGGAACCCTCTTATACTGTTGGTGGGAATGTAAGTTGGTGCAGCCACTTTGGAAAACAGTGTGGAGGTTCTTCAAAAAGTTAAAAATAGAGCTACCCTATGACCCAGCAATTACACTACTGGGTATTTACCACAAAGATACAGATGTAGTAAAAAGGAAGGCCATATGTACCCCCAATGTTCATAGCAGCAATGTCCACAATAATCAAACTGTGGAAGGAGCTGAGATGCCCTTCAACAGACGAGTGGATAAAGAAGATGTGGTTCATATATACAATGGAGTATTACTCAGCCATCAGAAAGGATGAAAACCCAATATTTGCATCAACATGGATGGAACTGGAGATTATGCTAAGTGAAATAAGTCAAACAGAGAAAGACAATTATCACATGGTTTCACTTATTTGTAGAACATAAGGAACATCATGGAGGATATTAGGAGAAGGAAGGGGAAAATGAAGGGAGGAATCAGAGGGGGAGATGAACCATGAGAGACAATGGACTCTAGGAATCAAACTGAGGTCTTTGGGAAGGAGGACTGGGTAAGCCCAGTGATGGGTATTAAGGAGGGCATATATTACATGGAGCATTGGGTGTTATACTCAAAAAATGAATCATAGAACACTACGTCAAAAACCAGCAATGTACAGTATGGTGACTAACATTAAAAAAAAAAGATTAAAAAATAAAAGAGTGCATAAAAATACCAAAAAAATAAAACCCCACCAGAAACAAAAAAACAAACAACAAAAAAGCATACTCAGAGGAAAAAGAGTTCTATGATCAAGTAAGTTTGAGAAACACGAGAAACTCTAACTGTACTCAGATATTGACAAAGCTCTCCAATATAAACTTCAGTTTAATTTTATTTAACCAAGAATTTCCTCAGAACGAGAAGTGAGAATTTATGCTAAAGCACATTCCTTTATAAGTATCCATAAATACTCTCTGTCAAATTTCTTAGCATTTATGTAGCCTCAAAAATACCCAAACCTTGGAATATTCCAATACCTTGGAATCTGGAAGAGCAAGGTATTATCTTCAAAGTTTACCCACTTACTTAAGAGATCATTACCCCTAATTTATTGTAGAATTGAGGCCTATAAATTCATTTTTTCCTCTCAGAGAGGAAAAATTATTATTTTCCTTTACTGTTCTCCTTAAATAGTGGCTGGTTGCCACTATTGATGAAATAATATAGGCAATACTAGTGACTCAACTTTTAATAAGTTCTTCATGCAAATATTGTCAAAGGTCTCAGAAAGTCTAAATATATTTCATTCATATGTTTCTTTTTATCTACAAGCATATTTATTCCCTTGTAGAACTCTAGAAGATCAAAAAGCAGTGCCAATTTGAGAAGGAAAAAAATTACAGTGCTAAAGAAAAAGCCAGAGGCTGTTCTTTCATAGAGCTGGAAATAAAAGTGGAATAAAATTAAATAGAAAATTTCTTCCCATAACATGTTCCCAACAACTTTGGACAACCTTTTGCAACTTGAACATGGGTTTGAATACTTTAAACATGAAAAAAAAAAATTGGTGGGAGGAAAACAGGACAGTGGTACTTACTCTGGCATAAGAATAGAATGATTTTATTGTGTAAATATGAAAAGTTTTCTGCCTCATCTTCAAAAATGTTTCAGAGAAACTTAAAACAATTTGTAGCCCATGAAATTCATATAATATACAACTTTCATCCATCATGCAAATAAGGTTTGATTTTTAGTACTGAAGTGAAATTTGCCCCAAATTTTATATATGAGAAAATTAGTTGTAAAATACTTCAGCAAACTGAATCCAACCTTAAATATTACCAGAGCAATCATTGTTTCTAGGTAGCTGATACTGTTACAGAACATTACATGACTTTCAACTCATGGGTCCTTTGTGGAGCTTAAATTTCCCAAGGCAAACATACTGGACATTAAAATAAAACAGGATCAATACCCTTGAGTAAAATTCACCTTTGATAATAAGTATTAGGGCAAAATTAAAATCTCAGAACCTCTTTATCTAGTTATTTAAACATATTCTGGAGGATTTGCAACCTCCTTCCATTAATAGCTATGTAAAGTCAAATGTCATTTAATTAAGAGCCAGGTCTAATTATCTATAATGTTTCTGCAATACCTTTGACTGAGGCTGTCCAAGGACATGAAATTGAACAAGTCACATGCCATGTTTATTGTATTGCTTTAGAATATTAACATAATAGTAAGGCAGCCTTATTCCCATAAGACAATGTCAGAGGTCAAAAGACCACATCACAAGTGTTCACAGCAATCACAAATGCCATGTTTGCACACAGTCCATGTTCATTCTGATAATCAGTCATCGTTTTAAGTAAAGATAAGACAGAAGTCTACTGTACTGGTTCACACCAATCAATTAATAAGTAGGAACTGAATACCTACTAACATGATACATGATACAAAAAATAAAAACAATGTCCTTGAAATATAACTGATGACCTCTAACGCTAGGTAGCATAAGGTCTTGCACACAGTAGGTACTCAAATGTATTGCTCTGAATGTCTGAAAAATAGCAAATAATTCGAGATGACACATAATTTCACACTAAAATATTTAGTATATATCAGTGGTTCTCAAAGCATCAGCATCACTTGAGAATGTATAAGAAATGCAAATTCTCAGACTCCACCTCATACCAAATCCAATCTGAAACTCTAGGGTAGGGCCCAGCAATTTCTGTCTTAATAAGCTTTTTAGGTGATACGGATGCAAATAAAGTTTGGGGACCACCAGTATGGACTGCAGATGCTGCCTGTTTTAGAGAGTCAAAAAGAACACTGAGGAAGGAGAGACCAGGACATGCTTCATCAGAAGGCAGCAGAGGGAGACTTCCTGTTCTCTCAATACAGTTAAGATAACCAGAAAACCAAAATCATGGATTGTTATCACCCCCGGGATTCAACATACAAACCCAAAGTCTGTATTTATTCTGACATCATTCAAATAAGAGAAATGAGGGTGAGTGCAGTTGATCTAGATAAAGAAAACAATAAGAGTGAAAGAACCCTTGAGGAGCAAAAATCATGTTAAAGTATGCTCAGGTTTGTGAGATGAGAGCAGAATACAACACGGGGGACACCTGGGGGGCTCAGTAGATTAAACCTCTGCCTCCAGCTCTGGTCATGATCTCAGGGTCCTGGGATCAAGCCCCGCATCGGGGAGCCTCCTTCCCTCTCTCTCTCTGCCTGCCTCTCTGCCTACTTGTGATCTCTCTGTCAAATAAATAAAATCTTAAAAAAAAAAAAAAAAGGAAGAAAGAAAGAAAGAATACAACATGGAAGGGACGACTCTGGGAGAATCTGGCCGCCGCTTGCTGGATGCTTATTAATAACACAGGAAGACCGTACTGCCAGGCCTCCCTGTGGTTAGATTGGGACCTTGTAACAGGGATCTAGTCAACATACTATAAGTTGCAGTGGTATTTGCCACATCTAGGCCTGAAAACGAATCCTGTGTTTATAAAGGAAAGATTCATATTTCCCCAATGGTGGCCAGGTATTCAGCTCACAACAATCCATCAGCCACATTCTGATAGGCAAGGCAAGGCGCAGAGACCTAACCCTCTGTTTCCAGAGGCACAATCCTGAGACATTAATGCACCCTAGTGCACCACAGCTTAACCAATCACTTGGGTCTCATCTATGCTGCCATTATCCTCCAGAGCTTTCCGTATCAAAGAATTGTGTATAGGTGCTCCCAAGGGGCTCAGTCAGTTGAACATCCAACTCTTGATTTCAGCTCAGGTCATGATGTCAGGGTCATGGGACTGAGCCCCACACTGGTCTCTGAACTCAGCAAGGAGTCTACCTGGGATTTTCCCTCTCCCTCTGCTCCCCCCCCCAACCATGCTTGTGCTTGCACTCTTTCTCTGTCTCTCTCTGCAAAATAAATAAATAAATCTTTTTTAAAACTTGTGTACAAAGCATGGGAATAATGGTTGAGGAAAGTGAGTGTAGGCCACTGCTATTATTGCCTTTCTCCTGTATATATAAACATTTTGACTTTTGAAATGTGGCTCAGATAAAAGTAGGAAGAGAAAAGGACAAACCGCAAACTCTGGATTGGGGGTCAGCAAGAGGATAATGGAAAAGTGCTACATAGAAGGTATTTCTGCCAAAAGGGAAATTCCTTTTCAGCTCAAACTTCAGTCTGACCCCAGGAACAAGTTTTTAAAAACCACCTCCATGACCAAAGCACAGGAAATACCACCCTAGGAGTAGAGATCAAACCGCACACATGTGAGAACTGTATAAGCAGAACAGGAAATCATTCATAGGGAAGAAAGACTAGCAGGAGAATTCTTTATGGCACAGTGTTCCTGGGCTTCCCACCGGCAGTGGTCCTCAAGGAATAGGCCCCGCCATGCCCACCCCTTCCCCTGCTTGCCACAAGATTCCAAAATTTCAAAACAGTGCTCATCAGACTTAAGTGTACATATTGGTCAGTTCCACACTCCTCTGTGAGCCAGGAAATAGAAAAAGGGCTTACTAGGAGCCAGGCTCCCAAGACAGAGAACTAATCAGAGTCCTGCTCCTCGTTCCTATAACGCATCACCTCTCTGGGCCACATGCCTTGTGGCTCACCCTGTATGTCTCCCCCACAACACAACCATCTTTGTTTCCTCAGAATCAGCCTGAGGATTAAATGGTTTATCCCTCTTCCCAATTTGCCCCTCCCTTCCTCCTCCAGCCTCCCCCCACCACCCCAAGAACTTAGGGTTTTGGTGGTTTTTTTTTTTTTTTCTATTCTAACTATTTTTCTATTCTAACTTGCAACTTAGGTAAGTTGAAGTCTGTTAAAGAATTTAAGATGGAGGGGGGGAGGAGTCAAGATGGCGGAGAAGTAGCAGGCTGAGACTATTTCGGGTAGCGGGAGATCAGCTAAATAGCTTATCTAAAGATTGCAAACACCTATAAATCCTACGGGAGATTGAAGAGAAGAAGAACAGCAATTCTAGAAACAGAAAATCAACCACTTTCTGAAAGGTAGGACTGGCGGAGAAGTGAATCCAAAGCGACGGGAAGATAGACCGCGGGGGGAGGGGCCGGCTCCCGGCGAGCGGCGGAGCAACGGAGCAAAATCAGGACTTTTAAAAGTCTGTTCCGCTGAGGGACATCACTCCAGAGGCTTAACTGGGGTGAAGCCCAGGCGGGGTAAGCGCGGCCTCAGGTCCCGCAGGGTCGCAGAAGGATCGGGGGTGTCTGAGTGTCGCAGAGCTTACCGGTATTAGAACGGGGAAGCCAGCTACAGAGACAGAGCCGAGGAGTGACTCTCAGCTCGGGGTTGCCTTGAAACGGTCGCAGGCTCGGTCAGCTCGGAGCTTGGCCGGAGGCCAGGGTGACGGGAGTCATTGGGCGCTGTTCTCTGAGGGCGCACTGAGGAGTGGGGCCCCGGGCTCTTGGCTCCACCGGGCGGAGACCGGGAGGCCGCCATCTTCACTCCTGCCCTCCGGACTCTACGGAAAGCGCTCAGGGAACAAAAGCTCCCGAAAGCAAACCCGAGCGGATTACTCAGCGCGGCCCCGGGTGAGGGCGGTGCAACTCGGCCTGGGGCACAGACGCTTGAGAATCACTACAACGGGCCCCTCCCCCAGAAGATCAATGGGAAACCCAGCCAGGACCAAGTTCACCTACCAAGGAGTGCAGTTTCAATACCAAGGAGAGCGGCGGAATTCCAGAGGAGAAGAAAGCAAAGCACGGAACTCATGGCTTTCTCCCCATGATTTTTTAGCCTTGCAGTTAATTTAATTTCTTTTTCTTTTTCATTTTTTTTTCTTTTTCTCTTCTTCTGCTAAATTTTTTTAACTTTTACCGTTTTCTTTTTTAACGTTTTTTAAATAGTTTATCTAATATATATATATTTTTTCCTCTTTTTATATTTTTTCTTTATCAGCTTTCTTTTTTTAAATAGTTTCTTTTTTTTTTTCTTTTTGAACCCCTTTTTATCCCCTTTCTCCCCTCTCACAATTCGGGATCTCTTCTGATTTGGCTAAAGCATATTTTCCTGGGGTTGTTGCCACCCTTTTAGTATTTTACTTGCTCCTTCATAAACTCTTATCTGGACAAAATGACAAGGCGGAAAAATTCACAACAAAAAAAAAGAACGAGAGGCAGTACCAAAGGCTAGGGACCTAATCAATACAGACATTGGTAATATGTCAGATATAGAGTTCAAAATGACGATTCTCAAGGTTCTAGCCGGGCTTGAAAAAGGCATGGAACCCTCTCGGGAGATATAAAAGCCCTTTCTGGAGAAATAAAAGAACTAAAATCTAACCAAGTTGAAATCAAAAAAGCTATTAATGAGGTGCAATCAAAAATGGAGGCTCTCACTGCTAGGATAAATGAGGCAGAAGAAAGAATTAGCGATATAGAAGACCAAATGACAGAGAATAAAGAAGCTGAGCAAAAGAGGGACAAACAGCTACTGGACCACGAGGGGAGAATTCGAGAGATAAGTGACACCATAAGACGAAACAACATTAGAATAATTGGGATTCCAGAAGAAGAGGAAACAGAGAGGGGAGCAGAAGGTATATTGGAGAGACTTATTGGAGAGAATTTCCCCAATATGGCAAAGGGAACAAGCATCAAAATTCAAGAGGTTCAGAGAACCCCCCTCAAAATCAATAAGAATAGGTCCACACCCCGTCACCTAATAATAAAATTTACAAGTCTTAGTGACAAAGAAAAGATCCTGAAAGCAGCCCGGGAAAAGAAGTCTGTAACGTACAATGGTAAAAATATTAGATTGGCAGCAGACTTATCCACAGAGACCTGGCAGGCCAGAAAGAGCTGGCATGATATATTCAGAGTACTAAATGAGAAAAACATGCAGCCAAGAATACTATATCCAGCTAGGCTATCATTGAAAATAGACGGAGAGATTAAAAGCTTCCAGGACAAACAAAAACTGAAAGAATTTGCAAATACCAAACCAGCTCTACAGCAAATATTGAAAGGGGTCCTCTAAGCAAAGAGAGACCCTCAGTAGTAGATCAGAAAGAAACAGAGACAATATACAATAACAGTCACCTTACAGGCAATACAATGGCACTAAATTCATATCTCTCAATACTTACACTGAATGTTAATGGGCTAAATGCCCCAATCAAAAGACACAGGGTATCAGAATGGATAAAAAAACAAAACCCATCTATATGTTGCCTACAAGAAACTCATCTTAAACCCGAAGACACCTCCAGGTTTAAAGTGAGGGGGTGGAAAAGAATTTACCATGCTAATGGACATCAGAAGAAAGCAGGAGTGGCAATCCTTATATCAGATCAATTAGATTTTAAGCCAAAGACTATAATAAGAGATGAGGAAGGACACTATATCATACTCAAAGGAACTGTCCAACAAGAAGATCTAACAATTTTAAATATCTATGCCCCTAACGTGGGAGCAGCCAACTATATAAACCAATTAATAACAAAATCAAAGAAACACATCGACAAGAATACAATAATAGTAGGGGATTTTAACACTCCCCTCACTGAAATGGACAGATCATCCAAGCAAAAGATCAACAAGGAAATCAAGGCCTTAAATGACACACTGGACCAGATGGACATCACAGATATATTCAGAACATTTCATCCCAAAGCAACAGAATACACATTCTTCTCTAGTGCACATGGAACATTCTCCAGAATAGATCACATTCTTGGTCCTAAATCAAGTCTCAACCGGTATCAAAAGATTGGGATCATTCCCTGCATATTTTCAGACCACAATGCTCTGAAGCTAGAACTCAATCACAAGAGCAAATTTGGAAAGAACTCAAATACATGGAGACTAAACAGCATCCTTCTAAAGAATGAATGGGTCAACCAGGAAATTAAAGAAGAATTGAAAAAATTCATGGAAACAAATGATAATGAAAACACAACGGTTCAAAATCTGTGGGACACAACAAAGGCAGTCCTGAGAGGAAAATATATAGCGGTACAAGCCTTTCTCAAGAAACAAGAAAGGTCTCAGGTACACAACCTAACCCTACACCTAAAGGAGCTGGAGAAAGAACAAGAAAGAAACCCTAAACCCAGCAGGAGAAGAGAAATCATAAAGATCAGAGCAGAAATCAATGAAATAGAAACCAAAAAACAATAGAACAAATCAACGAAACTAGGAGCTGGTTCTTTGAAAGAATTAATAAGATTGATAAACCCCTGGCCAGACTTATCAAAAAGAAAAGAGAAAGGACCCAAATAAATAAAATCATGAATGAAAGAGGAGAGATCACAACGAACACCAAAGAAATACAATTATAAGAACATACTCTGAGCAACTCTACGCCAACAAATTTGACAATCTGGAAGAAATGGATGCATTCCTAGAGACATATAAACTACCACAACTGAACCAGGAAGAAATAGAAAGCCTGAACAGACCCATAACCAGTAAGGAGATTGAAACAGTCATCAAAAATCTCCAAACAAACAAAAGCCCAGGGCCAGACGGCTTCCCGGGGGAATTCTACCAAACATTTAAAGAAGAACTAATTCCTATTCTCCTGAAACTGTTCCAAAAAATAGAAATGGAAGGAAAACTTCCAAACTCATTTTATGAGGCCAGCATCACCTTGATCCCAAAACCAGACAAGGATCCCAACAAAAAAGAGAACTACAGACCAATATCCTTGATGAACACAGATGCAAAAATTCTCGCCAAAATACTAGCCAATAGGATTCAACAGTACATTAAAAGGATTATTCACCACGATCAAGTGGGATTTATTCCAGGGCTGCAAGGTTGGTTCAACATCCGCAAATCAATCAATGTGATACAACACATTAATAAAAGAAAGTACAAGAACCATATGATACTCTCCATAGATGCTGAAAACATTTGACAAAGTACAGCATCCCTTCCTGATCAAAACTCTTCAAAGTGTAGGGATAGAGGGCACATACCTCAATATGATCAAAGCCATCTATGAAAAACCCACCGCAAATATCATTCTCAATGGAGAAAAACTTAAAGCTTTTCCGCTAAGGTCAGGAACACGGCAGGGATGTCCGTTATCACCACTGCTATTCAACAGAGTACTAGAAGTCCTAGCCTCAGCAATCAGACAACAAAAGGAAATTAAAGGCATCCAAATCGGCAAAGAAGAAGTCAAACTATCACTCTTTGCAGATGATATGATACTATATGTGGAAAACCCAAAAGACTCCACTCCAAAACTGCTAGAACTTGTACAGGAATTCAGTAAAGTGTCAGGATATAAAGTCAATGCACAGAAATCAGTTGCATTTCTCTACACCAACAACAAGACAGAAGAAAGAGAAATTAAGGAGTCCATCCCATTTACAATTGCGCCCAAAACTATAAGATACCTAGGAATAAACCTAACCAAAGAGACTAAGAATCTATACCCAGAAAACTATAAAGTACTCATGAAAGAAATTGAGGAAGACACAAAGAAATGGAAAAATGTTCCATGCTCCTGGATTGGAAGAATAAATATTGTGAAAATGTCTATGCTACCTAAAGCAATCTACACATTTAATGCAATTCCTATCAAAGTACCATCCATTTTTTTCAAAGAAATGGAACAAATAATCCTAAAATTTATATGGAACCAGAAAAGACCTCGAATAGCCAAAGCAATATTGAAAAAGAAAGCCAAAGTTGGTGGCATCACAATTCCGGACTTCAAGCTCTATTACAAAGCTGTCATCATCAAGACAGCATGGTACTGGCACAAAAACAGACACATAGATCAATGGAATAGAATAGAGAGCCCAGAAATGGACCCTCAACTCTATGGTCAACTCATCTTCGACAAAGCAGGAAAGAACGTCCAATGGAACAAAGACAGCCTCTTCAATAAATGGTGTTGGGAAAATTGGACAGCCACATGCAGAAAAATGAAATTGGATCATTTCCTTACACCACACACGAAAATAGACTCAAAATGGATGAAGGATAGCAATGTGAGAAAGGAATCCATCAAAATCCTCGAGGAGAACACAGGCAGCAACCTCTTCGATGTCAGCCGCAGCAACATCTTCCTAGGAACATCACCAAAGGCAAGGGAAGCAAGGGCAAAAATGAACTTTTGGGATTTTATCAAGATCAAAAGCTTTTGCACAGCAAAGGAAACAGTGAACAAAACCAAAAGACAACTGACAGAATGGGAGAAGATATTTGCAAATGACATATCAGATAAAGGGCTAGTGTCCAAAATCTATAAAGAACTTAGCAAACTCAACACCCAAAGAACAAATAATCCAATCAAGAAATGGGCAGAGGACATGAACAGACATTTCTGCAAAGAAGACATCCAGATGGCCAACAGACACATGAAAACGTGCTCCATATCACTCGGCATCAGGGAAATACAAATCAAAACCACAATGAGATATCACCTCACACCAGTCAGAATGGCTAAAATTAACAAGTCAGGAAATGACAGATGCTGGCGAGGATGCGGAGAAAGGGGAACCCTCCTACACTGTTGGTGGGAATGCAAGCTGGTGCAACCACTCTGGAAAACAGCATGGAGGTTCCTCAAAATGTTGAAAATAGAACTACCCTATGACCCTGCAATTGCACTGCTGGGTATTTACCCTAAAGATACAAACGTAGTGATCCGAAGGGGCACGTGCACCCGAATGTTTATAGCAGAAATGTCTACAATAGCCAAACTATGGAAAGAACCTAGATGTCCATCTACAGACGAATGGATAAAGAAGAAGTGGTATATATACACAATGGAATACTATGTAGCCATCAAAAGAAATGAAATCTTGCCATTTGCGACGACGTGGATGGAACTAGAGGGTATCATGCTTAGCGAAATAAGTCAATCGGAGAAAGACAACTATCATATGATCTCCCTGATATGAGGGAGAGGAGATGCAACATGGGGGGTTGAGGGGGTAGGAGAAGAGTAAATGAAACAAGATGGGATTGGGAGGGAGACAAACCATAAGTGACTCTTAATCTCACAAAACAAACTGAGGGTTGATGGGGGGAGGGGGTTGGGAGAGGGGGGTAGGGTTATGGATATTGGGGAGGGTATGTGCTATGGTGAGTGCTGTGAAGTGTGTAAACCTGGCGATTCGCAGACCTGTACCCCTGGGGATAAAAATATATGTCTATAAAGCTGTAAAAAAAAAAAAAAGAAAGAAAGATAAAAGAAAGGATGAATCCCCAAGTTTTGTAGCAACATGGACGGGACCGGAAGAGATTATGCTGAGTGAAATAAGTCAAGCAGAGAGAGTCAATTATCATATGGTTTCACTTATTTGTGGAGCATAACAAATAGCATGGAGGACAAGGGGAGATGGAGAGGAGAAAGGAGTTGAGGGAAATTGGAAGGGGAGGTGAACCATGAGAGACTATGGACTCTGAAAAACGATCTGAGAATTTTGAAGGGGTGGGGGGTGGGAGGTTGGGGGCACCAGGTGGTGGGTATTGTAGAGGGCACGGATTGCATGGAGCACTGGGTGTGGTGCAAAAATAATGAATACTGTTATGCTGAAAAAATAAAAAATTTTAAAAAAAATAAAATGAAATTAAAAAAAAAAAGAATTTAAGATGGAGTGGCAAGAATAAATTCAATCAGAAATCTCACTCTTTAGCTCAGATTCAGAAAACACCAAAGCATACAGGGAAGGAGCTCTCAGAATGTGCCAAAATCTCACTGTGTATTAGAATTATTTATGCACGTGTCTGATTCCTCCACTAGGAGAAACCCCTGACACAGAGGAACTTTATCTTACTTGCCCTTGTGTCTTTAAGAGTACCTGGCACAAAGCTTGATTTAAATACACAAACAGTTGGCTGAATGGAATAGCCCCTGACACAAAAAAAGCACAATGGATTAGCTGAATGAACATGTGTTAATCTATTGGTTCAAGTGGAAAATTCCACTCCAAAAGGCTGGGCAGCAACACACAGCAACAGAGCAAAATGGAAACCGTACTACCATTTGTTCGTGAAGATTCTCCAGGATTAACTGAAACCACCTGGTCATGTTTCCCTCCCTCCCCAACATCCGGTTTGACATCTCATAGACCAGGTCTCTGGCTTGGCTACCTTAGCTTCCCAACTTAAAATGAGAGAACTCTTACTTTTATTGGCCTCTTCACAGGTGTCGAGTGAGTCTTGAGAGTGTTCCAGAGGCATACTCTGCTCCATGTTCTTTTCCTGCTCACGTCAGTGAAAAGGGAATAAACTGCTCCCTCGAAACCCATTCCCATTCCTTCCAGTGACTTGAATACCAGTGTCTGTCCTGGATAGCTGTTCCCTGAAAGAGTTAAGGTGTCTCCTTTTAAAAACAATCATAGAGGAGCAGATGGCACATTTGCTAACTGAGAAGATGTTGCTCTCACTTGGGTCTAAATTCCCTCCCTCCACCTGGCATCCCAGACAGCTGTGTCAGCTCCATCTGCCCACCTTGAATTCATCAGGTGAATGCTCCATTTCCTTAATTGAGGTTAAGCTAACCCAAGTAATCAAAGACAGGTATGGAATGTTCCCTGTCAAAACCATGCCTCTGATTATGTGACACTAACAACTATGATTGCACTCAGCTACACTTCAGTACATGAAAAGCTTAGAACGGTGAATGAAGAGATAGGTAAACATGACAGGCCACTTTTCAAGGACTCATGAGCAGACTCCAGATGTCATTCTTCCTCTTTAAGGTAAATACTCTGGGAAGGCTTCCACTTGCCCTGAAGAAAACTGATAGGTAACATTTCCTGAATCCTGCCTGGGAAGTCCAAGGCCACCCTCATGCCACTTAAGTCTTCCAGGAGACAATGAGTTTTCTCATTATTGCTGCCATACGAGGGCCTCTCTGGGGGACAGCTGGTGCCGAGCCTCCAGATCCTGGCCATCACCTGTGTTCATTTATTGAGTGCTCCATTGATCTGAACACCGGGAGTACAATGGAGGTAAGATTGACAAAGTCGCTGGTCTCATAGTGCTTACATTTTAGGGGAGAGACAGATAACTAATAGGTACAAACAAATGAATTTGACAATTCAGTTAGTGACAATAATTCTGAAGAAGACAGATTAATATGGTGCTTGGACAAGACAGTTGTAGGGGAGTAATAGCAGTAAGCAAGGTCCAGTGGGGAGCTGGGTAACAGGTTGTGTGGTAAAGAGTAAGATAATCCTATTCCAAGGGCTGTGGCTCCCTAAGCAAGTGCCATTTTAGAATAAAACTTTGCTGCTTTGGTCACCAGACTCTACTCATAAAGTTGCTTGAAACCATGATGGTAGGTCATACATATGTAGCTGGCTAGTATAAATGGTCTCCCCACACCCCACAAATACCTATGGAATAATAATAAAAGTAATTATAGGTTAGTCCAAAATGGAAAAAAAAATTATATTACAACAGTCACCAAACTGAAAAAGAAAAAAAGAAAAAGCAACTTCTTTTCTCTCTCAGAAGAGTGAAGAGACTAGATAAGTAAATAGAGGCAAAGATCTTCTCTCAACAGAGACAAATTATTGAGTGTGTTCACTGGGGAAACTGGCTAGAGCACCATCTGTAAGAGGAGGCCACACTTCCCTATAATAGCTTGCAAATGTGGTGCTATTAAATCCAGATTCCAGATGTGACTTTATATGCTAAAGGTAAATCACACAAAACACATGCTCACTCATGTTCAATACATAAATAAAGGCCTTGGTTTAAATTTCAGCAGGTTAGGGAACAAACAGTTCTTATTACTTTTGATTCCCCACTGCCTTCTAAGGAAGGTGGGTCCCGATACCTGGAGGATTTACTAGATGCAAATTTCATTCTCAGTGTAGTTGCCTTTGGAAATACTTGGAAAAATATTAAGCATTGGTAGAGGGAGGAGATTGCAAGTAAAAAAAAAAAATTAGGATGTTTAAACAGTAGGTCTCTCACATATGTGGGATATACATTGACCTCCAAAATGATATCTGTTTCAGATGATTTTAAAGATGAGTCATATGCTACTTAATTTTTCCAAACCATGAAAAAAAAAGATAGAAATATTTCCAAGGAATTCTCAAGGCTAACATTTTCCTGAAACCAAAATAAAATAATAGCAATAAAAAAAATACAGAACCATCTTATGAATCCTAAATAAGTCAACAAATTTATTATATGAAAAGAATAATAAAGCCCAAGCAAGTAGATTTTATTCTAGGAGGGTGAGAACAATTCAGCATTAGGGAATTCATTAATATTATTTACTGCATGGAGTAAAGAAGAAAAACTGTATCATCCTTTCTACAAACAACAGAAAAACATTTGATAAAATTCCATATTTATTTCTTATTTTTAAAGAAACTTTTAATAAGGTAAAAAGAAAAGGAAATTTCCTTGAGGTATCAACCTATAGCAAATTTCATATACTGAAATTTTAGAAGTATTGTCATTAAAGTCAGAACAAAACAAGAATGATCAAAAGCACCAGAATTACTCAGCATTGTCCTGAAAGACCTAGCCAATGCTATAAGACATGGAAAGAAAATAAGAGATATGATCATTTAAAAAGAGAGAAAACTTAATTGGGACATGATATAATTTTCTATTTAGAAAATTTATATTGGGCCCCTTTCTTCCATTTGACATAAAAATGAATTATATATATTTAAATACCTAAAATTTATAATACAATTATAATATTACAATTTTCAGATAGATAATTAAATCACAAACTAATTCACTTATAATTTTATAACCTAAGCCTTTCAGGAACTACAAAATCCATAAAGGAAAAGGTTAACAAGTTAACCATAAATTTTAAACTTCTTAATAAATGAATTCAGTAAAATTGCAGGATAGAAAATTCATATCCAGAAATTGATAGCATTTCTATACACAATAACAAAGTAGCATAATGAGAAATTAAGAAAACAAGTTCATTTACAATTACACTAAAAATAATAAAATACCTAGGAATAAACTTAACCATGGAGATGAAAGACCTATACTCTAAAAACTATAAAGTGTTACTGAAAAGAAATTAAAGAAAACATGAACAAATGGAAAGATATTCCATGCTCATGGATTGGAAGAATTAATATAGTTTAAATGCCTATACTACCCAAAGCCTATTCTAGCCAAAGATTCAGTGCAATCTCTATCAAAATATTTTTCACAGAACTAGAACAAATAATACTGAAATTTCCACGAAACCACAAAAGACTCTGAATAGCCAAAGCAATCTTGAAAAAAAGAACAAACCAGAAGGTACCATAATTCCAGATTTCAAGATACACAACAAAGCTATAATAATCAAAACAGTAGGTATTGGCATAAAAATGGATACATAGATCTATGGAATAGAACAGAGACTCCAGAAATATATCCACACTTATATGGTCAATTAATCTAGGACAAAGGAGCAAGAATACACAATGGGGAAAAGACAGTTACTTCAATAAATGGCACTGGAAAAATTGGACAACTGTATTACTTTTTTTCTAGGAGCCTCCCTGGACTTTCAGAACAAGTTATGGTCATACTCCAGGTTTCCCAAAGAACTGCCTTCTTGTCCTTGGACTGCAATTGAGTCTGCATCATCCATGCTACTTTACTGGACTCCTCAATTTAACTAAAATTTCCTGGAAGACTGGTGTGCCAGGAGTCCCCAGATCTGCCTACAGTTTCCATGGTTTGCTACAAGGTCTCACAGAATTCAGAAAGGCTGTTATACTTGTGGCTGAGGTTTATCACAAGGAAAGTGTAGAGTTTAAAATCAACAATGCAAAAGCACATAGACAAAGTCAAGCAGAAACCAGATGTGAGCTTCATGTAACTTCTCTCAACGATGTTTCATGGATGGTGTTTAATTCTCCTAGCATGTGAGAAAATAGGTACAAAGTTTTGCTAACTAGGGTACATTACACAAGCCTTGGTGTCAACAGTAATGAAGGTATGGAGAACCCACATGACCTTGATGACTCAGTCTCTAGCCATGGCCCCACCCCAAGGGAAAAATGATGCAGCATGGCTCAGGACCCCAGGCAAACAGAAACAGGTATTTACCATAAATCACATTTTTAGCACAGACTATCTAGTTTGGCTCAAGGTCTCAGACATACAAAGTTGCTTATCTGGCAGGATGTTCCAAGGGCTCCGAGGTTATCTCCCAGAAGTTACTCAAGGTCTATTCTTTTCTTTTCAAAGACTTTATTTATTTATTTGACAGAGAGAGAGAGCACAAGTAGGCAGAGAGGCAGGCAGAGAGAGGGGGAAGCAGGCTCACTGCTAAGCAGAGAGCCTGATGCGGGGCTTGATCCCAGGACCCTGAGATCATGACCTGAGCAGAAGGCAGAGGCTTAACCCACTGAGCCACCCAGGCGCCCCAAGGTCTAGTCTTTTCTTTGGAATGTGTAAGATTCAAGCACTCCAAACATGCTAAATTAACCCTTTACTGCATAGCACATCTTGTTTCTTGTTTACTATAAAACACTCAAAGAATAATGCTTCCCAGAGCACATTAGGGGCTTATTGAGTTAAGCTGAATTAATCAAGAAAAATCATTTTAACTGTCCACATGCATAATTTTTCTCCAACATTTTATTTGGTAAAATGTGAAACCTAATACATAATTTTAAAAACAGCACAGTCAATCCATGTAGAACCTTCACCTTTATTTCTCCATCACCAATTACTAATTTACTACCTCACCAAGTTCCCAATATTTGCATTGTCTGTGCCTATGTATGTGCATGTACTAATGTTTGCTAACCCACTGAAGTGAGTTGCAGACTTCACAGCCTTTCACTCCTAAGTACTTAAGCATTTATCTCCAAGAAAAAGAGCATTCTTCTATATAACTACAATACCTAAGACATCTAACATTGAAAGAATAATATTATATATCATGTAATCATGTCCAGGTTCCTATAAATTGTCCTCCAGGGGCGCCTGGGTGGCTCAGTGGGTTAAGCCGCTGCCTTCAGCTCAGGTCATGATCCCAGGTCCTGGGTTCGAGCCCCGCATAGGGCTTTCTGCTCAGCAGGGAGCCTGCTTCCTTCTCTCTCTGCCTGCCTCTCTGCCTACTTGTGATTTCTCTCTGTCAAATAAATAAATAAAAATCTTAAAAAAAAAAAAAAAAAATAGTCTTTAAATAAATAAATAAATAAATAAATAAATAAATAAATTCTCCTCCAAATGCTCTTACAGTGATTTTCTTTGAGCAACAGATCATGTATTAAATCTGGTTAGCTTATCATCTTAACATTTCCTCCACCTTTTGTTTTTCTTCTATGACACTGACATTGACATTTCAAGAAAGGAGGCTGGTTGTCTTGTAGCCTGCACAAAAATATGGATTTATCTGTTTCTTCATGATTCGATGCAGGCTAAACATGTTGGCAGAAATGTTACATCAGTACCATTGTCTACAGCTACATCTCAGGGTATCACATCTGATGCTACATATCAGTTCATCTCATTATTGGGACAAATATCATTTCAATGTCAAAGATCAATGTCAACTGCGATATAAGTTTGATCCCTTTCATAAGGTAGTATCTAACAAATCGCACCATTGTAAAGGTGTTTCCTCCCCCTAGGAAACTGATAAGTAATCTGTGAGGATAGGAGGGAGGTTGGTGGGTATCCTACCCATTGGTTTTAGCAACCACTGATGATCCCATCCTTGTGTATATTCATCACTATACTGGTGGCTATGAAATAGGGCTTTCTAAATCTATTGCTCTTTTCTCATTTATTAACTGGAATTAATCTATAAAGAAGAGTTTTGTCTCATACTCCTTAATTTAACTATCACTATGGACACATGTACTTATAATGTTTCATAATCCATTTACTATCATTATTTTTGTGCTTAAATTAGAAGAAAAGTATGCTTATATAATAAAACTATGAAGATGGCTATAAAACAGTTGATTTCATTTTTAATTGCAGTATAATATACATATGACATTCACAAAAGTGTCCAGATTGATAAATATTCACAAATTGATGATCCTCATGTGACAATCATTTAGACCAAGCAATAGATATTACCATCACCCACAGAGACTCTCCATGTGTCCTTCCAGACACTATTCACCAAGAGGTATCCTGAACTCTAATATAGACCGAGGGTTTTTTTTTAATTATTTTTACACATTATATAAGTGGAATCATACAACATATTCTTTTGTGTCTGTCTTCTCTTCTCAAAATTACATTTGTGAGATTTACCTGAATTACTGTGCATAGCTGTAGATCATTTATTCTTGTTGCTATACAGAAATCCAGAGTGTGACTATATCATAACTTATTTATTCATTTTACTATTAATGACCATTTCAGTAGTTTTAAGCTTGGGGCTATGAACATCTTAGTGTGCGTCTTTTGATGAACAGATATATTCCTTTCTATTGGCTGTATAGCAAAGAGTAGAATCGCTCGATCATAGTGCATGCATATATTCAGCTGTAGTAGATAGTGCCAACAGAGCAACCATTATTTAAAAAGAAAAATTCCATCTACTATGAAACTAAGTGATAAGATATTTCCCATGAACTCCAAAATAAGAGCAGGTGGGGAAAAAAAAAACCAGTAACAGTTACGAGATCCACGCAGTTTTAACTTAAAATGAAATAAATGACCCCAACTATGAATCTATTGTGGGGGCAAAACCATGGAAAATTATGTCAAAATTAGAAAACAAGTAATTTGATTATACCCCCCAGTGGCATGTACCCTAAGGACAAAAACAACTATTAGATGTCTTTGACAGTTTTCATTAATCATTGGAAGTGGGATTGATATTGTTATTCTGAGACTGTTATGAACGGTAATGTGAGATGAAGCAAATGAATAATACTGGCAGAGTCATTGAAAAAATGGGAATTTAGGCAGGGCTGGAAGAAGATTTAGATGTAACTCGATGAGGTTAAGTAAAAACCCTGATTTGGAAGTTTCAATACAAACTCATAATGAATTTTCTTTTAAAAAATATATCAGATCATTCTCCACTGAAAAGGCATATAAAAATGAACAATCCAACGTATAGTCTAGTTCCTACATTATGTTCCCTAAATATAATTTCTCTCTAAAAGAAACCAAAGCTCTTTGAAGAAGTGGTTGATTTCTAACTCTGGAACAGGAAATGTTCATGAGGCTAGAATAAACATTATGACCGAAAAGATTACTACCATGCTATCAAAAGGACTCAGGAACCACTTGAATATGCTTCTGCTGACCTAAGGGGGGACAATTTGAATGACAATTTGGATAATAATTCCAAAAGACTGAAAATCATCCAGTATGTTTAAATCCATGAATTTGTAATGATACTAAAAATTTATTCATTCTACTTCAAGAATGCTTAGGAATTTACCTCAAAATAACCATAATCAATGAGGGAAATTTTCTCCTTATAGAATGATTTTAGTTTATGATTTCAGAATAATAAAGAAGTGATTAAATTAAAAGATCATTATTCTATATCACTTAATGAATTAACTAATGATCATCAATGGTTGCTAGCATTACAAAAGCTAGACAATTCGACATTATTTTTCTCCTGGTGGAAGCACACATCACTATCTACAAAGTTTTGCCAAAACTAACCCTTAATCTGTTTAACCCTTTAGACTAAACTACTAATTTTCATGAAATACAGAGGACAATGCAACAAGTTACAATACACAACATGGACACAATGAGTTCATTACTGGGAAACTATATGACAAAGGACTTAGAGTCTATAACAAAATATAAATAAAAGTGAAAGGAAAGAAAATGGACCAGAAATTCAGATTTAAAAAATACTCAAGAGACCTTGTTTAGGTTCAGTTTTAAATAAACTGCAAATAATAAGCCCTGACTGGCTCTTCAGTGCTATCAAAGAAATTATTGTTGTTTTTAGGAATTATATAATGACAGTATTTTCATTATGTTTAAGAAGGAGAGGCGTGCCTGGGTGGCTTAGTGGGTTAAGCCTCTGTCTTCTGCTCAGGTCATGATCCCAGGGTCCTGGGATTGAGCCCCACATCAGGCTCTCTGCTCAGCGGGGAGCCTGCTTCCCCCTCTCTCTCTGCCTGTCTTTGCCTGCTTGTGATCACTCTCTCTGTGTCAAATAAATTAAAAAATCTTAAAAGAAAAGGAGAGTTCTTGTCTTTTAGAGATATATCCTGTAATATTCACATGTAAAAGTATGATATCTAGAATTTGCTCCCAAAACACCAGGGAGGGGATATGGAGTAGCAGGTAAAAAGTATAGTGCGGTCATAAGATAACAATTAAATCTGGGAGATATGGGGTGCCCTGGTGGTTCAGTCCATTAAGCGTCTGCCTTCAGCTTGGGTCATGATCCCAGGGTCCTGGGGTCAAGTCCCACATCGGGCTCCCTGCTTAGCAGGGAGTCTGCTTCTCCCTCTCCCTCTGTCTGCTGCTCTGCCTACCTGTGCTCTCTCTATCGCTCTGTCAAATAAATAAATAAAATCTTTTTTAAAAATCTTTTAAAAAATCTGGGAGATATATGCATATGGGGGCTTATTATACTGTTCCATTTTTTGGATATGTTTAAAATTCTTTCTAAGAGTTCGAAAATACTAAACTTACATAAAAGTAGTGAGTTTGAGTTGACCCTAAAGAATAGGATGTTTAGTCCCCAGTTTTCATTCTCTATTGTTCTTCCAGGAAAAATAATCTTATGTTTTTAATTTGTCTCATTGTTCTTTTCCCAAGTCTCTGATGTGGGAGGTCACAATAAGGCTTGAGATGAGGACCAAACCAGGCCCTGACTTGTGCCTCCTTTAAAGTCTGAATAACCTAACAAAAGGTTTAGGATGGGAAAAGTTGAGTAGCACTGAGAAAGGGTCTGTGCTATGTGTTTTGCGCTCACCTACGTGACTTCCCACACGCTTGCTAAACAAATGAGAACAATTCGGTTGGGGTCAAAAGTTTGTTGCTGGTCCTTCCTGCCCTAGTACAGCCCATAAATGACTTTCAGGTTTGCTGTATTTGTACTGGCATCAGCCATTTGGCGTCACGAGCAATTCATGGTTGTTTAACTAGACACAGATGTAATATCACTATATATATGGCCTTAATGCTTTGAATAAACTTAGCATTGTTGAACATCCTCCTCAGTGCTCCTCCTGCCCCCATCTCTTTGTCTCTTAATTTCTTTTCACCATCCTCTTACCCTCACGTTCCTGGTCGATTTGTCATGCCGGCCGCCGACACTCTGAATTTGTGAAGTTTCACTTTCAATTTGTTTTCTCACAAAAGAAAACCAATAGTAATTTGACAGAATCTTTCAAGTACTTTTCCTGATTCAGACACCGTCTCAACATCAGAAAGTTCAGAAAGTATCCTTTTTAGGTCTTTTCCTCTATAAACTGGTTCTTTTGGTTCAAGATACACATTCATCATTGGTTCACACGTGGCCACTTGCTTTAGTTATTTTTAACAATGTAATAAGGATTTACAGACTCATTACCCAAAACGAAAACTGGGACCTTGAAGATAATCTACAACTAGTCATGTCTTATCTCAAATTCCTGCCTTCCTCCATACCTGCCCAAAGGAACCATGGTCCTAAATTCCACACTCATCATTCTTCATTGCCTTTTTATACAGTTTACTTGTATCCATTTTAGTTGTTTTCAAGTTAATAAAAAGGATATCCTGCTGGGGCTCCTATGTGGCTCAGTTGGTTGAGCGACTAACTCTTGATTTCAACTCAAGTCATGATCTCAAGGTCCTAAGTTCAAGTCCCACATCAGCCTCTGCACTCAGTGGGAGGGTCTGCTTGGGATTTTCTCTCTCCCTCTCTCTCTCTCTGCCCCTCCCCCTACTCTTGTTCTCTCTCTCTCTCAAACAAATAATAAATAAATCTTAAAATAAAAAGGATATCATACCATAATATATTGGGACCTACCATTTTTGGGTTTTGTTTTTGTTTGTTTTTATTTGACAGAGATCACAGTAGGCAGAGAGGCAGGCAGAGAGAGAGAGAGGGGACCTACTATTTTCACTTAATAGTACATCACCAAGATCTACCCATATTTTAGGGTTACCCTGTAGTTGTTTGTTTTGACTTTGTATGAATAAGCCCCATGGATTTGTTTCTAAAGTTGTTCTGTGATCAAAGATGCTATGAACCACCTTGTATATATCTCTGGTTATACAAGCTTGAGAGTTTCTCTTGGGGATAGTTTGAAGAATGAAACTGCTGAGTGATGAGGGCCGGGGATGCTTCCCCCTTACTTTCCATCTGAAGACCCTTTCCTTTGGAAACACAGCCTCATTCTTGAATCAGGAAGGTGACCCCACTCTGCTTTGGTATGGTTTGTCACTGGCTCTCTTTTCCACCTCTTGTTTTTCCAGCTCCTTAGTAATCTAAGAGATTTGTTTTCACATTTAGTGCTTCAGAATAATTGAAGAAAAAGTACTAGCAAAAACATTCTGAGCTTGGAGGGCTTCAGGCATCTTTAATTGGCACAACTTTTTCAGTCAAAGCAAAGGAAATTAAACTGACTGCTAACTATCTGCATTTCTTTTGGGTGTTGTAATCAAGGAAAAAAAATGACCTCCCTCTCCATATACAGAGACATCAAATCTATTCCAACTTTCATTTTAAAACACAATATTGAAACAAATTTATCTTGATCTTTTTTTTCTGTTGTGTTTACTGTTTCCTCCTGCTTTTTCCTTTTGAGAGGAGGATTTTTAAAATCAGTAACTCTTGGGTAGCTACTGACATTTGTGAATCTCTTAAAGCTAAATTCTTCTCATACTTTATGATATGAGAAAAACTACTTGAGGAAATTAATAATTTGCTCCCTGACTTGAATGAGAAATTGAGTAAGGAATGTAGGCTTTTTCCACCCAATTGCAGAATGTCTATACCATATGCTCACCTTAAGTCAACTACCACCTCGAGAATCAGGTGCTGGCTGGCTGTCGTGGGGGAATTTTTTTTTTTTATTTTAATCAGGGAAAGAGAACATGAGTACTTGAAAATTCATAATATTAACAGTCTAATTAGAGTTTCTTAAATGCTGTTTTAAATTAGGATAATTTTAAATTATTGGATGTGACAACTATATAAACATAAAATGCTTTAATTAGGGACTTGTTTGTGTGAGAAAAAAATCTACTCGAAGCACCAATCTGTCACTCTGCATTAACTTCCAACAGCCACAGATTCCCACTGGACCCTTGAATCTTAGCAATAAGTCTATACCCATCATCCGCTCTCTACATTTTAATCCTCCCTTGTTTGTAGCCAGGTCTCTGCTCTTTAAAGAAAAAACTCAGGGCAACAAATTCAAGTTGAATTCTCATTCAAATTCATAGCAACTCCTAGTGTTTCTGAATTTGCTTAACGTTTTCACTGAGCACAGTTCTGGGCCTTCATAAATATCATGCCATGTTACTGATGAAAAAAAGTTGTGTGAGTAGCTCTGTCTTAAAGGGTGATAAAACTAACAAAAATAAAATCTCAGAGTCTCCCTCAAGTACTTATTAACTTTTTAGAATCACTTTCTCCTTTCAGAGTCTGATGAAAGCTAAGAGCTCTTTCCCATCATCACAGAAAAAAAAAAAATCTATAATCACAAAAATGTTTGCATATAAATTCAGAGAATTTATGCAGCTCCTGATGGCCACAACTATCTGACATCTTTTAATTCAGATTCCAACTCTGGTGAGATAAAATATTCATTAATCAGTCCCAATGTGTAGAATACCTATTATGTACCTGACACTGTTCCAGACAGTGCGAGTATAGTGGAGGAAACGGCTTGGCCTTGTCCTCATGAGACACACAATCTCATGGAGGTAACAGTTATTAACTGAATGACCATACCAACAAATGTTGAGTAGGAGTTTTGTGAGATGTACAAAAGAAGAAGGACTGAGTCCTATCAGAGCCAACAGATGGGGATTTGGCCAGATCAGGGAGCTTTTAGAAAAATTCCCTGAGGCTGGGACAACATGCTAAGGTCCGAGTTAACAGGTGGAGGGATGGAAAGGACACTTGAAGGAGAGGAACAGCAGATGCAAAGGCCCTGTAGTAAGAGGGAACATGGTATGTAAGAGTGGCCAATCACAGAGAGACCTGGAGAGTGAGGCCAAAGACAGGGTTGAAAAGATAGGCAAGGAAAAACCATGCAGGTCTTTACTGTTATGTTTGAAGACATTTTTTTCTTTATTTTAGAGCAATAGGAAGTCATTAGACGTTCTAAACTGCAAGGTAGGCAACATAATTGGTTTTAAATACTGGAAGGTTCATTTTGCATGCAATGTGGAGAGTAGATTGGCAGAGGACCACAATGGATGCTGAAAGATCAGTGAGGAGGTCATTGCAGGAGTCTAGAGAGAGCAACACTAGATAAGGATAATGACTGCAGGGATGAACGTAGTGGGACTCAAGAGACATTTAGTTGAGATAATTAACAGGATGCCACAAAACACTGGATCTTTCATCACATGCCAATACATTGAACAACGTCAGCCACATGCTATGCTGGTGCTCCACAAATACATATTGGGTGAATAAATGAATGAATGAATGGGGAGAACATAAGAAAACATAAAAATATAAATAGATCAAAGATTTTTATGTAGTCATAATCACTGAAAGAATGTGGGGTACAGAAGTTGCTAAGGTGGAAATAGTTAAGTACTAACATAATCTGTGAAAGAAGAATTCTAGTTAATTTGACCCTGAATGAGGGGAAGATGGTATGGAAGGATCCTGTTTGACTTGTACAAGTTCTATAAAGTGACAATGAGTGGGTAAATCACTGAGAGCAGAAGTCAGATGAAAAACAATGAGAGAGATTCACTTTTGCTTGATATCAACCTTCTGCGAATGTGTAATTGCCTCAGGATGTGCCAAATCAATAAGGATTTGGGATGAAGATTTGCTAGAACATAGCAGCTTTAATAGCCAGTCCCATGCACCTCCCAACAGTCCCCAGATCACTCAATTTGGTAAGTTCTTTTATTTCAAACACCAGAAAAGCAGACTGTTGTACGGAAATGCCCATATTTCAGATATTTTAGAAAACTAGCAATCAATGTGGGAATAAGACTCTTGCGTTTCATGACTGACACAGCCATGGCCACTGGAGTCCAACCTGGGAGATCCTTAATAAATCGCTGTGGATATTGGCTCTTTATAAACCCAAATCATTCACCTTGATTCCACCACATGGAAACAGCATGTGCACGAAGAAACAGGACAAGCTCTACATTTCTGTTTCCCAACCTGACTGTATAGAAAAATTCCCATAAGATTCTGCTCCATTAATAAGAATGCAAATGAATGCACACATAAGGGAGATTCATTTTCACTTCTAGATTCTGTGTGCATTGAACAATTTGGATCTTTATTACCTTTGACTCTAGCTCTTAGACGAAAAGTTAAATTAATGGCCACATTTGCTGTATATTTTGAAACCCATCTTTCAAATTTTTAGAAAGGGGATGGATTATGTGCAGGCTTCAACCTTTCAATAGAGCTTTCTATCGGAAGCTGCTGTTTAGTGAAGATTACAGGTTTAAGGACAGTCTCATCAATAAAGCTAGAGGTACAAAAGAGCCTCTGAATGTTTCAGAAGAGGAGTAAGGGATTCAGCAACCACTGAACATTTTCACGGAGAGGGGGTATCTCTAATATTAGGATGAGAAATACATTGTAACCAGCTTTTCCTGCATCACCATCCAGCCTTGGGTTTCTTAACAGTTCTGTGAATAGGTGCTGTTTCTAATTTCCCCTACAGTCTTGTGATTTATGGGGTATGACTTGGTAACTAACTATGTGGCTGGAGAAAAAATATAGAAATTGAAATTTCTGAATAAAGATGAATGTAAGGCATTACTTTGAACAAATAAGTGAAAGGAGGGGCTCTGACAAATTTTCTGTCATCATCTCTGACCACTGATGGCTTGATTAAAGTAGTTGGCTTGAAATTGTACTAAATAAAACTTTACTGTCCCAACTAGTTGGAGATTTCCTGAGCTAAGTTTCTTCAGAAATATAGTGCCAACTCTTAGCACCCAGACAGCACCCACTGCCACCACTTCCCCCATCTTCACAAATGACTTCATCCTCAAAATTGGTCCAACCCCATTTACAGCAAATGTTTGAAACATTCCTTCATTCATCCACCACAAAGATGTCTAACTCCAAATATATGATGGATGCTGTGTCAAAGACGGGTGCTAATAAATGGCTCTACTTAGATAAGAGGAAGACTAAAATTATCATTTTTATATACCCAACTCTTAATTATCCACATTAATAAAGGAATCAAGGAAATAAATAGTCCAAAATAAAGGATAATGCAAAAGCAATTTATATTTGGCTTCAGTATTCATTATGTGATTTTGAGGGTAAGCAAATTAACTTTCTAATTATGACTTGGCTTTTCAAAATGAGTTTGTATTCTCAACTGGCTTATGTTGAAACCCAGCTAGTTGTATGCTAGAAGCCAAGAGAATTTGACCTGGAATTTGTAATTTTCAGCAAATGACTCATGCATATAATCAAAAGTTGATTTGTTCTGCCATTTAGAGAAGGTCTGTATCATTCCAATAGTCTCTGGAGAACAATGGTGTAATGTAAATTGCATAGATACAGTACCAGCCATAACAGACTTCAAGACAAGATTACCAGAGATAGTCATTTCAAGAGGAAGACACAACAATACTAAATGTACATCTAATAGTATAACCCCAAAATATGTAAAGCAAAAAGTTTTCAAAACTGAAAGAAGAAAATAGACAAATATTCAGTCATCGTTGGAGAATTTATCACACTTTGTCTCAGTAAGTGAGAGAATAAGCAGACAAATTACTAAGGATATTAAAATTTTGAATACCTATAAAACAACCAGATGTAATTGAAATTATGGGAGACTACAATTCAACAACAGCAGAATACATGTTTCTTTTGTGTTCTTACAGAACATTTATCCAAGCTTGACTTCTAGATCCCTTCCTAACATATAATCTAAGGTAAGTCACTTTGCTTCCCTAAACTTCCATTTTCTTTGTTATACAGAATTGCTGGGGAGATTAACAGAGAAATATAAATTAAAACACAATGTAAAAATGAAAAGTGCCATATTCATAACAGTTACCAAAGCAATACAGAATTGAGAATGTCTAAATGGGAAGACCTTAGACTACAACAGGTTGAAAGAGTATATTAGGGAATTTGTTTCAGTGCTGACATTCACATATGTCAGTGCCATATTGTATAACTTAGCATGTAAGTTTCTTGAGAGTGGTTGAGGATGGAAATAATGGGCCATTTTACAAATGCTGCTTTTCGTACCTCCATTTGCCTTCATGAAACAATCAGATAGTATTTCAGATTAATTGTCTTTTTCATTTTCACCAGTTTACATCTACTTAGCTACTACCATTTGTTGAAATAAACACAAAAAAAGTCAAATGCCTTCATATCACAGGTTCTTGCATTCTAAAAATCTAGAAAAGACAATACTGTTAGAGTCTAAACTGAGTTAGCTTGGACAATAAATATGAAAAGTTCTTTCTTGATATTTTTCTTTATTTTAATCTTTAATAAGTAAGTAATTACTCTCTAAAAGTGTATCTGTATTCCAAATCAATTATATGCAGGGAACTATTGTGAGAACAGAATGAGATGATATGAGACAGAACTAAGGATCCCATAGTACTCTACTCAGTATGCAAGAGATCGTTATTGTTTTTCTTCTGAGTTATTGAGGGTCTATTTGATCAGCCCCTCTCTTCAACACACATGCACACACAAAAATGCTTTGTAGAGAGGGAGCCACACAAAGTAGAAAATGTCCAGAAATGACTGAATAGAATAAAGGTTAAGGGGATGACATCAAGAAGTCCTAGAAGTGGACATTGTAGACAAGTTACTGTAATTACTCAACTCATTCTATTTGATCTCAAAAACCAAATACCAAAATTATTTGACTAAATGAGCAGCCAAATTTGATCAAGGTAGAGATACAGTCTACAAGATACTGAAGAGGAATAACTGGAAGGGGAACAGCTGCCAAAGCAGAACAAGGCTAAAACAATGGCTCAGGGTTTACTCAGAGTGTCTGAGCACCTAGCAGGCCCAACACAGTGGTGGAATCACAAGGGGTCCTCAAGAAATATTCATGTGTTTGTATTACAATCAAAACCTTCTCAGAGTCAATTTGCTCTCCCTAGGCAATCAATGTTCTAGCAAAGTTAGGAGAGTTTTATCACTCTCAGTAATGTAAAGTTGTTGCCTAAGAGCTGATGTTAAAGCAAGTTCTACTTTGATCATTTGTAAAACATGATGGGCTTGAGGGGGCTTTAAGATGGATAGGACACTTACTTCAAAGAACTCTGATGATCTTCCTAAACTTCTACGAGTCTCACATAAACATAATCTCTGTCCTCACCCAATAAACTATATTTGTAGCAGTAGTTAAAAGTAAGTATATGCATAAAGAAATCATACCTGATTTATATGTTCAAATACAATTGTGACACTTAACATCTTTATGATGATTTATAATTTATAGATTTCTTACTATTATAACTTCTTACCTTTCACTATGTTCTTATTTCCCAATTTTGTACACAAAGCATACACCAAAAGAGACCTGATTATTCCCAAAATACGTATGTAAAAGTGAGGCTGAGTGACTCAATGGAGGCAGTTCTTCTCAAAATTTTATGACAGAAACATCCCTAAAGTCAGAGGAAGATCAACCCTCAGAGTCTTGGAGTTAAAAGCAGTCTAACAAGCTAAAAATTATCCTTCAGGTCTCTTATTTTATCTTTATATTTTCTCCCAACTTCTGGATCTGAGTAGAATGTAGGAGTGGAAGCAGGTCCACTGCAATAACCAGGCAAAAATAAATAAATAAAAGCAGGCTATTGTCCCCATTGCAAAATCATATTATTAAAGATATTAGATACGTATTGAAGCAAAGAAGACTAAATGAATTTAATACAACAAAGGATAGAGTCCTTCCTATATGAGCTAATATTGATGTCTATTTCTACCTTGAAGTCACTTGCTGAGATTAAGTATTGATTATGAATTGGGCTTGCTTTTGAAGAGAGAGCCTTTAGGAAAGGGGAAAAAAAAAAAACAAGCAAAGGTTTTCATGACACTCCATGGGCTGGCATATTGACTTTGAATCTAGAGGATCTCAAGACTATGTCTCAGTTTTCTCAGTGACAAAATTACTGAGTCATGGGGTATCTTGGGAGGTAGCAGAGCTCAGATTAAAAAAGCAAAGTAAAAGCACCCACAGCATCTTGTGCTTTAGAAATAAAATTCTACTAGAAGGAGAAACCTACAACAAACATTCAACAAGTCTTGTTCTTCAGACATTAAGAAGCAAAGGAAAACAGATTATAACCAAAGCACCCAGACAGTGTTAAGCCAGACCTGGCTAAATTGAAATTGCTCGCCCATCATCCCTTCTAGGAAAATAAAATCAATTTTAGATTTATTTTTCTTTAATATGTGATGTCCTGTATTTAACAAAAAAAAAAAAATTTTTTTCAGGAGACATGTGAATAGGTAAGGAATGTGACTGACAGTTAAGAGAAAACATAAACATTACAAGCAAACCCAGAGTTGATACACATATCAGTTTTAAGGAAAGGATTTTAAACTTAAACATGTTAAAAAAAAAAAACAAAAACAGAGAAACAATGATTAAAATGAATGAAAACACAGACCATTTCAATAGACAATTGGAATCTGTAAAAAAAAAAAAAAGAATCAAATACACAATCTAGAACTGAGAAATGGAATATAAAAATTAAAAAATCATTAGACATGTTAACAGCAGATTTGACAAAGCAGGAAACAGGATTAGTAAACTCAAAGACAAATCACTAAAAAATATTCAAATTAAAACACAAAATTTTAAAAAGGAAAAAATAGAACAGAGGGTAAGAGACATACAGAACACAAATGGTCTGACATATATATAATTGGAGTCCCCAAAGGAAAGGAGAAAGTAAAGAAACTGAAGTAGTAGTTACAGAGATGATGACTGAAAATTTCCAAAACTGATAAAAATATAAAACCAACAGATTTCACGTGTCAGGAACACTAAGTGGGATAAATACAAAGGAAATCACACCTAGGCATATCATAGTATAACTGAAGAAGACCAAAGATAAATTTAGGTTTTATTAAGTAAACTATGCCCAGCATGCAGCTTGAACTCACAACCCTGATATCAATAGGCAAATGCTCTATCCATTAAGCTAGTCAGTCACCCCACCAAAGATAAATTTTAAAGATGTGAGAGAAAAAAATGATACAACACACTGAAATAATAAAATAATTTTGTGACTGATTTTTCAACAGAAACTTGGAAGCAAGAAGACAATAAAACGATGCCTTTAAGATGCTACAGGAAGGGGCACCTGGGTGGCTCAGTCGTTAAGTGTCTGCCTTTGACTCAGGTCATGATCCCAAGATCCTGGGATTGAGCCCCACATTGGGCCCCTGCTCAGTGGAAAGACTGCTTCTCCCTCTTCCACTCCCCCTGCTTATATTCCCTCTCTTGCTGTCTCTCTCTCTCTCAAAAAAATAAATAAAATCTTAAAAAAAAAAAAGAAAGAAAAAAAAAGGCAGGAATCTGCAATCATGACCCATGGGCCAAATCTGGCTAGCAACTTGTTCTTATAAATTAATGTTTACTGACACACAGCCTTGCCTATTTGGTTAAGTTTTATCTGTGGCATCTTTTATATGACATTTGCAGGGTTAAGTAGTTTCTACAGAAATCATATGACCCTCAAAGCTAAAAATATTTACCATACAGCTCTTTTTAGAAAAAGTTTGCATACCCCTACATAAAATAACAATTAAGGAAAGATGCTTAACTCAAGAGCTAACAGGGAAGATAAAATGGAACAAAAATATTGGATTACCATCAAAGAGGCAGGAAAGAAACAATACAGAAACAAAGATCATCCTCAATGGGGAAAAGCTGACAGCCTTCCCTTTGAGATCAGGAACACAACAAGGATGCCCATTCTCACCACTCTTGTTCAACACAGTACCAGAAGTCCTAATAACACTAATCAGACAACAAAAAGAAATAAAAGGTACTCAAATTGGCAATGAAGAAGTCAAAACTCTCTCTCTTCACAGATGACATGATACTTTATATGGAAAATCCAAAAGACTCGACCCCCAAACTGCTAGAACTCATAAAGCAATTCGGTAATATGGAAACATACAAAATCTATGTACAGAAATCAGTTGCTTTCTTATACAATAAGAAATACTTGTGAACTCTCTGTCAAATAAATAGATAAAATCTTTTAAAAAAATAAAGGATAAAAGACTTACATTAAATATAAGAAAACAGATCATTTGAAAGGATGGAGAAAGACTTACCATGCAGGCACATACCAAAAGAAAGCCAATAAGCTGATAGTAATATGTGATGACGTCCCAAAGAAGCCTAACCCTGAGGCTTGGGTGAGCTTCCTGGATTGGTAATACATTATACATGATGTCTCATATCAGTTCTAGGAAGTACTGCATCCTGACTTCACAGGTAGAAGAAAAGAGAAGCTCCACATCTAGAACCTCCCTGGTCTCTGCCCTATGCGTCTCTTCTGTCTAATTCTAATCTATTTATGGTAATAAAACATAATCATGAGTATAGCAGCTTTCAGTGAGGTCTGTGAGTCTTTATTGCAAATTATTGAGCTGAAGAGGGGTTTGGGAAACCCACAAACTTGCACTTGGTGTTGGAAATTGAGGGCGATCTTAGGAACTGTGCTCCCTAAACGCTGTAGTTAACCTAAACTCCTCAGACAAGAGTATGTTTTGACCGATTTTGCTACTGTTCTACTCCCAATTCTTAGTGAAAGTCAGGCAAAATTAGAGATGTCACATAGCATGGTTTCATAGCATGGTTTCATCATTTATCCTTCCATTTTTTTCTATTGCTCCAGACATGATTTACAATATTACCATCAAATTGTATGCTCTGTTTCAATCTGGATCCCTATGATTTTTATGGATAATAGGAAAACTTCCCCAAAGGAAGAAAAAAAAAAAAAAAAACAGAAAACTGAAACTTTCCATGGTTCTCCAGGTCCCTACAATATTGACATACACAGCTGATACAACTCCTTTCCCTCCCAGACCTTGGGCTGTATTTAGACCATCCTTTGCTTGTTCAGGCATCTGTAACTTTATGTACATAATTCCTTTACCTGGAGGATCTCCTTCCATCTCCTCTTTCTTGTCAATGCCAACCTCCTTCAGCAACACAACTCAAGTCACTGCTTCTCCATCAAGTTCTGTCAGTGATGGCTCTGACCTCATCAGGTTGATGGGGACATTCAATGAGGTGATATTTAGAAAGTACTCAAGACATTACCTGACACACGTTAGCATTAGCTGCTGTCACTATTACTATTACACCAACTATCGCTATAATATTCTCCCTATTTTATTCACTGTGTCTACAATTAAGCCTTTAATTGAATCTGTAAAAATTATTCTTTATTTTATGCCCATTAGCTTTTGGATTCTTATGGCCTGAGGACAGGATCTTTGTCCATTACTTCCCATATGATGGTAGAGAAATTCAGGCTCAAAGTAACTGCTAGATCTTTTTAACTTAATAATAAATTCTGAGAACACTGGAAGGGACAACACATAATCTAGATATTCAGATAAGGGGCATATTGGAACCCCTACAATGTGTTGGTGTGTATCATTTATCCCCTTAGGTCTTATGTTTCCCAGTTCTACATAGATTTTGGATTTACGGTCATGAAAATTTGTACCTGTCACTGGAATGTAAGAAGTATAAAGAAGTAATGGGCATCAACTTCTCCACTTCATGCTCAGTCTCATTATAAAAGACATCACTGGTGTTAACCAATACCAAGTTCTCCTCTAGTCCTTCAGCACATGGAAGAATAGATTTCCCTGCATTTGAAAGCTATATTGTGACTCTCCATGCTTTCTTCCCTCTCTAAGATTGGCAACATTACAAATGGTAGAACCAACCAGTGCCCAAGACCTAGGGATTAATTTGTTACACCATATGCCTAGTCTTGTCTAGCTGCTACACTAAGTGAAAAACATTAAGAGCAACATCAAATTTACTCACTCTTTTGCAGGCACTAGTTTGTTGTACCACAATTCTTAAAGCACCAAAGAACCAGCGAGTTTATTGGTCCCTCTACAGTCTAGTTGTAGTTTCATTTTGCTTTTATAAATATTTTTTATTATATAAAGATATTCCAACAAGAATAAAGATTTACAAAATTGTACAGTTAACACCCAAGCACCCACCATCTAGATTCCACAATTACCATTTTGCAACATTTGCTTTATCACATATCTCTTCATCTGTCCATCCCTCTTTCCTTCCATCAATTTATCTTTTACTTCTTGATGCATTTCAAAGTAAGTTATGGATATCAGTGTATTATATCTGCTTTATTGCTTTCCCCATTCCCACACTTCCCACATGAAAAACAATGTCCCCAGATCAAATATCGAGGAAGTAATGAGTGGAGTTTATCAACAAATATCCATTATTGAACACAAACTCTGTGCTATGTACCTCAGATATAAACAGATGAACTTCACGGCCAGAACTGCATGGTCTCCAGCACTTCCCAACACTAAAGTGCTCTCAGTGACCTGTACTTTAGGGCAGGGAAGATGCTGAGCTGTCCTTTTGTACCATCTTTTGTTCTTTCACAATTGGTTGTAGAAAGTGCAGTCCTCAGCTTCAGACACTGAAACCCAATGAATCAAACATAATGAGTCTGACATGTCATTGAATAAAACCCAGGAAAAATGCTGTGGGTTCCACACCATTGCCTCTATTAAAGTCATATCCTAGATTTTTATTATTTTGTTGCTATAGACATTTTAACAGATTATTGGACACTGTGTTTCTTTGTGCTTTTCCTATTTTCTCAGGACTCACTGATAAGATATCTTTCTTAAAGATATCTACCAAAAAAATATAGGTCATGAAGAGTGATAAGAATCACTTACATATTTTAACATAACACTGAATGAAGACTTGTGTAATATTACCAGCACTATTATATAAATTCCATTTTTATCCTCCCCTTAACCCTATTAGGTATATAAGGTGAGTATAGTTATTCTTGTTATCATCTTACAGGTAAGAAATGGAACCTTAGAGATAATGAGCCTCATATGTCATAAATGGTAGATTAGGGGTTCAAACCCCAAGCTTTTGGCTCCAAATCCCATCACTTTCTCTCTGCATTTGCTGTAAGAATAAAACACAATATTGCTTGGGACAACAAATAGTTTAATGTTATATGAAATATATAGTTTTGACACATTGACTCAAAGTGTAAAATATACATTCCATTCAATATGCATTTTGTCTCTGCATGTGGATGTATATATGTGAACATAAATACGTACAGGGAAAGAAACAAAGAGAAATCATGTGGGGAGTTCTTTTCATGTGGTCAAATTTGGGGCTGAGGGCTTTTTAAATAGTCTTATTTAATACTCTGAGAGCTCTTATAAGTATCAGTATTCCTAATGTACAAAGAAAACTGAGGCTCAAAGCAATTAGGTAATGTGCCCATGTAATATCGGTACTATGTAGGCAAATGCTCAGAATCGTCTGGCTAGAAAGCATGCTCTTGAGCATGACATAATAAAGAATGAATAATTTGAATAAGGAGCTAAAAGAAAATTGGATAAATATGAAATTAATAGTTTTTTTGCAAAAATAAAAACCTGTTAAATTCAGTTTTTAAAAAAATACATGGGGCTTGCCTTTATAATCATCATTTGTTCATCTATTTATTTATGCCAGAAACATGCTCCATGCTGGGGATGGTGTAATGAATAATGAATAATGTAATGATGGTCCCCCCCAACCTTGAGGAGCTTGAACTGTAGGAAGGAATGCTAACAACACCACCAAAAACCCAAACTGAACTAAATTTCTCTCCAGACCTGTTCTGTATAGTCTTTCTCATTGCAATTGTTTCCAGATGCTCTTGCCAAAGTTTTGGAGTCCCCTTTGACTCATTTCTTTCCTTTGCCTTACATCCAATTTTTCCACAATTCCTGCTAGCTCTACCTTCAAAATATATCCAGAATCCAAATATTTCTTACTGAGTCCACCGCTATGACCCCAAAGTCACAATAATCTCCCAGCTGGATTACTGCCATATGCTTTTCACTAGTTATGTCCTTCCCTCCCTGCAGTCCCTGCAGTGCTTAACACGGTGAAGTAATCCCATTAAAACCATGAGTCAGATTATTCCATTCATCTGCTCAAAACTGGTGGCTCACAATTTCTCTCAAGTCCTCAACTCAATAAACACATGGACAAAGTATCTAAATAGTCATTTCTCCGAGGAAGATGTACAGATGGCTAATGAGCATATGAAAGGATGCTCAACATCATCAGTTACCAGGGAAGTGCAAGTCAAAACCACACAAGATACAATTTCACACCTACTGGATGGCTGGAACCAAAAAAGACAGAAAACCAGAAGTGCTGGTGAGAATTTGGAAAATCAGAGACTTCATTCACTGCTGGTGGGAATGTAAAATGGTATAGCTACTGTGAAAAACAGTCTAGTAGCTTCTCGAGGGTTAAACATAGAGTCACCATATGACTCAGCTATTCCACTCCTACATATATACACAAGAAAAATGAAAACATACATCCACATGAAAACTTGAACATGAATATCCATAGCAGCATCTTTCACAAAAGCCAAAATGTGAGAACAACCCAAAGGCTATTAACTGATGAATAGTTACATAAAATGTGATATATACATACAATAGAATATTATTTTCCCATAAAAGGAAACAAAGCACTCATCCATGCTACAACATGGATAAACCTTAAAACACTATGCTAAGTTAAAGAAGCTAGTCACAAAAGCCAATGTACTATATGCTTCTATTTATATGAAATGTCCAGAATAGGGAAATCTATAGAAACAGGGCTGGGGAGGTTGTTGGGGAAAGGAGAGTATTATTAAGGGGCATGGGATTTCTTCATGAGATGATGACAATATTCTAAAATTGATCATGATAACGACGGCTCAACTTGGTAAATACACTAACAACCGTTGAATTATAAACTTAAGGAGTGTTGATTCTATGGTAGGTAAACTATGTTTCAATGAAGTAGTGAAATTGTGTGTGTGTGTGTGTGTGTGTGTGTGTGTGCGCGCGCGCGTGCATACATGCACACACATGCACGAAGTCCTTAAAATGGCTTCTGAGGTCCTAGGTCATCTGATTGCCACCTCTCCCACTATTCTCCAATCTAGCTTATATTTTCTTTCTCCTCTTCACTAAACAGTAACCATATAGGTCTTCTTGGTCTCCCTAGGATATATCAGGTATGTTTTGTCCTTGAGAACTTTGTGCTGGCTGTTCTCAGTCTCTAGAATGCCTTTCTCCAACAACATGGACATGCTCACTCCTTCTCTTCCTTCAAATCTTTGCTCAAATGTCAACTTGTGAGTGAGACAATCACCCCATTTAAAGTGCAATCCACTCCAAGCACAACAAATTCCTCTCATTCTGCTCTGCTTTTTTCCCCGGGAGCATTACCTTTTGCAGGAAAGTCTTTGGATACTCACCCACACCTGCTTCTCCTCTCCTTTCAAGCATGTAACAGCACTTAGCTTCCTTGCCTAACCCATATAAATATGATTAGCTCTGGCTAATGGATTGTCAGCAGAATGGACATGTGCCATTTCTGTGCTAAGGAATTCAACTGCCAGTTTTGGCTTTTGGTGATCTCTTCCACAGTTGGGACAATCATGAAGGTGAGTACATTCTGAGTCCAAGGGGTGGAAGATCCAAACATCCCAGATTGTAGATCCACTGCACTAAAGAGAGCTTCCCCAGAGAGTCATCTAGACCCACAGCATATCTTTAATGTGTAAAAAATGTTGTCATGCTAAGGCACTGAAATTATGGGCTTGCTACCACTGTATAACTTAGTCTCTCCTAAATAATAGACCTTCTAATGTTAATTCCTTATTTATTTTCATTTTTATCTCAGTTTTTTTAGGGTTGTTGATGGTTTTGGTTTGGTTTGGTTTGGTTTGTTTTTTTTTATTCCCCATCCCCTCCCACAAGAATGTGAGGGCATAAGGACAGAACGTTGTATCTGTTGTATCACTCTTATACCTCTAGCCCCTGAAATATTATCTAACATATAAGATGTGGCCAATAGATATTTGCTGAATGAACAGAATGAACGAATATGCAATTATGTAAAATACAAGTGTTATGGAAAGGATTACCAAGGATCATTAACAGAGTGACTTCATCAGTGAGTTAGAAAAGTACCTTCTGATGAAATAACTCTTTTTTAATATTTGATTTATTTATTTGGTGGGGGGGAGCACGATCAGGGAGAGGATTAGAAAGAAACAGAGAGCTGAGCAGGGATCTGGATGTCACATGGGGCTCAACATGACCTGAGCCAAAGGTAGATGCTTAACTGACTGAACCACCCGGGTGCCCCAATGAAATGACTTTTAAGCAAGGCTCTGAGCAGTTACAACTCTGGCCAGTGCTAGAAAGGTGTTACATCCTGTCATGAGAGCATATATAATGTGAGGATCTGATCTCATTAGGGGAAATAACAGTGTAACAACAGCTGCTGGTTGGAGGGAAGCAGAAATAAAATTAGAGCATTATCAAACCATTCCAAACACCTACAAATCCAACAGGAGATTGAAGAGAAGAAGAGCAGCAATTGTAGAAACAACAAACACTTTCTGAAATGTAGGAGCTGTGGAGAAGTGAATCCAAAGTGATGGGAAGATAGACTGTGTGGGGAGGGGCCAGCTCCCAACAAACAGTGGGCAACAAGAGCACAAGATCAGAACTTATAGAAGTCTGCTTCACTGAAGGACATCGCTCCAGAGGCTAAGCGGGGGTGGAGCCCTCACGGGGACAGCATGGTCTCAGGTCCCACGAGATCACAGAAGGACCGGGGTTATCTCAGTGTAGCAGAGCTCACAATTATTAGAACGGGGAAGCCAGCTACAGAGACAGAGCAGAGGAGTGAGCTCTCAGCTCGGGGTTACCTTAAACTGTGATCTGTGGCACAGTCAGGCCACTGCTCTTTGAGCAGGGAACCCACAAGTGGCAGATCCGGGGAGACCCCCCTGGAAGAACAGCAGGGATCTGCTGGGTTTGGAGACTCTAAACGGGGCTGTGTGCCAGAGATAGAAGCATTCAGTCACAGGCCAGGTGAGCTTGGAGTGCAGCCAGAGGCCAAAAAGATGGGAGTGATTGAGCACTTCTCTCCAAGAAGCACTGAGGAGTGGGGCCCTGAGTTCTTGGCTCATCCAGGCCAGAGACTGAGAGGCTGCCATTTTCACTCCTGTCCTCCAGAGCTCTATGGAAAGTGTTCAGGGAACAAAAGCTCCTGAGAACAAACCCAAGCAGATTACTTAGCCTGGCCCCTGGCAAGGGCAGTGCAGTTCTGCCTCGCACAATGACACTTGAGAATCACTACAACAGGTCCCTACCCCAGAATATCAGCAAGAACAACCAGTCAAGACCAAACTTACTGATCAAGGAGAACAGCGGAATTCCAGAGGAGGGGAAAGCAAAGCATGGAATTCATGGCTGTCTCCCCATGATTCATTAGTCTTGCAAAGTTAAATTTTTTTAATTTTATTTTTTTCTTATTCTAATTTTTTAAAATGTTACTCTTTCCTCTTTTAACATTTTTTAACTAGTTTATCTTAACAGTATCTTTCTATAAAAAAATCTTTTTGAACCTTCATTATTATACTCATATTTTATCCTTCATTGTATCTAACTTTTTTTTTGTATACACGTAGTTTTTTCTTCTAAAAAAATTTGGGGGTGCCTGGGTGGCTCAGTGGGTTGGGCCTCTGCCTTCGGCTCGGGTCATGATCTAGGGGTCCTGGGATTGAGCCCCATGTTGAGCTCTCTGTTTGGCAGGGAGCCTGCTTCCCCCACTCTCTCTCTGCCTGCCTCTCTGCCTACTTGTGGTATATATATATGTATATATATATATATATATATATATATATATATATATATATGTCAAATAAATAAATAAAATCTTAAAAAAATATTGGGGGGGGATACAACTTCTTCTAATAGATCAAAATATACCCTAAATCTAGTACAGGATTTATTCTAGTCTTCAGCCTGAGCAAATTCTCCCCACTTTCTTTTTCTTTCTTTTCCCAACCAACTTATCTTATCAACTCCTTTTTTAGAATTTTTTTAAAATTTTCATCTTTACAGTCATATTCCATCCCTTCTTCATGTTTACCCTTATGTGTGTGTGTGTGTGTGTGTGTGTGTGTATGTGTGTGTGTGTGTGTGTTTCTTCTGTAAAATTTTGGGAGGTGATTTCTTCTAAGAGAACAAAATACTCCCAAAATCAAGTGGGGTGGCTCTGTTCTATTCACCGTCTAATATATATATATTCTTTTTTCTTTTCTTTTTCTTTTTTTTTTTTTACTTCTTTTTACCCCCTTTGTTCTCCCCACGATTTGAGGTTTCTTCTGATTTGGTTAATGCACGTTTTTCTGGGGTCTTTGCCACCCTTTTAGTAATTTATTATCTCATTCATATATTCTTATCTGGATAAAATGACAAAGCGGAAAAACTCACCACAAAAATAAATAAATAAATAAAAAAGAACAAGAGGCAGTACCAATGGCTAGGGACCTAATCAATATGGACGTTGGTAATATGTCAGATCTATAGTTCAGAATGACCATTCTCAAGGTGCTAGCTGGGCTCAAAAAAGGCACAGAAGATATTAGGGAAATCCTGTCTGGAGAAATAAAATCCCTTTCTGGAGAAATAAAAGAACTAAAATCTAACCAAACTGAAAACAAAAAAGCTAATAATGAGGTGCAATTAAAAAAAAAAGAAATGGAGGCTCTTACTGCTAGGATAAATGAGGCAGAAGAGAGAATTAGTGATATAGAAGACCAAATGACAGAGAATAAAGAAGCTGAACAAATGAAAGACAAACAACTACTGTATCACAATGGAAGAATTCAAGAGATAAGTGATACCATAAGACAAAATAATATTAGAATAATTGGGATTCCAGGAGAAGAAGGAGGGGGTGCAGAGGTATATTGGAGCAAATTATTGTAGAGAATTTTCCTAATATGGCAAAGCGAACAAGCATCAAAATGCAGTAGGTGCAGAGAACACCCCTCAAAATCAATAAGAATAGGTACACACCCTGTCATCTAATAGCAAAACTTACAAGTCTTAGTGACAAAGAGAAAATCCTGAAAGCAGCCTGGGAAAAGAAGTCTGTAACATACAATGGTAAAAATATTAGATTGGCACCAGACTTATCCACAGAGACCTGGCAGGCCAGAAAGAGCTGGCATGATATATTCAGAGCACTAAATGAGCAAAACATGCAGCCAAGAATACTATGTCCAGCTAGACTATCATTGAAAATACAAGGAGAGATAAAAAGCTTCCAGGACAAACAAAAACTAAAAGAATTTGTAAATACCAAATCAGCTCCACAGGAAATATTGAAAGGGGTCCTCTAAGCAAAGAGAGACCCTAAAAGTAATAGACCAGAAAGGAACAGAGACAATACACAGTTTAACACTCACCTTACAGGCAATACAATGGCACTAAATTCATATCTCTCAATAGTTACCCTGAATGTAAATGGGCTAAATGCCCCAATCAAAAGACACAGGGTATCAGAATGGATTAAAAAAAAAACAAAACCCATGAATATGCTGTCTGCAGGAAACTCATTTTAGACCCAAAGATACCTCCAGATTTAATGTGAGGGGGTGGAAAACAATTTACCATGCTAATGTACATCAAAAGAAAGCTGGGGTGGCAATGTTTATATCAGATAAATTAGATTTTAAGCCAAAGACTATAATAAGAGCTGAGGAAGGACACTATATCATACTCAAAGGGTCTGTCCAACAAGAAGATCTAACAATTTTAAATATCTATGCCCCTAACTTGGGAGCAGCCAACTATATAAACCAATTAATAACAAAATCAAAGAAACACATCAAAAATAATACAAAAATAGTAGGGGATTTTAACACCCCTCTCACTGAAATAGACAGATCATCCAAGCAAAAGATCAACAAAGAAATAAAGGCTTTAAATGACACACTGGACCAGATGGACATCATAGACATATTCAGAACCTTCCTACCCAAAGCAACAGAATATACATTCTTCTGTAGTGCTCTTGGAACATTCTCCAGAATAGATCACATTCTGGGTCACAAATCAGGTCTCAACTGGTACCAAAAGACTGGAATCATTCCCTGAATATTTTCAGACCACAATGCTCTGAAGCTAGAATTCAACCACAAGAGGAAATTTGGAGAGAACCCAAATACATGGAAACTAAAGAGCATCCTATTAAAGAATGAGTGGGTCAACCAGGAAATTAAGGAAGAATTAAAAAAATTCATGGAAACAAATGATAATGAAAACACAACTGTTCAAAATCTGGGACACAGCGAAAGCAGACCTGAGAGGAAAATATACAGCAATACAAGCCTTTCTCAAGAAACAAGAAAGGTTTCAAATACACAACCTAACTCTACACCTAAAGGAGCTAGAGAAAGAACAACAAAGAAAGCCTAAACCCAGCAGGAGAAAAGAAATCATAAAGATCAGAGCAGAAATCAATGAAATAGAAACAAAACAAAACAAACAAACAAACAAACAAAAGAAAACAGTAGAACAAATCAACTAGGAGCTGGTTCTTTGAAAGAATTAAGATTGATCCCAGCCAGGCTTGTCAAAAAGAAAAGAGAAAGGACCCAAATAAATAAAATCATGAATGAAAGAAGAGAGATCACAACTAACACCAAAGAAATACAAACAATTATAAGAACATATTATGAGCAACTCTACACCAGCAAATTTGACAATCTGTAAGAAATGGATGCATTCCTAGAGACATATAAACTACCAAAATTGAACCAGGAAGAAAGAGAAAACCTGAACAGACCCATAACCAATAAGGAGATTGAAGCAGTCATCAAAAATCTCCCAACAAACAAGAGCCCAGGGCCAGATGGCTTCCCAGGGGAATTCTATCAAACATTTAAAGAATTAATTCCTATTCTCCTGAAACTGTTCCAAAAATAGCAATGGAAGGAAAACTTCCAAACTCATTTTATGAGGCCAACATTACCTTAATCCCAAAATCAGACCAAAAACCCATCAAAAAAAAAAAAGAATTACAGACCAATATCCTTGATGAACACAGATGCAAAAATCCTCACCAAAATACTAGCCAAAAGGAACCAACAGCACATTAAAAGGATTATCCACCACGACCAAGTAGAATTATTCCAGGGCTGCAAGGTTGGTTCAACATCTGCAAATCAGTCAATATCATACAATACATTAATAAAAGAAAGAATAAGAACCATACGATACTCTCCATAGATGCTGAAAAAGCATTTCTCAAAGTATAGCATCCTTTCTTGCTCAAAACTCTTTAAAGTGCAGGGATAGAGGGTACATGCCTCAATATTATCAAAGCCATCTATGAAAAACCCACTGCAAATATCATTCTCAATGGAGAAAAACTGAGAGCTTTTCTGCTAAGGTCAGGAACACAGCAGGGATGTCCATTATCACCACTGCTATTCAACATAGGACTAGAAGTCCTAGCCTCAGCAATCAGACAACAAAAAGAAATTAAAGGCATCCAAATTGGCAAAGAAGAAGTCAAACTCTCACTCTTTGCAGATGATATGATACTTTATGTGGAAAACCCAAAAGACTCCACTCCAAAACTGCTAGAACATGTATAAGAATTCAGTAAAGTGTCAGGATATAAAATCAATGCACAGAAAACAGTTGCATTTCTATACACCAACAACAAGACAGAAGAAAGAGAAATTAAGGAGTCAACCCATTTATAATTGCACCCAAAACCATAAGATACCTAGGAATAAACCTAACCAAAGAGGCAAAGAATCTGTACTCAGAGAACTACAAAGTACTCATATAAGAAATGGAGGAAGAAACAAAGAAATGGGAAAATGTTCCATGCTCATAGATTGGAAGAATAAATATTGTGAAAATGTCTATGCTACCTAAAGCAATCTACACATTTAATGCAATACCTATCAAATACCATCAATTTTTTTCACAGAAATGGAACAAATAATCCTAAAATTTATATGAAACCAGAAAAGACCTCGAATAGCCAGAGGAATGTTGAAAAAGAAAGCCAGGAGAAGGGAGTCAAGGGAAATTGGAGGGGGAGATGACCATGAGAGACTATGGACTCTGAAAAACAATCTGAGGGTTTTGAAGGGGCAGGGGTGGGAAGTTGGGTGAACCTGGTAGTAGGTATTATGGAGGGCACATATTGCATGGAGCACTGAGTGTGGTGCATAAACAATTAATTCTGGTACACTAAAAGTAAGTTTAAAAAATTAAAAATTTGGAAAAAAAAAAAAAAGAAAGAAAGCCAAAGTTGGTAACATCACAATTCCAGACTTCAAAATTCTATTACAAAGCTGTCATCATCAAGAGAGTACGTTACTGGCACAAAAACAGATAGATAGATCAGTGGAACAGAATAAAGAGCCCAGAAATAGCCCCTCAACTCGATGGTCAACTAATCTTTGGCAAAGCAGAAAAGAAGGTCCAATGGAAAAAAAAAACAGTCTCTTCAACAAATGGTTTTGGGAAAACTGGACCGCCTCATGCAGAAAAATGAAACTGGACCATTTCCTTACACCATACACAAAAATAGACTCCAAATGGATGAAGGACCTCAATGTGAGAAAGGAATCCATCCAAATCCTTGAGGAGAACAAAGGCAGCAACCTCTTTGACCTCAGCCACAGCAACTTCTTCCTAGAAACAACACCAAAGGCAAGGGAAGCAAGGGCAAAAATGAACTATTGGGACTTCATCAAGATCAAAAGCTTTTGCACATCAAAGGAAACAGTCAACAAAACCAAAAGACAATTGACAGAATGGGAGAAGATATTCACAAATGACATATCAGGTAAAGGGCTAGTATCCAAAATCCATAAAGAACTTATCAAACTCAACACCCAAAGAACAAATAATCTAATCAAGACATGGGCAGAGGACATGAACAGACATTTCTACAAAGAAGACATCAAATGGCCAACAGACACATGGAAAAGTGCTCCACATCACTCGGCATCAGGGAAATACAAATCAAAACCACCATGAGATACCACCTCACACTGGTCAGAATGGCTAAAATTAACAAGTCAGGAAATGACAGATGCTGGCGAGGATGCAGAGAAAGGGGAACCCTCCTACACTGTTGGTGGGAATGCAAGCTGATGCAGCCATTCTGGAAAACAGCATGGAGATCCTCAAAAAGTTGAAAATAGATCTACCCTACAACCCAGCAATCACACTACTGGGTATTTACCCTAAAGATACAAATGTAGTGATCTGAAGGGGCTTGTGCACCTGAATGCTTATAGCAGCATTGTCCACAATAGCCAAATTATGGGAAGAACCTAGATGTCCATCCACAGATGAATGAATAAAGAAGTTGTGGTATATATATACAATGGAATACTATGCAGCCATCAAAAGAAATGAAATCTTGCCATTTGCAATGACATGGATGGAACTAGAGGGTATTGTGCTTAGAGAAATAAGTCCATCAGAGAAAGACAATTATCATTTGATCTCCCTGATATGAGGAATTTGAGAGGCAAACTGGGGGGTTTGGGGTATAGGGAAGGAAAAAATGAAACAAGATGGGATTGGGAGGGAGACACACCTTAAGAGACTCTTAATCTCACAAAACAAACTGAAGTAGGGAGAGGGTAGTTGGGTTATGGACATTGGGGAGGGTATGTGCTATGGTGAGTGCTGTGAAGTGTGTAAACCTGGCAATTTGCAGACCTGTACCCCTGGGGCTAATAGTATATTATGTGTTTAAAAAAAATTAAAAATAAAATTAGGAAAGCATGTGAAATCATATATAATAGGAAAAATGTGAGGTATGATGGTGTCATAATAGTTACATAAGAATATAACAGTATATACTGACGTATTTGCAGAAGGCATTGTGGAAAAAAATAAGAAATTAGCTGGAATTTTAGCTGTGCATGCAAATGAGAAAACAAAAGAATGCAGGCTGTGGTCCGATGCTGGCCACAGGGAAGATCTCACCTAAACACAAAGGCAGGAGGGCCTGTGGCATGGATGCAAGACAGTGGGGAAGCTGGCATGAGTAGAATTAAAGAGAGGAACACTTTGAGGGCAAATCCCCGTTGCAAAGGCAAGTGGAATCAACAAGATGGAGTTGGTTCACTGTAAGCTGTAAATGCCTAAGAAGTTAATGAGAGCAAAGTTGAATAACCTAAATCATCTCCCCATTCAGCAAGTGTTTATTGAGGAACTAGCATATATAAGTTTTTTAAGGTTTTTTTATGTATAAAATACATTCCTTAATCTTCTGGGTTTAATATTTGTAAAAAGTGTGAATGTTCATCTGTGCAAATAGTCACTCATACTCATTTCAGAGATTAAAACTGTAAATTAGATTCAGACTGACTCCCCAAATATATCAAAACCACTGGGCAATTTCATTTCTTTGGCAGTCCTTTTACCTGAAGAGATGCTTACTTAGAACTCTTTGCTTTGAATTAATAAGGACATAGTTTAGTTACCTCCAGGGATTTGGACCTTTAGAGGTTGTCTTTAGAAAGATTTGTCTTGGGAGAGGTCATTTGGTCTATAGCTCCAGCTGAAAAGTTTTATGGCTGAGGCTAATTAATTTCCTTAGTATAATTTTATTGGTCCCTTCCCTAATCTCTGTCTCTAATAGGCAAATACACTGGAAACTATTCCAATTTCACAAAGAAATAAGGGAATTACTCCACGTTGGTGGAAAGACAAAGCTACAAGGAGAAACAATAATTGATGATCAAGAACACAAAAACAAGGGGTAAAATCATGCCTGATCAGTAATATGCATCTGAGAATATCAAAAACATGTTTAGATGAATTATTTTCCAACAGCATAAAACTTCCTAGCCCCTTCGCACTTAGCAGTATCACAAAATTACTCTACAATCAAGTCTTCCAGAATGCCAAAATGATGTATAGTTTCTATCAGCCAAACTGTCTAAGACTGATGTTTTGAAAAATAAATATATAAAGTAACACCTGTAAATTATGAGACAATTTCAGAAAGAACTGAGTACTTATCTTTTTCTCCCTAAGCTGACCTATCAAATCCTTCTTAACTTAGCTGGATGGAAGTCTTATTTTAAAGAATTTAATGTGGAGACTTGTCTCGAATACAGTATATATTGAATTGCAATAGGAATTATACACTCTAAAACAGAGTATGAAAATTAATGTCTCCTATGAAAGTTAACAATTCATAAGGTGCACTGAAAAAATTGTATAGAATTCTCTTGGGGAAAAACAAAGGACTCAGAGACTTCCGATTCTACCAAGATAGAGTAGCCCCATTCTTTCAGATTCTCCCTCTTGTAACTAAATAATCCTGGATATAATCCAAATAGCACAGGAAGACTCTGCAAAGTAGAAAGAAGAAAGACAGTCTACAGACTTGGGGCAGTGAGCACCCTGGGTTTCCTTATTGTGTCCTATATATCTGGACTTGGAGGCTATGGTTCAGACAGGGCCAAGCAGAAAGTTAATCTTAATATGCATACACACCTCACTCCAGTCTCCCCCCTATCCCATGGAAGCAGGCAGAAGTGATCCAATCCCCTTATTGGATGGTCTTGGCCTGGCCAAGAGAAAGCTTGTCTTCCAGCCCCCAACCAGTGAAACCAGATGGTGTTTTGATTCCTCTGCCTTGGTAGTGTCGATGGGCTCAGCAGAAAGCTGATCTTCCATCCCTGCCTGACTAAGACATAGTGATATTCTTATACCCTCCCATCGGGGCTGAACCTCCACCTGGTGGCACAACATCATTGAATCTTCAGGAAACGATGTTGTGGGGGTGGGGGGAGAAGCCCATCCCAAAAGGTCATCTGCTGTGTGATTCCATTCATGCAATAGTCTTAAAATGACAAAATCTTAGAAGTGGAGAACAGATCAGCCAGAAGTCAGGGATTGGGAAGAGGGCTGAGAGAGTGAGAGATAGGTATGGCTATAAAAGAGCTTAGGCCTTGGGTTGATGGGGGGAGCGGGGTTGGGAGAGGGCGGTGGGGTTATGGACATTGGGGAGGGTATGTGTTATGGTGAGTGCTGTGAAGTGTGTAAACCTGGCGATTCACAGACCTGTACCCCTGGGGATAAAAATACATTATATGTTTATTTAAATAAATAAATAAATGAATGAATGAATGAATGAATAAATAAATAAATATTTTTTTAAAAAGAGCTTAGTATTGACTGTATCAATGTCAATATCAATTGGTTGGGATACTTTTTGGTTTTGCAAGATGTTACTATTGGAGGAAACTGGGTAAAATGTCTTTGAAATCTCTCTAGATTATTTCTTACAACTGCACCTGAATCTACAATTATCTCAATGCAAAATGTTCAGTTTAAAAAGACTTATTCAAAAAGACTTGAGACCCCTCTTTTTAAAGGGATATGTCCTACAATCAAGAGATTAAAGAGTATAGTTGTCTTTGTACTCTAATATAAAATTGTAGGTTTACAAATCAGGACAGTAGGCAGTTACAGAAATTTTTTTGGCAATTAGGCAAAAGTATCTTTTTCAATTGATATAGAATTTGAATACTAAAATGCTATCATACCATTACTCATTCACCCAATCATTCAGCAAGTTTTGTTGAGAGCCTACTATGTCCCCTATTCTATGTTACAGGAATAAAGTAATGAGTAAAGAAGACCAAATGTCTGCTCTCTGGAGATTGATTTTTTCAAGAAAAGAACTCTTTCTTTCACAGTCATCAACAAAGTCCTTTTCCACTATGCGATCAGAGTAACTGTTTCTCTCCAGCCTTTGTCACTTACAAATCAATCATGCTGGGAGATTCTGGTGTTAAAGTACTTCCAAAAAAAATTCTTGTGTTCCCTGCATACTACTTTGTTGTATTGAAGTACTTTCTCTGTATGAATAATCTTTAACAGAACTAGAAAGCTTTCTGGAAAAAGCCCAAGTAGGAAACTAAAAGAATGTGACACCTGAGAAGCAACTGGGATTTGACTGGAAAATGTCCCTAAGCTGAGAATATTTACAATAGAATCAATTCTCAGACTGCTTTTGTTTGTTTGTTAATTTCAGTGCTGATGGGACATAAATCAAAGGTGAGAAACCAAAAGTAAATCGGGGTTTCCCCTTACTGAGATTCACGATTTCAGGACTTCTAGTGACCCATCTGAAGCATCATTTTGTGTGTCATAAGGACAAAGATTGCATCAAAGCACAAAGGTCTTCTGAAGGAAAAACTTAACCCTATTATTTCTAAAACAATTAATTATTTCTAAAACAACCTAAATTCATCTTTAAAATAATCGCTCGCTCCACTGAATTCTTTCATTGCATAAACAGCCATCAAACGTCTACTGCCAGCACACGAAGAAGACAAAGACGATTCTGTGGAGGACCCTTTCTTCAGCAAGGAAATAGTCTTAATGAAGTTAACTGATTTGGAACAGAGTATCTGTGCCTATAGAGCAGGAAAAGATGACTCATATGGAACCAAATGGACTTGTCCTCTCATACAAAGTCTGATTTCTTCTTCCAAATGGTGCCAGTCATGGTATCAGCACACTCCCATGACAGAAAGCCATAGGAAAATAGAAAAGATCAAAAAATACAGAAGCCAGAGTAATCACAGTTATTGAACCACAGCGAACTTTCCACATAGCTCTAAAATGCAGCCTCTTTATGGCATATATTTACATGTAGTTTGCTATTTTATACATGTGCTAGATAAGAACAATGAGTGCATGCCCCATTACCATTCAAATACCAACTGGAGAGTTTACAGATATTATCACTTTGTATAGAGAGGCCATAAACAAAAGAAACACTTAAACTTTTTCTATTTCCACATTGCAGTCATAAAGAAATTGTTTATCCAGCTAAACCCTTCCATGTGAGACACAAGAGCACTGTAACCAAATATTCAAACCCAGTAGTAGGAGTCTGACTCCTGATGGTAATATGGCAACGAACTAACAAGCAAGAGAGTGATCTTAACTTCAATGTAACTATTCCACTAGATAAATCAACCATGGTACTAAGTAAGTGGTCTTCATGTTTACTTTCATTCAGTGAAGATCCTTAACAGTTGCCCAAATCTACCCTCGGTGTCCATCTTGGTTCTCATACTTCACCCATTTAACGTCTATCATCCACAAAATGAAAGTTGCAGACTGATCAATGGGAATAAAAAAAAATGCTCAACTCTTCAGGACTTAAGAGAAAATTTAACTTGGTACTTTGAATTCCCACTCAAAATAGTTTAGATAGTTTAGAGCTGTCCAAAGTAAAAATACTGAAACCAAATAAAAGCTGTACTGGGAAAACATCATAAAAGTTTAATATCATTCCACATGTAAAATATAGTTACACTCATTTTGAAAATATACCCACCTAGGCATTTTAAGACATCTTTTAAACTATACCAACCAGTTCTTTGTTCCCTGAACGAAGTATAATATAAAAAAGTAAAGCCACTCAAATGTACAGATACGAACTCAGTAGCAGTCTGTTAAAACTATTTGTGACCCCATCCCTCTGCCGTGAATTAGGTCTTGGATCCCCTGCACATCAGAACTGTTCTGATAAGCTCCATTAGAATGAACAGATAGAAAAAGCCTATTTCATTTGAAGACTGTTCTTTGTCTTGTTTGAAATAACCCTCTTCATCCAAAGACCTGCAGGGCTCGAGTTGTTGGGTAAAGAAAACATCCCTGTCACCACTCAGACACTGCTGTCACTAGGCATCAGTAGAAGTGACTTTCATGGCCTACAAGGGAGATATTGGTCCATCAGTTTCAATGACCTTTGAGCCACTTTATTAGGCCACAACCAAGAGAGTACAGTGAAGCATGAGCTGCGGCACTTCACAAGAGCAGTGAAGCCAGATGAGCCAGAGGAGGCCCACAGTTGATTTTCCTCTTCTCCTAACATTAATCTGGTCCAGCAGCTATTCTTTGGAAAGGTGGTCACTATCCTCCAAAGTCACTTAGAGAGGGATCATAGCTTTTCTAGAAAACTATATGATAAATCAGGCCATTTACAAGAAGGAGCAGGATCACACTGTGGAAGTTGAGGAGCCACATGAGATCCTGGGCTGGGGTTGGGAAATCCTGTGCTACAGAAGAATCACCAGTGCTAAAGAGGCACCCCAAGATCTAAGGGCATTAAAAGCAGGTGCTATGTGGGATGGGGGAATTTAAGGGGCTAACAGACACATGGAATTATTTACAGCAATTGCCATCCTATGCTGGTTGCAACCGAGCCACATCAGGAACCTCAGGACCATTCCACCAGATGGGAACAAGTGGTTTTGACTCCTCATGAAAAAAACATGTAACATCTGAGCTTTCCTAACCACAGGACACAATGATGGGGAGAAGATGCATTGCCTTAGAACTCATGTGATTTGCAAACAGCAAACAAGGAGCATTTCCCAGGCCCGAAAAGTCACTCAGGTTGTATAGAGATGCAGATTGCCTAGAAGTATGGTAAGCTTCCAAGATCAGCTAAGTCAAACTTTTATCATACAGATGAAAATGCACCTGGAAGTAACAGATGACTTACCTAAGATTAGCTGGGGAGTGGCTGAACCAAGTCTAGCCTCTCTGTGCCTCCCTAATGCCAGCCCCACAACCTTTACTTGATGGTTGCCTAATTTTTCCCTTTTGAAAAAATTACAAAAATAATACCTGCTACTATGGGTTGAACTGTATCCCCTCTCCCAAAATCATGTGTTGAAGTCCTAACCCCCAGGATCTCAGAAGGTGACCTCGTTTGGAAATAGGGTTGTTGCAGATGTAATTACTTAAGATGAGGTCATGCAGGATTTGGGTGGGCCCATCACCCAATAGGACTGTTATCCTTCTAGAAAAGGGAAATTTGGACATGGAGACAGAAATTCATAGAGAGAAGATAATGCAAAGAGATACAGGGAACTAGATAGCTATCTACAAGGCTCAGGAGAGAAGCCTAGAACAGATTGCTGTCCCACAGCCCTCTGAGGGAATGAACCCTGCCAACTACCATTTTGGTTTCCAACTTCTGGCCTCCCATACCAGGAGAGAATAAAATTCTATTGTTTAAGCCACTCAGTTCTGGTACTTCATTCCCGCAGTCCTAATAAGGGACACACTGGCAACCCATGCAGATGTTTGTACAGAAAAATCAACCCTCTCCCTCTCGCATCTGCATCTCAAGCCTTTTAGATCACGAATGTCCACATCTTAGGGTGTATCTTCCCATATTCCTGCATTCACACACACATAATTTTTATTTATTTCTTTATGATGGAATTGTATGAGACAGTACCCTCCAATGTACCTTTTTATTTTAACTGGCAAGACATAGATCATGAGTGTCTGTCCAGATCCACGTGCACAGCTCTCACCCATTCTTCTTAACCATTACATACTATTCAATCTCATTTTCGTTTCATTCTCCTACTGGTTAACAATTAGGTTATTCTGGATTGTATATGGTTACAAACAATGCTGCAGTAAATATCCTTGGGCAAATATCCTGTTTTCATTTTGAAAGCATAGGTTTCTTAAGTTAGAATTTCTCAAACAGTATGATGTATTTCCTATTCTTTCATGTTTCTTGTCCAACTTACCATAAGATTCTCAGCTAACCACTGCACACATATCTCAATGCTGGGAACAAAAAGCTATTTGGAGAGCAACTATCATCAAAAGAGTCTGACCAGACCCTCAGATGGAGGTATTCATTGTATTCTGGTAGATCAGGGAAAATAGAATTAGTACCACTTCTTTCTTAACCTTTACACACCACTTTTTCCTTCTTTTGAAAGGCTCTGTGTCATGTAATCCACTAGTGTCCCCCATGAGTGCCCCATCATTTTTTATACATTCTGTAAGGCAATCCCAGAAATACCAGTGCAAAAGGCCAATCAGACTGGTCATGGCTAGCTGGTGATGCTTTCAGCTAGAGAGGACTTTCCTGATTCTAGCAAAAGCCAGGGCAAGATCTCCGTTCCCCTACACCCACTCTCAATTAACTAGATGAAACTTTAGAACCTCATGAAGGGATGGGTATGGCCATACATTTCAACAATCTAAACTCCAGTGGTAACCTGGGGGGTCAGGGAGGGAGAGGAAGTTGGCAGAAGTGGACTGCAGCCTGCAGAGACCACAGACACAAGCCAAGATTCCAAGGCCATGTTTAGAGGCTGTTACTGAGGCAATCCTGCTGAAGTCAGGACTCTTGAGAGAAAAGGGCAAGTCTAAAGCGTTTCTACTGCTGAGCAAATCGGCCATGACTTGCTATGCAGATCTTCAGGAAAATGAAGGAATAAAGCTAAACTTGGGGATTTAAAAAAAAAAAAAAAAAAGCCCTCAGCTTGCAAATGCTTCTGTCATGTCAACAGAGACTGAGACTGGCACCTCAAGAAGAGTGGCTCTTCGCGGGCAGATGGTTCATGTGTTCCTTGAGAAAATGAGAATTCAGGACACGGTTCAGTCATAAATTATTTATTTGGGGATTTTCTTCATTTTATTTCAGAATATTTTTCCTTGTCATTTCATAAGTGAATTTCTCCCTGGTCCCATCATTTCCAAATGCAGACAATATTCAGTGAAGGAGCCAGAGCTTAAGCAGGAATCCATGGGGTTTCCCCTTAATGAGAGTCTCCCTGGTCTTCAGTTGCCGTCCCCTTTCTGGGCCAGTAATACCTCCAGCCCAATTAAGGCTGTAAAGTTTTCTCTTTCTAACATTTGATAAATACAACCATCTTCATATAAAATCTGCAAGAATAAGTACTTTACTTCCATCACTGCCAAACCACAAACACATCAAGATTTCCCACTCTAAGAAGGCTGCATGTTTTATACGGTATATTTATGTCTCATTGTAAACTATTCATTGGTTTATAGACTTCTGGTCCTCTAGGAAGCATCACAAATCCTTATTATACTCCTGGATATTAAATTTGGTGTTAGGATCTCTGATTTATCTGCCAGGCTAACTCACATGTAAACAGACATCTCTCTTAAAACTACCTACTTCAAATTCAAGAGCTGAAAAAGTAATTCATGCTAAAGCTCTAGCCTTGAAGCTCATTGCAATTACATTATTGATAATGATGGTAAGGATGATGATGATGATGATGATGAAGATGGTGATGGAAAAGAAAATGCATTTAGTTGATTCTTTCCGCATTTTGACTTTCCTTTGCCCAAAAAATAAAAAAAGAGACCACAAAAGTGTGATTTTGGAAGTCTTTCACAGACAAGTGTAAGCTATCTATATGAGGACAGTAATCTTTAAATGAAGGACTGAATCAATCAATAGAAAGTGATTATGAAGTCCAATAAACAAGGCAATAAATAATGATCATCTAATGAATGCAGATCAAAGACTCAGCCCAAGGGCATTCCTTCTTATCAGTTCTCACCTTTCCAAGAAGTACAAGTATAAAGAAACCTCCATATGAGTTTATGTTACAATTTTTTACTAACTGCGACATAAAATTTCTCTGGTGGGAATGTGGATAGAAAAAAATTAATCATCCAGGTATCTTTTGAGAGATTCTGATTATGTGGGTGTCATTCCACAGTTTTTTAAGATGTCATCCTCCCAGCTGCTCTCCTTTAATGATCTTATATATACCATAGTATTGCCAGCTACAAAATTATAGAAGGCAAGAAACACTTTTCTTTGACATTTTCAAAATACTAAAATACTTAGGCAGATGATGTTTAGTAAAAATGATTAGAAACTACTGAAAATAAATTTCTAGATGTGACATTCACATTAGATGTGTGAAAAAAAAACAATCAGAATTCACTTAATTCCCCTTCAACACAATTTAGAAATGCTTTATTGTGTAATACTCAATGCACGATTCCAGGTAATAAAGAGGTAGATATATCTGGCATGTTCCCTGTCTTCAAGGATCTTCCAAATTAACTTGCTTTTTTTCTTTCTACATGAACTAAGTGGTCTTTAATTTTCAAAGTAGAAGGAAACTTTGATCAATAGTTTGTATATCGAGGCCTGGGTTAATTGTATGATCAGTTCTCATGTTCAAGAATGAGAAAATGATGACCACTCGAAACAAACCACATATTCTTAGTAACTGCGCACCTGCATGTGGAGTTGTCTAGAGCAAACATTTGATACTTATAAAAATCAAGATAGGATAATATACTTAGGAAAGATCATGATTTGGTTTAATCTCTAATCTTGGTTGAATCTTAAGAGTATTTTGAAATTATTCTAGAGGTGATAATGCAAAGAAAGAATGATGTAATTTTATTCATTAGAAGACTCTCAGAAAAGCTATGAATTTTCTGAGTTAGAGACTAAAAATAGCATACAGAAATAACAACTATGGTTAAATTACAAAATATTATTTTGGGGTTTCTTCCTAAAGAATCATTTTGAACAAGATACATAACAAACTTGGCATAGCAGATCAGGGATAACCTTTAAAAATCTGAAATTATAGGGTTAACTATTAAAAATTATTATAGGATATCTTAATGAATTTAAGACATTTTTAAAGATTGGTTATAATTGACCCTCTATAGTTATAGTTTTTAAGACTTTTGAATCCTACAGATTCACAGAATTATATATCTTGCTATCTTATGAAAAGATAACTGAAAAATAGTATAGTTCAGGGGATTTAAAACCACCTGCACAAGAGTACCCAAAGGGTATTGATTGGTAGATTAATTTCAAACTAAAGGGTGGCTGTTAATTTTATGCTAAGAGAATCTGTCCGTGCTTCTGTTCTGTCCAAATATTAAGAGTGACTTGAATGGAGACATGGATGATAGGCTTATCAAATTCATAGATGAAACAGAGCTGAGGCAGATAACAACTCTGCTGCTTGATCAAGTAGAGTCAGTTAGTCTCAATGGAGTAGAATGATGAATTGGATTTACATGAAAATAAATAGGATAAATGTGAAAGTCTGGCACATGGGTTTATGAAAATTCATGAGTATAGAAGAGAGATGGTGTGACAAAACTATAGTATGCTCTCTCACAGATTGTAATTCCAATATGAAGTCAGATAGACAGCTGTGGGTAAGAACTAACATTTATTGAGTGCCTTAAGCTCTTAACCATGAACATCAAAGAGACAGGGCCATTATTATTCTTCCCATTTAAGAGGCACACAGACATAAAGTAATTTCCCCTATGTCCTATCAACTACAAGAAGTAGTTCTGAGATTTGAACCTATAGCAAACTTGCCATAAAAACCTTGCTTTTTTTCAAACCATCATCATGTATACAGTTTAATAAAGATACTCCAATAACTAATACAATCTTATGTTAGCTAACAAAAGTTAAGAAGTAGTCGTAACCCATTTCCAGTTAGGCACTGGTCAGATCACTGATGGAAAGCTAAGGAAGAGTAGTGCATACACCCAATATGCTTCAGAAGGAGAAGAAAAAACAACTAGAATCTATCCAGACAATGAAATACTACTCAGCATTAATAGGGAACAAGCTATTGACACATAACACAACATAGATGAATCTCAAATAACATCATGTTGAGTAAAAGAAAACTAATGAAAAAGAATGCATGCTGTTTGATTCCTCTAATCTGAAGTTCAAGAGAAGGTCTCTGGTGATACAAATCAGAAAATCAGTTGCTCCAGGAGGGTTGTCTGAAAAGGAGCCTAAGGGAAATTTCTGGGATGATGAAAATGTTTTATAACTTGATTAGGAGAGTAGTTACAGAGGTGATCACTCTATTGTCAAAAACTCAACAAAATGTTCACTGAAGATCTGTACATTTGATAGCAGAGAAGGTATACCTGAATTCAAAGAAAAAATAATGTATACAAACTGGCAAGTGAGGAGAAGAAAATAGTAAAAGATCAGGAAATTATAGCGCACGTGAAACATACGACCCAGGACGTATTATCTGCAAATGTTTATTTTATTAGCAAGAAGTCCAGGAAAAGGGAGATAGAATGAGACATGATATTCATATTAAAAATGATAGTATTGCTGGGGCACCTGGGTGGCTCACTAGGTTGAACGTCCGACTCATGATCTCAGGGTCCTGGGATTGAGCCCCGAATCAGCCTCTGCACTGGGCATACAGTCTGCTTAAGGATTCTCTCTCTCCTTCTCCCTCTGCCCCTTTGCCCACTCACACTTTGTCTCTTTTTAAAATAAATACATCTTTTTAAAAAATGAATCTATTCCATGACAGAAATAGTCCTAAGTAATTTTTAGGGAATATAATTAGGACTAATAAGTAGACATTTCACCTTAATATAAGAAAAGATTTTCTATGACTGGAGAAGTCCCAAAGTGGCATTATCTGCCTGTGAAGTGATAGATTCCCCACTGCACAAGGTGCCAGGCAAAGCTAGAAAGTCCTGTCAGAATGTCTGTGCAGGGTGCCCAGTACTTAAGGCAGTCCTCTCCAGAATTCAGGTCCTATGCCTCTGTCTTCTAAAGCCCACTCTGACCTGCATGGATGAAATTCACATCCTATACATCATCCAAACTCTTGACCTCACTCTCAACCTACTCCCCACCCCCAGGACATACAAGCACCCATGTCTACCAATGTCTGTGCCAGTGATGAACAAAAACAACATCTACCCAGCTTCCCCACTCCTACCCTACCACATGCTCTAATCTCAGATCCTCAGAACAGCACTAAAATACCTTCACACTTTTAGACTGGGGGCACTCCGTAACTTTGCTATACCAACACAATATTCTTTATTCATCTGTTTAATGACATTTATTATTAAGCATGTTCTGGATACCAGGAGAAAAAAAGACAGCCATCCCCATCTTGGTGTAGCTTATGTTACTAGCAGACATCAAGTTGGCAGTGTTTAACTCTGATAGACACACAGCAGATGTTGAATAAATATCCATTGACCTAGCCTGATATGAGAAAGTCTTGTAGTATAATTATATAGCAACCTCAGGGAAACACAGAGCTTACTCAGGGTATGAACACAGCATTTTGCTCTTTAGCCCAGCAAAAATCTCTGTTAGAGACACCTGGGTGGCACAGCTGGTTAAGCGTCCAACTCTTGGTTTCTGCTCAGGACTCAGGTCATGGTCTCAGGGTCTTGAGATTGAGCCCAGAGACATTCTCTGTGCTTAACACAGAGTCTGCTTGAGATTCTTTCTCTCCCTTTCCCTCTGTGCCTCTCCACACACACACACACACACACACACACACACACACACACTCTCAAATAAATAAATCTTTTTTTTTAAAAATCTCTGCTAAATATCAGATGGTTGAGGAAGTACTCATTTTTGAGCACTGGGGCTTCTGAGTTTATAAAATTAGGCTAATGTTACGCACCAGAGGCACTCAAGAGCCTGAGTGGAGCCTAACGAAACTGACGTCAATAAAACAAAAGGAGTGACATTACTGAACTCTATCCAATAAATCACAGTCTGTTAGCTGACATTAATTATAATTTCAGGCACAGGGATAAAATTATCCACAATGGATACGTTTAAATTGGGTGAAAAGCCCAAGGAGCAAATTCTGAAAGCAACAAATCCTTCTAGAATAAAAACAGCAAGCAATCTCAGCAGCAAAAACTTGCAGGGACTCGCTTCTAACCTTACTTAGTGAGCCAAGATAAAACGTTTCAAGTGTGCACCAATTTAAGGAGTTAAGTTGATCACGTCCACAGTAGGCCTGTTCAAACACTAGTCCTAAACTTCACAGACTAATTCTCAAAGGAAAATGAGGTATTTTTTACACATGTATCAGAGGTGTGGAGTTCCAAGGGGAATTGTACATAAACTATGTAGGTGTGGGCATGGTAGTCACCACTTGACGGGTAGCTCTCTGTCGGTCCTTTCCCTCCTCGTGTAATAATAAATCTTTGCAAACCTATTTCCTTTCATCTGTACACATTCTTTTATACAACCTCCAGTTAACTGCCTACCACATGGAGTTCCATTCAATTTTCAACAGAAAAAAGAAGACATTTGCTCAAAGGCATAAAATCATTGTGGGGGGGGATGAGTATTTGTGTGTAATTCACTCATGCAAATCAATGAACTCACACATTCAGGCAAGGGAGAAAAGGAGGAGGAAAAAGAAAATCATGTAGAAAATTCTGACTGTAAGAGTGAGACTAACAAGTAGGTAGATGCATTAACAAACAGAAACCCTATCCAGAGAGGACCCATGGCCACAGGCAGGAGGGGCAAGTGGGGGGCAGGGCACGCCAGTAGAGAATGGCTGGGGAACATAAGGCGAAATCCTCACCTACTTAATGTCTGGGAAGCTTCAAATTGGGGCCGTGCCTTGCCACCTCGCTGAGTGTTTAAACTACACTCGCAGTGAAAATAAATTACTAGCAAAATGACAAAACTGTTTCCTAAAAGTAAGAATAAGAAATAATTTTATTCCCCTTTGGGGACTTTTCCTAAATTACCCTGTATTATCTAAGTCAGCCCCTATTATACCAAATTAATCCAAGAAAGTGAAATTGCCAGAGGGAGCTGTCATCTGGCCCAGAGGCTTCCCGCTGGGCAGATGATAATCTGATAAAATGGCAGGATCAGTGACTGACCAGTTCCAGTTTTAACATTGGAGTTTTGAATGAGGAAATTTGTAAAAAGAAACTGGGAAATAAATAGTATGTATGTATTTTTTTTAAGATTTTTTATTTATTTGTTTGAAAGAGAGAGAGAGCACAAGTAGGCAGAGCAGCAGGCAGAGGGAGAGGGAGAAGCAGGCTCTCTGTCCAGCCTGGAGCCCGACATGGGTCTCCATCCCAGGACCCTGGAATCATGACCTGAGCCGAAGGCAGCTGCCTAACAACTGAGTCTGCTTGAGATTCTCTCTCTCTCTTTCCCAGGTGCCCCATTATATACATATTTATACAGAAAAGGAAGAGGTCTGATGGGAAATAGGAAGATAGCTCAGAACCTATAAATAAACACTTGAGAGGGAAGAAATAGTGAAATGGGGCAAAAAAAAAAAAAGGCAACCGATTAGAACTTTTAACTGAGTAAATTATTTTTCTAGAGAAGAGAAAAAAGATCACTTGCTTTCCTATTTAACAGTGACTTTTCAAATTCTGAGAAAGAGAAGAGTTTGATATAATCTGATGCCTTTCCGAATGCTATGTGTAAGGTAGTGTGCTGGGAGCCATGAGGATGTATCAAGAGGTTTCTTACGTAAAATATGCCGTCAAGGATTTTACAATGTGGTGGGGGGAGTTAGGCACACAGACAGATCCCACCTTACAAGAAGGACACCGATTCTAAAAGGTCAGTTGTGAACTAGCTCTTTGAAAGATGGAGTAATTCCCGTGAGAAAGAGAGAGAGAGAGATGTAGAAATACTGCACTACCTAATTTCTGAATTTTCTGACTAGAAGATTCAGATAAAAGGGAAAGGGACTAAAAGGTAAATTATAAATTTATATTTTGAGTCCATTAGAAATCCAAACTGACATTTTTCTACTGCTTAACCAACAATCCTAACCCTATGCTAACTCCCTGGAAACTTTCTAGAATAATGGATTCTAGATGGATTTGTTTTCCTTTAACTCTGTGGTCATATATTGGTTTGGTGCATTTTAAGAGCATTGAATACAACTCCAAAATGATGGATTATAAAATGTTAACTTAAAAGAGATTTTATTCTAAAGTACAATTTTGTATTTCAGGTTTTATTTGGGAAATTTTGCCCTTTTTGTTTTAGAAACAGGAAGTATGAAATTCCCCCTCAAACTTCCAAAGTACAATTACAGTGAACAGAGGTATTTACCTCTAAAAATTCTTTAGCCTATAGTGACAAAGGGAGTGAAAGTGCTGGGCAGCTGGCTTCCCAGCTGAGTATAAACAAATAAAAAGTCTGCCTGCACTTCCCAAGCTGTGGCCAGAAAGAAAAAGCCAGCAAGAATGTAGATTAAGAAAGATGAGAACTGGGGTGCCTGTGTGGCTCAGTCAGTTACCTTCGGCTCAGATCATGATCCTGGAGTCCTAGGATCAAGCCCTGCCTTGGGCTCCCTGCTCAATGGGGATTGTCTGTTTTTTTCCTCAGCCCCCCACCAACCCCCTGCCTGCCTGCCCGCCCCCATGCTCACTCTCTCTCTCAAAGAAAGAAAGAACGAAAGAGAGAGAGGGAGGGAGGGAAAGAGGAGAACCTACATCAATGGGGTTATTCCCCGTTAGAGAGATTTTGGAAATTTCTTATTTCAAGTTTATCCACCTCCTGCCACCCAGTTTCTGCTGTGGAAGAATGCTTTAGAATGAATAAAGAATAAAGGGAAGAGATGTTGACTAGGTTAAAGCTACAATTGAGTATAATCTCTTCCTTACAGGATTAACATGTGATATATGGGCATTTTAAGCATAAATTCTTAAAACTGATTTTCCTGGGGAGCCTGGGTGGCTCAGTTTGTTAAGCTTTGGACTCTTGGTTTCAGCTCAGGTCATGATCTCAGGGTCAGGAGATCAAGCCCCATGTTGGGTTCAACAGAATCAGCTCTGTGCAGAATCAGCTTGAGGGATTCTCACTCTCCTTCCATGCCTCCCCCCATCATGCTCACTCTCTCTCTCCCCCTGTCTCACTCAAGCAAATAAATAAAATCTTTTTTAAAAAATTGATATTCCTGGGGCACCTGGGTGGCTCGGTGTGTTAAAGCCTCTGCCTTCGCTCAGGTCATGATCCCAGGGTCCTGGGATTGAGCCCCACATCAGGGTCTCTGCTCAGCAGGGAACCTGCCTCTACCTCTCTCTCTGCCTGCCTCTCTGCCTACTTGTGATCCCTGTCTGACAAATACATAAATAAAATCTTTAAAAAATAAAAATAAAAATTGATATTCCTGTTCTGTTAAAAAAAAAAAAAAAGTAGTGAACAATATTGGAATTGATTAAAGTTGTTTAGCTACAAAGCTTGTGGTTAAGTCCTTAGAGAAGTCTGATGGGTGCGCAATTCTTCCATTACACAATAGCCCCCAGCCAAGAGGAAAAGAAGAGCTTGAAAGCCAGCCAGCGATCTGCTGGCCAATGTGTTATCTTGTCCAAGAGCAAAATGTCCTTTCTTTACCACCCTCCCCAGGCCAGAAACCCCACGAAGACTCCAAGCTACTGCACCCATTGGGCTGTTTCCCTCTCCTTCAGATGGTGCCTTTCCCTAATTCATCTTTTCCTAGTTCATAAAAAAGCACTGCATGATAAACCCCATTGTCTAAACAATAACCTGGATCCAAAGTGAGTACTATTTCATTTCACTGGCAAGGATCATCATAAAATAACAGAAAATTAACACTCTCTCCTTAATCATGTTTGTTGTGTGTAGAACTTGGTGAAACATTGTTTAACTAGAGAAAATATACCATGTATACACAGTGGCAAAGCATTCAGAGGAAATTCAAAAGTCTTATATCCTTAGTTATATTCAGTGAGAATAAGTAGTGAGGAAGTAAAAAACAGCAATTAAAGACTTTAGAGCCATATTCCCTGGGTTTGCAGTCCAGCTCAGACCTTTCCTAGCTGCATAATTTGGGGCAAGTTTATTAAATTGTAGGTGCTTCAGTTTAACCAATTGGAAATAGAATTAATAATAGTATGTACTACAAATTTTCAGAGAGATCAAATAAATCCGCGTAAAGAACTCAGAACTCACTTATTCTGGAAGCTTTTTTGATGACTCAATAAAACTTTCTACTTAGATAATCATGTCCTCCGCAAATAAGGAGTTCTTTTTTCCAAAATGAATCTCTTTCATTTCTTTTTCTTGTATTATTGCACTGGACAGAACCCCCAGAAAAATGATTTAAAAAGTGATGAGAGTAGCCATCCTTGCCTTGTTTCTGATGTTGTTTCGGGGGAAGGAGGGAGCATTAGGTTTTTCACCATTAAATAGAAGAGTAGCTATAGGTTTTTTACCGCTGTGCATGAATTTTTTTAATTTCAACATTGAAGTTTCCTTCTCGAAGTTTTATTTTTATCTTTTTTGTACCTTCCATCTCTCTACTTAAGATAGTCCATCTTTCCTCTGGTTTCTTAAATATTTGGAACACTATCATAATAAGCTTTAATACCTACTAACTCTACTATATCATTTCTGAGTTAGTTTCATTTGACTGATCTTTCTTTTTATGGGTTGTATCTTCCTGCTTCTTTGCATGCCTGAGACTTTTTGATTGGATGCCAGACATAGTAAATGTTATCTTAGTTGATACGTGATATTTTTCTAGTCCTTCATATGCTCTAGAACTTTGCTTTCAAACATAATTAAGTTACTTGGGAAGACTTTGAGGCTGCTGAGTCCTTCTTAAGCCTCATTTGTGAGAACCAGATCTGCATTTAGTCTGAGTTAATTGTATTGTGTGTCACAGTCAAAGCTGTTTGGAAACTCAGCCTCAGCTCACGCTACCTCAGCAACTCTGGCCCTCCCAGTTTCTCCACAACAAAACAAGTGTGAGCCCCATGTAGTGTCTTTGCAGTGGCTGCTTTCTTATCACAGGGAGCTCTCTACATGCAGCCATGTGGCCAACTTCTTTCATTTACCCAGGAGTCTACTTGACCAGTGAGCTCCTAAGAAGAAACTTTCTTTTCTGCCTTCTTTCTTTATTTTTTTTAAGATCTTATTCTTGGGAGGAAACAAGATGGTGGAAGAGTAGCAGACTGAAATATCATAGGTCCCAGAAGTTCAGCTACACATTTATCAAACCATTCCTAACACCTACAAACTCAACAAGAGATAGAAAAGAAGAACAGCAATTCTAGGAACAGAAAATCAACCACTTTTTGGAAGGTAGGGAGAGCAGAGAAGTGAATCCAAAGTGATGGGAAGATAGACCATGGGGGGAGGGGCAAGCTCCCAGCAAGCAGTGGAGCAGCGGAGCACAAAATCAGAACTTTTAGAAGTCCACTCCACTGAGGGACATCACTCCAGAGGCTATGTGGAGCTGGAGCCCTCATGGGGACAGTGTGGTCTCAGGACCCACGGGGTCACAGAAAGACCAGGGCTCTCTTAGTGTGACAGAGCTCCCAAGTATTGCAGCAGGGAAGCCAGCTACAGAGAAGGAGCCAAGGAGTGAGCTCTCAGCCCAGGGTTACCTTAAGCCATGATCCAAGCCACATTCAGGCCACTGTTCTTTGATAAGGGACCCCACAAGTGGTAGATCCGGAGAGAACCCCTTCTTCCTCCTCTGGGAGGAGTGGCACAAGAGCATGTTGCAGGAATCTGTGGGGTTTGGAGACTCCAAATGGGGCCGTGCGCCAGTGATAGAAACACTCGGTCACAGGCCGGGTGAGCTCAGAGTGCGGCAGGAGACCAGGGAGATGGAAGAGAGTGGGGCCCTGAGCTCTCGGCTCCTACAGGGTTGGAGACTGGGAGGCCGCCATTTCCATTCCCATCCTCCAATGCTCTACAGAAAGGGTTCAGGGAACAAAAGCTCCTGAGAGCAAACCCATGCAGATTACTTAGCCTGGCCCCTGGCAAGGGCAGTGCAGTTCTGCCTCGGGCAATGACACTTGAGAATCACTACAACAGACCCTCCCCCAGAAGATAAGCAAGAACATCCAGCCAAGACCAAGTTCACCGATCAATAAGAACTATGGATCTCCAGAGCTAGGGGAGAGCAACACATAGAATTCATGACTTTTTTCCCATGATCTTTAAGTCTTGCAAAGTAAAAATTTTTTTTAAGATTTTATTTATTTATTTGACAAATACAGATCACAAGTAGGCAGAGAGGCAGGCAGAGAGAGAGAGGGAAGCAGGCTCCCTGCTGAGCAGAGAGCCCTATGTGGGGTTTGATCCCAGGACCCTGGGATCATGACCTGAGCCGAAGGCAGAGGCTTTAACCCACTGAGCCACCCAGGTGCTCCAAAGTTAAATTTTTTTAATTTTATTTTTTTCTTATTCTATTTTTTTTAACATTTCCTCTTTCCTCTTTTAACCTTTTTTAACTATTTCATCTTAAAAATCTTTTTAAATTTTCATTGTTACAGTCATATTTTATCCCTTCATTGTATTTAATATTTTTTGTATACATATAGTTTTTTTTCTTTAAAATTGTGGGATACAATTTCTTCTAATAGATCAAAATATACCCTAAATCTAGCACATGGCTTTGTTCTAGTCTTCAGCCTAATCATATTCTCTCCTCTTTTTTTTTCTTTTTCCAACCAACTTATTTTATCAATTCCTTTTTTAGAATCTTTTTTAAATTTTTATCCTTATAGTCATATTCCATCCCTTCATCATGTTTACCCATATATATATATATATATGGTTTTCTTTCTTTAAAATTTTGGGAGGTAGTTTCTTCTAAGAGACCAGAATACACCCAGAATCAAGTGGATGTCTCTGTTCTATTCACCAGTCTAATATATATATATATTTTTTCCCATCTCTTCTCCCCCTGCTTTTGGGTCTCTTCTGATTTGGTTAGCATGGCGTATATTTTTCTGGGGTCTTTGCCACACTTTTAGTATTTTATTCATTCATTCACATATTCTTTTTATTTATTTGACAGAGAGAAATCACAAGTAGGCAGAGAGGCAGGCAGAGAGAGAGGAGGAAGCAGGCTCCCTGCTGAGCAGAAAGCCTGATGTGGGGCTTGAACCCAGGACCTGGGATCATGACCTGAGCTGAAGGCAGCGGCTTAACCCACGGAGCCACCCAGGCGCCCCTCATTCACATATTCTTATCTGGATTAAATGACAAGGCAGAAAAACTCACCACAAAAAAAAAAAAAAAAAAGTACAAGAGGCCGTATCAACAGCTAGGGACCTAGTCAATATGGACATTGGTAATATGTCAGAACTGGAGTTCAGAATGATTATCAAGGTGCTAGCTGGGCTCAAAAAAGGCATGGAAGATATTAGAGATGCCCTTTCTGGAGAAATAAAAGAACTAAAATCTAACCAAGTTGAAATAAAAAAAATAGCTATTAATAAGGTGCAATCATAAATGGAGGCTCTTGCTGCTAGGATAGATGAGGCGGAAGAGAGAATCACTGATATAGAAGACAAAATGATGGAGTTTAAAGAAGCTGAGCAAAAGAAAGACAAACAACTACTGGACCATGAGGGGAGAATTCAAGAGATAAGTGATACCAGAAGACAAAACAATATTAGAATAATTGGGATCCCAGAAGAAGAAGAAAGAAAGAGGGGCAGAAGGTATATTGGAGCAAATTATAGTAGAGAATTTCCCTAATATGGCAAAGGGAACAAGCATCAAAATCCAGGAGGCACAGAGAACCACCCCTCAAGTGCTCACTTTGGCAGTACATATACCAAAAAAAAAAAAGAGAAACTCCCTCAAAATCAATAAAAATAGGTCCACACCCCATCATCGAATAGTAAAACTTAAAGTCTTAGTGACAAAGAGAAAATCCTGAAAGCGGCCTGGAACAAGAAGTCTGTAACATACAATGGTAAAAATATTAGATTGGCAGCAAACTTACCCACAGAGACCTGGCAGGCCAGAAAGAACTGGCATGATATATTCAGAGCACTAAACGAGAAAAATATGCAGCAAGAATACTAAACCCAGCTAGGCTATTGTTGAAAATAGAAGGAGAGATAAAAAAAAAAAACTTCCAGAACAAACAAAAATTAAAAGAATTTGGCAACAAAACACCAGCCCTACAGGAAATATTGAAAGGAGTCCTCTAAGCAAAGAGAGAGCCTAAAAAAAAAAAAATAAATAAACCAGAAGGGAACAGAGACAATATGCAGTAACAAGCACCTTACAGTCAATACAATGGCACTAAATTCATATCTTTCAACAGTTACCCTGAATGTAAATGGGTTAAATGCCCCAATCAAAAGACAAAGTGTATCAGAATGGATAAAAAACAAGACCCATTAATATGCTGTCTATAAGAAACCCATTTTAAACCCAAAGATACCTCCAGATTTAAAGTGAAGTGTAGAAAACAATTTACCATGCTAATGGACATCAAAAGAAAGCTGGGGTGGCAATCCTTATATCAAATAAATTAGATTTTAAGCCAAAGACTATAATAAGAGTTGAGGAAGGACACTATATCATACTTAAAGGGCCTGTCCAACAAGAAGATCTAACAGTTTTAAATATCTATGCCCCTAATATGGGAGCAGCCAACTATATAAACCAATTAATGACAAAATAAAAAATATATATCAATAATAATACAATAATAGTAGGGGATTTTAACACCCCTCTCACTGAAATGGACAGATTATCCAAGCAAAAGTTCAACAAGGAAATAAAGGCTTTATTTTTTTTTTTTAAAGATTTTTTATTATTTATTTATTTGACAGAGAGATCACAAGCAGGCAGAGAGGCAGGCAGAGAGAGAGGAGGAAGCAGGCTCCCTGCTGAGCAGAGAGCCCGATGCGGGGCTCGATCCCAGGACTCTGAGATCATGACCTGAGCCGAAGGCAGCGGCTTAACCCACTGAGCCACCCAGGCGCCCCGGAAATAAAGGCTTTAAATGACACACTGGACCAGAAGGACATCACAGACATATTCAGAACATTCCATCCCAAGGCAACAGAATACACATTCTTCTCTAGTGCTCATGGAACATTCTCCAGAATAAATCACACCTTGGGTCTCAAATCAGGTCTCAACTGGTACTAAAGTATTGGGATCATTCCCTGCATATTTTCAGACCACAATGCTCTGAAGCTGGAACTCAATCACAACAGGAAAGCTGGAAAGAACCCAAATACACAGGGGCTAAAGAGCATCCTACAAAGAATGAATGAGTCAACCAGGAAATTAAAGAAGAACTGAAAAAATGCATGAAAATAAATGAAAATGAAAACACAACTGTTCAAAAATCCATGGGACACAACAACAGCGGTCCTGAGAGGAAAGTATATAGCAATACAAGCCTTTCTCAAGAAACAAGAAAGGTCTCAAATATACAACCTAACCCTACACCTAAAGGAGCTGAGAAAGAACAACAAAGAAAGTGTAAACCCAGCAAGAGAAGAGAAATCATAACAGAACAGAAATCCATAAAATAGAAACCAAAAGAAGAATAGAACAGATCCACGAAACTAGGAGCTGGTTCTTTGAAAGAATTAATAAGATTGATCCCACCCCTGGCCAGACTTATCGAAAGAAAAGAGAAAGGACCCAAATAAATAAAATCATGAATGATAGAGGAGAGGTCACAACCAACACCAAAGAAATACAGACAATTTTAAGAACATATTATAAGCAACCATACACAAGCAAATTTGACAGTCTGGAAGAAATTGATGCATTCCTAGAGAAATACAAACTACCAAAACTGAACCAGGAAGAAATAGAAGACCTGAACAGACCCATAACCAGTAAGGAGATTGAAGCAGGCATCAAAAATCTCCCGTGGCGCCTGGGTGGCTCAGTGGGTTAAGCCGCTGCCTTCAGCTCAGGTCATGATCCCAGGTCCTGGGTTCGAGCCCCGCATCGGGCTTTCTGCTCAGCAGGGAGCCTGCTTCCTCCTCTCTCTCTGTCTGCCTCTCTGCCTGCTTGTGATTTCTCTCTGTCAAATAAATAAATAAAATCTTTAAAAAAAAAAAATCTCCCAAAAACAAGAACCCAGGGCCAGATGGCTTCCCAGGGGAATTCTATCAAACATTTAAAGAAGAATTAATACCCACTCCCCTGAAACTTTTCCAAAAAGTAGAAATGGAAGGAAAACTGCCAAACTCATTTTATGAGGCCAGCATTACCTTGATCCCAAAACCAGACAAAAACCCTACCAAAAAGAAGAATTATAGACCAATATCCTTGATGAATATAGATGCGAAAATTCTCACCAAAATGCTAGCCAATAGGATCCAACAGTTCATTAAAAGGATTATTCACCAGGTTAAAGTGGGATTTATTCCTGGGCTGCAAGTTTGTTTCAACATCTGCAAATCAATCAATGCGATACAATGTATTAATAAAGAAAGAACAAGAACCATATGATACTCTTAATAGATGCTGAAAAGCATGTGACAAAGTACAGCATCCTTTCTTGATCAAACTCTTCAAAATGTAGGGATAGAGGGTACATACCTCAATATCATCAAAGCCACCTATGAAAAATCCACAGCAAATATCATTCTCAAAGGGGAAAAACTGAGAGCTTTCCCCCTAAAGTCAGGAACACGGCAGGGCTGTCCACTGTCACCACTGCTATTCAACATAGTACTAGCCTCAGCAATCAGACAACAAAAAAATAAAAGGCATCTGAATTGGCAAAGAAGAAGCCAAACTCTCACTCTTTGCAGATGATATGATACTTTACGTGGAAAACCCAAAAGACTCACTCCAAAACTGCTAGAACTCACACAGGAATTCAGTATAGTGTCAGGATAAAAAAAATCAATGCACAGAAATGTGCAGAAGACATGAACAGACATTTCTGCAGAGAAGACAATCAGATAGCCAACAGACACATAAAAAAGTGCTTAACATCACTCGGCATCAGGGAAATACAAATCAAAACTACAATGAGATACCACCTCACACCAGTCAGAATGGCTAAAATTAACAAGTCAGGAAATGACAGATATCTGTAAGGATGCAGAGAAAGGGGAATCATCTTGCACTGTTGGTGGGAATGCAAGCTGGTGCAGCCACTCTGGAAAACAGTATTCAGGTTCCTCAAAAAGTTGAAAATAGAGCTACCTAGCAACCCAGCAATCACACTACTGGCTTTTAGCCAGAGATACAAACGTAGTGATCCAAAGGGGCACATCACCCAAACGTTTATAGCAGCAATGTCCACAATAGCCAAACTATGGAAAGAACCTAGATGTCCATCAACAGATGAATAGATAAAGAAGTTATGGTATATATACACAATGGAATACTATGCAGCCATCAAAAGAAATGAAATCTTGCCATTTGCAATGATGTGGATGGAACTAGAGGGTATTATGCTCAGCAAAATAAGTCAATCAGAGAAAGACAATTATCATATGATCTCCCTGATATGAGGAATTTGAGAGGCAACGTGGGGGGTTAAGGAGGTAGGAGAAGAGTAAATGAAACAAGATGGGATTGGGAGGGAGACAAACCATAAGAGACTCTTAATCTCACAAAACAAACTGAGGGTTGCTGGGAGTTGGGGGGGTTAGGGATAGGGTGGCTAGGTTATGGACATTGGGGAGGGTATGTGCTATGGTGAGTGCTGTGAAATGTGTAAGCCTGACGATTCACAGACCTGTACCCCTGGGGCAAATATTACATTATATGTTAATAATAATAATTTTGGGGGGCGCCTGGGTGGCTCAGTGGGTTAAAGCCTCTGCCTTCGGCCCAGGTCATGATCCCAGAGACCTGGGATTGAGCCCCGCATCGGGCTCTCTGCTCAGCGGGGAGCCTGCTTTCTCCTCTCTCACCCTCTGCCTGCCTCTCTGCCTACTTGTAATCTCTGTCTGTCAAATAAAAATAAATAAATAAATAAATAATAATAATTGTTTTAAAATAAGATTTCATTCTTAAGTAATCTCTACATGCCACGCGGGGCTTGAACTTACAAGATCAAGAGAGATCCCCAAGATCAAGAGTCGCATGCTCTACTGACTGAGGTAGCCAGGAACAACCCACCCCCCAACACACACACCCTTATTTAGACAGCACCTTCTGTCATTTTCAATCCTTCAATACTGCTCTATTTTCCTTCAAAACACAGGGCTTTCCCAAACTTGGTTTGATAGACACTATTTACTTACTTTTTCTCCTCTGCTAAGAGGTAAGCATCCTGTATGCAGGAACCGTGTCTGTATCCCCAGCCTCTGGAACAGCAGGCACTCAAATACATGTTGTTCAGTGTGTGAATCTAATTCTACCATGAAAATAAGTGAACACCAACCAGAGGAGAACAAGCAAAGGCTATTTACTTGGAGCTCCACATAGCAACAGAGCCAGGCACGACGACGGGTGTCCGCAGACTCACAGGCGGGCAGAGGAGCCGGAAAGCTTTATAGGAGAATAAAGGGAAGCCTGCAGATGTGCCTTATTTGGGACTGTTAACATGGGAAAGCTGTGGGCAGGCCAACTAAAAAGTGGGGAATCCTAGGTGAATGTTTCGGGGTGCATATTGGCTTTCTCTGGTTAGTCCCAAGTTGGAAGTCGGAACAGAAATTAAGAAAGCAGTCCGTGATGAAACAAGTCCTGGCTATCTGGGGATGATTTTGCTGAAGTTATTGTCTGCTTCCTGGATCCATTGCTGAAGGTAATGCTCTGAGCTCCTACAGGTGCGACATATACGTAGCATACAGGCTTCCTGGGCTGACTACTGTAGATAATGGTCTGGCTTCCTGGGCTGCTTGCCATGAATTGTAGGTTAAAGTTTTATTTTTACATATGGTCTGGCCATTGTCCATTTGTATACCTGTTCTCTCATTTTAAAGAAAAATAGGATTTAAATGCATAATGAAGGAATTGAATGGGCTATAGCTGGGGGTAGGAGATGAAGAGAGACTCACTTTTATTTTAGATAATATATGCATGTACTGTCTATATTTTACAATGAGTTTGTAGTGCTTTTAATGTAGAAAATTAAATCAAAGAGTATAATCGAGTAAAGCCAATGGCATGTCACACTGCCTCCTCTGATGTCTGCAAATCCATCTGTAGAACCGTTTGCTTAATCCTGAGCCTGCTGTCATTTTTCTTTGTTTTTCTATTTTTTATTATTATTTTTATGAAAACAAGTTGAACATTATAAAATTGTGCTAAATCCTTCCTTGGAAATTTCAGTTTATTTATTGTAAGTGAATTTCTGGTGATCCGTTTTTCAATTGAACCTTTAAAACTGAAATTAAAAAGTAAACTTTCATTCAACATGTATCCAATGAATGTGAATTGAGTGATTAACATTTTCCAGACCTGTGCCTCTATAAAAAATGAGGGAAATGTCAACATCACAAGAATGCCCAGAGTTCAAAGGGTTTGACTGGAATGTTCTGCTTTCCTAGAGACATAGCGCCATCTTGTGGAGCTTCTGGATATTTTCGAGGATGAGAAGGTTCTGTTGCATTTTCACAACCATAAAAGTCACATGGGTTAACCCCAGAAACCAAAACACTCCATTTCCCAAGCAGTCTGAGTGTGGAAGGCTTTGATGTACTCATTTATTCTGGTTATTAGCAAGGAAAATAATCTATGAGGATCATTTACTAATGTTCTGTGAATGCATTTGTTTTCAATGTTACCACCTAAGAACTGAACCCATTGTACCTTGTACATAGCCTCTTTTTTTTTAAGATTTTATTTATTTATTTGTCAGAGCAAGAGAGGGGGAGAGAGCGAGCACAGGCAGACAGAATGGCAGGCAGAGGCAGAGGGAGAAGCAGGATCCCTGCCAAGCAAGGAGTCTGATGTGGGACTCGATCCCAGGACGCTGGGATCATGACCTGGGCCAAAGGCAGCTGCTCAACCAACTGAGCCACCCAGGCGTCCCTGTACATAGCCTCTTAAAAGGACTTAAAAGATCATACTAGAATGATTTGCACCTGTCAGGGACCAGAGCCTGAGATCTCCTTACCCCTATGCCCTGCCAACTCCCTGGCACACAGAAGATGTTCCATGTTTTGAAAGAATGGCAGAAGCCCCAGGTCATGACATAGCTCAGAAAGAATGTCATTTAATTCATTTATCATGTATTCAAGTACAGTAGTAAAGGACGTAGTGTTTTTTAAAATATGTGGGCTCTCAATCTGAAGAGGAAAAAATACACAAATAATCATTTTCAAACCAGAAATGCTACATTCCAAGAAATGGCATGGATGATAAGTTCAGGCATCATTCATCGTTCGGGTGGGAAATTACTTCCTGCTGGGATGATTAAGAAAAGCCCAACATTTCAAATTCACTTGAGATAAGACCCTAAAACCACTCTGATCAAGGCATCACTGTAACAGAGACAATGGTTCTACTTGTAAAATCATTGCCTTTACATAAATGTACTTAATGTACTATCAGAAAAAACTTTGTCTCAAGGTGTTCCTTGCTACATATGAGCACTGTAGTCAGTTTTTACCATAAAACATATCACAAAAGCAAAGCTGCCACACCTATATAAAGTCCAAATTCTTCAATAACCTAGAGCAGGCATTCTGTCCGTGTTCAGAGGTGGAGAAAGTCCTGCCCACCCACTGCAGACTTCTCTGGAAGTTCCTACCCATGCGTAGGACTCATTTCCGCATGCCCGTGAGGGTATGAGGAGCCAAACATCCTTTGTCTCCATGTCCATCCCTCAATCCATGGCTCTACCCTTTGATGACTTATGTGGGCAATTTTAAGAACATAGATTAAACAACTACTGGGATGAACACTTGGATGTAATTATTATCATCCTCACACACCGCATGAAGAAGGAATTACTTCTCCTGTTTTCTGAGTGCAGACACAAAGCCTCAGAAGCTGAATTCTCAAGGTCAAGTAGCTAGAAGCCTCAGGATTTAAACCCACATCTCTTAACTCCAAGCCCACTGCTCTTTGCACAAACCAAAACTGCCTCAAAGGTCGCTTGATTTCCGCAGCAAGGCTTCCCAATAATCGCCAGTTCTGCTATTTATAAATACACACGAATGAGTTTTGTGGTCACAGAAAAGTCATTTCCACTCGCTGGGCTTCATTTTACTGGATTGTAATAAAGGGAAGAAAATTATACCTGTCTGGCCTACTTCCCAAGTTGCTTCAAGAGCAAAATCAGATGCAGGAGGTCTAAGTATATTGCTCAGGAGTGTGGATTCCAGCATCAGCTGCGTGGGTATAAACCCCAAACGCACACAAGACTGACGAACCACACCGCCTTGAACTGTGAGTTTCCTCTCTCTGAAGTTCCGTGTCCCACACTCAACATGAGAATAATAAAGGTCCTACTTCCTAGGATCATTCTGAGGATTAAATAGGATAACTTAGGCAATGTCTTCAGTAGGGTTCCTGGAACACAATGCTTACAAACTCAGCAGACAGCACCTGGAAAAGAATCAGAATTTTTACGAGTATGGGATGATTACTGTTGTTTCTTCTAAACCAAGATAATAAGTCCTGCCTAGTCCTACTCTCAATTTTAACTTTTTTTTTTTCATTTATCTTTTACGTAACCATTCTTTAAAAATCACAGGTAAGAACACTTGATAGGGGCTCCTGGGTGGCTCAGTTGGTTAAGCATCAGCCTTTGGATCAAGTCATGATTCCAGGGTCCTGGGATCAAGCCCCACATTGGGCTCCCTGCAGAGCGGGGAGTCTGCTTCTCCCTATCCCTCTGCCCCCTCCCTACTTGTGTGCACTCTCTCTCTCACTGCCAAAAAATTAATAAGTCTTTTTTTAAAAACACTTGATAAAGTATAAAAACACTTAAATACTAGAGATTCAAGTAGGAGACAAAAGATGAATTCTCAGAAGAAGCCTGTATCTGTCAGAATTCCTACAGAAATAGATGACATGCCCAAAGTGGTAGATTTTTTTTTAAAGATTATTTATTTATTTGACAGACAGAAATCACAAGTAGGCAGAGAGGCAGACAGAGAGAGAGGAGGAAGCAGGCTCCCTGCCAAGCAGAGAGCCGGATGCGGGACTCGATTCCAGGACCCTGGGATCATGACCTGAGCCAAAGGCAGAGGCTCAACCCCCTGAGCCACCCAGGAGCCCCCAAAGTGGTAGATTTTAATGCAGGGCTTTTTGCAAAGGTGTGGGCAGGGCTTGGTGAGTCCCCAGTGATGGAGAAGCAGCAGGACTTGCATAGGCTGGAAGGTTCTATCCTGCTCAGCCTGAATAAAGGTATAGACAGGAGTGTCACCAGACCTGAAGTGAATGGGGCCACGCACCAAGAAAGCAGCCATTGGCGGGGGGCGGGGGGGGTCCACAGCCAGTAAATATCCAAACTTTCATTTCTTTTTGTGCCTCACATTCACCAAACTCAAATGGAAATTGGAGGCAAGGAAGCCCAGGATACAGTCCAGAGAGGGTAAGCCTCTCCAAGCCAGCCCAGGATACAGAAGAGAGGAGAAGAAATCCAAGCAACAAATGGAGAGTGGCTGGCACATAGTCCTAAGTGAGGACTAAACATAAAATATACTTAGCAAAGTATATAGTGATCTCCTGCAGCATAACGTCTAGTCCTAACTCTACTGACTGAAGCAAAACAACCTCTTTCCAAATCTGGGCCCTACTACTTACTGGCTGGATGCCCTTGACATTACTCACCTTCTCTGTTCTACAGTTTCATCTGTAAAATCAGCATCATAGTAATACTTACCCTTTAGGGTTGTTGTGAGAATGGAGTTCATATTTGTAAAGTATTCAGAGCCACACTGGGCACTCAGCCCTGTGTCAATTTCAGCTCTTACTGTGATGTTATTATTACCCCTTGTCCTGGGTGGGATTACAGGAATCCGTGGAGGTTTATGTCATACACAAGTGAACCCTTTGGGTAATAAGAGAAGCACATGACTATAATTTTTACATGCCATGATCACCAGCAAAGCACACTGACCCCAACTATGGTGTAAGAGGTGGCCTTGATAGGTATAAACACTAACCACATGTCAATTCATCATCAAAGCCCATCCCGGAATCCTGCAGATTTCCTGCAGTCTCTGTTTACCAGATAGAAGAGAAAAAGAGCCAGTACACCCAAAGGTCACACCTATAGACGTGTCCATGTAAAAAGTCCACCAAATACATGAACGTATATTAACAAACAGCCCCTTCCATTTTTCCTTCCAAAGCAGTGAAGAGGACATTTCCCAAATAAGCTTCAACTTGCAATTTTCCTTCAGACCAAAATTGTTTTATTCCAATTTTGCAGATGGTGTCAAGGTTCCTGTCAGCAAGACCAGATGGAACTTGAAGCTGGTAAACAACAGCAGAGGCGCAGGGTCCCTAGAAGTCAGCCCGACGTTGTCATCGTACGCCATCCCAGACACCAAACATCTGAAGGCTGGGCAGCCGTCCAATACACAGGACATCCTGGATCCAAAAATATAAGCCTGTGTTGCAGGCAGGGAGCAGAGCTGGTCTGAAGTCGGGGAGGTCTGGTTTGGTTTGGTTAAGGAAGAGCTAACACAGAGGAGTAATTAGATGGGGGGAGGGGGTGACTGAACTCCTTCAAAAGGCAGCTAGAGAGAGGATCATAGCAGGAAAATATCTGCCAACAGAAACACAAGTGGACTTCAGAGGGACTGAATTCACATCACACCAAGATTTTTAGAACGTAAAAATACCCAGTTCTGTTTTCTCACGTACATTTCCCCCAGATACCGGAATCAGCCTCCTCTCAACATAGAGTACCGCTCCTTCACACACAGCTATGCAGCAAACACAGCCACACCCCAACTCCTCCCATGCTGACCACTACATTTCCACGAAGAAATCCTCTTTTTAATAAAACCTCACTTTATAATCTTGAGCCTATGTGGTTGCATGTTGTTTTGTGTTTTGTTTTGCCTGTTCCCCATCATCAAGTAGCTGTCGCCCAGACCAATGCCGTGGATGCCTAGGGCCAGCCTGTACTTTGAGTACGGAGGGAACTCAAGCACAGAACTTGAAAACGTTAGAGGTTTTACAGTGATATCCTATTGACTTCTTCCAAATACCATTTGAAGGAAACGGGACTGGTTTTTATTTCCTCATTTTGCCCATAAGAAAACTAAGGCTTAGTTTCAGGGTTACTGAACGTCTCAGAAACTCCTAGGGAAAGTGTTATGGCTGTTTCCAGTACACCAAATGTAAAGAGAAAATGTGCAGAAAATTTAAGCCAAACACTACAGAGGGGGAGGAAGCTCCCCAGCTGTTCGAGAAGAGTGGAACTGAGTACAAGACTGTACTGGTATTGAAATGAGTTGTTGGGTGAGACTCTCATTTTCAGCGAAAAAGCCCATCAACTTGGGCCCGTCTGAACCCTTGTAATCAGAATGGAGAGAGACGGTGGTGACACGGGATTTCCTGCCCCAGGAGGTGACTGAAAAAGACAGAGACTGAAGCAGAGTCAATGCACCCCTCAGAACAGAATCTCAAAACTCTCCAAGGTGCAGCGAAGAGAAGGCCACAGCATAAGGTGGGTCCTGGGTTCCCTCGGGATCCCAAAAGGCCTTAGTGGTTTCCCAGCCTTCGACATTGAGAAATGAGAGACCTGCCTAGGGCGGGGACAGATGCCTCCTTGTTCTGCTCCAGGAAATAAGACAGAATGCACCAGTCCAAGCCGGCCAGACCCAAGTCCTCACACAGGCCCTCTCTGCTCAGTCAGAGGCAGAGCGCAACCGCCTCTGCAAAACAAGGACGACGGCACTGGGGAGGCTGGGCAGTGCCCAGGAAACGAAGTGGGAGAGCAAGGGCAACCCAGGTTGCTGAGGAAAACAGCGAGATATAGGTCCATGTAGTCCCTGGCACATGCCCCCTTTTCCTGTCTCACTTCACTTCCAAAATACAAATTCGAAAATAAAATTATTAAGGATTTCAAGATGGCGCCCTCAGAGCAGGAGTCTCCAAGTGTAGAGCCTTACGGAACACAGGCCCTGGGCAGCTGCACTGGGCGCACGTCTGTGCACCAGGCGCCCCCTGCTGGGTGGGAGGAACCGGCAGCAACAAGCTGCAAGATGGCGCCCACGGTGGACCGGCAGTTAGGAAGGAAGGTTACGCACCAGTCAGATCTCTCACACAGGGGACTTCGGGAAGGTTGCCTTGAGGACCCTCAAGAACCAAAGGACGTGCCCTGAGAGAACCAGCATGTGGATGTTCACCCTCTACCAGAGCTGATAGGCAGATGGCTGAGATGGGACCAATACCTCCAGACAGGGGAAGGAAACCAATTACATCCAGTATGAAATCCTTCATGTTATGGAATAGTAATTACAAATGCCATTTGAGGACAGCCAATTCTCTCCTGGCACTTATACATAAAGATGGCACTTTGCCTCCCAGCCCCTCAACACCCACACACCAGGGGGAAAGCATGGGGAGAAAGCGGACCACACGTCCCATAAACACTCCTAGCATCCAGATGGAAACTGAGGGAGGTGGGGGGAAAGTGGAGAAACCCGGAAATGGGTATTTGGGTGAGGCTTTCAAAAGAACAGGAAAAGCTTTTAAAAATAAAAATAACTTAAACTAATTTAAAATAAAAACAGAAAAGTTTTAAGAACTGGAAAAAGACTATTTTAATTCCAAAGGTGAGTTAAAAAAAATTAGGGCATCTTCCCCAACTGTCATTAAGGGTGTCAGCTTCTCAGCAGGGAAGAGAAGCTCCACTGACACAATCCAATAATAAAAAGACAAAGTCATTACACATTTATATCTGACAAGTCGAAACTGCTCCATCAAAATGATTACACACAACCTCAGTGATCGCTCCAAAAAAATGGAGCAGAGATCCTGCCCTTGCCTCTGAGAGTTTTAAAAAGCGGTTTCGCTGAATACAAATCCCTGTTCGGCTCCTTAAGACTTCAGGCCATGCATCCATCACGTGACTTCCCAGCCAAAAATAGTTGACCTATGTCTCCCAGGATGTGAATGCTTAAGCAATTTGCAAATGACTTCCTGTTACCAATTTCTGCAACAACTTGAGAAGTTTCCTAATTATTTGGTTAAATTAATTCTAAGGCAAGCTAGGCCCTCATTCAGAGTGTGATTTAATTAGATATCCTCATAGGAGGCTCAGTGAGATGTGTAGATATAACAAGTAAACTGACTTCCAGGTACACTGGTTCCCGGAGGATTAGCTGTGTGAACCTTACGTCAAGGTGATGCTTTGGCAAGACCACACTATTCTGACTGCTTGACCGATCCGTTCAGTGAAATAAACTGCGAGTCTGCTTAACAGACTGAATGTACCAGTTGTCGTGGTAAATTGACTGGAGAAAGAGTAGTTTCCATGGCAAGTAAACCACATGGAAGGCCATGGCTTTGACTTTCGGTTTAGGGAAAATGCAAATTCTTTTTTTTTTTTTTAAAGATTTTATTTATTTATTTGACAGAGAGAGATCACAAGTAGACGGAGAGGCAGGCAGAGAGAGAGAGAGAGAGAGAGAGGGAAGCAGGCTCCCTGCTGAGCAGAGAGCCCGATGCGGGACTCGATCCCAGGACCCTGAGATCATGACCTGAGCCGAAGGCAGCGGCTTAACCCACTGAGCCACCCAGGCGCCCCGGGAAAATGCAAATTCTTATGCCTAGTGCTCTAAAAGCCCCTTTGGTGCATCTCAAAGCCATTTTTGTACTGGAGCCGCAAGCAGAAGATCTGTCTTGTGGAAGCATGGAACCAAGGGTCAGCAAGCTGCAGACCACAGGTCGAATTCTGCCCATTTCCCGTTTTCATACGTAAATCCATTCCTCTGGACGCATGGTCATGCCTGTTTATTACATCCTGTTCGCAGCTGCTTTCGTACCCGATGGCACAGGTGAAGAGGCCATCTGATGAGCAAAACCTGAAGTATTTACTACCTGATCCTCCACAGAACAAGCTGGCTTTCCTGGTAGCCGCTCAGGCCCCTTTCTTCCTCAGGCGATACCACAGACAGTTGCTTCCTGAGACTCTGTCCTTCCACTTCAATTCAGCGTCTGACCCTCTGCCATGATCACGAGAAGCATCACTGTAGAGTAATGAAGGCGTAGTCATTGTTCTGCAATTGCCCTCAGACTCCCCCTAGGCTTGCTGTCTGGGGGCTTGCTGTTTGGTGACTGGGATTTGGGGAAGTCACCTGCTTTCATAAAGAATGTGGGCCAGACTGTATCTAAGGTTCCCTCTAGTTTTAATAAAAGGAATTTTTTATGATCAACGAAGAGCATTATTTTTATCTGAAGAAAATGCCTTTTACCACTGATGGTCATAGGATTTCTCTGAAAATTCTTCTTTTTTGTAATTAGACGTTATTGGCTGCTTACAAAGCATACATCCTCACTGTCCTTCCTAACAGAATCCTGGCTGGTGTTGACTTTTCCTTCCATGGCTTCTGTGCCTCGAGAGAAACTGGCCCATCACACTCCAGGGACTTTTTAAGTCAGTCATGGAAGCACCTGGTCCCTTGCCAGTTACTGATTTAGGACGTATCACAAATCCCAGCCAGTGAGAAATAGAATGAAGTCTGCTGTGGTGAAGGAAGCAAAGAGGTACTTTGAGGAAAAGTTTTCTTCAGATTAAGGAAGAAAAGACTATCTTGTCTTGGGGCACCTGGGGGGCTCAGTCAGTTAAGTGCCTGCCTTCGGCTCAGGTCATGATCTCAGGGTCCTGGGATCAAGCCCCAAGTCGGGCTCTCGGCTCAGCAGGGAGTCTGATTCTCCTTCTCACTTTCTCTCTGTACTCTCCCTCTCTCTCTCTCTCAAATAAATAAATAAAGCATTAAAAAAAAAAGGAACATCTTGTCTTTTTCTAGCAATTGTTATGATTGAATGTATTGCTAAGAAACCTGCTGCCACCTTGTCATGAGTCTGAGGAGGATGCCAACCCAGGAGAAGACAGAGAAGCAGACTTGGCTCTGAAGTACATTTAAAGCCTGCCCTGCCTCTGGATTTTTTTAATTAAAAGGAAATAAATTTTCTTACTGTTTAGGCCAATTTGATTTATTCCCATTAATTGCTGACAAAAAACAACTAATCTCTGGTGGAATCCAGAGCTAAGTGCAGTTCTGACGGTGTTGAGGATGACCAAAATTATGCAGACATTATCCCCCAAAACAGTAATAACTAAACAGCAAAGCTCTGTTTTCCTAAAATAAACTTCTCACCTACAACTCCACGAACACTGCTATCTAATTGATGCTGAGTAGCTAACTGGAACATTTCACCCAAAAACAATTCAGGAGCATTCTTGTAATGCAACAGAAACAAAAATATTTTTCAAAAAAACGAAAAATTTTATTTATTTCAGTAGCTATTTTAACATGACAAACACATACAATGTGATGTTTCCCTAAGTCTGGACTAAGTGGTTAACCTTACATTTTCTTAATGTGAAGTTCTCAGTACTACAAAAACCCCAATATGGTAACATTCCTAAGATTCCAAAAAGAGAGAGAAAGGAGAAAAAAAAGCAGGAGGGGCCAACATGTGGCTAAAAAAAATGATGGAGATCATGAGGTCAATTAAACATTTTAGAACCAAACAATCCCCCTATCTTGGAGGGAGGGTAAGATGGAGCCCTGTGCCATCCCTCATTCAGCCATAAGAGATTATCCCAATTCTCCTACTGTTTACATGCTTCCCAGTAAACTAGCTCACTCTTCCCAAGGCTAAACACACTACAGCTGAACATCACACTTTGGAATGTTCTCTCTTTCTACATGTCCTAACAAGACTCAGATAAATGTCTTCCCCCATCGTCTCAGCTGTCCAAGGACAAATCACCATCATTTTAATTATAACGGGGCGGAGGTTCAGTTGGGAAAGACACTAGCACATTTCATGTACACTTAACCATTTCACTGAGTGAGTCCAATCCACAGGATGTAATAATAAAGCAATTTTATTTCTATCTTTCTCTGTCCCTTAAAATGGTCTCCATGAGACTTTATTGCCCTGGATAAAAATGAAAGTTGACGCCATGTATTCCATGGTTTCTTTTAGGTGATTAAAAAGTTGAACTATCACTTTAAGTGACAAAAGGCAGTTTCCACTTGGTAATTAGAATATGCAGCCCTACATCATAACCAAAACTTGGTTTGGTACAAGGTTGAAACTTCTTACCTCCTTTATCTGTATTTGCAGATGGAAAGCGAGCAGATAATGGGATGTGGTCAACTGCTTCTTCTTCTTCTAGTCTAGGCTTCCATTCCCACCTACAACTTGCTTCTGGCAGTTCCCAAACCCTCCAGAGCTACAGTGAGGAGAAGGAGAGGAGGCAAAGGAGCAGGAAAGTTCCAACCTGACTGATACCATCATTAGATGGTATCAACACCACCCAAGTCTAGATTGCAGGTGCACGTATTAGATCTGCAAGTGGTCTCCTTAGACCTGAGGGGGGAAAATTCTTCTTTGACTCGAGAAAACAGAGGAAACACAACTTATACCTCTCCATAGGCTTTATTTGACTTGTCCTCCCTGTGGGGTCATATCAGCAGCTCTCCATCAACATTGTCCTCCCAAGGTCATCCCCAAATATCCAGTCTCTGCCCCTTTATTATACCTTCTATATGAGTAAGGTCATTAAGAGTCATCATTCCTCCACCTCACATCCATTCAGATGGCTAACATCAAGAAAGCAGAAAAAAACAAATATTGACAAGAGTGTGAAGAAATTGAAACACTTGTGCCCTGGTGGTGGAAATGCAAAATGGTGACTCCCTTATGGGAAAAAGTATGGCAGTCCCTCAAAAACTTAGAATTACCTCGTGATCTGGCAATTCATCTTCTGGGTATATACCCAAAAGAATCAAAAGGAAGTTCCCAAACACATATTTATACACCCATGTTCACAACAGCATTATTCACAATTGCCAAAAAGTGGAAGCAACCCAAGTGTCCATCAATGGATGAATAGAAAAACAAAGTGGTTTCTACACCCAATGAAATAATTATTCAGCCTGAGAAAGGAAGGAAGTTCTGACACGTGCTACAACATAGATTAATACTGAGGATACTATATGAAATGAAATGAATAATCAAGTCACCAAAAGACAAAGACTGTACAATTCCACTTATACAAGGTACCTAAAATAATCAAATTCACAGAGACAGAAAGTAGAACAGTGGTTGCCAGAGGCTGGAGGGAAAGGAGAATGGGGAGGTGTCATTTGATGAGTGTAGAGTTTCAATTTGAAAAGATGAAAAAGTTCTATAGATGGATGTTTGCACAACTGTGTAAATGTACTTAAGGCCACCAGACTGTACACTCAAAAGTGGTTAAGCCAGTGAATTTCATGCTATGTATATTTTGCCATAATTACAATAAAGTTAAAGGGCATCTGGGTGGCTCAGTTGGTTAAGCATCTGACTGACTTGATTTCAGCTCAGGTCATGGTCTCAGGGTTGTGAGATCGAGCCCGGCATTGGGCTCCACACTCAGTGGGGAGTCTTCTGGAGATTCTCTCTCTCTCCCTCCCCACTGCCCTGCCTTGACTTGCTCTCTCCCTCTCTCTCAAATAAATAAATAAATCTTTAAAAATAATAAAAGTAAAACTAAAAAATATGAAGTCTTGGTTCCTTCTGCTACCATCTACTTTGAAAATATACTTTCTATTTTAGCCTCAGCCCAAACCTCCATGTTAATATCCTACCACATATTCATCAACTATAAGGTATAGTCTGACTTCATAAATATTAAAATGTGAAAAGTAATTTGTCTTAGAATCAGCAAGATGTGGTATTTGAGATTTTCAAGCAAATCAGCCACAATTCTAGAAATGTTACTAAACCTTGGTGGACAGTTTCTTGTGAGCCTATTACCTCATAATTGTTCTAGCAGAGTATAAGACATTTTTCCTTGAATGCATTTTCCAAGCCCCAACTCTCACCAGGCTGATTTTGAAAATTAACTTGTCTCTCTGGAACCACTTCTGAATTAAAATTAATGTTCCAAGTCTCTTTGACCCACACCCAATCACTCATACACACAAAGGAGAGGACTCTAATGCTATAGAAGTATTTTCACACTTGGAATTTAAAATAGCATTACCTCAACATTTCCAATTACAGAAAACTTACCACAAGAAAAAATAATAATAATTGGATGCTTATTCTGAAGCAATATTTGGGGCTGAATTAAACTCACCACGTCTCATTATTTTTACCCTTGTCCTAAAATATAATAGGAGGTGCCAATACAACATGAAATCCTTGAGAGGAAAATGGTAAATCATTCATATTATGGCAGGGAGAGATTTACAGGTGTAATGGAGAAGCATAAATTTAGCAAGTGCAAGATTAAAACATAGTATATATGAAGTTCACTTAGCATTAAACTCTGTGCTTAACTGCAAACAAGTATGTTGAAATTGTTAACTCTATAGAGATTGAAGAGTAATGGTTAGCAATGACAGGCAAAATATCAGTTTGACAGCAAACCCATAGCAGGAAAACACTAATCAATATACATTACAAAATTGTTCACAGTCCACAGTCCTTCACACAGGGAGAGAGTGTAATGGGAAACTAAGAATCATACAGTACAGCCTAGCAGTTAAGAAAGCCAGTCTCATTTTGTGAAATTCCCTGGGTTCAAATTTCAGCTGGCCACTTATTAGCTCCAAAAACTTTAATGAGATCCTTAATCCTTCTGTCTCTTCATCTGTAAAATGAAAATGAAAATAGTACCTAATTAATAGAGAGGATGGGAAAATTCAAGGAAATAATGCAACTAAGATACTAAGCATACCACCAAGCATGTAGGAACTTCTCAATTAATGTTATTTCTCTACTTAATAAAAAATATATAAACTCTTCTTCAATAGCAGAAGTTTGGAAGAAATGTATCATTTATTTATCTAGGTTTTTCAACTTGGATTTTACATGTTCTTGCCTACATAAATGTCACCAAAGTCATCTCAAATTAATGAACAGATAGCTAGTTAATCTACAGCAGCAGTTCTCAAACTGGAGAGTTCATCAGAATGACCTAGAGAGTGTGTTCAAAACACAGATTGTTCAGCCTTATTCCCAGAGCTTCTGATTTAGTAGGTCTGGGATGTGCCTGAGGATTTGCATTTCTAACAAGTTCCCAGTGATCCTGATCCTGCTAGTCTGCCAGCCACTCTTGGAGAGCCACTGGTCTACACTACCCTACCGCCATGACTACCACCATCTTCCTTTTCAGAATTTCACCCCTAACACTCTTTCTGACCCCAAGGACTAAACCTGAATGTTTCCTTCTGGAGAGTGGCTACCGCTCTGTTCTGATGGCTAATTGATAACATGTTACCTTACCCATACAGAACCACCCAAAAAAGAGCAGACAGCTTAAGACCCCACCATATCTGGATCCTGAGCCCAGCACAGCCAGGCCCCATGGCCCATTAGGAAGGCTCCGACTAAATCCTATGCCTACTGTGCACTCCCCAGAGAGATCTAGAGAGCACTCATGTGCGTGGGAATCAGGGCAGCAGAACCTGATTTTCTAGCATTCCTAATCAAATGCTCCTAGGTGTTTCCATTTATGAGAAGGTTGTGACATCACAGTGGTATATTTCATATGCCCAAACACACACACATGTAGACATAATGAATAACGGTGTTTATTAAGTGATATGTAGTTGGAGATATGACCCTAAGAGCAATGTTAACTAATTCCCCTCACCCTGACAGGACTGTTATCACTCCTTCGTGATCTAGAGAGACATATGCATCATCCAGAAAATCTCTTAGCCAAAAATGCATACCTGATTAATTTTCTATCTACCACTGCCTTTAAAGAAATTCCTTAGGGGTGCCTGGGTGACTCAGTTGGTTGAGCGTCAGACTCTTGATTTCAGCTCAGGTCATGATCTCAGGGTCAAGAGATCAAGCCCCAGGATGGGCTCCAGGCTCAGCATGGAGTCTTCTGGGTATTCTTTCCCTCTTCCTCTCCCTCACACCCTTGCTTTCTCTCTATAAAATAAAATAAAATCTTTAAATTCCTAGTAACAGCAAAACCAGATTGGCAGACCACTTTAACATTCTACCAATTCCAACTCATCATGAGCACAACAACAAGAAAAATTTTTAGAGAAATTGCATGCACATGCACACATGTGAAGGAAAGGGGCAAAGGGAGAGAATCTTTTTTTTTTTTTTTTTTTGAGAGAGAGAAAGAGAGAGAGAGCAGGAGGGGCAGGATGGCAGGTAGGGGAGGGAAGGGCAGATGGAGAGGGAGAGAGAGAATATTAAGCAGGCTCCACACCCAGCATCAAGTCGGATGATGGCTCCATCTCAGCGCCCTGAGGTCATGACCCTAGGCATAACCAAGAGTCAGATGTTTAACCAGCTGAGGCACCCAGACGCCCCAACAAAATTTTTATGTGCAGGAAGCAAATGCCTAATACAAGCATTTTTTCTGTAGAAAACTCTATTGGAAACTTCCAGTTTGTTTCCATCAGTGTCTGCATTATAAAACCTTCCCAGCCCCAGTGTTAGATGACAGCACCACCCTAGAACTGACCTGAGCTTCAAACGTCTCTATCTATAGTGTCTAACTCAGGAATATCTGACTAGCCATCTCTCCCTGAGCCCACAATTCACACCTTGCTCAGATTGAACCTTGTGGAGTTTGACATTGAAATCTGTCTGAAAATATCTAGGATTTGCTATCCACCACTGGATTCCACATCTAGTGTGTGCTTCTAAGGCTCTCATCAGCGTTCCCCCAGCAGCCCACAGGTGGAAATTTGGACTTCTCTCTTCTGTAAGTGCTCCAATAATCCCAAAACAATGCTGTGTCATTACAAACATGCACATAAAACTGATGCTACATAATATCCCCAGATCATTGGTTTCATGAAAATAGTAAAAGACTGAAATTATCCCACCCTTCTACCCCACCAGGATGGAAAGTCTTTGAAATACAGAAAAATTATCATTTATAAGAGATTATATCAATAACTTTTATAAGACAAATATTTAATCAGGATAACACACACTCAGACACATATTATAAGAAGTTGTCCTTTCTTCCATGCCACAGAATTTCAGACTTCTGCTTATTTTTCCTAGCAGCCAGTTGAGAGATACTGTCTAAAGTTGATGAATCAACAAATAGATAAGCATACTATTTAGAGCTACAATAATAATCAGCAGAAGAACAAAATTTAAATCGATACAAGGTCATCAATACTAGGAAACTGGATTTGAGAGATGAAAAGTGGAAATGGGTCAGAAGAAAGACTTTGCTTTATATTTTATACCTTTCTATATTGCCCATGTTTCTTATTATATGCATATATTATTTCTATAATTGTAAGAAACAAATTTAAGATGAGTAAATAACATCCTCATTAATAAGGGATTAGCTAAATAAGTTAGCTAATCTGAAGTTGGCCGCCAAACTGGGAGGGCAAAGAGAGAGCAAAGAAAGAGATTGGTAGGTGGCAGTTTTAATAAGTGAGGAATATACTTACAAGGCTTATCTTGGGTGACCAAAAGATGAGGAACAGTGGGCAGAATGCACATTCCAAGGACATGGGAGGAGGCGAGGAGTCTCCAAATGCCCAGGTCTCGCTCCTGAGTCAACTGGTGATCGTGTGTCCTCTTGATGACCTTCTCCAACAATGCCACGGAATCCAACAATGCAGCTACTAAAAAGGAAAAAATAGTACAATATACAGTGACATAAAAAGATAACCTTGGGGGAATGCTTGTTGCTGAACTTTGGGCGCAAGTAATTGAGGCCTGCTGGGAACAGGACTTCCCTAAAACGCCAAATAATGTCTGGAAGGCTGTGGTCCAAGGCCATTTTTGCTGGCTATAAGCGGGGTCTCCGCAACCAGAGGGAGCACACAGCTCTTCTTAAAATCGAAGGTGTATATGCTCGAGATGAAACGGAATTCTATCTAGGCAAGAGATGTGCTTACGTGTACAAAGCAAAGAACAACACAGTGACTCCTGGTGGCAAACCAAACAAAACCAGAGTAATCTGGGGAAAAGTAACTCGTGCTCATGGAAACAGCGGCATGGTTCGTGCCAAATTCCGAAGCAACCTTCCTGCTAAAGCCATTGGCCACAGAATCCGTGTGATGCTGTACCCCTCAAGGATTTAAATTTAATGAAAAGTAAATAAAGGTGTAGATTTGTTCTCTTGTAAAAAAAAAAAAAGATAACCTTGGAATGCCACTAAATTTTAAAAAATAATTGCAAAACAACTATAGCCTGATTCAACTGAAGCAAAAATCACACACACGCACATTCGAGCACCCACAGACACACACACACAGATTATAGAAGCATAGGTACACCTGGGAAATTCACCAAGCTATTAGATTTGGGAAAATGAAAAGAGAATATCTTCCTTTTTTTTTTTTATTTTCTATGCTTTTGTAACTTTTGAACTTTATATGAGGAGTAGATATATGACCTTTGCAACTTAAAAGGTGAGATTCTTTAAAACAAATATACACATGCATGCTTTTTGAGACCCAGAAAATATAAAGCTGAGGGCTTAATTCATATTTGTTAATTAACAGAACCTCGAGAGAGAAGGAATCTTAAGAGGCCCAGAGAGAATTGGTGCCTTGCTCAGAATCACACTGCTGGAAAGTGTCAGAACCAGGTTTGGACCAGCGGAGGAAGACTGCGTTAAACTTCCCAAGTTCTTCTAAAGTAACTCATAACCACTGTACCTCCTCACTCTTCAGTTATCAAATACTGTCTGAGATAGTGCAAGCTGCTATACCAAAATGTCATAGATGGGAAGCTCCAACAACCAACATTTATTTCTCATAGTTCTGGAGGCTGGGAAGCCTGAGATCAGGGTGCCATCATGACTGGGTTCTGGTGAGAGCCCTCCTCAAACCTGTAGACACCTGGCTGCCTTCTGGCTGTATCCTCACATAGCAGAGAGTTCCGGTGTATTCTTCATCTTAGAAGAACACTAACCCCATCGTAGGGCCAACCCTGATGACCTCAAATAAACCTAATTACCTCCCAAAGTGGTCTATCTCCAAATATCATCACACTGAGAGTTAAAGTTTCATTACATGAATCATGGGGGGTGGAGGGGGAGACACACAAACACTCAACCCATAATAAATACTTTTTCATATAAACAATAGACAGAGCCAAGTCTCATCCATTTTACAGATGAGTAAACCAATGTCCAAAGAGAACAGAGACTCCCCGCAAAGTCATGCAGCTGTTTGTTGACAGAACCCACTCTCATCCAGGTCTGCTCACCCTTGGTTGAAGCTTGTTCAACTACACGGCGTAAAATAAAAACTTCCTTTAAAAACAGAATATCATCCTATTCTTCTCACATTACCCTTTCCTCAAAAAAAAAAATTTTTTTTTTCAATGAATCTTGAAGGAGAGTTTTCCACATAAGATATTAGGATGTAGACAAGGAAGAGTACTTTATAGGTTATGAGGCAAAATGAGCAGCTTTATTAAGCTGTGATTTGCTCACAACCTCTCATTTTAACAGCCTGTATCACGAAGCATGTCGAAGCAATCTGTCATCCACAGAAGTGTGAGGACTCACAAATAAGACTGAGGCCCCACCCCACTCAGAGGCCGACAGGCTACCTTGCCAGGTGCCTTCAAAGATGGTCTAACTCCCCAGGGTCCTGAAGAAAACAAAGGCGTTTCCTGCAGCTTAGCCACCTGTCAAGTGTTCAGTAGCCACGTGTGACCAGCTGCCAAAGCATTGAAGAGGTCGGCTTTAGAACTCATCCAGGTCAGAGGTTTTCAGACTTTTAAAGAACAAGTTCTTACAAAGTTCTGTGCAAGACCCCAACACATAAAAGATAGAAGTGGGATGGCTGTAGTTGCAGGGAGAAGATGGGAGCCTACCCTACTTAGGCTCCATGGTCTTCCCATCCATCCTGACTCCTACACAAGTGGCATGAATCTCCAAGTAACAAAGTCTGGAAGTCATTCCACTGTCACTCCACCCCATATATTGATGGGAGGGAGCTGGGAACAAGATAGCTGAAGTGGCCTCTCTGGGCCAAGCCTAAAGCTGCAGGCCTCCTGGCTCTCAGCCCAGTGCATTTCCAGTCTGGGCAGGGGACGAGCCGGTCAGAAGCGGTCAGGTAACAAAAAGACACGAATGCTCCTTCCCAATCCTCAGCTAGAACCAGCTCCACTGTGCATTTCAATGGGAGGAGCACCAACAAGGAGATATTTTCTCAGTTTTTAGAGGAAACAAATAGAAGAGATAGAGTGTAAAGAACAAATTGGTATCCATTCATATTAAATGATTCCTTTTAAAACACTATAAGAGAGGTCAAGGGAAGTACCATTTATTAAGCCCTGACTATATTGGCTGGGGAGGCAATGTGGTTGAAGGTCATTATCTCCTTCTCCCTCATCACACTGCTCCTCAAAAAGCCAATGACACAAAACTATTGGTCCATATTTTAAATAGAAGGACCCACTGTGCAGGGAAGATCATGCCCACATATGCCACACACTCTCCTATTCCGTGTTCCCCAGGGCATGGGTGCTGTTCCGCTGAACCAAGACCTCCTTGCAGGTCAGTCCTTCTATGCTCTCTCATTTCTTCCTGTCTCCTTAGACTGGGGTGTATGGTAATGAGATGGACAACTATTGGGAGGGAAGGGATGGCGAAAGAGAAGCCAACAGGGGCCATAAATCTAAATCACAAATTGTAACTGAGATTAAGGAGTAAGACTCTTAGCGGAGATTTGGGAACCTACTGGTGATAAAATGACCTATCCATTCACTCATGTAGACCAAGTATCTGTGAAAGATGTGATAACCAGATAATCCCCATCCCCACAGAACTCTGTGCTTTGTGTCATTATCTCTCTTAGGAACTCATTGAAAGGGATAATTATATGCAGAACAAGACAAGGAGATTCCTCCATTCCTTGCTCTAATTCTATCATGGTACCATGAAAACTCCACCATATAATTCCTGATACTAAACACAAATTAGTAATTTTGTTAGCATTAACAGGTTAGCCCTTATAATGACACTCTGAAGTAGGTATTTCTACCCCCCATTTTATGGGGAAAAGCGAGGCACAGGGAAGCTAAGTAACTTGACGAGTTCTAGCAGCTAACAAATAATGAAGACAGATTCAATGGCAAGTGTCTTTGATTCATGACATTCATGTGACTTCCCTTTTACCACACTTTTGTGTCTAGAACATCAATGATTCAAGAAGACATTCTTCTAAATGTAATCATTTCACTAGCTTCCAAAAGAAAGTGTTGCTCCCAAAGAGAAAATTAGACTATTAATAAATACAGAATATAAGAAACTCATGAGGTCTGGCCGGGTGCAGGACTGTATCCCCTCAGTTCGTCTGTCCACACAGCTGCTTACATTTCTTTTTTTTTTTTTTAAGATTTATTTATTTATTTATTTATTTGACAGAGAGAGATCACAAATAGTCAGAGAGGCAGACACAGAGAGAGGGGGAAGCAGGCTCCCCATTGAGCAGAAAGCCCAATGCAGGGCTCGATCCCAGGACCCTGGGATCATGACCTGAGCCAAAGGCAGAGGCTTTAACCCACTGAGCCACCCAGGTGCCCCGCTGCTTACATTTCTTATGTGCTCCCCACCACAGTGCTCTCCCTTATCAAAATGGGGCTGGTTTCCCCAGCGTGAATGCAGTCCACACCACCGGCAACCGCTAAGTAAACCCACAACTTATAACAGCCAATGAAAGAAAGGAGAAACAAAAAAAAAAACACAACAAAAGTTCTAGGAAACAAAAGGAAGTTATGAAGGTCAGATTTGTTAAGCATCTACCATACGCTAGCCTGGGTCTATGCTATTTCCTTGAAGTGGTTCATAGGGAAATTCTTAAAGCTTTGTTGGAAATAGCTGGGACCCAGAGCATCCAAGAGCCATGGGAAGTCCTGCCTGCCGTTCTCATGAGACCAAAAGAAACAAGGCAAAAACACTAAGCTGAACACAAGCCAGAAAGGTTAGGCATGAAAGCAGGTCCTCCTGATTCAGAATTAGAGGAGAGCTATAAATGAACTCCAGAGGAACCTGTTAGGTGGTTAAGAATAATTTCAACTAAAATGTAAATTACTGAAAATGGCATAAGGAACATGCCTCCAGGAGAGGCAAGCACATTCTGTAAGCGTTTAGTGAGTTCCTCTCTGTGACCAACAGCTACACCAATTGCTTGAGAACTTACTACAACACCCTCTTCTTACCATCCCAAGTCCACATTTTCCTGATCCCTCCATTGCATGAACATATCCAATTAACTAGCACAGCTCCTTCCCTTGCACCCAGAAAAATCTGTTAGCTGCTCATTCAATGTATATGTGTATTTCCACGTTGCTTTGATTTCCCAGTTATGCTGACATTTTCCATCTCTGAGTTACAGCAGGCGTTGGTGGAGAGTGGTGAGCATAGCTGCCTTCCATCTCTGAGTTACTATAGGTTCTTATAACGAATATCCAAAACTCCTACTCTGACTTAATCTTTAGCTTCTTTCCTTCCCAAGCAGGCTTGTGAGAGTAGGGACAATATGTTGTGATTTTCATAGGTATCTCCCACAGCATATGGACTGGTATGCATGTGCTGATAGAAATAGATAATGAGAGAGGGAGGGAGTACTCTGAAATGTCTTTCTGAGGGCCCAATATCTAGATTTACTATACTGAAGGCAGCACCAACTCTCGTGTTTTCAATCCCTAACTCAGCACAGTCTCACACAATCTAGATTTACGTTCTAGCACACTCTTTCTGAGAATCATTTTATCTCATTTTTGTTTTGTTTTCTGTTTTGTTTCTTGCCAGTATTCCCAGAGACTGTTAACAAAGAACCTTGGAAAATACAACCAGACAAAATACCATCCTAGGAGGATATAGCTCTATAGCTCTATCCTGGTCTCCTCTTGGACAAGGATAAACAGATTCTAAGAGCTTCTTTGTTTCTGTTCTGTTGAGCTGGGGGATGATTTACTCATTCGCTGAATCATAGAGGACTAACAGCCCTTCAGGTGAACACCAGCTTCTTACAACACATTAACCAATGCATGTATTGACCTTTTGTAGTTTTTCCCCCAAATCTTCCTTCTGGCTTGCATTAGCATTCTACTTAAAATGCGAAGCTTGGTGGTTACACCACCATCCAGACGTGGTGTAAAATGAGGCTGTGAGTTTGCCACCGCAGTCAGAGCTCTTCATTCTCCCAGGAGATTGCCCAAAACCCTACACTGTAGAGACGGGCCCCACCGTGAGGGCTCCCAGAACACACCCCACTCCCTGCAAACCATCCCAGGCAAGTCCCTGCATCGAGGGAAAATAAAGTCTCCTTCCATTGTTTTCCTTCATGAACATAAAGTACAAAGCTGAAAAGCAAGCTGGAAGGAAAATTCTGGATTTGTTAATCCTATACTAAATCCTATACAATTGGCTAATCCTATAACATTAATAGTAATAAAGACAACATCTTTTGCATACTCAACATGCACCAGGCTTCATGCTAGATGCTCTCTGTAAGTAATGAGAATTTGAAGAGTCTCTGCTCTTTTGGTTTTGGTTTGTTTCATTTTGTTTTGTTTGGGGGAGGGGAGAGGGGAGAGAGCTTATTCGGTTTTTCTGCCACAACTCTCCCACTAGGCTCTACCGGACTCCCCGACCCCATAGTGGTAGAAAATCTTACCAAGACCTCAGACTTAAACCCTTCACTTCCTTAACAGCAATCTCTCTCAGGCTAATTCTCAAAGACAGACCCTGTCCTTCTCAGGTTAAAATCATAGACTCATTTAAAACCAAAGCTTTCCTCTCTGCAGGCTGGATTTGAGGTTCCAGCAGCTGAAGGTGAAGGGCCCTAGTCCACTCTGGCTGACCTGCTCCTCCCTCTTCCAGTGCTTGCCCCACAGGTAGGTTAGGATAGGAGGGGATGGGACAGAGGAGGCAGGCTTCCCCCTACGATGGCCCTACAGTGTGGTGGTCTCCTACTGACTGTCCCCGCTTCTCTGGGGATGGGCCCCTGTGGCAAGTGTTCAATGCCTAATCTTGTCAAGGGATGCCTGTATCTCCAAGGAGTCCTTGGGCCTCCCCCTGCCCAGTACCTGGCCTGGAGGACCCCCCACTTCCGCCCTCCCTCGGGCATCTGCCTATCAGGGCAGTTCACTGGGGAGATTCAAGCAGGAAGGCTCGAGGGTAACCACCTTCCTGGGAAAACTGATAAGGGAACAGAATAGGGGCATTCTTGGAAAAACTGGTGAAATATGAAAAAAGTCTAGAGTTTAGTTAATAGTAATGTACACCAATGTTGATTTCTTAGTTTTGGCAAATGTGCCATGGTAATGTGAGTTGGCAACAGTAAGGGAAACTGAGTAAAGAGTGTACAAAACTGTTGTACCATTTTTGAAACTTCTCTTATCCAAAATTATACTAAAATTAAAAATGTTATTTTTAAAAGTTAAAGTGAGGGGCACCTGGGTGGTTCAGGTTGTTAAGCAGCTGACTCTTGATTTTCGCTCAAGTCATGATCTTGGAGTCAAGAGATAGAACCCCCCATTGGGCTCAGTGCTCAGCACAGAGTCGGCTTGGGATTCTCTCTCCCTCTGCCCACCCCACCCCACCCCTGCATGTGCACTGACACACACACTCTCCCTCTGTTAAATAAATAAGTAAATAAAATCTCTTTTAAAAAGTCAAAGTGAGGGGCGCCTGGGTGGCTCAGAGGGTTAAGCCTCTGCCTTCGGCTCAGGTCATGATCCCAAGGTCCTGGAATCGAGTCCCACGTCGGGCTTTCTGTTCAAAGGGGAGGCTGCTTCCTCCTCTCTCTCTCTGCCTGCTTCTCTGCCTACTTGTGATCTCTGTCTGTCAAATAAATAAATAAAATCTTTTTTTAAAAAAGTTAAAGTGAAAAATCTTCAAAGATAATGCATGCAGTCTTAAATATCTTATTTCCTTTAAAATAAATACACATTCATTACCTATTTTTAAAAATAACGTTAAGATAATTTCTTCAAATACGGACCCACAGACTGAACTGCACTTCAGTTTTCTTACATAAACTAAACTCAGCTGATAATTAGTCATTGCTAGTTTTCAACTTCAGTTTCTTTAAAAAGACAACATCATTTAAAGGAATTGGAAAGCATTCTAATAACAATGTTCTTCTATATTTAATATGTTTCCAATCCTTTATAGCTAATCTGTTATATTAAATAAGATTCTTTTTTCAACATTCAGTAAAATGTATTAAGTATACACAAAAAATAGAGAGAATGTTATAAAAATGAATGTTCATGAACCCATTATTGGACTCAATAACTATCAATATCTTGCCAATACTCATATGTACTTTACAGGAATATTTTTAAGCAACTCCCAGTCATTTGCCTTGCTACCCATATTTCTGGAGTATCTCAAAGTGATAAGGATATCTCTTATATATAACCATATACATATATATTTATCACAACCGACAAAATTAACTGTAACGCCACATCACCGAACACTCACCGTTGTTCCTGGAGGACAAGGGAGAGGGCAGAGCTCAGAGCTACCAAGGGGAAAACTTTCTGGGAAACATTCAGATCCCTAGGTCCTTCCCCACTTCATGCCCCTGGGGAAATGTTGCTCACCCTTCCTGGATGAGATCTGGAGGTTTAAACTCTAAATTAGGGTCTATGGTCTTGAGAACATCAGGTGCAGATACTTTTAATCATTAAAGAGGGAATTCTGTTTAATGTTTAAGCTGCAAGGAAGAATACTTAGCATATGAATAATTTTCATTTAGTTGTTCTTCAAATGAAAACCTCTATGATTTTTTGCTTATGACCATGTGACCACAAGCACAGATGGTACTACTATGGCTATTTTTGTCCTTGATTCCTTGCTGCAAAATCATGGAATTTAAGTAATTCCTTATTTCTATGTGGGAATTACCTTTGATGCAAGCATAAATTCTGACTTGCATCAACTCCTACACAGTCTTTGGAGAAACAGGCTTATGGTTCTTTCCTGGTCACATTACTCCTTTGCCTAAAATCCTCACACTGTTGCCTTTATGCCTAGCAATATTATCCAGTCAACATTGTTTGAATCAAACTCAAGACCCATTCCTTCATGGTATTCATTACTTTTCATATTTTTCAACCATAAAAATATCTCTTTGTCTCATTCCTTCTCACACCCGCCCATCTGTACAAGTATGTTCACATGTACAATGGTATATATATTTGTTTGTATCACTTACTTTTATTCTGTGTGTAGTTATTCTCTAATTATTCCATGTGGACTATTCTTTGGTCCTCAGTCAAGGCGTAAACTATCTGAATCCGGGAATCATGTTTCACATCTCTTATTTTTCCCACCATGCTTATCACAGCTCTAAGCTTACATTATACCAATGTTGCACAAAATATAGTGGGAGTTCCCTACCTCAAAATCACCAAGGGTGTGGTTTAAAAAGCAGATTATGAAATTCTAGAGATGGATTGTGGTGATGGCTGCACTACACTGTGAATGTACTTTATCAAGCTGTACATTCAAAAATGGTTAAAATGGTAAATTTTATATTATGCATATTACCACAATAAAACTTAAATTTTTTAAAAAGCAGCTTATTAAGTCCAATGGGTCAAAGAATAAGAACCTGAGGGAATGATACCTAGAAATTGCATTTTCATAGTTCTTCCCCAGGTATTTCTTATGCAACCTGGTTTGAAAACCCATCACATTAGATAGCCAATAAATACCAAAGGTTTTCTTGTGTAATTGACTAGTGGAAAATTTAATCTACACTTAGATTATATCTAATGTTCATTTACAAAGTCAAGTGGTTCAGGAGGCTCAGTAAAGGCCCAAGACAAAAAGTCTACCTCTACTGTCTAGAAATATTAACTCGTTATAAGCCCCTTTCTGCAAAAAAATCCTTTTACAAGAAGAGCTTCCTGTACATATTCTCTACCTCATGAAGAGTTTATGAGGAGTCATGGAAGAAGTACAAACTCTATGAAATAAAAATGCAACATAAATTATCAGCAGCATGGCTATAGGCACCTGACGTGCCCCTGGATAATTTTGGCCAAGTTCATCAACCTTCAAACATTTGAGGGAAATGTTCTCAATAGGAGAAAAGCCATTCAAAGGCTCACTTATCACTCAAATTGCTATCATGAGTGCCACATGAGCAGTGATTTGTTGAATTGAATGATCATAAGCAGAGGTTTGCTGAATTGAATGATTCAAGGTTTTCTGAATATGCTTGATGGAGATTGACTACTGTACCAAACCTAGCATCTACTTTAAATGATTGAAGACCCTGAAACAATGCTGAGACCATATTATTCTCCATCAAGCATATAGTCAAGGCAGGATTCCATATGTTTAACTTTCCACTAGGCTTAACTACTTCCAACTGCTAAGAAGACCCAATATCTGTCAATGTGTGGCGGTAGGAAATGGCCTCAGACTACACCTGAAGGAGTCTGACATCCTAGGGCTCTTAATCAAAAGTTTTCAAAGGTGACCTGGAAAAATACTGTGAAACTCCGGGCTAGGTTGCCACCGAGGTTGAGGCTGTAGACAGAGTGAAAAATATTGTTCTGGAAAGCGAAATGATGAGACTATTCAAAATACATAACTGAATAGAGTTACTTGACAAGCATGATAAAGTCAGTATGGGAGCTGAAGATAAGTTGCAGAGACGTGAGTTGAGGGAACTACGTGAAGAGCGGTACACGGATAGACCCAAGGAAGTGAGCAGAAGGGGAAGACTTAGATATAAAAATAATAAACTTATTTAGAAACAGAAAGTAGAATGATGGCTGCCAGGGGCTTGGAGGAGAGGGAAAAGAGTAGTTATCCAATGGGTATTGAGTTCCATATTTGTAAGATGAAAAAGTTCCAGCGATCTGTTGCACAACAACGTACATATAGCTAACATTACTGTAGTTGTACACTGAAAGATGGTTAAGATGGTAAATTTTATGTCCTACCAAAAGTTTTTAAAAAGTAAGTTTGTAGAGGTTGACTTAGGGACAAAACATTGCCTTTCCTCAAGTACCATAATTCAGTATTCAACAGATTGATCTTAACTGCATAATATACTCTGAAAAAAATTTAGACAATTTTATATCATTATGGTCTGATGGGGAAACACTTAGAAAAATAAATTCACCCTCATTATCCACAAGTACATTGAGCACATAAATATGTGACCACATATTTAGTGATATCAGATATGTAATGTTTGATAGATAATCATTCTGCCCAATAATCACTTAAAAGATCATAATTTTAGAAGAAATAATTTACCATTAATCTGGCTAAAATCATAACTCTTCCTGGGCAACTGGGTTAAGTTGGGCTGAAATGAGAAGCCACTCTCAACTAATTAACTCTTTAACCACATCATTCCCACTTGAAACAGATGTCTTGGTTGAAAATATTCATGGCTATGTTTCGAGTATATTAACACACTAAACCAAAAATATTTGTGAAATCACAGTATAGCAATAATCCATGTTTCTCTGCCACTGTTTGCTAAATTTAAACCCTTTGATTTAAAAACCTCAATGTCAATAAAATAACCAAGAAATAATAATAATAGTAGGAGATATAATATCTTGACCACTCACTAAGCCTCACAACAACTCTTCAATATAAGTATGTTAGGGATTTATCCTATTTTACAGGAGGAAACTGAAGTTCAGAGGAATTGAGTAACTTGATCAACTCTTACAAGCCTAGCGGCAACAGATCCCAAACTGAATGAAACTAGATCTGCCTAACTTCAAAACCTATCCTCCTTGCATTTCAAAGCCCTGCTAAGATAGAAGTACAAACCCTCAGAATCATGCATAGTGGATTAGGCCTTGCAAGTATGAAATAATTTTTAATATTCTTTGGCTATATCTATAAAAAACCTAGTCATTTATAAATTGAAAACAACATTTTAAATGATTAATAGCTGGGAAATTGAGACCTAGCACTCTTACAAGTGACTAAATAGCTTACTAACCACATAGGTCTATCTTTGTTAAACTTAGTGGTAAACTGAAAACTAGGAACCAAGAAATCATTCTCACGTGTGTTGACCACATTAATCCCCTGTTACTTTAACTCAGTGATTACTTTTGATCATCCATCCCCTTTGGTTAAAAAAAAAAAAAATCCCCCTATATAGTGCTGGTATCTATTGTTAATATAGCAAACTACTGGGGTGCCTGGGTGGCTCAGTGGGTTAAAGCCTCTGCCTAGGTCATGATCATGATCTGCCTCAGTGGGTTAAAGCCTCTGCCAGGTCATGATCCTGGGGTCCTGAGATCGAGCCCCGCATCGGGCTCTCTGCTCCTCAGGGAGCCTGCTTCCTCCTCTCTCTGCCTGCCTCTCTGCCTACTTGTGATCTCTGTTTGTCAAATAAATCAATAAAATCTTAAAAATATATATATATATAGCAAACTACTCCCAAACTTAGTGCCTTAAAACACCACCATATTATTATAGCTAATGATTTTGTTGGTCCCAAATTAGGATAGGTCTCAGTGGGTAATTCTGTTTCTTTGACTGGGATCTCTCAGTGAGCCTACTAATGGCTCAGGCAGGCTGGTCTAAACGATACAAGACCATTTTGCTCGTAAGTCTGGTGCCTTGGAAGACACAGATTTAGCTGGGCCCCTCTCCCTCTCCATGAGACCTCAGAGCCTGTCTATATGGTCATGGTCTCCCCAGCAGGGTAATCCCTCTTCTTACATGGTGACTTGGGACTTCATGAGTGAGGGTTCATAAGATGAACTGGAAGCTGCCAGTCTCTTAAGGATTGGGCACACAAGCTGACATGGTCTCATTTTCATGATATTCTAGTAATCAAAACAAAGAGCCAGCACAGATTCAAGAGAATGGGGATATAGATCCCTACCTTTCAATGGGAGGAGCGTCAAAAAATTGGGAGCCATCTTTAACCTACTATACCATTTTATAAATATAGACATGTATTACTGAACTAATACAGTGTGAACATTGCAAAACCCACACAAAATAGAAAATCTTTAAGTAAGAAACAAGTACAAAAATAAATGAGCTAATATTTTTCTTCCCATGGTCTTTGGATCATCTTGCATATCTCCTAAGGGACTATATTTAGCGCACATCCCATTTTGGAGTCTCCTACCCTACCTTTCCACATGTACACTCATTAATTCAGCAAATATACAAGAGAGCACTAACATACAATGGCCATTGTACAAGACACTGATGAACAAACATGGACCTTCCTCTTCCAGAATTTACAACCCAATGGGGAAAAGAGACAATAAACAAATCATTATAATTTAAAGTTAGAAATGTGATTCACGGAAGAGTGTATTATGGGTCACAGGAACGTAAAGACATTGTCAACTTGACTGGGAGACTCAAGGAAATAGGCACAAAGCAGTTTTTCTGGGCACTGCTTGCTTATCATTGTTTTCATAAAGTGTCATTGTTCTTCTAACCCCAAAAGACGGCAAAATCCCTGAAGACAGGGCAATATGTACATGCCTTTTGTCGTCCTATACTAAATACTAAGTTAGTATTTGAAGTGATGGAACTAATTGATTCTATCTTCTTACACCTGGGAGAGAGTCAGCTTATTGGTCAAAAGGGTAGATGGGTGAGAGTACAGAAGAAACCAGCTCAAATTAATCAACAATACTAGAAATAAAATAATAATTATTCCTATCAGTAGAACACTTAACAGATTATGGAATCTCTTACATGCATTCGTTCATTAAATAACCAAGGTATTAAAAACCATTTTTAGAATACGAAAATCAGAATTTTCTATATTCTTCCTAATATTGTCACGGGCATCCCTCAACACGTCATTTGTATTGCCCTATTCATCTGGATGTTTTTGAGATACAAAGACACAACCAAAACCTCTCCAAAAACCATCAACAAAGGGAAGAAACAAACTACTTCCTCCTGTTCCCACATATAATAAAGCCTGAAGTCGTAAATAACCCATCTTTACTTTGTCTTTTTTTTAACATTTTATTTATTTATTTATTTATTTGAGAGAGAGAGAGCAAGCATGAGCCAGGGAGAGGGGCAATGGGAGAAGGAAAAGCAGAATCCTACTAAGCAGGGAGCCTAAGGCAGGGCTCCATCCCAGGACCCCAAGATAATGACCTGAGCCAAAATCAAGAGTCGAACACTTAACCGACTGAGTTACCTAAGCACTCCTAACCCATCTTTACTTTCTGAATCTACTGAGAAAATAAAACTTGACAAAGTGGAGTTTGACTACAGTATAACAGGTAGAGCCTTAGTATCATCATCAGCCTGTAGTTACTGAGCAATTACAGTGCTCAAGACACAGTGTAGCTATGGACACAATAAAATTCTTGATAGAGTTAAATGGCAGATGGAATTATCAAGAATGGTCCCTGAAGATCTTTTAGAGAAGCTTAGATAAAGCATCTGTCCAAAATGATTTAGGTGGAGCCCTGCCTAGAAACCCAAGTGAAATGCATGGTGTTTCAGGACACCATCCTTCTCTCTAATTCTATTATATGTATACAAAGTGAAATAGAATTATAGCTTTTAGTTCTGCAGAAGACAGGAGAGATTATCATTCCATCTCTCTCATTTTATGCTGAAGAAACTGAGACCCTTGCCTGGGAACTGACTTGCCCAAAGACACATGGTACAGGCTATCAGATTTTCTGACACTAGTTTCCCAACTCCCAACTACCCCAAGCTGAACTTCGTAAATGACTTTGAAATGATACTAAGACACCTAGACTCCAAGGAGAGTTCTTACACCTGAGCAGAGTTTAGCTCATATAATAGTCACATGGGGTCTCACAAGCCCCTCCTAGAACACAAGGAAGCCTATGTGCACTGTTTTTAGAACCAAGAATCATCTTAAAACTGTTGTAATAAATAACAATCTAAATAAACATGCAGTAAATATAGTGTTTCCTCCTCTGATAATATCTTAATAAATGTCTTCACGTTCTCATTTTTTTATGGATTTCACAAATGAGAGATCATTATACAGACACTGGGAGTCTACACACGCACACATGCACACACACACACACAAAGATAGAAACCATTAAAAACCTTTTAGCTCATTAAATTTACTCAAATGTGAGTTAGGAAATTTATAAATACAAACTACTAAGCTATAATTGTATAGCAATGGCTATAAAATTTACCTACAAATGTAACTCAAAAGCAGTTTGAGGGAAAAATAGAAAAAGTGAATTATATCAAACAAACAATTACACTAATGATTGTTTTCAATGGTTTTCACTATTCAACCAACTATGTGCTTGTTTGTTTTTTACATAGTTTGAATTTTAGATATAATTTAAGGTCAACAAAACACCAATATACCTACTGAACAGTACTTCTTTTTTTTTTTTTAAGATTTTATTTATTTATTTGACAGACAGAGATCACAAGTAGGCAGAGAGGCAGGCAGAGAGAGAGGGGGAAGCAGAGAGCCTGATGCAGGGCTCGATTCCAGGACCCTGGGATCACGACCTGAGCCGAAGGCAGAGGCTTAACCCACTGAGCCACCCAGGTGCCCCCTGAACAGTATTTCTAAAGAAGCAGAGAACTTCCAGGCCTTTTTTTTTTAAGCTGCATTATTTTTCAGCTTATTTTTAATGCTTTTAGAATATTTTCACCTGACTTTTCTGATTTTCTAATCAGTGTTAGCCAGTGTTAGCCCAGCGTTTCGTTTCTCTTTGCCTAGTTCCCCATTTAAACTGCTAAGCTATTCTGTGTTTGTTGCCTCTGGGAAGGAATTTAAAGACGGAAAACATAGGGGGAAAGGTGTCTCTTATTGATTTTTGAGTTTTGAAAGTCTATGGCTTAGAAGGAAAAAAAAAAATCATGGCAAGCCTAAAACATTTACTAGACTATAAAAATAAAGCTCCGCCACCACTCTCGACTCCCCTCACCCCCAACAATCCTGATACAGATGCTAGACTGCAGGCAGGTGAGAGAGGTGGGTGGAGCCCACCAAGATGATTCTGGAAACGTGGAGCAGAATCAGATCCTCAGGGCTCCAAGGGAATAAGCATCATTCTTCACCAGCTCCCCTTCCCCACCCAGTCTCTACACATTATCCTTCCAGTGGGCATTCAACCAGAGATCCCCTCCAGTTTCAGCCAACAGAAAAAACACCTGTCTGCACTCTAAGATTTTGTTTGGTGCCCATCTGACTTGCACAATCAAATACACTTGTAATTTCCAGAAGAAGTGAGCAAAATCCTGGAAATCTGATGGGTGTCAAAGGGAAAGTCCTGTTTCCACTTGTATGGGAAAGAAGCTGAATGGAATAGTACGGATTAACCAGGAGAGAGGAGTTTGGGGGAGAATCTTTTGCAGCTGGTTCTCAATAACCTCAAGACTGTTATGCTCTGATGTTATATAACCAAAAAGAATATCAGTGAAGCCAAAAACCTTATTTGGGCCCTAGTTCAACTTTCTCTTCCCACTAAATTCCTATAAAAATCTGCAAAATACTGGGCACCTGGGTGGTTCAGTTGGTTAAGCAGCAGCCTTCACCTCAGGTCATGATCCCAGGGTCTGGGGATCAAACTCCACATCAGTCTCCTTGCTCAGTGGGGAATCTGCTTCTCTCTCTCCACCCTTCACCCTGTTTGTGTTCTCTCTTATTCACTCTCTCTCTCCCTCTCTCAAATAAACAAACAAAATCTTTCAAAAAATAAAAATAAAATATTTTCAGATTTACATAAAAAGATAGATATAATCTCTCTCCCTCTGTTACTCCCCGTATTTGTACTCTTAGTCAATTAAATAAATAAAATCTTTTTTAAAAAATCCACAAAATATCCACTACTGAAAACAGAAGATAGTTTCTAGCAATACTCAGCTCTATTTGAGTAAAAGGAGGAGTAATTACAAGTTATAGGTGAACTAAATTACCAAGATTGTTGAAGGTAAAACCTGAATTGTCTCTAAAGTTCCTACTGGCTCTAAAATTCAATGACTCTAGTAAGAAGTCCTATAATACCTTGCCTTTACAATGTAAAATGTTAATAAAATAGAGTTTTAACTCTATTTTTAAAAAATTTTTTAAAATTGAAAGCAAAATTAACTTTATCTTTTCTCCAAATAAACTGCTGCCATGTTTTGATTTTCCATTTTACATACTTCCCTAGCTTTTACTCCTCATAAGCAGTATCCTGCAAAACTTGCCAAATATCTACTTCTTCCCTCCTTTCTACAACCTCATTGAAGCCTCCATTATATTTTGTTGCATCATCTTTCTTTTTTTTTTTAAGATTTTATTTATTTATTTGAGAGAGACAGAGCAAGCAAGCACAAGCAGGGGGAGGGGCAGAGAGAGAGGGAGAAGCAGACTTCCCATTGAGCAGGGAGCCCAATGCAGGGCTCAATCCAGAACCCTGAGATCATGATCTGAGCTGAAGACAGAGGTTTTAACCCACTGAACCACCCAGGTGCTGTTGCATCATCTTTCATTCAAGCTTTACCAGAAATACCTAATTAAAAGTAAGAACCATGTACCAGGCTAAAGGCTATGTCTAAAGAGTAAAGGCAAGACCAGCATAGATTCATATCAAGAAAGCCTAAAATGAAGACTAGAGAGATCAACATGATCCAGCCAACAATTTAGCTGCATACTAAAACAAGACTCAACACTCTTCAGAGAAACAGAATCCAGAATCTCTATATAATATCATTTATATTGTCTAGTATACAACCAAAAATTGAGACATGTGGAAAAGCAGAAAAATCTACTCATAATCAAAATATAAAATAAGTCAATGGAAACAGATTTATAGATATTCAAGATATTTGAATTAGCAGACAAGACTTTTTTTTTAAGATTTTATTTATTTATTTGAGAGAGAATGAGTGAAAGAGAGAGCATGAGAAAGGAGAAGATCAGAGGGAGAAGTAGACTCCCCAAGGAGCTGGGAGCCCCATACAGGACTTGATCCTGGAAGTCCAGGATCATGACCTGAGTCGAAGGCAGTTGCCCAACCAATTAAGCCACCCAGGAGCTCCAGCAGACAAGACTTGTAATATGATTATTAAAATGCTTTTAGGGTGCCTGGGTGGCTCAGTCAGTTAAGCATCTGCCTTTGGCTCAGGTCATGATCCTGGAGTCCCACAACAGGCCCTCTGCTCAGTGGGGAGTCTGCTTCTCTCTCTGCTCTTAACCCTGTTTGTATTCTCTCTCACTCACTCTTTCTCTTTCAAATAAACAAATAAAATCTTTCAAAAAATAAAAATTTAAAAAATGCTTTCAAATTTACATAAAAATATAGATATAATAGATAAAAAGATGGATAATTTCAGGATGAATAAATAGAGAAGCAGTAAATATGAGCCAAATGAAATCCTAAAGCTAAAAAAAAAATCTGAAATAAAATATTTTCACTGCATGGAAGTAAGAGAAGATTGCACACTACAAGAGGAAGGGTTAATGAAGTTAATAAATGCACAATAGAAATTATCAAAAGTGAAACACAAGTGATATGGTGAGTGCTGTGAAGTGTGTAAGCCTGATGATTCACAGACCTGTACCCCTGGGGCAAATAATACATTATATGTTAATAAAATGATTAATTAAAAAATCATAAAAATGAAAAAGAAAAGGTAAACACAAAGGAAAAAAGATTTTAAAATAATTAACAGAGCATCAATAGTCTGTGGAATGAAATAAAACAGACTAATATATGTATAATTGAAGTTCCAGAGAGAGAGAGAAGAGAGAGAATTGAACAAAAAATAAATATCTCAAGTAATGTGGATTTAGTTTTTCACAAATTTTAATGAAAATACCATTGCATATGTATAATAATCTCAGTAAACTCAAAGCAAGGTAAACACACGCAGAAAAACTCACACTAGGCATATCATAGTCCAACTAGTGAAAACAAAGATAAAGGAAAAAATCCTAAAAGAAGTCAGAGAAAAAAGACACACTGCATACTTCTAGAGAAATTACAATATACATTACAACTTCTCACTAGAAATAATAGAAGCTAGAAGGCAATAGTATGATATTTTTCAACTGTTGGAAGGAAAAAACACTGTCAACCAAGAACTCTGTATTCAACAACAACAACAAAATCCTTCAAAACTGAAGGTTAAATAACAATATTTTCAGATCAGTTGAAAACAAAAAGAATTCATTACTAGCAGATATACTCTATAAGAAATGCAAAACAGAGTACTTGAGGCCAAAGTGAAATAGTATGACATGGTAATTTCAGGATAGAATAATTCAGAACTGAAATTTATAATAATCTTTGCTAAAACCATTTCCTAACTTTTTGAAAGACAAAGGACTTTTTAAAGTGAAAATAATGACATCATAAAGTGAGGTTTATAATATATAAGCACGTAAAATATATGAGTTCTAAAGGGGATAACTTGAATTATACTATCAAAATTTCTCATACAAGCAGTAAAATATATCTATCAGGATAAGCTATCATAAGTTAAGGACACTTATTGTAATTCCTAATCACCAAAACATAACCCTAATGGGGTTAGTAAAAACATAAATTGAATGATAAATAAAACACTAAAAAATACTAAAATCACCCATAACAGGAATGAAAGAGTACATGGACCAAATAGAAAACAGGACAAATTCAAATATGTCCCTAATAATATTAAATATAAATGCACTAGATGCTCTAATTAAAAGGCAGGTAGTAGGAGACTGGATTTTTTTAAAGTAACACTCAACTATGTACTGTTCACAAATACACACTTTAAATTAAAGACACAAACAGATTGAAAACAAAACAATAGAAAAACACATCATGTAAACACTGAACAAGAAATCTGCCATGGCTCCATTGAGATCAAACAAAGTAGACTTCAAGACAAGGAGTACTAAAACAGACTTTCATAATCGCTTCATCAAGACATCACCCCTAAATATACATGCATCAAATAATAATAAAATAAATTTAACAAAACTAAAGCAAGAAATCTACAAATCCATTTTACATAGTCTCCTGTTTGATTAGTCTACTGAAAGCTTAACTATGTGTACACTTACCGATAAGGTCTCCCAGCTTCTATGAGGTTTTGATACCAAAGTTTCCATAGCTTATTATACGAGTAAAAGACTAAGCCTTTACAGGAAGAAAACATAAATAAAACTAAAAGATGTAGTCTACTCATTGCTTAGGCAGGGCAGTGACCTTGTCTGTAAAAAGCCTGTACTGATTTTATACAGATAGAGCCTCTCACAACCGTATTATGAAAAAGGGGGAACGCACTTAAACTTCCTCTGGCTTTTATATCTTAGAACAAAACCTGTTATTTTTCAGCAACTTCTAAATATCATCACTATTCGAATAGGAGCCTCAACATAAAACAACTAAATCACCTTCCCTACCTTCTTTCCAGAATCTAACACACAATCACCACTGCTTTATACTAACAGGTTATATCTTGTTCTTAATTTGGAATAATGTACCATTCAACTCCATTTATTTCATATGATTTGTTAAAAATAGCAATATCATCAAACTAATTATGAGAGACAATTAACTTAACCATAAAATTGATGTAACCAGCCCTCCCCAGGTTAGTTATTATGTAAATTTAACAATTTTTTTTCTTCTTGTATAATTGCTTTCAGACATGTGAATGAAGATGATTAAAAATAAGTAAAGATTGGAATTCTGAGACGGGTTCATATGCTCTACTTCTTAGTATCATTAAATATTTCTTAGTCTCTCTAAAGCTAAAAGGACCCTTATGCAAACAGCATTGTGACAGATGGCAACAGGGCCAGCCCAAGGCAAAATTCTTTAAACTCATCTTTCTAATCTCTTTCCCCCATTTTTGGCATTCCTTTGTACTTTTCCTTCCCCTCAGAGGCCCAAATTCTTCCACAAGCATTTTGTTTGTTGTTAGTGCATGCAGCCTCTGAAGAGGAAAGCAATGATCTGTAGGATAAATCCCAGAGACACAGAGCATCCACTTTCCATTAAGGGTAGGGGATCTAAGGAATGGTTACACTTACTGCTCAAAATTTCACTTTTTTAAAGATTTTGTGTCGAGCTCATTCTAAACACATCATAAATGAATTCCAGTTCCCTAGCTATATGACTCTGACAAGTTATTTAGCCTATCATCTGTAAAATGGTAATATCTGATCTAATTCACCAATGTTTGATTAAAGCCAGTAGGAGTTAAATGCTTAATCAAGAGGAAAACATCATGCAATGTAAAAATTGTATTACACAGCACAGGAAATTATAAAATCCTATTACTTGAGAAGCTTAAGGTGATAGTCGTATAGTTATCTACTCTTCATCGACCATTAGGATATTTTTCTGTGCCATCTCTTTATTCAGTTTTGGTGTAATAAAAGGAAAACTGCAGAGTCAGCCAGACTGAGTTTGAATTTCAATTCTTTTTTTTTTTTAAGATTTTATTTGTTAATTTATTTGAGAAAGAGAGAGCACAGCAGGGAGCAACAGAGGGAGAGGGAGAAGCAGACTGCCCACTGAGCAGGGAGCCCAACATAGGGCTTTATCCCAGGACCCCGGGATCATGACTCGAGTGGAAGGCAGACACTTAACTGACTCAGCCACCCAAGTGCCCCAAATTTCAATTCTTACTAACCCAAATTGTCGTAATGTAAAACAAGAAAAATAATACCAAACTTCCAAAGTTGTTCCAAGGATGACAGAAGTTAATGTGTATAAACTGTCTAGCTAAAGGTCTGATATATTGTAATACTTAATAACTAATGTCTTCCAATAGTATTTTCATTTATTCCATTTCATCAACTTTACAGTAAGTTAAAACAATGATTGTATTTTAGTCTTCTTTAAAAAATCTTAAGCTTTTTTTTTCAAGTGGGGCAGATAGAGAGGGAGAGAGAATCTTAAGAAGGCTCCATGCCCACCATGAGCCCAATGCAGAGCTCAATCTCACAACCCTGAGATCATGACCTGAGCCAAAACCAAGAGTCAGACACTTAACCAACTGAGCCACCCAGACACCCCAGTCTTAAGCTTTATTAAGTAGCCCTCTAGAACCTGGAAAATGCCAAGACCACAACTGGCATGAAATAAATTCTAGGGAAAAAATAGGTGGAAAAAGAGAAAAAACAAAGACATTAATTTAGAACATGAGTTGGCTTTTAAGGTAATGGTAACTAGAATGTGAAAACTTAAGGATAAAAATTGAGGCAAAAAGAAGGAAGAGTCCAGAAGTTTCCTCTTAGGTTCAAATTTCTTTTTTAAAAACGCAACATGATAAAAAGAAATGAGCTTGGAAGCCAGGAAAAAAAAAAAAAAAAAAAAAACATGGAAGAAACTCAAATGCATATTATTAAGTGAAAGAACCCAAACTGAAAAGGATACATACTATACAATTCCAATTATATGACATCTGTCAAAGATTAAACTATGGAGACAGTACAAAGATCAGTGGTTCCCATGGTCTGGAAGGAGGGAGAGATAAATAGGTGACACACAGAGAATTCTTAGGGCAGTGAAACTATTTTGTATGATACCGTGATGAGGACACATGACACTATATATTTACTCAAACCCATCCCATGTACAACACCAAGAATGGATTCTAATATAAACTATGGACCTGGGTGATAATGACATGTCAGTGTAGGTTTATCAGTTGTAACAAATGTCCCATTCTGCTGGGTGATTTTGATAATGGAGAAGGTTATGCATGTGTAGAACAACAGTATATGGAAAATGTCTGTACCTTTTGCTCAGTTTTGCTGTGAACCTATAACTGCTCTTAAAAATAAAGTCAATTTTTGAAATGAAACTGACAGCATAATTTCTTGCTAGTTTCCTTTAATTGTTGTTGATATGGGCATTTAACATCTTCACCAGGACCTGATACTTTATTTAGAACATTTAAGGTTAATTGTCTGGTTAAAACACAAGAGTCTGCGAAAAAATTTCCCATGCTCTCTCTAAATCAATTCATTATTTCTATTGCCTGAGGCAGAATCTGAGTTAGACAAAACTTGGGGCTGACCCAAGGTGACATTTCTCACCTTGCCAAAGTAAAAGTTTCATCAGGAAGCAGATGCATCAGCATACAGACCCCCTAGCTAGCCATTTAGCATTAGGAAGAAGTGTTCTGAGTGATGTCCAGAAAAATTATTCTCCTCAAATGAAACCATAAGCCTGGACTGCCGGCCATGATGCCAAAGCAACTCACTAAAAACTAAAACACAAAATTGATCAAATTGATTTTTTTTTGGCATACTAAAGGACATACCTGCCACCTAAAATAAACAATCCTTCAACTGAATTCAACTACCTTCTAATGAATTAATTGGACACAGCAATTTTGTATGTAGAAGCGCTCTTGGTCAACTTATCTGGGAACTTCAAGGAAGGAAATCGAAATCCTATAAATGCCTTAAAAGAATATATTCCACATCCTTGTTTCATTAAGCGTACATCAACTCCCATAAAGTCACAAAGGGGTTTGTCAATATAAGGTGAGTTTCCTAGAAATTATTGACATGACTCTCTGGATATTTCAAAAAAATGATTTTTAAGCTTAGATTATCAAGATAACTGCTTCAAAAATGCATTTTGGTTTTCAAAAACATACAGAAGTTCATCCTAACTTTCAGCTTGAATTCATCCTGTTGTCATCTGTCCATTTTATCCTCTCTGGAGGAAAATAAGGAAACATTATTTCTAAAATCTTTCACTGGAAGGATCGCTTTTTATACAACATCAGATTTCTAAGGAAATAGCTGATTGATTTTCTTTTTACTTATAACAGGTATAATATTCCACTTAGGCTGACCTCATCAGACCCTAAAAATATCAATTTTTTCCCCAGAATTCTTTATGCAGAAACATCCATACAATCTACCATGGTTTGATTTCTAAGGTACTAGGGAAAAAAACAGCAACACAGAAATACCTACGACTGCATGACTCCGATTGTATTCTTCGGCTTAAGAAATTCCTGAAAGACAAATATCTTTGGAGAGAGAATTTTTTTAATTAGTGCTTTCAAAATTTATCATGCCTCATATATACTTGGGAAATTTGATAACCTGCAGATTTCCAAGATATCCCAATGGAGTAAGGATGGAAATCTATGTTTTCAACAAGCCTCTCAAATAACTCTAATTTAGATTGCTATGGATTGCATTTTGAGAAACAAGACATAGTATAATTGAGATATGGATCCATTTTTGATAGTCTTAATGGGGGGCGGGGAGTAGAGTGAGTACAGAGCCTCTGCGTTCCTATAGAGAGGGGAGAAATCAAACCAGTAAGACTGGAAAACAATTCAGAATTCAGAGTCTGGAAGAGTAAGACAGATTTCACCTGCTTCATAAGGTTGCCTAGTGATGACTATACCCACAAATGGAGAACACATCAAAATTCCAAGAGGCTGACCCCGAAGTCTCCGATACTCCTTCCCACACCACACCCTTCATTTCAAATTTAAAAACCAGAACATCTTAAATGTCAAACCATCTGGCACTCAAATGTAAAGCTCTGCAAATAAAACTCCAGAATTTATAATAGTTTGGTTCCTTAAATTAGAGTTTAGCACTAAATATGTTCTAGAATCCTAAGAAGGCTTCTTATTTATGAAGAAAAATGTGGATAAACATAGGGACCAAAATTGTGGCCAAGACAGTGAGCAAGTAAGATTTGTTTATGGAAGAGGCCAAATCTGCCTAACTTGTCCCCCAAACACGACAATATTTAAAGCACTACTCATGTTTTATACCTAATAAAAATGACCAGAAGAGCATCCCGCATGAAACCCTATATTAATGTGAAGTTATTGGTGAAAAGCAAAGTGTAAATGAGTTAAGAAATTCAAGATCAGACAATAGCCTCGACACCTGGAACTCAAATATTTCGTCCCTTCTCTGGGTGGTTTTAGAAATATCTGTGCTCTGTACACAGAGAGATACCATATATCTTCTAGGTAGGTAGGTAATTGTGAATGATTGCCAAAGTAAAGCATAAATTCAGGGGAAGCCTAGGCTGGTAGAAAGCAAGGACTGTAAATCTGAACTTCCTGACAACAAAGGTTGAATTCTCAGCCGTTGTATTTCATAGATAATTTTATAAAGGAAGGGGGTTATTTTTAAAGTTTCTTTATTAATTAAATACTTTTAAGTATCACAATAACACAGTGCCTCTGTAGTCTAGCAACTTACTTAACCAAAAATACTAAAATCAAAGCACAGTAAGAATCTCAAAGAGCCAGGCACCTGGGTGGCTCAGTGGGTTAAGCCTCTACCTTACCTTCAGCTCAGGTCACGATCTCGGGGTCCTGGGATCGGGTCCCGCATCGGGCTCTCTGCTTGGCAGGGAGCCTGCTTCCTCCCCCCCTCTCTCTCTGCCTGCCTCTCTGCCTACTTGTGATCTCTCTCTGTCAAATAAATAAATAAAATCTTTAAAAAAAAAAAAAAAAGAATCTCAAAGAGCCAATTCAGGAATTCCTGTATGGTTTCCTTCTATCAGAGATGAGTGGGTCCTGAAACAAGTGTGTCTAGAAACTAAACACAGGAAAGGGCTGTTCCATTTTTTATCCATTTATTTATCCAGTATTTATCAAGCCACAGCAATAATATCTATTATAATTATAATAATATCTATTAACATGTCCTTTATTATGGGCAGCATTGAAGTTTTGAATGCAAAAATTAAAACATCTATTAGTTATCAAGCACTTACTATTTGCCAAGTGAAACACTACGAGCTTAATAGGATCTAACTAACCTAATCTTTACAACATCTCTAAAAGAAAGAAGGTACAATTACCTTCTTTTTCCATACGAGGATACTGAGTCTCTGAAATTTTAAGTAAACCTGGTCAGGCACACAACTATAATAGAGATAGAGTTAGAGATATAAAATCATGCATTCTCAGTTTAGGGAAGCAAATAGTTGCAAGTTTCACAAGTCCTTTAAGTGGTTGGGAGGAAGAGGGGGAGGACAACAAAATGACCCCAATAAATAAACTCATCAGCAACTAAAAGCTGCATTTATACCCGCAAACATTAAAATGTGAACTTAAGTGTGTGCATCCTGAAATGGAGAACTCTGGCCATTCTTCCTCATTTATTAAGGACTTTGATACGTTGCTAAAGTATTTAACTCACACCCAGCCATCATTCTGAGTGATTTCATCATCCATATGGAAGACCCCATGACTTCATTGTTCCTCAACCTCTTGCTCCCCAGTGAACCCCTCCATACTGTCTATTCTCTCCCATTAAAGAAAAACCCCTTGGCTTATCATTCTTCCTCCCCAGCCCCAGCTTTTATCTTTGTGTCCCTCTTCAAAGCCAAACTCTCAAAATAATTAAGTATTCACAATCTCTCTTTTGTCATCTCCCACTCACTACTCCAACTACGCACCAAGCTCCTAGTCCCATTACACCACAGAAACAAGTCTGCACGCGACTTTTCACTTGGTCCTTTGATAAGACCACACAAAGTCCAAATAAACGCATGTTCTTATTTCCCGGGCTTCCAAGCGTCATTAAACTTCCTCTTTATTGAAACACTTCTCCTTTGACTAATATGACACTTTCTCTCATAGCTTTCCTCCTAATGCTCCGACCAACGTTTTCCATCTTCTTTTTCGATGCACACGCCTCTCCCTGACCAAAAAATATATCAGAGTTCCCAAAGGATAGGTCTCAGGCCCTCCCCTCTCACTTTACATTTTTTCTCTCTAGGGGATCTCATTCGTCTACACAGCCTAAAGTACCACCTGTACGCATACCGATGAGTCGCTGTTTTATTTCTTTCCACCTCCAAAAGACTCTACTCTGAATCCTATTCTGTATGTTCAGTTGCCAAGCAGACACCTACACTTGAGTGTCTCAAAAGCACCTCAGACTCAACTTTTTCAAAATGAAGTTCGTACATTCTCAACAACATTTGTTGAATGAATGCTCAAAAATGGGAATACCGGGGCGCCTGGGTGGCTCAGTGGGTTAAGCCGCTGCCTTCGGCTCAGGTCATGATCCCAGGTCCTGGGTTCAAGCCCCGCATCGGGCTTTCCGCTCAGCGGGGAGCCTGCTTCCTCCTCTCTCTCTGCCTGCCTCTCTGCCTACTTGTGATTTCTCTCTGTCAAATAAATAAATAAAATCTTTAAAAAAAAAAAAATGGGAATACCTATGCAGAATTCTATCCACGCAGGTGAACTGAGCCTGGAGGAGAAAGAGGGCGCCTGCGTGGCTGGGTCAGGAAGCAGCTGACTCTTGATTTCCTGAGGTCATTATTTCAGGGTTGTGAGACTGAGTTGGGCGTGGAAACTACTTAGGATTCTCTCTCTCCCTCTCCCTCTGCCCCTTCCCACCACCCACTCTCAGGCTCTCTCTTCTCATAATAATAATAATAATAATAATAATAATAATAATAATAAAATTTTAAAAGAAGATAAAGGCAAATTTCTGCAAGAATCAGCTGCTAAAGCAGTAGATCTCTGTGTACAGAGAGAGGGTATAGACTAAATCGAATGATGTATACACATCTCAATTTAATGAAAGCAATAAACTGACAATAAAAATGATGGAGGTGAGGTAAAGGGGAAATGAAGGACTAAAAAAGAGACTGGATTTTGAGAAAAGAACAGTATCCAGGTAAGGTTGGAAAAACTTAATGATATTTATCACCTGGTAATCAAGAGTAAACATCCAGTTAGTATGAATCGACTGACATTGGCACTCCATACATTAATTTAAAATTATTTTCCTAGTGTTTCATTCTCGAAAAATCAATATGGCTCCCTCCTTTCCTTTCTCTAATATTTTTGGAGGTGGCCAACAGGGTTTGGGGCCAAGGGAAGAAGGCAACCAGGAATGGTAATATCCCTGCCAGGGTCAAGAGTTTGCTTCCATGCAGAGGAATGGACACAAACGGTGACTATATATTGAGAAAATTGGGAGCATAGTTTCTCCCTATCAATGAAGGGAGCTATAAATATAGAAAAGAACAATCCAGAATATACCCTCCATTGTTGGATTGGAACTGGAATTGGAAGTATCAAAGCAAACTCATGGTTTTCTGTAGATAGACAGATAGATGGATAGATAGAGATATCTATATATACACACAAAGAGATAAAAATAATACAGAAACAAATATATATAAATATTCTGATGTATCCCTAAGTTAAAAACTACTGACCCACTGATCCACACAACACACACACGCTGACACGGAATTTATCAGCGGATCTATAGTTTTTAAACTTCAAGTGCATCATCAGAATCACCCAGGAGTCTTGTTAAAACACACATTTCTGAGTCCTGCTACCAGAGTTTTGGATTCAGTAGATCTGGAGGAGAGTCTGGCAATTTGCCCTTCTAACAAGTTCCTCGGTGCTGCTGCTGCTGGTCTAGGAACCACACTTCGAAAACTACCAAGTGGAAACATACAGACACTCATAGGCGCGCGTGCACTCACACACACACACACACGCACACACACACGCACGCACACACACACACACATATGTGTTTGCATATCCATACATATATTTCCAAGACTTATCCACCAAGAGGGCCACAAGGAGAGACAACAAGGAGTAAGCAAGTCCTGCATGGTTTTAAAGACTATTCTCCACCAAAATGACCCAGGACCCCTCGAACAAACAGCTGGTTCCAGTGCTGAGGCAGGGAAAGTACAAGATGCTCCTGGAACATCTTTTTGCGGAAGAAAGTAAGGAAGTGCTCTAACAACGTCAGGGAACTTTCAAAGGGACAGAAATCCAGCTGGAAGGAACTACCAGTAGCTGGATCTGGGATGATTTGAGCATCAAAATAGATAATTCTTATCTATTGTAAGATTATAATTCTTTGAATAAAATAGGAATCCATGAGTAATACCGATATCATTCTTCCTCACAGTAGAATCCAAACTCATAACACTTATTAACAAGTACAACTTATGAATGAACTTTGCAGTGAAGAAACCCGAGAGATGCCATCTCCCGAAACGACACAGGGTACAACATCCTACCTATAGGGTTCCTGACAAAAACGCATAATCTCACTCAGGAGGAAATATCAGATAAATGTAAATGAGGAACATTCTATGATGTCATTGACTAATACTCTTCAAAAAAATCAAAACCATTATAGATGAGAAAAGACTGAGGAGCTGCTCCCAACTGAAGAGTAAAGAGTAAAGTTAGCAGGGCGCCTGGGTGGCTCAGTTATTAAGCATCCGCCTTTGGTTCAGGTCATGATCTTGGGGTCCTGGGATTGAGCCCCACATCGGGTTCCTTGCTCGGCAGGAAGCCTGCTTCTCCTTCTCCCGCTCCCCATGCTTGTTTTCCCTCTCTCAGTGTGTCTCTGCCAGATAAATAAATAAAATCTTTAAAAAAAAAAAAAAGAGGCTTTATAGCTACCTAGAATGTGTAACCCTAGGTTGGATCCTAGACATCATTAAGACAAGTGGAAAAATTTGAATGGGTTTAGTGAATTAGATAATAGCAATGTATCCATGTAACTTGTAATCTTGATGTCTGTGCTGCAGACAGTCTTTGTAGGAAATACACCCTCAAGTACTTAGAAGTGACAGGCAGCATATTCTCATGTGGTTCAAGGAAAAGGGTAGTAATGATATGTAGAGGTACTAACAGAGAGAGCACAAGAATGATAAAACCAAGGGGCAAAAATGGCAACAGTGGAGAATCTTAGTGAAGGACATCCTTTCTTGAACTATTTTTTTTTTAAATTAAAACGGCCCATAAAATTGATATGATTCAAAATGTCAGCCTCCAGTTCACTCTAAGTTAGATGGTCCTACTCTTAACCAGATTGTGCTGGAAGCCACTTTAAAGGACAAGAGAGAGTTGGTGTGTGACCTTGACATTTCACAGGAAGTGTGAATTTTAAGCAGGATCCTGATGCAAACCTAATTCCTTTTATGGTGGTGTTGTTTTATGCATTTTTCTTTTAACTTTTTTCATTTCTTTTTTTAAATTTTTTTCTTTGAGTATAGTTGACACACAATGTTACATAAACTTGATTTCTTCTTAATCACGACGGATCTCTTCCTACCTAGATTTATTTTCAGGCATAGCAGTAATGATATTATTGTCATTAACATTTAGATGCTTATCCTTTCCAAATATGAATCATAATTCTGAAAAAAATTTCTTTCACACAGTTTCCACTTATTAACAATTTAATTCTGTAGCAGAATATGAAATATGAAACACACTATATACAGATGGAAAAGTCATTTTCACTGTGGGCAGATAAAGCACCTAGACTTCTCTCCTTTTTAGCAATGTTATCATCAAGATTTTTCTTCCCCTTTGAGGGGAAATAAATATGTTTCTGAAAAACAACCCAAAAAATGCACATGCTGCCAACTCCTGTATATCTTGATGATCTGCTAGAGTTTTCTCCTAATCATGCAGACAAATTCGTTCATTTTGCTTGCCAAAATAAAGGTTTATTATGACTTGTAATGTAGTAACTTTCCTCAAAAAAATTTTTACAACCTTGCCCAACTATACATCTTTATGCACGAAGCAAATCACAAATCACTGTCTTGGGAGTCACTACACAGAGATGTTAGCACACGGGGCCACCAATGCAATTGACTTCGCTATTTTTTTTTCTATCTGTCTTATAGATCCTCTTTCTTATGCTCTTACATCTGTAGATCACGTTTCTATAAATTTCAAATCCTAGCATGTACTAAGGAATAATTTATGCACATATGTAATTGTAATTCACTGGAATAGCATCTCAGCAGGGAGTATTTCTTTTTGTCACTGTTTTTTTTTTATTATTATTATTCTTAAGCTGGTAACAATTAATATACACTGAGGCTTGGAGCAGCTGGGCGGCTCAGTGGGTTAAGCATCTGCCTTTAGGTCATGATCCGGGGTCCTGGGTCCTGGGATGGAGCCCTGCGTCAGACTTCAGATTCCCTGTTCAACAAGGAGTCTGCTTATCCTTCTCCCTCTCTCCCTCTCCTTCCCCCCCACTCATCTGTGAGCGCTCTCTCTCTCATGTAAATAAATAAAATCTGGGCGCCTGGGTGGCTCAGTGGGTTAAGCCGCTGCCTTCGGCTCAGGTCATGATCTCAGGGTCCTGGGATCGAGTCCCGCATCGGGCTCTCTGCTCAGCAGGGAGCCTGCTTCCCTCTCTCTCTCTCTCTCTCTGTCTGCCTCTCCATCTACTTGTGATCTCTCTCTGCCAAATAAATAAATAAAATCTTAAAAAAAAAATTTCTTTAAAAAAATAAATAAATAAATAAATAAAATCTTCTTATAAAACTATATATATGGTTTTAATATATAATATATATTTAATATGTAATATATTTAATTTATATACTTAATAAATAAATTTATAATATAAATGTATTGTAAATGAATAAATAATAAATAAATGAATTATGTATTTAATATATAATTTTAAATGTGTGTGTGTGTATATATATATATATATATATATATATATAAAATATATATTTACACACACTGAAGCTTCTGTCCTTAAAACATTCTGCTCCTCCAGAGTCCCCAGTCTCAGCAAAATTTTTTAACCAATTGTCTATAAAGAAACATGGAAGTCATGTACATTTTCTTCCTCCTTGCCTACAGCCATATCATGGAAGGCTAATTCCTGCTGATCTGTCTTCATAAGAGCTTTCTCATCTAGACCCTCCTCCTTATTCCTCATTGCCCTAATTTGGTCCAGACACTCATCACTTCAGCTCTGCAATTGTCACATTATCTCTGCTCCCTACCAGCTGGCTGCACCCTCCACATTGGTGTCAGCAAGAATGATAAACCAAAGTGGCAAAAATGGCAACAATGGAGAATCTTAGTGAGGGGCATCCTTTCTGTAAGTCTGACACTAGTGCCAGTTGGAAATATAGAGAGTGGCCATGTTGGAGACTCTAGGGAGGTTCAACCAAGGTAGCAACAGCATTAAGATTTAGAACATCACAGGAATAAATGGAATCCAGACACCCAGGGGTAACAGTTGAGAAGTTTCAACTCAGGAACAGACACCCCGAAATCATAGTCAAGGACTTTACCAGGCAGAAAACCAAAGAAGAAAGCAAGTAAGAGCATGCAAAGGACAGAAGCCAAGGGATTGCAGCAGCCTGAGAGGATAGCCTAGATCAACACCAAGCAGGGGACAAAGCTATGAACTGTTTCAAGCCAAGAACCAGGAAAGTGATGGAAGGAGTTGTCCAGAGACAGTTGAGGGGACAGAGAACATAAGAACAAAGAATTTTAAGGTGGTGGCTCAGAGCACTCAATCCCACCTGACATCTTGGCTCAAAAACTCTGCACCTCAGAGCAGGCAGGAGGCTAAATTACCTTCAATACAAGCATCTTCACCCATGGAAACTCTTCATCCTCTGAAGTTTTGTTTTTTGGGTTTTTTTTTTTTAAGATTTTATTTATTTATTTATTTGTCAGCGAGAGAGAGCGAGCACAGGCAGGCAGAGCGGCAGGCAGAGGCAGAGAGAAAAGCAGGCTCCCCACTGAGCAAGGAGTCCGATGCGGGACTCGATCCCAGGACCCTGGGATCATGACCTGAGCCGAAGGCAGCAGCTTAACCAACTGAGCCACCCAGGCGTCCCTCCTCTGAAGTTTTATTTATTACTTTTTAGAAAAATTTTATCTAGTACCAAGTCTGGTGAATGAGCTGGGTGACCAAGTTCACAGACACTCTCTTGGGTGAGAAACAAGATGTGATTACAAAGTAATGAGATTGATTTTCCTCTGTGGCTTTGGCTCTAAAGGGAACACTGAAAGAAAAGTTTCCAAAAAGCATTGAAGCATTTTAAGATTTAAAACAACATCACAGGAATAAATGAACAGTCTCCTAAAGTGACTTCCTCCAAAGGAGAAAGAATATATTTGGATTCACATTTCATTGTGCTTGCTTAAAAACCAGTCCCATTACCAGGCATAAGTACGTTTCTCCAGCACGCATCCTGTAGAACATAATAAGGTCCACTGATGTCGAGCAAAATGTTGCTGTGGTTTATTAGTTCAGAAAATAATGAATTAAAAAAGGTCTTTTTCCTGGGACTAATTTCCTGGTCTTTTATATGCACATCTGTGCATACTCACTATATATGCTTGGCACACTCTGTTGGTGATTCTGACCCTTCACAGATCATCTCACAGGACTAGGGTTGCAGTCTTTGGTGAAGAGCTTCTGTAGACAGTGATCACATTCTAAGTTTTAGATAAATCATTTCCCGAAGTATCAAATCCAAATTTGGAAGCAAACTTTACAAAAATTATGTAATGTATTTCTCGGTGCTTTATTTCCTTATCTTAAAAAAACAGAATAATGGTCATGCCAGCTTCATTGACTTATTGATAATTAAATGCACTAAATGCCTGCCCAGCACGGTACTTGGCATGCATTAAATACTTGATAAATGTTAACTATTTCTAGTTTTACTGATGCTAAGGAGAGCAGAGAACTGGCCTTTAGAGTCTGGGTGAGAAAGCAACAAGTTTGAGCAACTACAAAGGTGAAAAGAGAATACCTCCATCTGCAAGAGAGAAAAAGCCTCAAGGACAACATGCGAGAAGAGAAAGGGAAAGCAAAGCACTCAGTCCTGTTCCCTGCCTGGATTCAAAACCGCTTTGCTAAATTACCTTCAGTATGAGCAATCTCGGTCTTGGAAACTTCTCATTCAAAGCAAAATCTTAGGCATGGGTTATTTTTCAGGTGGTTTATCAATCTTCTAACTTTTCTAAGCAGAGCCTGCTGACTCTAAAGTTAGAGCCAGTAACCATCTGTAAAGTAGAGCTGAAAGGAGGTGAGGCAAGGCCCTTCCAACCAACCAAACAAACTCAGGATCCACTCATTATGAATTAAGTTCCTGCTTATCATTAGAAACATTTCTTCAAGGTAAATGCACAGCATCCTTTGGCATGTTTTAGAGAAAGCAGAGTAGGAAGCTTGCATTTGAAATGAAAGGGACTGAGTAGGAGAGAGAGGCAGAGGGATGGAAGCATGGGCCACTTTCTACCCAGAAGGACAGCCCCACGGAGGGTTCTGGGCATCCAGCAGGCCACAGAAGGGCACTGGGTATGTTGGGCATGAGAAAGTAGAAAGAACATAAGGGAGGATGAAGGGAAGTGGCTAGGAGACAAGGGTTGAACAGGCTGAGGTCTCTATCAATCACTCTATTGACGCCCAAGGTTGATTCAGTTGACCTGCCTAAAGTCCTTTCCTCACTTACTTTCATGCATGTCCTCATCAAGGCTGTACAAACTAATTTTACAATGTAGGAATATCATTCTTTGACCAAAGGTATGAGAAGGGTAATCCATTGCTAAGACTTTCAAATAAGTCTTTGAACCTATGTAAGGAACTCTATAGAAGCCATTAAGTGTTTGCTTTCATGAATGCCTAATCTGTGCTTTGTGTATCTTATCTCACTTACTAAAAGAAGAGATACTATTATTTCCACTTTTAGGTGAGGAAACAAGATCAAGCAGGTTAAGTAAGTCTAACATTACCCAGTTAGGGAAAAAAAAAAAAAAAACAGAGCTGAGAATTAAACCCAAATGTGTGTTACAGGGCTATCATTCATTCCACTAATGAGCAAACACATGGCCTCCCTAATTTTGCCGGGGATTATAATATGCTGGGAAATAGGCTGAGTACTTACTATCATAACAAAGTGCTGTATGAAAAAGCATCTCCCTGTAGAGAAAACAAAGAAGTATAAATCTAGTTGAGGAGATAACTCATACACTCAAAGGACATTGCTCCACAAATTCAAACAAATAATTATTAATGACTGTCTCCATCACCTGTTGCCACAATAATGATGCTGCACGAACCACCCTGTCATCACTGGTCTAGCTGACCAGTGTGCTGGCCAGTGATGTCAACCTGTCCCAGCTGGATTAAATCCCATGTCTGACGGTCAGCTGCCATTGCGCCATTCCAGGATGGCTCCTTTGGGCTAACTGGAGCCCCCTGAGCCCCCCCTTCATGTCCTCCAGCAATCCTCATGGATGGTGCAGGGCCTGGGGCCAGAGAATCAAGAGAGACCACAAAAACACAGTATGTGCATTTTCAAGCTTCTGTGAACATTCCATTTGCCAAAGCCAGTCAAAGGACTGAGCTCAGATGGAAGGGGGGGAAATGGACTTCACCTCTGTGGTGAAGGGTCTGCAAAGTCATGTAGCAAAGGGCAAAGATACAAGGAAGGGAGGAACTGAGCCAGTAGTGGGATCTATCTGCCACAAGAATCATTGATGACAGTGATGGAATGTCTGAGCATTTGCCGTGTGTGCGAACTCTAGTCTAAGCATCTCACATATTCTCAAATAATTGTCAAGGCTTTTCTATGAGTTAGTGACTACCACCCCATTTTATAGATGAGGAAACAGGCCTGGAGAGGCTAAGTTATGTAGCCAGGTTGATGATGTAGCAGTAAGTGCAGAGCCTAATTTAAATAATGACCTATCTAACGCCAATGCTTTTTTTTTTTTTCCCACTTTGGGTTTTAGTGAAAATTATTTCAAGGAAAAAGAAAAGGCTGCTTTAAAATTAAAAATGAGGGCGCCCAGGTGGCTCAGTGGGTTAAAGCCTCTGCCCTCAGCTCAGGTCATGATCCCAGAGTCCTGGGATGGAGCCCCATATCAGACTCTCTGCTCAGCAGGGAGCCTGCTTCCTCCTCTCTCTCTGCCTGCCTCTCTGCCTACTTGTGATCTCTGTCAAATAAATAAATAAATAAAATCTTTAAAAAAAAAAAAAATTAAATAAAAAATAAAATTGAAAATGAGTCTGAAAGACCATGAAATTTTGTATACATTCCAACCAGAAGCTCTACATTTCAAGATGTTTCACAGCTTTCTTTAATCATATTTGATCAACAGATCAAGCTACTGAACATTTCTGTTGGTTGTAAATACATCATATTATTTGCAAAACTCTTAACAAGGATTCATGAAAACAATGGTAAACCTAACCCAAATAAGAGCTTTTTTTTTTTTTGCCTGGAAGCTCGAGACTACTTTAAATTTTGTGTTCTTGACAAATGATTAAAAAGCGCTTGAGAAAATGTGCTGTCTGGTACGGTTTTACATGTACAAATTCGATGAGATATTACAATTTCTTCCTCTAAGCAAGAGTAAAACTTCACAAGTGATTAGAACAGCGTCTCATCGAATGGAGAAAACTGTAAGTGGGACAGTCACAAGCCATGCCATTCGCCAACACAGTTCATTACATTTTGTTCATTGCCACAGTGCATTTATTACCAAGAGTAATAAATCACAGAGAAGAACAGGAAAATCTGGCCTCTGAAACAGATGCAGCGGCAAGATCCAGCACAAGCTTTAATCAAGACAGTCTCCACAGCTAAGAAACTGTAACTCACTTTGGCAACAGCACGCTTTGATTTCCTTTCCATCCTTTTGTTCCTTACAGCTCCTGTGATTGTCTCCCATGGGTTTGGGTTAGTCCTCTACCTCCAGCCTACTTCCCAACAGGGTGGGAGGTGAGCAAAGGAAAATCCAGAGTCATGCATTACTGGCCCTGAAAGGAGTGCTAGAGCAGGGAGAGGCAGGCAGGAGTTTCCAGAAAGGGATTCTGGCACTGGTTCCCTGGTTGGACATCTGCTTAGGCAACAGACTGGTTGATAAGCCTAGCATTTTAGATAGCAGAACAAGGACAAATTTGCAACAGAGAAACCAGCACTCCCAAGATCTAGAAGAACGAGGATGATGAGTGTCCTTGCAAAGGGGTGACTTTGCATCAACTTAAAGCTATCTTTTCAGTACTCTACCCAAGTTCTATCAGGCAGAACTCTACAAAAACACCTATAGAGTAGTCTACCAGCCTTAGGTGCTGGACTATCCACAGCCTGATTCACAAAATCTCACTAAATCCTGTAAAGAACTCACACGTTTGCCCTGAGGGAGCCAGCGTTTGGACAACGGCCACAGGGACCGTATTGGGCCAACACGCAACACAAGACTGCACTCCCCTAACTGGTTAAGTAAACAAAACAATTTGTTCCCTATTCCCTCCTGCCATCTCTAACCCCAGAGGAACTAGGCCCACAGCAGAGCGAGCAGAGAGGAAGAGCAGAGAGAAAGTGTGCAATGGTTGACAGTGCTCTCCCTCCCCTTCTCAAGTCCTTCGGAATCAAGGCTGGCCCATGCCAGGAGGGGACAAGACCAGCAAATTGTATTAAGATCACTTTAAATTGGCCTAGACTGGACCAACGTTGCTAATAACTGGAAGTGGCTGGAAAGCTATGGGATGAGCCGGAAACGTCATAGAGGGATGGAAAGAAGAGACTCAGCTGAGTACAGCTAAAGGCAATGGCTGAAGAAAAATGGAACAATGTCATTCCCATCCCCTTCCTAAATCAGACTTTTCAGTGAACTGGTTACTCTCCAGGTCTCAATTTTCTTCTCTGAGTATTGGAAACTTTCCAGTTCTAACATACTCTCAGAGCCAGGCTCTCTACATGAGCAGGTTTTCACATGAAATGGGAAATTCTAATGCTCTAAGCCACAAATAAAATAGCCTGTTTCATCTTCCAATTTGGGTTCTGCTGTAGACCACAAATCCACCAGAATTCATGTTCAAAACCATCAGAAATGAGTAATAAACAGTCAGCAACGTTCACATCATCATCACAGACCATACCCTTTTGGAGTGCGAGGCACTTATCCAGGTGTCAAAACATGATCAACTTTGGGGCTGCCTTAGAATTAAATTAAGTTTCTTAGTTTCTTTTTCTCTCAATTCAAGTCAATATATGTAGTCAGGCTTCTGACAGTTGTTTAACAGAGACACTGACATTTTACCGTCGGCTGTTTAAGTAGCTAAAAATACTTCCTGTGTTGAGCTTTTCTTCCGGGGGGTGTTTTCAGCTTTCCATGGGGGGCAATAATAAGTCGTTGGTCTCCCACTAGTAGTTAACAAATCACTTGATGATTTCATTTGTGACTCTTTCTGCTTTTATTAAACGGTGACAACAGAAATTCTGTTCTGAGTTCTAATGGGATCCTTTTAGTGGTGGGAGTGTACAGCATTTTTGGAAAAGTTTAGCTGATGTACCAGTCAAAGACATATATTCGTGGTTGTGATTAAAAGGAATCCCATATTAAATTATTTTATAAAGAAAACCATCCCTAGTTTATCTTCTTTATAAATTCTACTTCCCATTCATTAGGATGACAAAAAAATTAAGCTCAGCTGATTTTTTTTGAATGTTCTATTAATGACTGAACTAAGAAGCAGCAGCACCTTCACTGTGGAGGAGGTTGCTTTGAAAGCAGGGGTGCTCCCCCACCCCAGGCTCTGGGGTGCATGAAACAAAGCACACTGGAAGGCCAAGCCTGAATTGTGTTTGCTGTCCCAAATGTAAAACCTAGGAGCTAAGAAGAAGTTCATGGTGGTTTGGAAGACAGGGGTCTTTTTTAGGTCAGTCTTGGAGCAAAAAAAGAACAGAAAGCCATGCTTTTAATGAGATAGAGAAAGTGATTTAATAGATTAGCCTCACATCAGAGTAAGTGTCAGAGCGTGGAAGAACTCATAGAGCGTGGGGATAAATAGGTCATCGTTTTCACTCAGATACAGACAGGCTATATACTGGGTAGTGTAAAACAACCCAATTTGCACAGTGATCTCAGTTTTTCTAAAACAACCCAATTTGCACAGTGATCTCAGTTTTTCTCCCTTAAAATTCGATTCTAACTTATACTCCTTATGTAAGTGGACCTTGATTGACTTCCTCCCATTTAAGCAAGTGATAATAGACTCTCAGGACATTTTCATGGAATGAACAGCTTACCCAGCTCTAGGACTCAGGCCCGGAAACTTTTTGCAATAAGAACTGGAAAAGAAAAGATCTGTTTCTCACCTGCTGGAGCTAGTGAGACCAGACTCATGTGTGCTTACAACCAGCACTCTCAGGGAAGAATTCTCTTAACCCTCCAAGGTCAACTCAATCAAGAAATCCATATGCTCAGTGACTTACAAACATTTTCTAAACATATAGCTATGACAGATAATTTTTTTAAATGACATGTGTGTGCATGGTACTAAGCCCATGCCTGAAGAAGAGTTCAGGTACAGTAGTGGATTAAGAAAATACTCTAACCTATATGTGACTTGACATTTACTGCTATAAGCTCAAAGAAAACATTTTTATCCAGGAATACGAGTGGGCGTCAGCTCAAGGTTGTCCTCTGAATGTCTCTTTTTGAGTCTCCCTGGGTCACTCTGAATAGCTACTTGGAAAGTATCAGCATATCACTTAGACCATGATATCCAGGTGCTACTTTTCGACTACCATAGGTGAGGCTAAGCCAACTGGAGTCATGTGGATAGAAAAGCAGGGCAGAGGGGGAGAGATATGTGAACACAGAGAGAACCAAGGGTACATCATCCCCTTAAAAGTAAAATTTTAAATGAGCGAGGCAACACTAGAGATCCTACAGATCAGCGCAGCTACTGGATGAATGTCCACTAAGGTACCAGACTATTGCTTCCAGAACCATGTTGCTAGACCAGAAGTTACCACTTGGGGTCACCCTTTTGCTCCAAATCCACAAGAAGCCCATCAAGTGGCCCTCTCTACCTACACTTTGTGAGGGGATGTGGATCTTGCCAGTCTGGAGTGCTGATAACCAGGCCTGCTCCAAAGACAATCAACAAGTCGGCCTCATGGGTTTCACACTTTCCGGCCTAGAATGCTTCCATGCCATAACCATCCATCTCTACCGAAACATGTGCTAAGTGTGATTTAAAACCAATCTTCCAGGAGTGCCTGACTGGCTCAGTTGGTAGAATATACAACTCTTAAGTGAGGAGTTCAAGCCCCACATGGGGTATAGAGTTTACTTTTTTAACAAATGTAAGTTAACTTAGGGGTGCCTGGGTGGCTCCACCAGTTGAATGTCCTGGTCTTGATCTCAAGGTTGTGAGTGCAAACCCTATGTTGGGCTCCATGCTGGGCATGAAGCCTACTTTAAAAAAAAAAAAAAATTAAGCTAACTTTAAAAAGTAATACTAAAACCAATACTGCTATAGTCCAAAGCTTTTCATTGATTTTTCAAGGTGAAACACACACACAAAAAAATAAGCAATAAACCCATCATTTCACACTGGTGATACATATCAAGAGTGTCACATCTAATCTGGGTGAAAGCCACACTTCAGTGGTATCTGGATTGAGTACTAACAAAATGGAATCAAGTTTTAGAGTTGGAGAGAACATCCTCATTTTTATGGGTGATAAGTTCATGTTCCACGGGGACAAAAAGGAGTAGCCACGGTGTGTGCTGCCGAAGTTGACCCAGAAATTTAGTTTATGCACCCTTCACCCCTAAATCCCTGCCATCATTTCAGGCTGGCTCCACCTGTTCTCAGGTTAGATCAGCCACTGGTTGGGTGAGTTGTCAGTCTGTCATTTAAGCAACTTCAGCCTACCCTTCAGCATATCCTAAAAGTCACATTATCTGGTCACCCTCTCTTTCCATGTTCTACAGTCACATTTGTTTAAGACTGTAGATCAGTGCCTATATGCTGAGAGATGAAGGAGTATTTTCGATTTCAGTCCTCATTCCTGACCTGGCCTCACCAGATTTTCACAACTTTATGATTTAGCAATACCTTCCTTCCCAAATTTTTCTTTCATTATCTTCATCTTGACTCTTGGATTCAATGACTAGGAATACTTTTCCTGATTAGGTTGTCATTCCACAGGACAGTAGATCTCTCCACATCATCGCAAGTCAATACTACTCCCAGACTGACCCCTGTTCTGGGCTTGTCCCCTTGATTTTCCTGGTAATATTTTTTGCTGGCATACCACCAAGTCATCTGAGTATACCCAGGGCACCCAGGTATACCTGATTTCATCTGATATACCCATACTGGGCTGATAGACTCATCCTAGCCACTGGCAATATTAGAAACTAATAGCTCACAGTTGTTCCTTCCTCTGGGTAACTACACAGGAATAAAAGTCTCATTCACCTAAGAGGTGAAAGGGAAAGGAGAGGGGGCAGTCCAAAGCCAGTGACTACTGATTCAGAGAGTAAATAAAGCCGCCTATGGACCTCAAGAGGGAACAATTGTGGTGTACAACTTGATTTATTTTCCTTGCCCTCTCCCCCGCCGTGACCATGCCAAGACTAGACTTTGCCTTAGACCACATCTTCACTGGTGGCCCTTCTCCTTCCTATCTTGCTCTCCCCCTTCTGCTACAGGTTCTTTCCTGAAGGTTCTCCCTTCATTAAGTCACTTGTATCCAAATCCCACCTTGGATCATGTATCTATGGATCCCCACTGAAGATACCTGGGCTTGCAAATTAGCAGCCTGCAGGGCCCATACTTCATGGAGTAAGCTTGGGAGCAATTTAGATTCAAATCCATTCTGGGATTTACTAGCTACCTAAAACTGGCCAAATTATTTAATCTTTGTAAGCTTCAATTTCTTCATCTCTACAAGGGACTACTAGTATAAAATTGTTGTGGGAATGGAAAGTTATAATGTTGCTAAAGTCAGCATATTAAAAATTCCTTGGCTAGTGTTGAACACATTTCCTCTAATATATTAATATAACTAATAATAGGAGTTAATATTTATCAGACATTTACTATGTCCCAAGCTCCGTGTTTTATTTAATCCTCACATCAACCCTCTGAGATAATTCAGCTCTTACCCCCACCCCTCACTTCACAGATAAAGAAACTGAGACCATAAACTGACCCAAGTCTCCATTTTATAAGTGGCAGAACTCGGATTTGAACCCAAGTAGTCTGACTCCAAAAGGTGGGCTGTCCTTTGTCATCGGTAGCTATACTTCCAGGAGCCACATCCTCTCTCTTACTTCCATTCTAAGCCCCTCTACTCCTGCCTCCCTCATGACACCCCCACATCTGTACCACTGGATGCTATAAATACCCATACGCTCTTGGTTTGCATCCTCCAACAAAGCTCAACTCTCCTGCATTCTGTTCTGCATTAGCTGTCTCTAATGGCCCCAGGTTCTCAGCTACTATATACCGAGCTCATGTAGCCTTCATGCTTTAAGCTTGTCCTTCAGTGACATTGTCACAAGAAGTGCACAATGTCATAATGTCAGGCTTTTTGGTGGGTCAGTAGGAAAAAATATTTGTGGGCAGGAAGTGTATTCCAAATATCCCATAAAACCTCCCACACTGTTGATGCCCCTTCTCTCTATAAAATATTCGGAGCTGAGATGGCACTGAAGATGGCGGAGAAGTAGCAGGCTGAGACTACTTCGGGTAGCGGGAGATCAGCTAAATAGCTTATCTAAAGATTGCAAACACCTACAAATCCAACGGGAGATTGAAGAGAAGAAGAACAGCAATTCCAGAAACAGAAAATCAACCACTTTCTGCAAGGTAGGACTGGCGGAGAAGTGAATCCAAAGCGACGGGAAGATAGACCGCGGGGGGAGGGGCCGGCTCCCGGCGAGCGGCGGAGCAACGGAGCAAAATCAGGACTTTTAAAAGTCTGTTCTGCTGAGGGACATCACTCCAGAGGCTTAACTGGGGTGAAGCCCAGGCGGGGTAAGCGCGGCCTCAGGTCCCGCAGGGTCGCAGAAGGATCGGGGGTGTCTCAGTGTCGCAGAGCTTACCGGTATTAGAACGGGGAAGCCGGCTGCAGAGACAGAGCCGAGGAGTGACTCTCAGCTCAGGGTTGCCTTGAACCGGTCACAGGCTTGGTCAGCTCGGAGCTTGACCAGAGGCCAGGGTGACGGGACTCATTGGGCGCTGTTCTCTGAGGGCGCACTGAGGAGTGGGGCCCCGGGCTCTCGGCTCCTCCGGGCCGGAGACCGGGAGGCCGCCATCTTTATTCCCGTCCTCCGGACTCTACGGAAAGCGCTCAGGGAACAAAAGCTCCCGAAAGCGAACCCGAGCGGATGACTCAGCGCGGCCCCGGGTAAGGGCGGTGCAACTCCGCCTGGGGCAAAGACGCTTGAGAATCACTACAACGGGCCCCTCCCCCAGAAGATCTACGGGAAACCCAGCCAGGACCAAGTTCACCTACCAAGGAGAGCGGCGGAATTCCAGAGGAGAAGAAAGCAAAGCACGGAACTCATGGCTTTCTCCCCATGATTTTTTAGCCTTGCAGTTAATTTAATTTTTTTTTCTTTTTCAATTTTTTTTCTTTTTCTCTTCTTCTGCTAAATTTTTTTTAACTTTTACCGTTTTCTTTTTTTTAACGTTTTTTAAATAGTTTATCTAATATATATATATTTTTTCCTCTTTTTATATTTTTTTTTATCGGCTCTCTTTTTTTTAATAGTTTTTTTTTTCTTTCTTTCTGAACCCCTTTTTATCCCCTTTCTCCCCCCTCACAATTCGGGATCTCTTCTGATTTGGCTAAAGCATATTTTCCTGGGGTTGTTGCCACCCTTTTAGTATTTTACTTGCTCCTTCATAAACTCTTATCTGGACAAAATGACAAGGCGGAAAAATTCACAACAAAAAAAAGAACAAGAGGCAATACCAAAGGCTAGGGACCTAATCAATACAGACATTGGTAATATGTCAGATATAGAGTTCAGAATGATGATTCTCAAGGTTCTAGCCGGACTTGAAAAAGGCATGGAAGATATTAAAGCAACCCTCTCGGGAGATATAAAAGCCCTTTCTGGAGAAATAAAAGAACTAAAATCTAACCAAGTTGAAATCAAAAAAGCTATTAATGAGGTGCAATCAAAAATGGAGGCTCTCACTGCTAGGATAAATGAGGCAGAAGAAAGAATTAGCGATATAGAAGACCAAATGACAGAGAATAAAGAAGCTGAGCAAAAGAGGGACAAACAGCTACTGGACCACGAGGGGAGAATTCGAGAGATAAGTGACACCATAAGACGAAACAACATTAGAATAATTGGGATTCCAGAAGAAGAGGAAACAGAGAGGGGAGCAGAAGGTATATTGGAGAGAATTATTGGAGAGAATTTCCCCAATATGGCAAAGGGAACAAGCATCAAAATCCAGGAGGTTCAGAGAACCCCCCTCAAAATCAATAAGAATAGGTCTACACCCCGTCACCTAATAGTAAAATTGACAAGTCTTAGTGACAAAGAAAAGATCCTGAAAGCAGCCCGGGAAAAGAAGTCTGTAACGTACAATGGTAAAAATATTAGATTGGCAGCAGACTTACCCACAGAGACCTGGCAGGCCAGAAAGAGCTGGCATGATATATTCAGAGTACTAAATGAGAAAAACATGCAGCCAAGAATACTATATCCAGCTAGGCTATCATTGAAAATAGAAGGAGAGATTAAAAGCTTCCAGGACAAACAAAAACTGAAAGAATTTGCAAATACCAAACCAGCTCTATAGGAAATATTGAAAGGGGTCCTCTAAGCAAAGAGAGACCCTCAAAGTAGTAGATCAGAAAGAAACAGAGACAATATACAATAACAGTCACCTTACAGGCAATACAATGGCACTAAATTCATATCTCTCAATACTTACCCTGAATGTTAATGGGCTAAATGCCCCAATCAAAAGACACAGGGTATCAGAATGGATAAAAAAACAAAACCCATCTATATGTTGCCTACAAGAAACTCATCTTACACCCGAAGACACCTCCAGGTTTAAAGTGAGGGGGTGGAAAAGAATTTACCATGCTAATGGACATCAGAAGAAAGCAGGAGTGGCAATCCTTATATCAGATCAATTAGATTTTAAGCCAAAGATTATAATAGGAGATGAGGAAGGACACTATATCATACTCAAAGGAACTGTCCAACTAGAAGATCTAACAATTTTAAATATCTATGCCCCTAACGTGGGAGCAGCCAACTATATAAACCAATTAATAACAAAATCAAAGAAACACATCGACAAGAATACAATAATAGTAGGGGATTTTAACACTCCCCTCACTGAAATGGACAGATCATCCAAGCAAAAGATCAACAAGGAAATCAAGGCCTTAAATGACACACTGGACCAGATGGACATCACAGATATATTCAGAACATTTCATCCCAAAGCAACAGAATACACATTCTTCTCTAGTGCACATGGAACGTTCTCCAGAATAGATCACATTCTTGGTCCTAAATCAAGTCTCAACCGGTATCAAAAGATTGGGATCATTCCCTGCATATTTTCAGACCACAATGCTCTAAAGCTAGAACTCAATAACAAGAGGAAATTTGGAAAGAACCCAAATACATGGAGACTAAACAGCATCCTTCTAAAGAATGAATGGGTCAACCAGGAAATCAAAGAAGAATTGAAAAAATTTATGGAAACAAATGATAATGAAAACACAACGGTTCAGAATCTGTGGGACACAACAAAGGCAGTCCTGAGAGGAAAATATATAGCGGTACAAGCCTTTCTCAAGAAACAAGAAAGGTCTCAGGTACACAACCTAACCCTACACCTAAAGGAGCTGGAGAAAGAACAAGAAAGAAACCCTAAACCCAGCAGGAGAAGAGAAATCATAAAGATCAGAGCAGAAATCAATGAAATAGAAACCAAAAAAACAATAGAACAAATCAACGAAACTAGGAGCTGGTTCTTTGAAAGAATTAATAAGATTGATAAACCCCTGGCCAGACTTATCAAAAAGAAAAGAGAAAGGACCCAAATAAATAAAATCATGAATGAAAGAGGAGAGATCACAACGAACACCAAAGAAATACAGACAATTATAAGAACATACTATGAGCAACTCTACGCCAACAAATTTGACAATCTGGAAGAAATGGATGCATTCCTAGAGACATATAAACTACCACAACTGAACCAGGAAGAAATAGAAAGCCTGAACAGACCCATAACCAGTAAGGAGATTGAAACAGTCATCAAAAATCTCCAAACAGGGACGCCTGGGTGGCTCAGTTGGTTGGACGACTGCCTTCGGCTCAGGTCATGATCCCGGAGTCCCGGGATCGAGTCCCGCATCGGGCTCCCAGCTCCGTGGGGAGTCTGCTTCTCCCTCTGACCTTCTCCTCGCTCATGCTCTCTCTCACTGTCTCTCTCTCAAATAAATAAATTAAAAAAAAAAAATCTTTAAAAAAAAAAAAAAAAAAATCTCCAAACAAACAAAAGCCCAGGGCCAGACGGCTTCCCGGGGGAATTCTACCAAACATTTAAAGAAGAACTAATTCCTATTCTCCTGAAACTGTTCCAAAAAATAGCAATAGAAGGAAAACTTCCAAACTCATTTTATGAGGCCAGCATCACCTTGATCCCAAAACCAGACAAGGATCCCAACAAAAAAGAGAACTACAGACTAATATCCTTGATGAACACAGATGCAAAAATTCTCGCCAAAATACTAGCCAATAGGATTCAACAGTACGTTAAAAGGATTATTCACCACGACCAAGTGGGATTTATTCCAGGGCTGCAAGGCTGGTTCAACATCCGCAAATCAATCAATGTGATACAACACATTAATAAAAGAAAGAACAAGAACCATATGATACTCTCCATAGATGCTGAAAAAGCATTTGACAAAGTACAGCATCCCTTCCTGATCAAAACTCTTCAAAGTGTAGGGAGAGACGGCACATACCTCAATATTATCAAAGCCATCTATGAAAAACCCACCGCAAATATCATTCTCAATGGAGAAAAACTGAAAGCTTTTCCGCTAAGGTCAGGAACACGGCAGGGATGTCCGTTATCACCACTGCTATTCAACATAGTACTAGAAGTCCTAGCCTCAGCAATGAGACAACAAAAGGAAATTAAAGGCATCCAAATCGGCAAAGAAGAAGTCAAACTATCACTCTTCGCAGATGATATGATACTCTATGTGGAAAACCCAAAAGACTCCACTCCAAAACTGCTAGAACTTGTACAGGAATTCAGTAAAGTGTCAGGATATAAAATCAATGCACAGAAATCAGTTGCATTTCTCTACACCAACAACAAGACAGAAGAAAGAGAAATTAAGGAATCCATCCCATTTACAATTGCACCCAAAACTATAAGATACCTAGGAATAAACCTAACCAAAGAGACTAAGAATCTATACTCAGAAAACTATAAAGTACTCATGAAAGAAATTGAGGAAGACACAAAGAAATGGAAAAATGTCCCATGCTCCTGGATTGGAAGAATAAATATTGTGAAAATGTCTATGCTACCTAAAGCAATCTACACATTTAATGCAATTCCTATCAAAGTACCATCCATTTTTTTCAAAGAAATGGAACAAATAATCCTAAAATTTATATGGAACCAGAAAAGACCTCGAATAGCCAAAGGAATATTGAAAAAGAAAGCCAAAGTTGGTGGCATCACAATTCCGGACTTCAAGCTCTATTACAAAGCTGTCATCATCAAGACAGCATGGTACTGGCACAAAAACAGACACATAGATCAATGGAACAGAATAGAGAGCCCAGAAATGGACCCTCAACTCTATGGTCAACTCATCTTCGACAAAGCAGGAAAGAATGTCCAATGGAACAAAGACAGCCTCTTCAATAAATGGTGTTGGGAAAATTGGACAGCCACATGCAGAAAAATGAAATTGGATCATTTCCTTACACCACACACGAAAATAGACTCAAAATGGATAAAGGATCTCAATGTGAGAAAGGAATCCATCAAAATCCTCGAGGAAAACACAGGCAGCAACCTCTTCGACGTCAGCCGCAGCAACATCTTCCTAGGAACATCACCAAAGGCAAGGGAAGCAAGGGCAAAAATGAACTTTTGGGATTTTATCAAGATCAAAAGCTTTTGCACAGCAAAGGAAACAGTGAACAAAACCAAAAGACAACTGACAGAATGGGAGAAGATATTTGCAAACGACATATCAGATAAAGGGCTAGTGTCCAAAATCTATAAAGAACTTAGCAAACTCAACACCCAAAGAACAAATAATCCAATCAAGAAATGGGCAGAGGACATGAACAGACATTTCTGCAAAGAAGACATCCAGATGGCCAACAGACACATGAAAAAGTGCTCCATATCACTCGGCATCAGGGAAATACAAATCAAAACCACCGTGAGATATCACCTCACACCAGTCAGAATGGCTAAAATGAACAAGTCAGGAAATGACAGATGCTGGCGAGGATGCGGAGAAAGGGGAACCCTCCTACACTGTTGGTGGGAATGCAAGCTGGTGCAACCACTCTGGAAAACAGCATGGAGGTTCCTCAAAATGTTGAAAATAGAACTACCCTATGACCCTGCAATTGCACTGCTGGGTATTTACCCTAAAGATACAAACATAGTGATCCGAAGGGGCACGTGCACCCGAATGTTTATAGCAGCAATGTCTACAATAGCCAAACTATGGAAAGAACCTAGATGTCCATCAACAGACGAATGGATAAAGAAGATGTGGTATATATACACAATGGAATACTATGCAGCCATCAAAAGAAATGAAATCTTGCCATTTGCGACGACGTGGATGGAACTAGAGGGTATCATGCTTAGCGAAATAAGTCAATCGGAGAAAGACAACTATCATATGATCTCCTTGATATGAGGGAGAGGAGATGCAACATGGGGGGTCAAGGGGGTAGGAGAAGAGTAAATGAAACAAGATGGGATTGGGAGGGAGACAAACCATAAGTGACTCTTAATCTCACAAAACAAACTGAGGGTTGATGGGGGGAGGGTGTTGGGAGAGGGGGTGGGGTTATGGATATCGGGGAGGGTATGTGCTATGGTGAGTGTTGTGAAGTGTGTAAACCTGGCGATTCGCAGACCTGTACCCCTGGGGATAAAAATATATGTTTATAAAGCTGTAAAAAAAAAAAAAAAAAAAAGAAAGAAAGGATGAATCCCCAAGTTTTGTAGCAACATGGACGGGACTGGAAGAGATTATGCTGAGTGAAATAAGTCAAGCAGAGAGAGTCAATTATTATATGGTTTCACTTATTTGTGGAGCATAACAAATAGCATGGAGGACAAGGGGAGTTGGAGAGGAGAAGGGAGTTGAGGGAAATTGGAAGGGGAGGTGAACCATGAGAGACTATGGACTCTGAAAAACGATCTGAGAATTTTGAAGGGGTGGGGGGTGGGAGGTTGGGGGCACCAGGTGGTGGGTATTGTAGAGGGCACGGATTGCATGGAGCACTGGGTGTGGTGCAAAAATAATGAATACTGTTATGCTGAAAAAAATAAAAAAAAATTAAAAAAAAAATATTCGGAGCTGAACCTGTCTCAGAGGGATTCCACACCTGATCACTGGGGGGGTCAATTTTCTCTGAGCCCTGCTGGACGGCTGCCTTTCAATCATTAGTGGCATCACAAACATGTGTTCTTTTTATTTAGGCAGAAAACAAGTTCTTATTTCTGAAAAGCAGCAGGGCCAGTTGCAAAAGGGAAAAGAGAAAAGAGAAAGAGAGATGGAAAATAAAGATTAGATTCTATCCTCTTCCCTGGTATGTTTCATTTTATTTTAGTCAAAATATTTTATTTTATCTGGATTATGCTTAAGCAGCAAAGCCTCCTTCTTTTGCATTTTCCTTGCAGACTTTGGCATTATGTAGAGGAAAGAGAGGTTAAGAAAAAGTTCTTTTGAACAAATGAGCCTTCAGATGAAACTTTTCATTAGGCACACAGCTCATTGAATCTAATCGGAGAGATTCAAACGAGGGTCACACTTGACCTCAGCCCTCCTCCACTGGGGTGGAGGGTGGGGACTCAGTTTGGCCTTCAATTTCTGAATGTCAATTAGAGCAGAAACATCCAGAAGACATGCTTACCTGGATTATGCATAATGAAATGGGGCCTTTACATCTGTTTCTTTTTTCTTTTTTATCCCCACAGGGAACACGGCAAGTTTCCATAATAATCAGAAAATGTGCTGAGAATTCAAAAAAGCATTATAGGATCACATTTCAGATATAATGGCTAAAAAAAATCACAGTAAATAAGCCTAAAGACAAGAGATGCAAAGTGAAACAAAAGAAATCAGATAGTGAAAGTTAGTCAGTTCATCATTAACTTAAAAAAAAAAAGGCAGGTACAAAAGAGCACATATATAGTAATTTTTAAAAGTTAATCAGTTAATCATTAACTTTAAAAAAAGGCAGATATAAAAGAGCGTATATATAGTAACATCTCATTTTGGTTAAAAACTGCATATAAATATACAGATGTGTTTTTTTAAAGATGCAGAAAATAAAAAGTGTTATCCGTGGTTACCTCTGAAGTAGGAGTATAGTTGTTATAAGTTCAATCATGGTGTTCCCCAGAAAGACATGTTGAAGTCCTCACCCCCTGGTACTTTTTGGATCATATTTGGAAATAGGGTCATTGAAGATGTAATTAGTTAAGAAGTCATACTGGAGCAGTTTGGTCCTTACTGCGATATGCTGCTGTCTTTACAAAAGAGAGAGGCACAGAGAAGAGATAGCCACATGAAGACACAAACACACAGGAAAAACGTCATAAGAAAATGGCAGCAGAAATCAGAGGGGGTGGCTGCGGGCCACTGAACACCACGGACCAGCTACAACCACCAGAAGCTGGAATAAGAAAAAAAGATTCTCCCTTACTGGTTTCAGAGGGACATCTTGCCCCCACCCAGATTTTGGACCTGTAGCCTCCAGAGTTGTGAGAAAATAAATTTCTAGTGTTTTAAGCCGCCCGGTGTGTGGTGCTCTGTTTCGGCAGCCCCAGGAAACAAATACAGTAACACTGGTCAAACTTTTGCTTAATATTACGTTTTCACTTTCGACAAATCATATATATTAATTTTGTTATTTGGAAAGGCCATTTTAAGAAAGAAGGAAGTAATGAAAAAGAAGGAGGGAAGGAAGGAAGGACGGATGGACAGAAGGACGGACAGACAATAGTGGGACTGATTTTTTTCATTGTTAACCACCTTGATGATGCCAGGGTGCATACTGGATAAAAGAATAAGAGAAGTGAAGACTGTCCACAGGAGCACTGAGATATCAGCAGCACAGTCACTCTCTTTTTATCCCTCCAACACTCCCTCCCCTGGTACATAATTGCGTCTTAGCCTCTATTAAATTCCTCCAACTGCTAGCAACGTGCCCCCTGACTTGCTATTTCCATGCCCTGTTCCTCCATCAAGCAAGCCCTATCCATTCTCAGATCCTTTGCCCCAGGGCTCTTCTCTGTAACTGACATCCTTTTACTTATTCATTCATCAATCATTTATTGGACATTACTCTGGGCCCGGCAATGGACAGGAGGTGTAAAAATAAATAAGAACAGCCCTTGCCCACACAGTTCAGAGTCTAGAGCAGAAAGACAGGAAACAGAAAGTTCATTGGAGTGGAGGTGCTGTCACAATATGGAGAGGCTTGCAGGGATGAGGGGAGACGTGTGGTGTGAGAACACTGAGTCCAGCCCCCTCACCTAGACTCAGAAGGGGGTGGGGACTAGGGAAGGTGAAGCACATGGAAGAATCAGTCCAACCAAAAGAGGAAGGGGGCTTGACCAGTGAAGGAAGAAGCAATACTGCACTGATTCAGAAATGGGAGAGACCCATGGTCCCCTTGGAGAAATATTGGGGTTCAAGTGGGCATTGGTGAGCCATGCTGCCAGAGTGGGACCCAGGGCCCCATGGCCTCCAGCGGGTCAGACACGGCAAGATAAGAACTCTGAAGTGGACTCTGCATGCTGGGAGGGAAGAGTCCAGAAGGTTAGCAGGGAAGGGTTATAGGATCAGAGTCCCAGTTTAGAAAGATTACCTTAGGAAAGACGTGGGAGGCTATCTGCAAACAGTAAGGATGAAGACATAGAATCACTGGAAGGCCACGCATGAAGAAGAAAGGCCTGTAGGAAAACACTAGGGTTGAGGGGGAAAGGGTTGGGGGGTGCACTGGAGAAGCTTCACCAACACACTGGTTGAGAAAAGGGAGCAGTAGAGCACACCCCAGGAGTGGATCCTAGGCCTGCCATTTACCTGCAGTGCTCAATGGGGCAGATATTCAACATCTTTGTGCCTCTGTTTTTAAACCTATAAAAGAAGAACAATGTAAGATTTACTTCCTTGGGTTGTAATGAATTCTAAATATGGCAAATGCTGAGAAACTAGGGGGCACCTGGGTGCCTCAGTTGGTTGAGCATTGAGCTCTTGATTTCTGCTCAGGTCATGATCTTGGGGTCATGGGATCAAGCCATGTGTCAGGCTCTGGCCCAGTGGGGAGTACACTTGTCTCTGTCCCTCTGCTCCTGCCCCTGCTCATGCTTTCTCTCTATTTCTCAAATAAATAAATAAAATAAAATAAATTTTTTTAAAGATTTTATTTATTTATTTGACAGAGATCACAGAGAAGCAGGCAGAGAGAGAGGGAGAAGCAGGCTCCCTGCTGAGCAGAGAGCCCGATTCGGGGCTCGATCCCAGGACTCTGGAATCACGACCTGAGCCAAAGGCAGAGGCTTTAATCCACTGAGCCACCCAGGCGCCCCAATAAAATAAAAATTTTTTAAAAATTAAGAAATTGTGTGGCATGAATTACACATCTATAAGTGTTACTGTTCTTATTCACACACATACACACGCACACACACACACACACCATATGTATATGAGTCAACAGGTTTTTGTGATATATGGAAAATGTGATATATGTGGAAAATGAGGGCTAGAGAATAACACTAACACAATGCTACGTGTCAGCCTAGGCACTGGTGCTTACCTGCCCTACTTCACTTTGAAGCGAACTTCATTCAGGTCTTTTCTTAGATGTGACTTCCTCTCAGAAGTCCTCCTGACTGCTCAGGTCTGGATTAATTAATCCTCCTTTGTATACTCCCATAGCACCATGCACTGCCCCTCCCAGCACTGACCACGTGGTGTGACCAGGCTCTTTCCCTGTCTGAATGCTCCATGAGGATAGGGAACAACTCCATGGTGCCTGTCATGGTATTCCCAGTGTTGGCATAGTACCAGCATTTAGTATAATCATGATGAGCATCTGAGTGAGTCATTTAATTAACTAATTAATTTGTCCAGATGAAGGGGAGAAGATGGTGAAGTCACATTTGAACACGTCCAGATTAAGGTGCCTGTAGGATATTCAGTTGAAATTACCTCACTGGCAATTGGATGTGGGTTGTGGAGCTCAAGGTCATGTATCAAGACTGCAAATAGACAGTCTGCACTAGCAGCCTCTACAAGGGAACAGAATCATGAGGGGGACCTAGCAGGAAGTACTAGACATACTGGAAGAGATTGAGTGAGTGGCAATGGGCTGGTCTGACCTTGTTGCCTCTGACGTATGGCTCTGACATTTCACAAAACCAGACCTTTTTTATAGATGGAGATCTCTTAGAGCCACTAAAAAACACCATGTAGGTTGCCATCTATCCCACTTATACATTAGCCCATCTCTGCTAGCTAACACTGCTTGAGTGCTTACCATTCACCAGATATTATTACAAAGGCTTTACTTGTATTATCTCATTTAATCCTCATGACAATGCTATGAAGCAAGTAAAATCATCATCCTCATTTCACAGATGTAAAAACTAAGGCACTGAGAGCCAATCTATTGTAGTTTCCTCTTAAACATTAATGGAAGCTCTCTAGGTACATTAGAAAACCAAGTTGTCTGGTTGACAGAGCCACCTAACTAGCAGGTGAAGACAGTCTCTAAGTTGGTAAGACCCACATGGCTTATGTAAAATGTCTGAAGATGTTATCTATTAAGAGCAAGGCCTTATCCTCCCTTAAGAGCAATGCCTCCTCTTGACTTTGTTCGCTGGCAATGCCTCCCTGGCACTCATTCCTGGCAGTTGATTGAATGCATTAAATCAGCCCACAGAAATAAGTCAAACTCTATTAGTCACTCTGTAAAAATGCAAAGTCTATTTATTTATTATGAGTTATTCATAAACATCAAGACTAGACTCTATAATTTAATACCACCTGCAATGATTCCTGAAAGTGGCAATATTTTAACACCGCGATCTGATTAATTGACCTGTTCAAACAGAGCTCCAAATCAAGCGTAACTTCCCTTTGGCAGAAGTGTATTCATCTTCATCTCAAAGCCAGCCTTCTCAACTCATCAGGGGAGAACAAAACAGCTCATCAAAAGGAATCAGTTAAAATCATCTGAAATAATACGTACATTCCACTAAAGAAATATTTATAAGTTCCTAATACTTCCTTTTTTAAAAAATACAAGGGGGCTCATGGGTGGCGCAGTCAGTTAAGCGACTCACTCTTGGTTTCGGCTGAGGTCATTATCTTAGGGTCCTGGGATGGAGCCCTGCATGGGACTATACACTCAGTGGGGAGTCTGCTTGAGGATTCTCTCTCTTCCTTTTCCCTCTGCCTCCCTTCCCCGCCCCTCAAATAAATAAATAAATCTTAAAAAATATATATAAGGAAGTACCTAGTTTATGATTTCAATTATATAATGTTTGAAAAGACAAAAATGTGTCTTTTGGTGTCAAAAGGCAGGACAGTGGTTTTGTTTAGTGGTCAAGGTGGGGAGACCCAATGCCTGGGATGGAGCATGGGAGGGACTCTGAGGAACTGAACGTGTTCTAGGTGCGGCTTCCCTGCCTGTGGTCACTTTGTGAAAATCCAGCATATGTGTATTTTATTTCTATATGTTACACTTCTCTAAAATATTTGCCAAAAACTAAGGGAAAAAAAAGTAATTCATACTTGGGCAGTAACATCAGCCAGCAATTTAACTAAAACTGATGATATCCCAACTCTTCTACCTCCTAGATGCATTTGGTGGGCAAGTCATATTAAAGGAACCTTGATTTGCTCAGTAGTAAAGTAAGAATAATATCAACTTCATAGATGGGTTAAATAATTATACATATATAAAAACATATATGTATAAATATTTAAATATATAAATAATGTCCATATACACAATCTGTCAGTCTGTAGATTAGTATGCAAATTAAGCATTGTTACTATTATGATTTTAATTATTACACAATTCTCCCTTCCAACAATGATGCACACCTCTCCCCTTGACAAAGCCTAAGCAGAGAAGTCAAAGTGCTGATTTCATTTTTTTTTCTGATTTCATTTTTAATTCCTATTTGGATTTATTCTTGGGATGCAAGGGTGGTTCAACATTCTCAAATCAATCAACATGATAGTTCATATTAATAAAAGAAAAGACAAGGACCATATGATCCCCTCAATTGATGCAGAAAAATAAAATAAGCCTCCTTTCTTGATTAAAACTCCTCCAAGTGTAGGGATCGAGGGAACATACCTCAATATCATAAAAGCCATCTACAAATAGCCCACAGCAAATATCATTTTCAAAGGGGAAAAACTGAGAGCTTTTCCCTTAAGGTCAGGAACACGACAAGGATACCCACTCTCATCATTACTGTTCAATATAGTGCCAGAAGTCCTAGCCTCAGCAATCAGACAACAAAAAGAAATAAAATGCATTTAAATTGACAAAGAAGAAGTCAAACTCACTGTTCATGGATGACATGATACTTTATGTGGAAAACCCAAAAGATTCCACCTGCAAATCACTAGAATTCATACAGCTATTCAGCAATGTGCCAGGATACAAAATCAATGCACAGATATCAGTTTCATTCCTATACACTAACAATGAGACTGAAAAAAGAGAAATTAAGGAATCGATCCCATTTACAATTGCACCGAAAGCCATAAGACACCTAGGAATAAACCTAACCAAAGAGGTAAAGGTACTCTAGAAACTACAGAACACTCATGAAAAACTGAGGAAGACACAAAGAGATGGAAAAACATTCCATGCTCATGGATTAGAAGAATAAACATTGTTAAAATGTCCAGAGCAATCTACACTTTCAATGCAATCTCTATCAAAATACTATTGACAGTTTTCACAAAGCTGGAACAAACAATCATGAAATGTGTATGGAATCAGAAAAGACCTTGAATAGCCAGGGAACGTTGAAAAAGAAAACTAAAGCTTGTGGCATCACAATTCTGGACTTCAAGCTCTATTGCAAAGCTGTCATCATCAAGACAGCATGGTACTGGCACTAAAACAGAGATATAGATCAATGGAACAGAATAGAGAGTCCAGATAACAACCCTCAACTCTATGGTCAACTAATCCTCAACAAAGCAGTTAAGAATAGGCAAAGGAAAAGACATTATCTTTAATAGATGGTGGTGGGAAAATTGGACACCCACATGAAGAAAAATGAAACTGGACCATTTCCTTACACCACACACAAAAATAGACTCAAAATGGATGAAATACCTCAATGTGAGACAGGAATCCATCAAAATCCTTGAGGAGAACACAGGCAACAACTTCTTCCTAGAAACATCACCAAAGGCAAGGGAAGCAAGGGCAAAAATGAACTATTAGCTCACTGAAAAAAATAAAATAAAACTTTTTTAAAAATGAACTTTGGGGACTTCATCAAGATAAACAATATTCTGCATGGCAAAGGAATCAGTCAACAAAACCAGAAGGCAACCTACAAAATGAGAGAAAATATTTGCAAATGACATAATAGATAAAGGTCTGGTATCCAAAATCTATAAAGAACTTATCAACTCACTATGAGCAACTCTACGCCAACAAATTTGACAATCTGGAAGAAATGGATGCATTCCTAGAGACATATAAACTACCACAACTGAACCAGAAAGAAATAGAAAGCCTCAACAGACCCATAACCAGTAAGGAGACTGAAACAGTCATCAAAAATCTCCAAACAAACAAAAGCCCAGGGCCAGACGGCTTCCCGGGGGAATTCTACCAAACATTTAAAGAAGAACTAATTCCTATTCTCCTGAAACTGTTCCAAAAAATAGCAATAGAAGGAAAACTTCCAAACTCATTTTATGAGGCCAGCATCACCTTGATCCCAAAACCAGACAAGGATCCCAACAAAAAAGAGAACTACAGACCAATATCCTTGATGAACACAGATGCAAAAATTCTCGCCAAAATACTAGCCAATAGGATTCAACAGTACATTAAAAGGATTATTCACCACGACCAAGTGGGATTTATTCCAGGGCTGCAAGGTTGGTTCAACATCTGCAAATCAATCAATGTGATACAATACATTAATAAAAGAAAGAACAAGAACCATATGATACTCTCCATAGATGCTGAAAAAGCATTTGACAAAGTACAGCATCCCTTCCTGATCAAAACTCTTCAAAGTGTAGGGAGAGACGGCACATACCTCAATATTATCAAAGCCATCTATGAAAAACCCACCGCAAATATCATTCTCAATGGAGAAAAACTGAAAGCTTTTCCGCTAAGGTCAGGAACACGGCAGGGATGTCCGTTATCACCACTGCTATTCAACATAGTACTAGAAGTCCTAGCCTCAGCAATGAGACAACAAAAGGAAATTAAAGGCATCCAAATCGGCAAAGAAGAAGTCAAACTGTCACTCTCGCAGATGATATGATACTATATGTGGAAAACCCAAAAGACTCCACTCCAAAACTGCTAGAACTTGTACAGGAATTCAGTAAAGTGTCAGGATATAAAATCAATGCACAGAAATCAGTTGCATTTCTCTACACCAACAACAAGACAGAAGAAAGAGAAATTGAGAAGTCCATCCCATTTACAATTGCACCCAAAACTATAAGATACCTAGGAATAAACCTAACCAAAGAGACTAAGAATCTATACTCAGAAAACTATAAAGTACTCATGAAAGAAATTGAGGAAGACACAAAGAAATGGAAAAATGTCCCATGCTCCTGGATTGGAAGAATAAATATTGTGAAAATGTCTATGCTACCTAAAGCAATCTACACATTTAATGCAATTCCTATCAAAGTACCATCCATTTTTTTTTTCAAAGAAATGGAACAAATAATCCTAAAATTTATATGGAACCAGAAAAGACCTCGAATAGCCAAAGGAATATTGAAAAAGAAAGCCAAAGTTGGTGGCATCACAATTCCGGACTTCAAGCTCTATTACAAAGCTGTCATCATCCAGACAGCATGGTACTGGCACAAAAACAGACACATAGATCAATGGAACAGAATAGAGAGCCCAGAAATGGACCCTCAACTCTATGGTCAACTCATCTTCGACAAAGCAGGAAAGAATGTCCAATGGAACAAAGACAGCCTCTTCAATAAATGGTGTTTGGAAAATTGGACAGCCACATGCAGAAAAATGAAATTGGATCATTTCCTTACACCACACACGAAAATAGACTCAAAATGGATGAAGGATCTCAATGTGAGAAAGGAATCCATCAAAATCCTCGAGGAGAACACAGGCAGCAACCTCTTCGACGTCAGCCGCAGCAACATCTTCCTAGGAACATCACCAAAGGCAAGGGAAGCAAGGGCAAAAATGAACTTCTGGGATTTTATCAAGATCAAAAGCTTTTGCACAGCAAAGGAAACAGTGAACAAAACCAAAAGACAACTGACAGAATGGGAGAAGATATTTGCAAACGACATATCAGATAAAGGGCTAGTGTCCAAAATCTATAAAGAACTTAGCAAACTCAACACCCAAAGAACAAATAATCCAATCAAGAAATGGGCAGAGGACATGAACAGACATTTCTGCAAAGAAGACATCCAGATGGCCAACAGACACATGAAAAAGTGCTCCATATCACTCGGCATCAGGGAAATACAAATCAAAACCACCATGAGATATCACCTCACACCAGTCAGAATGGCTAAAATTAACAAGTCAGGAAATGACAGATGCTGGCAAGGATGCGGAGAAAGGGGAACCCTCCTACACTGTTGGTGGGAATGCAAGCTGGTGCAACCACTCTGGAAAACAGCATGGAGGTTCCTTAAAATGTTGAAAATAGAACTGCCCTATGACCCAGCAATTGCACTGCTGGGTATTTACCCTAAAGATACAAATGTAGTGATCCGAAGGGGCACGTGCACCCGAATGTTTATAGCAGCAATGTCTACAATAGCCAAACTATGGAAAGAACCTAGATGTCCATCTACAGACGAATGGATAAAGAAGATGTGGTATATATACACAATGGAATACTATGCAGCCATCAAAAGAAATGAAATCTTGCCATTTGCGACGACGTGGATGGAACTAGAGGGTATCATGCTTAGCGAAATAAGTCAATCGGAGAAAGACAACTATCATATGATCTCCCTGATATGAGGGAGAGGAGATGCAACATGGGGGGTTGAGGGGGTAGGAGAAGAGTAAATGAAACAAGATGGGATTGGGAGGGAGACAAACCATAAGTGACTCTTAATCTCACAAAACAAACTGAGGGTTGATGGGGGGAGGGGGTTTGGAGAGGGGGGTGGGGTTATGGATATTGGGGAGGGTATGTGCTATGGTGAGTGCTGTGAAGTGTGTAAACCTGGCGATTCACAGACCTGTACCCCTGGGGATAAAAATATATGTTTATAAAGCTGTAAAAAAAAAAAAAAAAAAGAAAAAAGAAAGGATGAATACCCAAGTTTTGTAGCAACATGGACGGGACTGGAAGAGATTATGCTGAGTGAAATAAGTCAAGCAGAGAGAGTCAATTATCATATGGTTTCACTTATTTGTGGAGCATAACAAATAGCATGGAGGACAAGGGGAGATGGAGAGGAGAAGGGAGTTGAGGGAAATTGGAAGGGGAGGTGAACCATGAGAGACTATGGACTCTGAAAAACGATCTGAGAATTTTGAAGGGGTGGGGGGTGGGAGGTTGGGGGCACCAGTTGGTGGGTATTGTAGAGGGCACGGATTGCATGGAGCACTGGGTGTGGTGCAAAAATAATGAATACTGTTATGCTGAAAAATAAAAAATTAAATAAAAGAACTTATCAACTCAATACCCAACAAAAAACCGGTAAGCTCCCTACCCTCACTGGGCTTCCTCCTTCTAGAGGAGACTCTGAAGGGTTTCACAGTCAGGTAAGGATGGTAAATTGCATACTAAATTCTTTCATCAGAGTTTCACAATGTTCAACAGGAATAAATAAACCCATTCACTCTCTTTTACCATCATGTCTCAATCTCACTGGATACTTTTATCATGCCATACCCATTAATTCTTCCAGAACCCTGAGAAGCAATGATGTAAGTTAAAATAACACCAAGAATTCAGGAAAATGAGAGAACAGTAAAGACAGTAATAGAAAGGCTTAGAGGAAATGAGATTTGCCTGGAGAAGTCGGTTCTCATTTTCAGATAAGTTTGCCTTCACGCATTAAAGATGAGTTTTGGGGGCACCTGGGTGGTTCAGTGGGTTAGCATCTGACTCTTGATCTCAGCTCAGGTCTTAATCTCAGGGTTTTGAGTTCAAAACCCCATACTGGGCTCCACGATGAGCATGAGGCCTACTTAACAAAAAAATAAAAATTAAAAAAAGAGGGGTGCCTGTGTGGCTCAGTCTGTTAAGCATCTGCATTCCACTAAGGTCATGATCCCAGGGTCCTTGGATCTAACCCCACATCCAACCCCAGCCTCTCTCCTCAGCGGAGACCCTGCTTCTCCATCTCCCTCTGCCGCCTCTGCTTATGATCTCTCTCTCTCTCTCTCTCTCTCTCTCTCTCTTTTTCTCTCTCTCTGTCCTGTTCTCAAAAAAAATCAATAAAATCCTTAGAAAAAGAGAAAAAGAGATAGAGGAGTTTTGGTCTTTGGTTTGCTAAATATTCTAATACCAACATGCTTGGAACTTAGCTGGCTCCTCACATGCTTGCCCAAGGTCACCTGCATTGTAGAGTGACTGTGTCCATCTCTTGGACATGTAGTGAAGCAGGAATCTGAAGGAGGAGGCTTGCCAAGGAGGACAGGGATTCTGTAAATGTCACCTATTTCATGACTTCTGCTAAATCTGCCCTGGTGGCCACGGAGGCAGCCACTAATACACAGGATTCCAGAAGCTAACATCCTGCCACACCTAAGGTGAAGAAAATAACCTCATATGCAAAAATCTAGTTGATTATCCAAATATGTTGATGGGTCCCATTAAAGGAAAGAGCTATTCATTCCCTGGGAAGAGGTATTTTCTTAAGAGCAATTCCATAATCCCTCATTATTCTACTTAAAAGTGTTTCGACTTAACAAAGATCTTAAATACTATCTAGCCCAGGGTTTATGGAAGTTTGATTGCAACCACCTATGAGTGAAATCAATTCAGTAAGTTTCAACCAACATTTTTCTCTAAATGAAAGAGACTGGAATGGAATAGATTAGAAAATATCAGGGCATCAGATATGGAGCAAGAATAATTCTTTTACTAAATTTTTATGTTTATGTATATATTCATATACATAAATACTTATATGGGATAATAATATCAAATGTAACTGGAAATATTTAAAAGCTAGTGATGCAGCCTAATGCCTCCATTGTATGTATGCATATATTGAAGTCCAGAGAAGTAAACCAACTTCCCCAAAGACACACAGCTAATGAGTGCCAAAGCTATACTCAGACTCTAGCTATCCTGAATCCTTGGTCAGTGCTCCTGGCACTAAGCTAATTGATTTTGTTCACAAACAAAATTACATCTTATTTCCACCTTTTAAAATACACATTCCTGATGTGAAGACTTGTTCAAAGATATATTTTCCATAACTCTCTGTTCATTGTCTTAAACAAAACTCTAAACAAAATCATAATGTTGCCCTTTGCTGAGATCTATACCAGACAGAAATGGAGCCTGAGGCAAAACCCAAAGGTGTTTAATTTTTTACCTTGGAAACTTCCTCACTAAATATGACAGAAGGGAATATAGCCAGAAGCACTGTAAAATTCCTATTAAACAATGTATCTTTTAAACAGGTACGGCTTATAAAATAAACCATACTGTCCCATTTTCTCCTTTATGATCTAATTTTCTTGTCAGCAGAGCTTAGGTATTTTTTTCCTGAAGAAGAAAAAGATTACTTCAAGCTGCAGTAGTGACCTTACCCCCCCAACCAATAGGAGCTTGTTATAAATAATAACAGTGTGATCCTCAAGGTTTATAATGCTTTAAATTGCACAGCATACTCTCAAGAGATTTGGGTCAGGAAAAAAAAAAACCTGAAAACATAGCATTTTCAACTAATCTCTATAGTGGAAAAGTTGGTAAAGAGGAAGAAAATGGACATGAGTTTTCTTTGTTTTTGTATCTTTTTCTTCTTCTTTCAATCTTACAAGTAATTATGCAAGGAACTTCAAGCTACTTAGAACGAACTCTGAGCCTGCAAAAATATATACATATATATATATTTATGCTCATGTTTCTGAAAAGAATTCTCTAAAACATTAACTGGCATGTAGGTAAATACATGCTGACAGGTGTTTCAAAGACAACTTTTATTTTCGTTTTGTTTTTTCCTGCAGGGCGACTTTGTGAACCATCATTTCTCTTGAAAGGCTTCTCTCCCTGAGGTGTTCCACATATATACTATAATAATAAAATGAAACAGAGTCAATTCAAAATATATGTAAGAGAGAATGTGGACAGAATAGATTTGATAGAAGCCCATGGCATTGGCTTGAGTGATGGGGAGACTTTCCATTGAAATGCCCTAGTCCTCTGACTTCATGTTATGTCCAGAGGAAAAAGAACTGTCCACCTCAGTGTCTATCCTGTACCAGTTTGGGGGCCCACCGAGCAATTGGGTTACTTAATAGAATGACTTCGTATAAATCATTCATTAGGCTCTGACCCAGCTCCAAGAAAGGCAGGTCATGACTTACCAACAATTATCTTTCACATGTTTTCTTTTTAATTCAGTTACTTGCTACTAGAATCTCATTTTCTCATTAAAAAAAAAAGTACAGTGTTAATAATAATCATTGTAATTATAATTAATACTTATTACTTTATTTGTGTTGTTCTGATAAAGGAGATGAATGTAAGTTCTAAGAAGGCAAAGGTTTTTGTCTACTTGGGCTTCACTTCTTTATTTCCATTATTTTAAATAGTTTATGACATATAGTAGATGCTCAGTTATTGTGGCTGGAAATCCCCATTATACAGTTGAGAAAAGTGAGACATAGAAAGGTTTCTTGTCCATGGTCAAACAGATAGAAATTGGCAAAGCCTAGATGTTGTCAATGTCACAATGTCACAATCTCACTTCATGCCATTCCCCAAAGCCAGAAGAGATTAAAAAAAAAAAAAAAAGTGTCCGGGGCGCCTGGGTAGCTCAGTGGGTTAAAGCCTCGGCCTTCGGCTCGGGTCATGGTCCCGGGGTCCTGGGATTGGGCCCCGCATCGGGCTCTCTGCTCAGCGGGGAGCCTGCTTCCTCCTCTCTCTCTGCCTGCCTCTCTGCCTACTTGTGATCTCTGTATGTCAAATAAATAAATAAATAAAATCTTTAAAAAAAAAGTGTCCTTTCACAAATCAAGTAAGTCATTATTGCAGATATTAATAAGCAGTTCAAAAAAGAAATATTCCATGAAATTATGAAAGGAACAGCCAAAACAATCTTGAAAAAGAACAAAGTTGAAGGACTCATATTTTCCAGCTTCAAAATGGACTACAAAGCTACAATAATCAAAACACAGTAGAGTTTACAATACATAGGTAATGGCTCATAGTGTTATTTAGTGGTGACCTGCTGTCATTTATTTCTACATGCCATGTTTTTCAGAACACCATTTTTAATAATATTTGGGTTTTTCTTATTTGAAAGTTCTTCTCATAGAACTAAGTTCTGAAGATATAACAGAAAGTAAGAAATTGCATCCCACTAACTGACAAATAATCACTGTTAACATTTTGGAGTGTTTTAAAATCTCTGGTAAATTTCTATGAATATAATTACTGGATTAGTGGATATGATCTCAAGAATATGCAGTCTGAGCTTGGAATTGTTAAGACAGAGCATTCTACTCACATAAAAAAGGCAGGAATAGCCTTCCCTGCTCAGTGATGATGGAGAAGTGTGTAGTTGCCCATAATTTGCTAAATGCACATTAGATAGAATATTATAACAAAATATTACAATTATAATATTATATGTTACAATGTTATAATGTTTCTGTCTTATACAAGTAAAGGTATCCTCCCCTGTAGTCAGAACTCACTCTCCCAACAGCCATTTGTCTGTAGAAGCCATTTTTCAAGATTATTTATAATGGGAATATTTTGCTAACAAATTTAAATGATGTGAAAATGCTTTCCCATTTTCTTGCCTAAAAGGACTAGGAAGATCAGATCTATCAGCTGACACTAGAGTACATCCTTCTGACTCCAGACCCAATATTCTTCCCATTATGTTGCTTTTTCTTAGTATAAGATTCACTAGTAAACAGATTAGGGCTCTTGAGAATGTGGCCCAGATACATTCTGATGGGTATCAAAGTCAAAAATAAAGTCTAGTGCTTTGAGATTACAGAGTGACCAAAAACACGGCCAAGACTGGGAAAGGCTAGAGTAATGAAGAGAGTAGGAAGGAGTGGGAGAAATATGTTGTTGTTCTGGCTCTAATTGCTGATCGCCCTAAGCAGAGTCTTAAACTTGCACAGCCCATGAGTAAGAAGCTAAGGGCAACTTTCAAAGGCAGAGATTAACACCCACCCAAAATGTTCAACTTTCCATGACCCCCCTAACCAAGAGGAACTAAAATTAGATGGCCAAGTAACTGGGTTCAAGTTACACGCGCACTGAAGCAAAGGAAATGCATGAGAGTGCTCAACACCAGATGGCCTGAGACAGAATGAGACCAGAGGCCCCTATTTTTCTTTATTTTTCACCGTTACCAGGAAAGCCATTATTTTTAACAATTTAACATCTACGGCTAATAGAGGTAATTTTTTCACAGCATATACACAGGTATCACTGTATTCACATACCATAAACATTATAAACCATATGCCAAAAAATAGATGTTTTTAATGAAATAAAATTAATTTAAAAATAAATGTTAATATTCCTGTTCCACCCACCAGTGGATCATCTCACATCCTAGACTACACCCACGCTCCTGTTTGGTCAGCTGACTGATGCAGCCTATGTTTCTATTTACTGAGTCTTCTCTTCTTCTTCTTCAGATTTATTTGCTTATTTTAGAGAGAGAGCACATGAGCAGGTGGAGGGGCAGAGGCAGAGGAAGAGACAATCCTCAAGCAGATTCTCCAATGAGTGTGGAGCTCAGTTCCAGAATGGTGAGATCATGACCTGAGCAAATCAAGAGTCAGACACTTAACCAACTGAGCCTCCCAGGCCTTCCAATGTGCCTTCTTCTGTTTGATTCAAGTTATCTTTGTCTTAAAGGAGACTTGCTTGTGATAGTAACTGAAGTTTAATTTTTTTCCTATTCAAAATTTGCCTGATCTAGATTTTTTTCACATGATATTCAATAAAAGAATGATAATACCCAAAATGCTATGCTGAGTATCACATCACAATCTCATTTCATGCCATTCCCCAAAGCCAGAAGAGATGAAAAAACGTGTCCTTTCACAAATCAAGTAAGTCTTTATTGCAGATATTAATAAGCAGTTCAAAAAAGAAATAGAAATATTCCATGAAATTATGAAAGGAACAGCCAAAACAATCTTGAAAAAGAACAAAGTTGAAGGACTCATATTTTCCAGCTTCAAAACTGACTACAAAGCTACAATAATCAAAACACAGTAGGGGCGCCTGGCTGGCTCAGTTGGTAGAGCATGTGACTCTTGATCTTGGGGTCATGAGGTTAAGCCCCACTTTGGGTGTAGAGATTACTTAAAAAAAAAAAAAAGACAGTATGGTACTGGCATAAAATGGAATGGGATTGATTGTCCTGAAATAAGCCCATACACTTATAGTCAATTGACTTTCAACAAGGAGGCTAAGAAAACTCAGTGAGGAAAGAGCCCTCCCTATAAATGGTGCTTCGACAACTGGATATTCATGCCCCGAAGAATGAAGTCAAACTGCTCCCTCACACCTCATATGAAAATTAACTCAAGTTAGCATGGTCTTAAATGTAAGAACTAAAACTATAGGACTCTAAGAAATCATGAGGAGATATTTAAAATCACTAATAATCAAAAAATAAAAATTGAAATAATTAGACACAATTTTTCATCTCCCTAACTGATGGAAGATATTCCGAAGACCAGTTCAGGCTAGGTTTGGAAGAAAAGGTACCCTGATGTATTTTGATGATTATGTAAATTTGCACCTTCTGGAAAGCAGTTTGGTAACATGAATCAATGTTAGACTGCATATACAGCTTGACTCATTAATTCCACTCAAAATAAATTATCTTTTTAAGATATCTGATAAAGATACACAGTTGTATATGTGAAAATTCTTAGAAAGCATTGCAAAGAAGAGCAGAAAACTGGAAGTATAAACATATAAATACATAAATTTATATAAATATATAAAAGTCCATCAGTTAGGGCTTGGTGAAAACATTCACAACAAAATAATAAGCACCCATTAAAATTGTTGGTGGATACATATATTTTATTGACATGGAAAAACAGGGATAATTTATTATAAAGACAAAAAGGAAAGTAGGCATCCCTAAGCCAGCTGGGGAATACAGAAAAGGGAAATTAACACTCAAAGGAAATATCCAAAGTGCTGAAGTTAAATTTTGTGCTCCTCTCTGCTTTTTCATAGATCAGACCTGTCTGTATACTTCCTACCACATGCTAAAGTTTGATTTTTCTCTTATAAATATTTCCAAGAAGTACATCATGCACTTTAAACAGTTTCCTGGCCAGAAACAATTTGGATGTTGGAAATGACAGTTATAGGCTAATGTAACAATTCTAAATGGGCTGACAGGTGTTGAGAAGGCTGGAACCATCATTAGACAATTTCTTCCAATTACTCTAGCCAATGTCAGGAGGATCTGATCTTTGGATAATTGGGATTGATAACCCTGAGCTACTGGATAATCCCCCAAATTCTAAATCCTCTTATGCAAAAGAAACAATAACAACCAACATTCCCAAATAATTAGTGGTAATTCTTTGCAGTATAAAACATGAGTCTGAGGAATCCTTCCATATTCACTCTTAGAACACTCTGAAAAAAGGACCTGTATGGTCCACAGATGTATTTATTCCTTCCAACAAGTTCTCTGGAGACAAGCATCTGTCAACACAACTTAAGCCTAACCCACCCAAAAATAGAGCAAAAGTCAATAGCTTTGCTTCCCATCTTCTTCAAGAGAGTGCTTACAGCATTAAAACAGCCCCTAGAAGATGAGAGATCAACTGTTTTATCACTTGTCAACTGCTTGAGCCACATTTCATAACGATTGCGGTCATACCGCTGATAGCCACAAAAAAAGTTCCCTAGACACATTACAGTATCCATAAGTCCATGGAATCAAGCAGCCTGTAAAGCCCCATAGTGAGAAAATGCTGAGGACCCAGTCATGCCTCAAAACACTCCTCTTCCCTCCTAGGTCTCAGGCTACAGCACACACTCTCATAAACTATCCATGCATCACCCTAACCAACAGGAGATGGACATTCCAGGAAATCAATCAAGTGTATATTCAGTTTCACTTCTGAAATGCTCAATTAAATGTGGCTGTAAGTCCTTAAAGTTTAAAAAAACAACAACCAAGTAGGCTTGAGTAAAGTGAATGATTCCAGCAAGTGTCACATCTCCAAGGGTTAGCTCTTTCCCAAGGAGAAGGAAAAGGACTACTTGTCATGTGACTCCAAAAATCACTAGTGAAGAAACCTTAACTTTCTACTCTGTCTCATTCATGAGAAATCTGGTGCTTCTTGACTAATGCTAATGCCAGCTCAATCGTCTTCAAAGATTTACTCCCATTATATTTGTCTTTTTCTGTATTCTGTCCATCCATGTTCTTGCCACCAACTCCATTTTTGAAACTCTATGGGATATCGAGTATGGTATTTTTATTTTTTTTTAAAGATTTTATTTATTTATTTGACAGAGAGATCACAAGCAGGCAGAGAGGCAGGCAGAGAGAGAGGAGGAAGCAGACTCCCTGCTGAGCAGAGAGCCCGATTCGGGGCTCGATCCCAGGACTCTGAGATCATGACCTGAGCCGAAGGCAGTGGCTTAACCCACTGAGCCACCCAGGCGCCCCGAGTATGGTATTTTTAAAAAGGATCACTACTTAGCTGTTGCAATTAGGAGAGGGACATATTTAATGTCACATGGGAAGCATCTGGGTGCCTATATTTCTCTCCAATGGATCCATTTTCAGCTTTCACTCTGATCAAGGAGTTATTTTTCCTATGAACAATGGAAAATCATCTTCCTCCACGCACTAAAGTGTCGATCATGGAAAACTTAAAGGCAGATGGCCAAAGCCTTGAGAACAATTGGAGTAGAAGATGAGAAAGCTATGGGAACAAACAACTTTTATCCCATTCTTGGAATAATAATAATAATAATGACAGTTTTGCTGGAGGTAATAGGCTACCCAGTGAATATAGTAGAATACTAAAAGTAAAATAATTTTTTTGCCCCTTCTTAAAAACAAAAACAGCATTTTCAGCCAACTGGGTCATGATAGAAGCAAGTGTAATCTCTGGATACACCAATAAGGAAAACTAGCTCCATGGAAAATACTTCAGAGAATAGCCACAGTTTATGCAATGGTAGGAGAGATGTCCAACTGGACAGAAACAGGGCTCCTTCTGTTTACATTAGCTCACCATTTCCTTAACAGGAAAAATTATATCAGAACCCAACTGTCACTTTTAACTTGTTGTACATAATTATTTTTAAATGTACATAAAACATGTGTAACTTTCATCCCAAAGCATGAGTTCCATCATCATGAACTAATATATCTTCACAAATTTCTGAATGGAAGACCACCTCTAGATAGCGTGGGAAAGAGATCTCTGAATATGGTGGACCCAAATGACCACAGCAGGCAGGATTCAAGCACCTGGCTGGGGAGGCACAGACTACATAGAGTGGTACCCTGGAATGTCACCTACCTTATCAGATTTCTAATGTGTCTGGGAGTACTCTCTACATTTACTTTGGTACGTAGGTGACAAATATGTGATTCTGATTCTTCTTTCTAAGCAAGAAAAAAGGAGTCCTACTTTTTAAAACATTATCTGCTTATATTAACAAGCAAGGGTTCAAGCAGAGTTGCCTTCTTCGTACTGACCTGAAAAATACCTCAGTTCACAAGCATGATTTGCCTGAGGTGTAACAGGATAATCAAAACTCTTCACAGAAATAGGCTTCGTTTTCCCCCTCCTTCCCCACTCTCCCTTTCCTTCTCTTTCTCCTCTTCTTCCTCCTTCTCTTGCTGCTTCTGCTTCTTGTTGTCTTTTAGTGCTTCCAATGTTTCATAGTTACTATTATTCAAATATGGCTACAATTTCTAAGCCAAATACTAGTGTTTATTATCTACTGTTTCAGATGAACCATGTTACTGCTGCCTTTCTGAAAAGAGGCAACTGATTGGTGTTTCCCTCACTCTATAGATGCTTTGTTCAAATGTCAAATTCTTGCTCTTTCTGAAGGTATCAGTAATTATGCTGTACATTAGTAAAGCTTTCACCCAATACACTTTTGTGAAATACTATTATGTGCTAGGTACTGGATGCCTAAAGTTGAAAAAAGCAAAGTTCTTGCCCCCAAAAACTCCTAGAGGAAAAATTAAAAATAAGATTGCACTATAGAAACCTAGGTACCATTATACAGATATGAACAAAGGCCATGAGAACATGAAGGACTTGGTGATTTGGGTGGTTGTTCCAATGTGGTTTACCAGTTGTCAATAATACTTTGGGACCTGAAGAATATTCCTATGGTGTCACTCAGTGCTCTGAGAGAATGGATCTACGTTCCCTTGTCAGGGTTTTACTACTACAGAGGATTTTACAGGCTCAGATCAAGCATAATACCACTATTACTATTCATCAGGCTAAAGGGTATTTTTTCTTGGATTCATCTCTAGGTGTCTTCTTTCCTAATTCAAGCTCCGTGGAGTCTTGGCCTCATAGGGATGTGAAGCAATTGAGTTATGTAAGAGCTAGATGAATAAAAGGTAGATGAATAAAAAGAAGTCATTCCACACTGTAGACTTAGAGAAATTAGAATGAAATGGGAAAAAGAAATGAGGAGGGTGGTCAAGAGCTCTTTCAGAAATTTATTAATAATATGCCTAAAACCACTAACTGTGCAATCATGTCTCCATCTATGATATGTATGATATGCTGTCTCAAAAATGGGACTGCAACTCAACATTTGAGTCGAATTCTATTTCAAATGTATCCTGGGGCAATTTAAAAAAATAACTTAGTAAATTTCCTTGTAAGGCAGAGACTATTTTACAATGTGAATAATCACTCCCTTATTTTATGTCTCGTAAGTTGGCGTTTTGTCAAAGCTGCTTAATGCATGTCGAACTGCATCTCATACTTGATGCTCAAAGAGAAAAAGACATACAGAGGAAATGGCCATAAACTGGCAACCTTTTTGTCCATATGAAATCTGGTCATTAGGTTCATGACAATCATTAGGTTCATGACATCCAGGGTTCTACTTTTGGATAACTTGCACTGGGTAGACCAGTATTCCAGCAAAAAGGCAGCGTAAGAAAAGGGAAAGTCTACTCTAGAACACCCTGGTTTAGATAGAGAGAGAAAAAGAAATCTAAGCCAGCACTTCTCAAAGTTTAATGCACATGTGAGGCACTTGGATTTTTTTTTTTTAATCCAGATTCTGATTCAGGAGGTCTGGGTGAAGCACAGAATTCTGCACATCTAGCAAGTTGCTGGGTGATACCAAAGCTGCTGATCCACAGACCATATTTACATGGCAAAAATATAAGCTAAGTTCCTGAAATAGAGGCTTAGAAGTATACCTCGTCCTATGCAGTTTGCCAGGAACTAGAACATCCAGGTACAACATCCTTGAGGTCTCCAAACCATAACAGTGAGGAAAAGACAGAGAAAAAGGAAACTCCCTGAGACAATATTTCCTGTTCCTCATTTTCCTTACATTGCAACACTCCTATCCACCATGGGGGTGGGGGAGAGGGATGGGGGGTGCTCTTTGGCTCAGCTACCATAACATTTTCAGCAGTCTTTGTATTTTCTTAAAATCTAATTGATCTAAGGATTGCCACTCCTGCTTTCTTCTGATGTCCATTAGCATGGTAAATTCTTTTCCACCCCCTCACTTTAAATCTGGAGGTGTCTTCGGGTCTAAAATGAGTTTCTTGTAGGCAACATATAGATGGGTTTTGTTTTTTTATCCATTCTGATACCCTGTGTCTTTTGATTGGGGCATTTAGCCCATTAACATTCAGGGTAAGTATTGAGAGATATGAATTTAGTGCCATTGTATTGCCTGTAAGGTGACTGTTATTGTATATTGTCTCTGTTCCTTTCTGATCTACTAGTTTTAGGGCTTCTCTTTGCTTAGAGGACCCCTTTCAATATTTCCTGTAGAGCTGGTTTGGTGTTTGCAAATTCTTTCAGTTTTTGTTTGTCCTAGAAGCTTTTAATCTCTCCTTCTATTTTCAATGATAGCCTAGCTGGATATAGTATTCTTGGCTGCATGTTTTTCTCGTTTAGTACTCTGAATATATCATGCCAGCTCTTTCTGGCCTGCCAGGTCTCTGTGGATAAGTCTGCTGCCAATCTAATATTTTTACCATTGTATGTTACAGACTTCTTTTCCCGGGCTGCTTTCAGGATCTTCTCTTTGTCACTAAGACTTGTCAATTTTACTATTAGGTGACGGGGTGTGGACCTATTCTTATTGATTTTGAGGGGGGTTCTCTGAACCTCCTGAATTTTGATGCTTGTTCCCTTTGCCATATTGGGGAAATTCTCTCCAATAATTCTCTCCAATATACCTTCTGCTCCCCTCTCTGTTTCCTCTTCTTCTGGAATCCCAATTATTCTAATGTTGTTTCGTCTTATGGTGTCACTTATCTCTCGAATTCTCCCCTCGTGGTCCAGTAGCTGTTTGTCCCTCTTTTGCTCAGCTTCTTTATTCTCTGTCATTTGGTCTTCTATATTGCTAATTCTTTCTTCTGCCTCATTTATCCTAGCAGTGAGAGCCTCCATTTTTTATTGCACCTCATTAATAGCTTTTTTTATTTCAACTTGGTTAGATTTTAGTTCTTTTATTTCTCCAGAAAGGGCTTTTATATCTCCCAAGAGGGTTTCTCTAATATCTTCCATGCCTTTTTCGAGCCCAGCTAGAACTTTGAGAATCATCATTCTGAACTCTAGGTCTGATATATTACCAACGTCTGTATTGATTAGGTCCCTAGCCTTTGGTACTGCCTCTTGTTCTTTTTTTTGTGGTGAATTTTTCCTCCTTGTCATTTTGTCCAGATAAGAGTATATGAAGGAGCAAGTAAAATACTAAAAGGGTGGCAACAACCCCAGGAAAATATGCTTTAGCCAAATCAGAAGAGATCCCAAATCATGAGGGGGGAGAAAGGGGATAAAAAGAGGTTCAGAAAGAAAAAAAAAAAAAACAATTAAAAAAAGAAAACCAATAAAGAAAAAATATAAAAAGGAAAAAATTATATATATATATTAAATAAACTAGTTAAAAAACGTTAAAAAAGAAAAGGGTAACAGCTTAAAAAATTAGCAGAAGAAGAGGGAAAAAATTGAAAAAAAAAATTAAATTAACTGCAAGGCTAAAGAATCATGGGGAGAAAGCCATGAGTTCCGTGCTTTGCTTCCTCCTCCTCTGGAATTCCGCTGCTCTCCTTGGTATTGAAACTGCACTCCTTGGTAGGTGAACTTGGTCCTGGCTGGGTTTCTTGAGTCTTTGTATTTCCTAACAGTAAGGAAAAGGCAGGACATACTGGAGATGGTCAAAGGTTGTAACTTTGATCTCAGGCAATATCGTTCCACTGAGCCACCCTACACTCACTCTTTCAACAAAATTAATGCAGGGCCTTTACCCTGGCTCTCTCCTCTCTTGAGATGTCCCTAGAATAGTGCAGGATATGTAAAGTTTTTCCTTTGAACTAAGGCAAAGGAAGTACCTAAGCCCCAGAACACCTTTGGGCTCTGAACATGGTATCAACTTTGAAACTAACTGTGAGACAATGGTTTGATATTTTTAGAAACACATATGTACTAAAAAAAAAATAATAGATACGCCATTGCACCAATTTTTTTAAAAACCATGGCCTAAATAAAGGTATATAAAGAATTTCTCTTCATCAGGGCCTTGGGATAATGTCTACATGTTGGTTTTCTCAACAAAGAGAAAACCATAATAGACTGTACCTCACATTGCCACTATCAGGCTCCATTTCTATGTGGGTTTAGAGAACTCCCTAAAACCACAAATCAGCCATAACATTCATGAGGACTTAACTTCCCATTTAGTTGGAGTAAATTAACAAAAAGGAGACTCAAAATCAAAATAGTGCCACCTAGAAATGGCAGACAGCTCTTCTCCAAGCTGGGGTGGGGGGGAAAGCTTGACATAGAAATAAATCAGTAAATCAGGACTGCTGTTTCAAAGATACTTTAGATAAAAGTAGGATATGACAGCAAAGAGTCTGGCAAAATGGCATGCCGTGACAATTAATTATCCATTCTTTCTTCTTAAAATCACTTTTGTGATGTATGTTTTCTGCTTCAAAGGAAATCCAGCATGACATGAAACAATTTCTATCGCTAACTACCTTTTCTGTGTCCATAAAACCACTATCAGTGGAAGTCTAAGTTAAACCACTCTAACAATATACATAGTCACGTAGGATAGATATTAATATTCTATATGCTAATACACCCTGTAGATGCTTGTAAATATTAGAGATATGCAGAGAAGGACACGGGAACATAATTTTTATGTCACCTTTTCTATTAACGCAGTCTTTATTGTAAAACATAACCTGAGAGTGTTTCAAGACATAGGACATATCTGCCCTCTGGTGGAGGGATGGGACGATCACTTCAGGCTTTACTGTTCTGCTTCCCACAGCAGAAATTGTGGACCTAAAGTAGCATCTTTATCGAAAGGGCAGAAGACTATGATGTCATCCTGACGGTGTTTAAAAAGACACACCGGGGGTCAGGGGGGCACCTAGTTGGCTCAGTGGGTAAAAGCCTCTGCCTTAGGCTCAGGTCATGATCCCAGGGTCCTGGGATCGAGCCCCGCATTGGGCTCTCTGCTCAGCAAGGAGCCTGCTTCCCCTTCTCTCTCTCTCTGCCTGCCTCTCTGCTTACTTGTGATCTCTGTCTGTGAAATAAATAAATAAAATCTTAAAAAAAAAAAAAAGACACATCGGGGATGTCTTCAGAGTAGCTGAGTCACTTCTGCAGAGACACAGTTATATGAGACTTGGAGAAGGTCTACCTAAGAGGTCATCCTACAGGAAGCTGACAAGCCCCAACCCCTCGTCCCATGACCATGTCCCAGAATCTCAGGGGAGGAAGCATTCTAGTAACGCAGGATCCTTCCCTCACACCGTCCTCTGGCCCAAGGAGTTCCGGTCTCATGGTAGGGTCTCAAGAAGTCGAGGGCCACTTACAAAAACTGAAACATCTATCTTCATTGTTATTTCAGAGGCAGAAGGTAGCAGTGCCTTAGAACAAAGTGATGCAAAGCTGGGGAAAAGACATCACCTTGCTTTCCAAGTCATCATGGGAAGGGAGCGGCCATTGGATGGCTTCGGCAGTATGGGTGCATACACATGAGGCCACAGGGCCCTTTGGGGTCGGGGGGCAGGCACAGCCCAGCTTCCCAGCATTGACAGATGTTCCCATAAAGAGCAGCTCCACCTGCAGCCTCCCTGGAACCCACAGCACCAACCAGAGCCTCGGCAGAAATACTCTCAGAAGACCGTAGGAATAACTGGCTGTTGGAGATCCTGAAATCGGAGGACAGGAAGGAGCCAGAAGGAAGAGTATTTGTTATTAAAAGCATCTTTTTCAGCTCAAGCTGCTGTCACCTGAGAGAGTTCCATCAGTCTTGTGCACAGTCAGAAACCTTTAGACAATGTCATGGAATTAAGCCTTGTCACAACTCACCAAGATGCCACATAAATATTGTCACTGCTAAAACAGCAACAGCTCTGATGAATGAAGATGGGTCAAGAACTAAGAAAACAGAAGGAACTACTTTGGGGAAAGATCTAAAAACCCAGACTCCACAGAGATAAAAACCCTAGAGGATCTTCAGTTGTCTAAACCTCAAACACTCAAGGAGCCTGTCGACATCTCTTATATTTTATCCCTCCCACCACTGGAATTCATGTTTCGGGAGTATATTCCAATAGGTCTTTTCCTTCAGGTGTCTGATCTCTCCCTTCTCCAAACTCTTCATCACCATTCATGTGACACTTGTTCCTAAGTTTTCACCTGCGAATCTTTCCACGTCACTTTTAAATGCCATTTCTGGGGTGCCTGGGGGGCTCAGTCGGTTGAGCGCCAAACTCTTGGTTTCAGCTCTGATCATGATCTCAGGGTCATGAGATAGACCTCTGCATCAGGTCAGTGAGGAATCTACTTGAGATTCTGTCTCTCTCCCTCTCCCTCCCTTCCCCTCTACCATCTCCTCCCTCCAAGCCCATGTGCAATCTCTCTTTCTCTCTCTCTTTCTCAAAAAAAACACCATTTCCTCCACAGTGTCTGGCACTGAGTAAGGGACCAATAAGTCTTAAACAAATACATTTTTATGAGTGAAATATTGTCTAAAGCACAGAAGACAAACCATTTGAAAAACTACACGGAAACCAGACTTCACCTTCACTCCTCCTGCTGTTTCCATGTTTTCCTTTAGAATAAATATAACATTGGGAATATTCCAGGAATAGGATATCAGAATCACAAGATACCTAAATCCTCACCCATAATTCCCACATTATCCAAGTTTTCTAAAAGATATACCACTTTTGACATCAAAATCAAAAGGCAAAAATATTTCAAATTTCCCCTACTTGATTATCTTTCTATTTCCCCTACTTAATTATCTTTCTTAATTATCAAACTATTTCCATCTACTTTTTTAGGGCGACCACCTTTTCAATCATCCAGTGTCAAAGCCTCGAATTTTCCTGGATTCCCCTGTTCCTATTTATTGCCTCTCAAATGCAAACCATCTCCGTGTGTCATTTGGGTTTTGACCCAACACCCAACAAAGGGGTCTGTTCGTGTTCTGCTATACAAATTGTTCAATGTGCCACCATCGTATTCATGCTCACTCCCTTTTCCTCACTGAACACTCTCTCCTACCTCCTCTCACCACACCAAATCCTCCTCCTCCTTTGAGGTCTACATCAAGGTGCCCCTCTTCAGGGACTCTCTCTGTGAACCCCAAACTTCATAGTGATGACTTTCTTCCCTGAAACTAGGACACCTGTAGTCCATAGGACACACCTGACAGTCTCCATTAGTATGACCATCTGTCTGGGTTTCCGTGGCACCGTCCCGGTTTGTACCTATATTCCTGGTGAAATACTTAATAGTGTCCCTTTCCCACTCAGAAACACCCCAGTCTGGATAATAAACTGAGATCATTCATCCACCTTTGCAAAAATCTCACCGCCTTAGCTGAAGTAAATGACTCAATGATAGAGACTCTATCTAGCACACTCCTCTGTGCCCATCTGCACATTTGCTCCCAGTAGCAGCTCAAATAGCATTTGAAAATCAACTGGTTTTATTATCTTTGACAATGGGCAAGCACGGGATATGCTTATCTTGCTTATAAACAGTCTACACAACAGATAGTTCTATACGGAACTACCTATCCCTGCTCTCCACCTCCCTCCCTCCCCTACACACACACACACACACACACACACACAGAGTCTGGCCAAAGTACTCATCCCTACTCTTCCACAAGCACCATCTTTCTTGAGCTCCTTATTCCAGGTGGGTGGGGCCAGGAGTAGGGCTCCCTTGTGCCTTGTAGAGCCCAGAACCACACTTCTGGATTTTAAATGCTCTTACTAGGGACTGTTCTGCAGCAAAATTGTAACAGTTTGTCATCAATGATGCTCCTGTCTTTCTTTAGCACATCCACTACCTCTGTCATTCACAAAACAATTAATGAACATTTGCCATGTCCTAGATACCATGCAAGGTGCTAGGGACACAAAAAGCAAGCAGACAGTCCTTCCTGGTAAGAACTTGGAATTTGGTGGCAAAGAAAGGCAACAATCAGAACACTGTATAACAGACGCTATTAAGAAACACATCATGTGCTAAGGGAGCACACAACAGAGATTATCTAATTTGAATTGGTCTACTTGCATAAGTTGGGGGAGGCTTCACAGAAGTGACATACGAGCTGAGTGACCAAATAAAGAATTAGAAATAAAAGTACACCTGGAAGATAATTGCAAGAAACATGCCCTGAAAACAGGAACTAATTACGTGTGCAAAAAACATGTCAGGCAAGGGACCTGGATGTGGAGGGGGAAAGGACAGTAAATATGACTGGAAACATAGACTGGAGCCAGACAGAACATCAGATAACACGCTTGGAGTTTGGGCCTTTATCTCATAGGCAAAGAGAAATCAGAAAAGGTTTGTTAGAGAATGGTGTGACTAGATTTGTGCTTTAGTAAGCTTGCTCTTGTAGAAAGCACCAAAATTCACAGGCAGGATGTTAGAGCCTGCTTTCCTGAAAGGAGAGGTTGAATGGGAAAGCTGTGTTTGTAGAGTAAATATGCTAGTTACACTTAGTGTATGTTTACATGGGATGGCTGGATATGAGTGGTAGGTCAATGGAGATTATGAAGATGCTAAAGTCTTCTCTGCCAAATACTCATTCCACTCATCTGGTGCTCCTCATATCCACTCTCTGTTACTGGTTGAATTTTGAGGGAAAAGCAATGATGATACAGGAGGTAAGAGTAGGAGGAGACTGCAAGAAAGGAAGAGAGCTTCTAGCTTGAGTTACTGGGTAGATAGTGATGCTACTAACAAAGTTGGAGAATAATACAGGAGACCCAGATTTGGGGGAGGTATAATGATGAGCTTGGTTTTAGACATGTGACATTAGAAGTATTGGTAGGCGTTCCAGATGGAGGAATCTAATAGGCTATAGAATTACCTGTGTTAGAGATCAGGGAAAGACTTGCTCTGGAGCTAGATACTGGGGTGCTATTGGAACTATGGGAGGAGGATGTCATCCAGGGAAAGGATGCATATCAAAATGAAATTCTTTTCATTGTAGGAGAGATGTAAGTAAGGCAAGCTGGGCAGGGGGACACCCATCATGTCAACTTTGATCTGTTGGCAGTGCCTCCTTGGAACCACCAAGAAAGATTCTAGGTCCCACATTCAGGGTGCCAAGATGGACTCACAAGGTTGTTAGTGGAGAATGAGAAGGTCTAGACATAGCGGTGCCAATACCATACCAGATTTAAGAGGTTGTGAGACACAACAGTGCAAATGAACAGCAAAAAGCACATCAGAAAGAAATGTTCAACAGGGCCAAGGGCCTCAGGAGATCACACAGAATCAAAGGCTGGAGAAGAGAAGTGGAAGCTGGACTGTCTCAGTGATTGAGAGGCTTGAGGAGTAAAAGGGAGGAGTTGAGGAACCTGTACCTCAAGAAATCCCCAGGGTCTTTCTTCCTACTCCTGCAGTATGTGCCCAGGGAAGCAACAGACAGGGCACCATCCCCACCCACCATTTCAATGAGTGCTGACTTCTCTCACTCTCTCCCACACACACCCCCACACCAGGCCAGAAAGCTTAACTATCCTTTGATAACATTATGAAATAAATTAGGACTTTTCAAATTGAAAGACGAAAGCCAAAAGAACATCTCTATACAAAAGGACACAGGCCTGGGAGCAGGCAGGCCCTTTTTCACTAAGAAAATAAATAAATAAAAGGGAAGGAAATAAGGTGAAAAGGCAGCAGGCCTCTGCCCACCCAGGGATGGAGCTTTGAAAGGACAAGTGGGAGGCGGGCACCCTTCCCGGTTCCAGCAAAATTGGTGAAATGCAACAAATTTGAACACAGCCCTAAATTTCAAATTAGAGCTGCCTTTGATTGCAAATGTTTAAATTTATATTAAAGGAAAATGGCCATCAAGGGGATTGCTTCTGGAGCCGGGCTCAGCATGAAGTAATGGGACCGTTCCCTCATTAGAATGAATAAGGGACAGAGCCATGATGGAAACCTCAAGGATGGCGCGGCCGGGCCGAGCTCGGGCCATTTTTTACGCCGCACTGACCCCTAGAGGTTCTCCCTTTCATTGGGAATGTGCTAGGCGTCCGGCCCGGGGTGGGGGGGTGGGGGGATAAATAAATAAATAACGGGAAATGCGGCTCTACTTGCTTAAAATCCAAAGGGGTGTGGAGGGCAGGGGACAAGAGGAAAACGGGATCTCACTGCCAAGGGTCACCCGTTAAAACCGCCTCAATAGAAGCCAACTCCGTCCCAGCACCGCTCCTGCCCCCGGCGCCCGCAGTGAAGCTCGCCCCGGTATTAGACAGATTGGAAACAAGCGCGTGCATTTTATTTTTTTTAATATTTTATTTATTTATTTGACACAGAGAGATCACAAGTAGGCAGAGAGGCAGGCAGAGAGAGAGGGGGAAGCAGGCTCCCTGCGGAGCAGAGAGCCCGATGCGGGGCTCGATCCCAGGACCCCGAGACCATGACCTGAGCTGAAGGCAGTGGCTTAATCCACTGAGCCACCCAGGAGCCCCAAGCGCATGCATTTTAAACGTGCCTCGGGACGCCTGGGTGGGTCGGTGGGTTGGGCCTCTGCCTTGGGCTCAGGTCAGGGTCTCAGGGTCGTGAGATCGAGCCCCGCATCGGGCTCTCTGCTCAACGGGAAGCCTGCTTCCCCCTCTCTCCCCGCCTGCCTCTCTGCCTGCTTGTGATCTCTCTCTCTCTCTCTCTCTGTCAAATAAATAAATAATATCTTTTTAGAAATAAATTTAAAAAAATAATAATAATAAACGTGCCTCTGACTCCTGCCCCACGTGGCAGCTGAGAACCGAGCCCAGCCGGCAGCCAGGCCGGTCCCCGGTCCCCGCCCGTACAGCGGTGGGAAGTTGGGCTCCTGGTCTGAGGGCCCAGGCGGCCCCGGGGTCCTGTCTGCACCACCAGCCTGGCTTCTCCCTCTGCCTCCTTTCCCTCCGAAAGAGGAGGTGGGGTCCAGCCCTGCGATCGCCGGCGCCATCATGGGGATGCCTAGTGCCTCGCGGCCGCAGGCTGGGGAAACCATGGCGCAGCGAGCTCTCCCAAGGATCTTACACCACATACTTCCGGCAACTGAAATGTGGATGTTTAACACGCGGCCACTGGGGGATCTGCCCCCACACCGAGGAAGAAGAAAAGAAATCACGCACATGGAACAACGGGGGAGCTGCGATTCCAAGTCCGCAAGCCTGACTTTGGGGGGCGGTTGATGCTGAGGGTGCACCCCCCGGATCGCAGTGAGGGGTCAACCCCACTCAGGGCAGACAGGCCAAGTCAATCGGTCCCAGAGGGGCTGGGATATGGGCTCTAAAATTCAAATGAGCCACCGTTCCGGTCAGGAAATCTACACAGTGTCACATATAGGGACAAAGGAGAAATGTAAGGGTCTTTGGAAACAATAGTTCTAAAACCACGGCTCAATCCCCCTCCAAAACACCATGTAGGACCTTTTTATCCTTGAGGCAGCTCAGACCTACCTAAGGGGCCATGCCCTTCCAGGCCATCTCTGGGTTTAAAGTGGCTTTGTCTGCAGCTGGCCGTCCATCGGGGCTCAGGGCTCCCTGAGGACCCATGCCCCACAGAGGGAATGGTCACTGGGGTTAATGGGAGAAGCAGCACTGTGCAGGGTCCTCGTTCCCTGATTGTCCTGGTCGCAGCACGTAAGAGTTCAAATGAGGCTCCCAATCAATATTTCTCTGGGCAGTAATGGTCTCACCTATAAGAGGGCTACCCCTAAGCTCCTTTCCTCAGCAGTGATGATCATTAACACCTCAAACAAAACCAGCCTCTCCAGAGCACGCACCTGGGAAGAGGCTGAATTTATTGAAAAGTGGTGAGCCTGAGAAACACAATCTCAGATAAACCTCTTTATCCCTATGAACTCTGGAAGAAGGATTTTTAAGCCTGGATCTACATGGGTGGATGTTTTTTTCTTTTTAAAAATGAGTCCCTACAGGGATTAGGAGCAATGAGGTGGGGGAGGCATGATTTCTAGTCTAAACACTTGATGTGATACCAAAAATAAAAACATGAAATGTCATTAAGCAACCCACATCCTGTGGCTAAACCAGTTGCCAGTTCCACGAAGATTAGAGTTGTGCCTTCGACACTGTCCCAGATACTATTCATCTGGCATTTCAGGCTGCCTTTACTACTGATAATTCAGCAATAGATTGGGCAGTGATCTGATTTGACGGGTGACTTAGCTGAAATAATTGGATTGACAATTTCCACAGCTGAGGAAGTTACACACCACCTTTCGCCCATTAGGATCTCGTGCATTTCCTTCAATAGATTCAAGAGCATCATAATTATTCACAAAATTTTCCAGCTTCCACTGTAGTTGTGGCTCGGAAAGTATGCCAAGAAGCTAAGCACGAGAAATACATATAAATATGTAACCGTTTACCGCATGTATCCACCTTACTGTTGGCAATAGTCAGTCTACGGCTTCCACTCTCCTTCACAGGGAATCCTGACACCGTCAGTCCTAACACACATAGGACCACTTGTACCTTCAAAATATATCTTTTTGCACACACACATCTGAGTTTCAAAAAAGCATCAGAGCAAACGCTGCTACCAAGTTCTAAGGCTTCACAGTGACATCTATAATCTCTGAAAAACTGGGAGAATACAAATCTCATCAAATGACAAAAGGACGGGATTTGTACTTACTTTCCTCTCCTGTTCTGTTGGTTGGGCACCTTTCCTCCAAGGGAAGGAGGCATTTCTTCTTGTCCCACGGGGCTAGAAGGTAGGAGACAGCAGAAACAAGGCAGCCAAAAACAGGCGTGAAAGCAAACGCTGCTGGCTAACTCCTGCCCGCAACTCAGCCCAAAAAGGCAACTGCTCCTTTCATGGCCTCTTTTGGCCTGGAAATGAGAGAATGTTGTTGTTGGTTCTCAACCTCAGGAGCTTCCAAGGTGAAATTCAAAATCAGCCCCATTTGCCGAGCATAGGCATGTCCCTCCAGGTCGGAAGGAGGGCAGTTTCGACGAGCAAGGGAACTTACTATAGAGGCACATCTTGGGCTCCCCAAGACCCAGCAGATCTCTGCACCGTCCCTTAGAATCCTCAAAGTTGGGGCGCCTGGGTGGCTCAGTGGGTTAAGCTGCTGCCTTCGGCTCAGGTCATGATCTCAGAGTCCTGGGATCGAGCCCCGCATCGGGCTCTCTGCTCAGCAGGGAGCCTGCTTCCTCCTCTCTCTCTGCTTGCCTCTCTGCCTGCTTGTGATCTCTCTGTCAAATAAATAAATAAAATCTTTAAATTTAAAAAAAAAAAAAAAGAATCCTCAAAGCTGAAACAGAGGCCTCGCTAGGGTTCAGTCACCATGTATAACGTCCAGAGGGTCTCAGCAACACCTTACTCTCTCAAGGCTGCCTCCTGGAAATGACTGGTCATGGAATGTACATCCCAAAGACAGCGGAGAGGGCGGGGTGCCTCTCATTGCCCTGGAGTGGGGGTGCAGCTGGAAGGTCAGCCAGGGGTTACGTCCTCTCAATGACCCAGTGACAACACTACTGTTCCCCCAAAGTCTACAGAAAACTAAAAATTCTATGGAGAATGTCTTCCTTTTCCTTCCAAATGTTGGGTCCGTATAGAATGATTACAATAGGGCAGAAAGCCTGGTAGGGTTTTTAAGACTATTATTTGTATTAAGAAAGTGCTAACTGAGTGTTATTCAATTTAGGAGGCATCACCACTGCCCCTGTATCTGAGTCAAACAGTTTAACTTCAAGGAGGGCTGGCAGTTGCCTGAAGGTGTGATTGTAGAAACACAGAACCATCAACTAAATGGAGGCAGTGGGTGTTAGAACTGAAAGCTGCCAAAAGCAGCAGGCGTGCCCCACAAAGGCTGTTGATCCCTTTGAAATACTTCCAATATAGATTTGGGGTGAAAATGTAAGTTATAACAAGGGTTGTGAAGATAACTGACTCTCAGGATGCAAATACCATGGCTTGGCGTCCTCGTGCATCACAAGATGGAAAAAGAGTTAGTGGGAAGTTAGTGTTCTTACACCAAGGCTACTGGGATTTGAATCCTGGCTCTGCTGGTCACTCACGTTTTGATCTAAGTTACTTAACCTTCGTGTGCCTCCGTTTCCTCATCTGTCAATATCACCGTCCTCGTAGCTTCCCTGTGAGGGTTAACGGAGTTCGTATTCGTGGAGCGCTCACAACACCGCTTGGTACGCGGTAAGGGCTGTGCAATGCTCTGTATGTGTGTGTGGAATACAAACACGATGGTGAGGAGGCCTTGTTATTTACGGGAAAAATATTCTGAGATGAACAACAACGCCTTTTCCGTCAGCCATTAGATCCTAACTTTTTTTTTTTTTTTTTTTTTTTTTTTTTTGCACTGTGAACCCTTTAAGAGTCTGATAGGAGCATGTTCCTAAAGCATGACAGTAAGCTTTGGCAAACAATTTCAGCACATTTCTGGACCCAAAGTAGTCCACAGGCTCCAGACAAGGAGTCCTGCATTAAACTGAAATCAGGTATTTAGAGTGTAAAGAACCAAATTACATCCCCCTCAAATTCCTATGTTGAGTTCTAAACCCCAGTACCTCAGAACGTGACTTATTTAAAGAGAGGGTCTTTAAAGAGGTAATTGAGTTAAAATGAGCTCTTTGGGTAGACCCTCGTCTAAGCTGACTGGTGTCCTTGTAGGAAAAAGAAATCTGGACTCGGACATGTCGAGAGGGAGACAACCATGTACAGGCCAATGAGAGAGGCCTCAGGGGAAATCAGACCTGCCACCCTCTTGATCTTGGATTCCAGCCTCCAGAACTGTGGAAAAACAAACTGTTGCATAAGCCCCCTGGGGTCTGGGGCACGTTCTTTCAGCAGCCCTGGCAAACCAACACACAGGGTCATAGAAGCAGGGAGAATAATGGCCCAGGCCACACCAAAGAGCTAAAAGAGTTGCAAAAAAGAGGAAGGACACTTATGTCTTGACACTGATGTGGGGATCTTGAAAAGAAGCGAAGAGAAACAGTTGCTGTTATGAATTCTCTGGAGACCTTGTTTCAAAATCCTACCTCTTTTGAAATTCTTCAACTGTCACAATGTGAGACCAAAAGAGAGTATCCAAACGAGCCAGCAATAAATACAAAGCTTTCAGATCCAGATGGATTTAATTATGTGGTGAGAGAGAAAGACTTGGGGGCAAGTGCGTACAAGCACGGATGATGTAGATGTCGGTGTTGGGGGGGGCGTGGCGTGGCGGGGGGAGGCTGTGGCTGTCCTGTGTCAAACACACCAGTCCGCTTTGGCCAGAGAGCAGAGATGGTATCTCCCGCGATACTTATGCTGTCGCCATTCATAATTGAGGGTAATGGCAAGGCCGCGTCTGCGGGCGGATAGGACGTGAATGTTAACACCGAATGATGGTTCTAGGAAAATAATAGCCCCATTCTGTGAGCCAACCCTGCCTGTTTTTTCCTTTCTTGGTGCAGGTCCTGAAGTGCAGCTCTGCACGCTGTGGGAATGACCAACAAGAAGGAAGATGGAAGGCGAAGGGAAAGCAGCCTCATCATGGAAACATTTCCCTTTGATCTAGCCCTGGCTAGGATTACACAGCAGCCCTGGGAAAGAACCAGGATGAGATTCTGAGAGAGCCTGGCGAATACAACCTCCAAAGAGTTGTTTTAGAAACTCAGCACTGACTTTCAGCACCTGCTTCATGAAGCGCATTTCATTTAAGTACTTCGTGGAGGTTGATGAATGAGCTGGCACGGCCCATCTAAAATTTTCTTGAATAAAAACAATCCAGAAACTAGCTTGCATACATTTTTTATGCTATTTTTAGAAAGAATGTAGCACTCGGGAAATATACGAAATTGATGACTTGTTCCCAAGAGTACAGAAAGTTTCCCATTTACCCTGCCTGGGTCATTACCTCAGCGTGGCCCATCTGAACCTGAGCTATCTTGACAGCCAGTAAAAAATGAAGGTAATGAGGCTGCCTCTCCAACCAAAGGCCAGGGAAAGTGAAGCATTAGAGAAATAAAGCATGCCATTTCAGCGAAGATGCGAAATGCTGAAGAAGCAATATTTGCTAAAATATCTAATGTGGCTTCTTTCAACATGGGACGAGTGTGCCCATTTCCTTTCGGACTTTGACATAAGCCCTTCCTTTACATTTTTCTTTAGCATTCCATTTTAAAACATATGTATTTCTATTACAAGATGTATTTTCTTACTTTCTTGTTCTTCCCAGACCCTCTGCTCCCCTCAGACTCCCCATTGCCACTTAGTAGAAGTCCTGTTATTTCTCTCACTTCTGGGGTCTTCACAAGGATATTGCCAGAAAGGTTGTTCTCTCGTTTTCACAAATACATTCCTTTGTAGAATCGTGGTGGTCCCTCATGCTGTTCTTCCTGTGAATGTTCTTTTTGCCCCCACAGCCAGAGTGGACAGGTACGGAAGATGTCCTGCATGTTCCCTGGCCCTGGGCTCTGCCCTGGATCTGGTGTCCACCAGCTGAGGGGTCTTCCTTTTTTTTTTTTTTTTAAGAATTTATTTATTTATTTGACAGAGATCACAAGTAGGCAGAGAGGCAGGCAGAGAGAGAGAGAGAGAGGTGGAAGCAGGCTCCCTGCCAAGCAGAGAGCCCAATGCGGGACTCGATCCCAGGACCCCGAGATCACGACCCGAGCCGAAGGCAGAGGCCCAACCCACTAAGCCACCCAGGCACCCCCTGAGGGGTCTTCCTGAAGGTCCCCAGGACTCCTTCTTCTCATCTGCAAAATGGGGATAATAACCCTTCTCTTGTGGGGGTATGGTGAGTCTGGAATGTAAGGAGGTGTATGTCTGGCATTGTTTATTATGTCATGAGATAGCTCTGGAAGTTCTGCTATGAACGTAGGAGTAAGTACTGCTATGCTTTTTCCATGAAAATAAAAATGGGCCGTAATAGGAAAAAAGGATCTCTCCTGGAAGTGTTGGATCTGTGTAACTTCTCTCCGCACTAATAGAAAGTTTAAGGCAGGGAGGGCCACTCATTGCAGAGCTCAAACCCTTTTCTAGTGTGGCGCCTTAATTAATGTGACCACAGGAGTTACCCTGGGCTTATGCCCCATGGATCCTTTCCCCTTGTCATCTGTATCTTTACACACAGTTCGTAAAGTAGCTAGATCGTTTGAAAGAGCATCACTGGGTCAAACTGTTAGCTATTTACTAAAGTCACTAATCTAATAGCCAATTTTCTATTCTTTAACATCACCATAGAAGACCAAGTCAGATGCCAGCATTATTTTCTTCAGGAATTAACCAAAACCTGTCACCAACACTGTCTGACAAAACAAAGAAATGAGTCAGCCACCAAGGAAGGAAAGAAATTGAAAACTGAAATTTACAATAAGGAAGATGCTACAGTCATTGGAGCGACACTGACCAAGATCTACCCAGAAAGTCCGCCTCTTGGCAAAGCGTCAGGAGGCTCACACACTGATAAATGAGAAAGGCAACATGCCCTTTTCCAGACAGATCGGCTGGACCGATTCTGTGCATCAGCCATATGGTAGATGTCATGGCCAGAAATCCCTCCTATCCATATTTGTTTAATGCTAGGATAGCCAAAGAAATTCTCATCACTAAGAGTGAAATAGCTTAGTGTCTTTCTCAAAAGACAAGAAAGAGATCATTCAGAATACTTAAAAAATGTTAAAATGAATATCAGGTTAAGTTATGAATCCATAAGAATATCGTTAAGATTATATGATAACATTTTCCTCTTGCACAAAGATTGTGATCACCACACAAACAGCATCTCCACATTACAATGGATTAGACCAGAGGACAAAGGTGATGTCTAACGCATGTGTTGCGTTTGGAGAGTAGGTGGTATTTGCATTATTGTATCCAGCACAATCCTGAGCATAGATATCAAGGTGAATGGATGCAACTCTCTGAAGCAAAATACAGAATGAGGAAAAAACAGAGCAATTTACTCATATGTGTATCTGACTTTCATTGAATTTAGAACTTCCCTATGCACAGAATATGAGGCTACTCTTTTGTTCAATCCTCTCAATAATAAACAAAACCCTTTAAGATGTGTTAAGACTAAAAAAGCTATGTTGGGGCAGCTGGGTGGCTCAGTCAGTTAAGTGTCTGCTTTCAGCTCAGGTCATGATCCCCAGGGTCCTGGGATCCAGCCCTGCATCAGGCTCTCTGCTCAGCAGAGAGTCTGTTTCTCTCTCTCCCTCTATTGCTCCCCGATGCATGTGCACGCTTTCTCTCTCCCTCTCTCTCTCTCTCTGTCTCTCTGTCAAATAAATAAATAAAATCTAAGAAAAAAAAAAGATATGTTACCAAGTTTTGTTATTGAAACAGCAGAGCAATGCAATGCCCTTCCACAGATGAATGGATAACAACAAATAAACAAACATCCCTGCAATAAAAGAATGAACCATGACTTATTCTCAAATGCGTTAGGCTAAGTGAAGGAAGCTAGTCCCATAAAGCTGTATACTGTATGATTCCATTCACATGACATTCTACAAAAGACAAGGACTATGGGGAATATAGAGGGGACCAGTGGCTGACAAGGGTTTATGGTAGGGAAGGGGTTGACGGCTAAGGGGTGGCACAAGGGAATTTGGGAAGGTGGTTGTGAGAGAACTTTCCTCTCTCAGTTATGGAGGAGGATATACATAAATCAGTCACTACTCATAGGCCTCAATACTCAAGTACTCAAATACTCCAAAAGCCTAAACTTTAGTGCATATGATTTTAAAAACAAATATTTTTTTTAAAAAAACAGAATGGTATGTAATCCTTCAGGCATGAGGGAGTGTTTTAGAATTCTCTACTCACCCATCCCCCATTCACTTCTGGGGACTAACGTTTACCTGAAAGGCAACATAGAATGCACAGATATCTTCATAAAGACTTTTTTTTTTTTTTAAGTCTCTGTCTTCCCGCCAAGCTTTTGGCACCATGGACATTTGTGGGTGCTGTTCTGTGCCTTGTAGGATTTGTAACAGCATCCCTGTCCTCTGCTCATTTGATGTCAGTAGCGACCGCAGCCTCTCCCTTCTTTGGGAGACCCACCGACGTCTCAACACCACCATATTCCTGGTGGAAGAAGCAGGGGAGAGGCAGGCAGAATTACTCCAGACTGAGAATCACTGCTTCAGACTAATGTTTAGAATTACTTTATAGAGTCGTATATGTCAAACTATGTATGGTATACTAAATAGGAGATTTAGTTTTTGAGGGTAATTTTTTTTTAAGATTTTATTTACTTATTCGACAAACAGAGATCACAAGTAGGCAGAGGAGGCAGGCAGAGAGAGCAGGGAAGCAGGCTCCCTGCTGAGCAGAGAGCCCGATGTGGGGCTCGATCCCAGAACCCTGGAATCATGACCCGAGCCGAAGGCAGAGGCGTTAACCCACTGATCCACCCAGGAGCCCCTTGAGGGTAATTTTGACTATATATATTTTCACTTTCTTTGATGACTTTGGAACCTGAGGACTCCCCAGATATGATAACTCTATTTTGAGTTGGTTTACCACTTTTACTAGAGGCATAAGTTTAGAACCAAAAAAACTCTAATATGATAGAGATGGATTATTTAAAAGGATGGACTTTTTAAAAGGTCTGAAAAGTATTAAATTAAAGGTAGGAAAGACCTATGACTTTGTAATTGCTGAAATAATTATTATTGCTCAAGTTTAGTGGAGATTATTGCTTTTTCTTTCCAGGAGGCAAAGTGTTTGCAAGATTACTCAGTCTGTGGCCTTGTTGTTTATTCTTACACCATTTATTTGCTCCAGATTAAGAAAAAAGAAAGCAATTATGTCTTAATTATCTTATATAATTTGTGAAGAAAGAGCAGCAGAGAGATTCTCTTGCTTATTTTATGTGATAAGTACAAAGAAGTATTCCTGTGTAGTAATAAAAGTTGAAAAATGAGGCTTTAGTGGAATGGCACTAAATGCTAATTGCTCTTTAAGTATAATCATTCTAGAATACCTAAATACTAATTTGATTATCAACAGAACTTTGCTCAAGATCCTGGTAATAACCAAGTTAGTATATGCTACCAAAATATTTACCACAAAGTGTATGGTAAAGAATTTGGCATCGGTCAAAAAGGACAAGGGGCACCTGGGTGGCTCAGTTGGTTAAGTGTTCAACTCTTGGTTTTGGCTCAGGTCATGATCTCAGGGTCATAAGGTCAAGCCTCCTTCCCCATCCTATGACCCCCCAACCCCCGGTTTGGCTCTGTGCTCAATGTAGAGTCTGCTTGGGATTCTCCCCCTCTCCCTTCCCTTCTTCCCCTCACCCCAGTCTCTCTCTTTCTCCCTGTGTCTCCCTCTCTCTTAATTAAATACATAATAAAATCTTTAAAAGAATTCTTATTTTAAAAAAAGAAGGACATACCATGGTCTTCAGTTTGTGAGAGGTAATGTATATCATACTTGATAGGAGTGTCTCTATCTTAATTAAGGGTTTTAGCTGGTATGTATAGAAGAATGAAACTCAACCATTCTCTCACACCATACACAAAGGCAAACTTGAAATGGGTGAAAGACCTCAATCTGAGGCAGGAATCTACCAAAATCCTAGAGGAGAGCATAGGCAGTAACCTCTTCGACATCGGCCACAGCAAATTCTTTCAAGACAAGTCTCCAAAGGCAAAGGAAACAAAAGTGAAAATGAACTTTTGGGACTTCATCAAGATCAAAAGCTTCTGCACAGCAAAGGAACCAAAAAACCCGTTTCAGTCAACAAAACAGAGGCAACCCATGGAATGGGAGAAGACATTCACAAATGACACCACAGACAAAGGGCTGATATCCAAGATCTATAAAGAACTCCTCAAACTCAACACCCAAAAAACAGATAGTCATGTCAAAAAATGAGTAGAAGACATGAACACACACTTCTCCAAAGAAGACATACAACTGGCCAACAGACACATGAGAAAATGTTCATTATCACTAGCCCTCAGCAAAATTCGAATCAAAACCACATTGAAATATCACCTTACTCTTACACCTGTTAGAATGGCCAAAATCAACAGAACAGGAAACAACAAGTGTTGGAGAGGATGTGGAGAAAGGGGAACCCTCTTACATTGTTGGTGGGAATGCAAGTTGGTGCAGCCACTTTGGAAAACAGTGTGGAGATTCCTCCAAAAATTAAAAATAGAGCTACCCTATGGCCCTGCAATTGCACTACCGGGTATTTACCCCAAAGATACAGATGTAGTGAAAAGAAGAGCCATCTGTGTTCATGGCAGCAATGAACACCCAGTGTTCATAGCAGCAATGGCCACAGTCACCAAACTGTGATGCCCTTCAACAGGCAAGTGGATAAAGAAGACGTGGTCCATATATACAATGGAGTATTATGCCTCCATCAGAAAGGATGAATACCCAACTTTTTTATCAACATGGACAGGACTGGAGGAGATTGTGCTGAGTGAAATAAGTCAAGCAGAGAGAATCAATTGTCATATGGTTTCACTTACTTGTGGAGCATAAGGAATAACATGGAGGACATTAAGAGAAGGAAAGGAAAAGTGAATTTGGGGAAATTGGAGGGGGAAACAAAGCATGAGGGACTGTGGACTCCGAGAAACAAACTGAGGGTTTTGGAAGGGAGGGAGGCAGGGGGATGAGTGAGCCTAGTGGTGGGTATTAAGGAGGGCACGTATTGCATGAAGCACTGGGTGTGGTGCATAAACAATGAATCTTGGAACACTGAAAAAAAATTAAGATGTTTTTAGAAAGGGGGTTATAGCTGGGAGTGTCAGTAGGTAAGCTGTGTAGACCAAGGACAAGAGGGTTATCTGAGGAATTCAGACCTGGTCCAAAAGGATAGAAACCCAGCAGAAATGTGACTCAGAACATCAGATAATCTAAAGGCACTTGAGCGAGACCTGGCAACAATATTTAAAAAGGCATGGGGCTGGAAGAGTTAGTGGCAGGGAGAGCAGATAGAAATCACTATAGTAACCCAGATAGGGTTAACAAAGCCTGATATGAGTAACCTACGAAAAATGATAATGAGAAGGAAAACTTGAAAGAACTCTGGGTGACTTATTGAACATTAGCACACAAAACAAAGTCTAAATTTGGGCATGTACCAGTTAGCAATAGCTTGGTGGGGGGAGATTCATTCATTTCATGTTGATACTATTGATTTAACAAAAAGCCCAGGGGAGGTATGATCAGAGCTGGTCCAAGAATTCAACATCGCCATTGAGAATCTGGCCTCTTGCTGGGTTTCCAGTCCACCTTCCTTGCAGTGCTGGTTTTTCATCTTCATATTTGTCTCTTTGAGGTCATGACAGTTGCTGAAGATCTAAGCATCAGATCTTAATCAGGAGCATGAGGGTTGGCACCAGAACATCTGCAAATGGCTAGTGGGTTAACCAACCCTCTGTGCCTGCCACAGATGGTTAAATAAGGAAATGGAAAAGATAAGAGGTTTCCTTTTCTATTTGAGGATATGATCTAAATTTAGGTGTAGACATCTGAATTAACAAGAGAGCGCACTAAGTGGACATGTTCGTGAGAGTATAGGTTTCTTCCTTTTCACATTTATCTCTTCCCTGAATTCCTCCGTATCAGGTAGGGATCTCCCATCGTTACCTCTTGCCTCTCCACTGGTCTTCAGGGATATGGCAGTGGAGCCTCTTGGATTTCATTTAAAAAAAAAAATTAGAAGAACAAAGATTGTGACTGTTCCCTGAATGAGTTTAAAGTTCCAGGAAAGCAGAATGTGTTTTGTTCACTGAGTCACTGTGTTTCCCCAGGGCCGAGTGTGAGGTGACTAATCCATCCCTTCTCACAGCAGCTTTGGGAACACTCAAATCTGGTTTGATCCGAGGCAGCACCACAGTTTTTTAAAAATAACTGTTATAGCTATACAGCTGTGGTTTCCTCATTTATAACATTATACTGAGTGACTCTATGTTTTGAGGGACACAGGGGAGGGAGGGAAAGATTTTCAAAGAAGGCATTCATGCCACCATAAACAGCATTTTTCACCGTGCTGTCATTTGTATCTTTCTCCTTACGTTTCCAAATGTTTCTATTTTCACACAACTAGCTGTTGTTGGGTGCCAAGCAGTTCAGTGTAAATCACATTGCTATCAGGGCACTGGGACAGCTCATCCTCCACTTCCCCCCTCCCCCAAATATCCCCTGCTTGGGTTCTCTCTTCGTCCAAGGAACGCTTGCCCAGTCAGAAAAATTCAGGGTAGCTCCTCAGAAAGCAGATCCTAATCCCCCGAAAAGTCACTCGGCTTGTTTGGAGGGAAGGGGCTGCTACTCTTTGTGAAATGCGCGCCACACACCAGCCGCTGGCACACATATTCTCCATCGAGAATTTTGTGGAGGCTGTGGCTACCTCAGACGCGCAGGTTATCACAAACCTTTGCATCCAATGGCAAGAACAGGCTCCTCGACTCCAGGGGTCCCTGAGCCCCAGATAAGGAGTCCTGCACTGAGGTAGTGGTCTTCAAACCCTTTTAATAATAAACCCTTTCTGGGGTGCTTGGGTGGCTCAGTTGGGTAAGCATCTGACTGTTGGTTTCAGCTCAGGTCATAATCTCATGAGTGATGATCTCATGGGTTATGGAATCGAGCCCTGTGTAGGATCCCCGCCTCAGTGGGGAGTCTGCTTGAGATTCTCCCCCTCTGCCCCTCACCCCACACAATCTCTCTCTCTCTCTCTCTCTCTAAAATAAATCAATCTTTAAAAAAGCGTTCAAAAACAAAAGCATATATCCCAATTATTTGGGGATATTTACTTATAAATTACATGCATGTGCTACTCTACCAATATGTGTATAATAAAACACTCAAAAACTTAGATCTCAAAAGGATGAGAAGCAAACAAATATCAAAAGGGCATATATTTTTCTCACCCCTGGTGAATGCTTTTATTCATGCCTTAGATGCATGTGTAGACACACCCCACTTTAAAGCCCCTTTCCCCAGCGCCTACAGTCCAGTTGCATCTTGCCGCTGGACTTCCTACAGCATCAAGCTCATGAAGCAAAAAGCTGAATGTACTACAGCAGAAAGAAAATGCTAACCCCCCAGAGAAAAAGAACTCCCAACATTCTGTGACTAAGTAAGAAACTGCATCTGTTCCCACCTCTTATAAAAGAGAAGTAATCCCAGTAAAGATTGCTTAGCAGAAGAGATCAATGGAAAAGCTTTGTCCATTCCCACATAAAAGAAGCAGGTTTCCTATTAAAAAAAAATAAAAATAAAAAGCACCCTGCCCTATATAAGCTTTCAGGAGAGTCACATTGCACTTAATAAACCAAACTGTGTTGTTCTCTGAAGTCACAGAAAGAAATGCAGCTTGAAACCCAAGCTTGAAACCCAAGTGAGGAAGAGCATTGGAAGGTTGCAGGGCATTCTAGAAACAGAAGACCTCTGCATATTTCTGGCCAGAGTAAGTCCTTTAACTTGCCTGCTTCTTAGATTCCTCAACTCTTAAATGGGGATAACGTGCCTATAACATAGCTTAAACGTAAGTTAAAATTCAAACATGACATTAATGGGGGTGAAAGTGTTCTATAAATTATGAGATGCTATAGAAGTGAAATAAAAACGTGTCTTCCTGCTATAAAAACAAAAGCTGAGTAATCAACAAAGTAACTTATATATATACGCCCTTCTAGAGAAATCAGTGTGTAATTTAAATTTTTGGAGCCCACCCCAGACCCTTTGAGACATGCGGATGATATCTCTCTGTTCCTGTTCCCAATCACAAAGCCATCTCCAGCGAATCCTGTTGGAAGTGTCTGATGGAACCATCATCGTAAACCTGCACCTTCCGCGGGGACCGTTACAGTGTATTTTGTATGGAGGTCATGTCTGAATCCCCGCAGCGAAGGCAAGCGGGGTCGGGGACTGTGACAGCCCAGGCAGGGGCTACGGCCCCACAAGGTTTAGTTCGGCCTCCCTCTGCTTCTGTGGAGAAGCTTTCCGTCCTTTCTGCTCCGCAGACATCCCCGCCTGTGATGGAGCAACTGTCTCAGCAAATGAAAGGTCACTGAATGAGCTCCAGAAGCTTTGGGGACCTACACCCCAACCTAAAGCACCTTCTGTCCAGGAAGCACGGGCCAGACTTACACAAACATTTTTAAAGCTTCAAAATTTATTGCTGTACATTTTCGCATAGCATTTACTATGGAAATACTAATAGTGCAAATGTTTATTTTGGACTTTGTAGCATTTGAGAGATCACAAAGCTTTTTTATATCTTTTGCAATCATTTATGAAGACCTATTTTATTCAACTTATCTTTAAAATTCAAACAAGTAATCTTATATTCAGAGAGATTACATAATGCTTTCTAGATCTCTTTTCTAGGACAAAGAAATACACTGGAAGTCACCGGGGGCGTTCCTTCCCTCGATAATACATACGTCTCGCAATACCTGTCCCAGTGCAAGACTCATTGTTCATTTACAAATTCATTCAGCAAATATTTATTGACAAAACTGTTATGTGCTGGGCACTGTGCTAGGCTCTGGGGGCATTAAGATGAAAAGATGCAATCTCTGCTTTCACGGTGCTTACAGTCTAAATGTAGAAACAGACATGCAAACAAATTTACAATACAATACAGTAAAGTGCTTCCATGGAGGTATTTACAAAATGCAGTGGGAATCTGGAAGAGGGAAGAACATCTGCCTGGAGAAATCAGGAACAGCTTCAGAGAGGAGGTAGCCACTGAGCTGAGACTTGACCAATAACCGGGAAGTTGCCATGTAGACAGGCAGGCAAAGGGAATGACAGGTGCAAAGACACAGAGGCCCAAGGGACACTTCAAAGGACTGAGTAATGCGGTTTTTCTTGCGCTGAAGGTGCAGTGGGGAGAGTGGCAGGATGAGGCAGACAGATGGGCAGATTTCAGACCATGAAGAGCCTTTTGATCATTCATCCATTTATTCAACAAACATTTATTAAGTGCTTACTATGTGCCAGGCACTAGGCTAAGTGCTGGGGATTGAAACAGGGAACAAGACAGACACATCCTCGCTCTCATGGAGCTTACATTCTAGTAAGAGATAGACAAAAAGTTAACAAATAAATACAGATGTGGAAGAATTCTACAAAGGAAATAAACAGGAGTGCTGAGGCAGAAAATGAGTCTTATGGGGGGTGGAGAATAGTTACAGTTATTAGAAAATGCCTCTTGGAAGTGACATAAAACAGACATCTGCAGGGGTTATAACGAGAGCAAGCCCCAGCGGAGCGCTCACTATGCACCAGGCACTGTGCTAAACACTCTATAAACAGTATCTCACTTAGTCCTCACGACAACTCTATGAGGTAGGTATTATTATTCCTATTTCACTGAGGAGGAACGGGCTCAAAGAGATTAAGTAACCTGACAAGTCACACACATGGCAAAATCAGGGTTCAAACACAGGTTCTCTTCACTGCAAAGTGCTCACTCTTAAAAAGTTGTTCTTAAAATAATTCTTAAAAATTACACAGAGAGGTGTGAAATTTTGAGTGTGGAAATGATACGGTCATGTTGGTTTTGAGGACCATTCTGATGACTACATGGAGGAGAAAAGGGAGCAGTGGAGAGAGAAGGAGAAGGGAAGGAAGGAGGGAGGGAGGGAGCAAGGGACTGAAAGTCCAGAGGAGAGGAAAGGAGGTTGTAGGAAGGTGGTGCTTGCGGGAATGGAGAAGAGGTATGGGTATGAGAAGTGCACCTAGCAGTTCTAACAGGACTGATGGGACAGTGGATGCAAGGGAAAGAGCGGCATCTAGGATCACTCATGGGCGTCTGCCTTGAGCAATTGGATCAGAGGACTTGCTTTTACCCTAGTTAGGGAATGCAAGATGGTGGTAGATTTGGGGGATAAGATAATGAATTTCATTCTGGACATGTTGTCCTGTGGATATCTTGGGAATACCTGGATTTATGAGATGGTCCCAGTTGGACACCATGTAATGGCTTTCATACCTTGTTCTCTACCTGAGCAAAGTATAGAAGAACAAAAATCAAAGTTGTGTATGTGTGTACATTGTGTTTTTGCTTTTACAAAAGCTGTTCATAAAAGCATGTCTATCTTGGTTGGATAACTTTGTAAAAAGAACATGTGACCCCCAAGGTGAAGTTACCCCAAGCTTGATAACAAAAGAGAACTCATGAACTTGAGGAAGTCTAAGAAAAGCCTTTGGACATCCATTCTAAGTAGTTACAACAGGTGTTAAAAAGAAATCAGTATTAACTTCCTATTGCCAGCCCCACTGGGGCAGTTTGATGGGCCCAGAACATGCCTCCTTGGCCAGTGGTCTGCCCAGCGTCTGCAAGCATCCCTCTCATTTGCCAGCGAGACTGCTCTGAGGATACTAGTGGCCTAAGGCCCAGAGATCCAAGTTGAACATAAATCAGGAATTCCAAAAAGGTGTTATTTACGTAGTTTGGCATAAGGTCCAGAGAGACAACAGCCCCCACCTAGCCAGATGTATTGCTTTGACTATTTTCTCTCCCTTCCTTAGGAATGGGAAGGGTGCTGGAGGTAGCCGCAATAGAATGTACATGTGACAGTTACATGGACTTGGTCACACTGGGGACCACATCATTTTTGGGTCTAATGTTAGAAGAACTCAGAGTGAAGAAGTACGTATACCCTTCCCACAGAAAGGTATTATTTCTCAAAATGTGTTTAAATTTGCTAATGAACACTCCCCTCCTTTCCTTGGCATCAGATTAACTTAAACATGTTTTGATTTTAAAACTCACTTAATGACATTGTGCCAGTTCTAGTAATCTAGGTATCAAGGAATTCAAGCGGGAATGAAGTTACACTGAGGAGTTTTAACAACAACCAGATGCTAATACTGCGGAGGCCAGGTACTGATTAGAAAAGTGATACGATCTGGCTCACGAAGCACCTCCGTCTAGAAAGCTGCATCTCTCTGTGGCAAAGGGTCTAACCTGCACCTGCTAACTCGCAGGGCCAGTGGACATTAGAAGATCCAAAGTGTCCCAGAAAAAAACCGACAGATGTGGACCTGGCAGTACTATCTGGACGGTACCAGACGGTACTCTCCACCTCCGTTCGAAACCTAAGGCCCAGGGATCACAGCTGACTATAAATCAGGAATCCTAAGGGGGGAGGCTACTTATTATGTGTGCTCTTTAACAGAAAGAATCCCAATCAGTCTGTGAATATAATCATTTATTTGTCTTTACAGTGATGATGGAAGAATGTACAGGTGTCCTCTTTCAATAAAGTATAAAAATCTGTTTATATACAGTGAAGTCACAATAATCTTTAATTGGGAGATTTATTTGGTACTCCTGATCGGTTCATATTAAAACAGGGGAAACAAATATTTCACGTCAAGTGCTACATTTCCAGTAGATCGCACCTGGCATCAAAAGCTCAGCTTCATCTTAAGGGTCCTGCTTGAAATTACAAAAGTCTAATTTTAAGTCCTAGGACTCAAAATAAACATCATTTTTTGAATAATAGATATATACATCAAAAATACATCTAAAAAGGCATTGGTTAGCGCTATTAAAAAGCTCTATGTGCTCGGGTACGTTTTTTCTTACAAGCAAAACCCAGTGGAAACGCTTTTGTTCAATTCTAGAAATTTGCTCTTGGGGAAAGTTGGTCGAAAGTTACCTGTAAGGAAAAACAAACAAACTTAAGTACTGCGATGATTTCTCAGGTGAGGTCAGCAGAACTTTAAAAAAGTACTTAGAAGCTTAATTTCACTTAGAACCACATTTTTAAAGCCTTAACATTTAGTTATAGCACTTTGCACATAAAAAAAGTTTCAACATATCCCCTCATTATTTCAAGTGCTTTAATAATAAATTTATACTCATGTCATTTTCAGAGAAATCAAATGTATAGCTTTGTATGCTGACGCAAATATTTTCTATCTATAATTAAACCTGTACAAAAAAAGAAATCATACAAATAAAAAAAGAAAACCGTAATAGACAGCTAAATCCAAACAGGTTTTTTTTTGCCCTTCTTCTTATTTTTTCTTATTAACATAGGATGTATTATTTGCCCCAGTGGTACAGGTCTGTGAATCATCAGGTTTACACATTTCAGCACTCACCATAGCATGTACCCTCCCCAATGTCCACCACCCCGCCACCCCATCCCTCCCACCAAACACAAAATTTTTGAGAGAATTTAGAAAAACGTCAACTAACCATGATTTATTTTACTTCGGAGCATTCATGGCTGACAAGCACTGAAGCCTTCTCATCATTTGACCTGGCTGATCTGGTAGGAGCAATTGCTGACAGGACTATTTATAGATCTGATCCTGTATCCCATTTGTAGCTAAATATTTTGACATCTTTGGTTTTTACAGTTTTCTTCCTCTTGCAAGCACTCCTAAAATTTTGATAACCTGGCACCCCGTTATGACTGTAAAATTTTAACACAGTAAATCTCAACCTGTTATTGAGGACATACGTAAAACAATTAAATCAAGGCCCACGTTGCTAATAAGGAGCGTGAGGGAGCCATGTCACAATGAGGCTGACAGACCCGAACGGAACTACGTGATGCTGGTTCCATCTCTTACAGCCATGTGACGAGGGCCATGACCTACCCTTTGGTCAAGCCCAGTCCTACCTATTCTGCAGGTTATCATGAACACATAATGAAGTCCAGCAGCAGTGGTCTGGTTTATGAAACACTTTAAGTGTACAGGAAGCTAAATGAGTCAGTTAGGCAAATTTAATTTGCTAATTAAGGAATGCTTCTAATTCTTCCACAACCTTCAAGTCCACTAGCCTGGTCTAATAATACCATTCTCAAGTTTGCAGTGTGATACATACACTATGAAACTCTCTCTACCCAACATGCCGAAATAACAGCTATAGTAAGTATATATTAAAAGTCTAATCACTCAGTATTAATTAGTTTGTTCCCACCATTAACCACATTTGTGCCAGGCAGTGAGCAATGCCAGCTTTTATATGAGCAAAGTGCCTCGTCCCTGACACATGCTGGCTCACATAACTTAGGGTGCCGCCTTGATATGCACCTGCAAAGTAATCTGCGAAGCCAGCAAGGGTCTAGTGAAACCTCAGTTAGATGATCCTCAACTGTCTTAAACTGTTTTTAGGAGAGCCCGAGAGACAACAAAAAGCTGGAAAGCTCTGAAGAAGAGGAGGGCTTTTCTAGAGTCCGTTCTGAGAAAGCACAGACACCGTCCCGATGGCCACCCCGCGTTCCAGAGACAGTGTGGCGGAAGCCCTCAGACAAAAGAAACACGGTTCAGGCCTCCCTCCGAAGGATTTGACCAACACCAACCACACTCATCAGAGCCCATAAAACATACCCTTGCCAGAGCAGAAAACAAGAATTAAGATGAACATGGCATCTCCCTGTCCTCAATAAGGGGGAAGAAAAAAAACTTAAAATAGCACTGAACTGGATTGCAACATTCTGTGTGTTCAGAAAATGGTCACCAAATGGTGACACTGTCACTGAATATGTAATGGAAGGCATTACAATTATTACCTGATTTCTCATCCCTGCGGCATGAGCTGCGCTCCCTGAATTCCCACAAAGGCACAGATGGGATGGGATGGTTGTGTGAACCATGAACTCAGCCTCCCCGCACAGAGTACCCCGTCTGTGTCTATACCAAACAGGCCCCTGGCCCTCCCCACGGTGGTTCCAGGGAAAAACCTAGAGCCATCCATACCACTCTCCCCCGTCACTTCCACTCACTCACCTGATCCACTCGATTCTGTCTCCAAATACATCTCAAATGGACCTTTGCTTAACTCTTTTTCTCTGCACCCACTGTCAACACCCCTGTGAAGCCACTGTCTCTCTCGCTGCCAGACTACAACCGCCTCCCCACTGGTCACCCTGCTTCCAGGCTCTCCTGCTCCCATCCTCTTTCTCAGGGAACAGCCGCAAGGATCTTATAACCATTTTTTTTAAGTTTTGTTTTTTTTTTTTAATTTAATTTGACAGAGAGAGACACAGCGAGAGAGGGAACACGAGTAGGGGGAGTGGGGGAGGGAGAAGCAGGCCTCCTGCTGAGCAGGGAGCCTGATGCAGGGCTCGATCCCAGGACCCCGGGATCAGAACCTGAGCCAGAGGCAAATGCTTAATGACTGAGCCACCCAGGGGCCCCCACAAGGATCTTATTAATGAGCACATCTCATCACCTTCCTTAGGCTTCAGTGGATTCCCACTGGCTTTGATGTTAACCAGTAACCCATAAGGCTAAGTATGATTCGATTTACCTCTTCACATTCTCCCAACCCTCCCCAGATTACATTCTAACTGTGAAGATCTCTTTTTTGTTCCCTAAAGGCAGCAACTTTTCCTTGTTGTTTCTTTTGATGGGAACCCTTTCTACCCAGACTCTGGCCTACCGCTGCTCACCCTTGAGACTCAACGTCAACGTCACCGCCTCAGAGAGGCTTTGGTGACCCTTCACATCATACCAGCTCCCCTGCCACCGGCTCTCTGGGTAGTTTTGCTTTTCCTTCGGAGCACTTATCGCAGTTGGTAATTACGGAGCTATGTCAGCATTTGTTCAATACAACTATACAGTAAGTTCTGTGAGCACAGGGACTGTGTGGTCGTGGCCACCACTGTGTCCCCAGAACTAGCACTGAAGGTAAGAATGACTAGTGGGATGAGGGGCAGGTCCCCAGACTGAAAGGGACAGGCAGGACAGGTCCCAAAACAACTGGAGTTAGGACTCTCTGTTCCTTTTCCCTCTGTCTCTCTTTCTCTCCCTGATACCCTTCAGTTTTGGCTTCAAAGGACACAAATAAATAATCGGCTTATGGGGAGCACAAAATAAGACAAGACCCACCAAAGCAAAGCAGGATGGCAGCTGGAAAGCAAGGTGCCGCAGGAGCCCTTGGGGACTTGACCACAACAACCTAACGAGAAAATACAGCCATCAGGACACTGCCTGTGACACTCATGTGAGCTCACAATAGGGTCCAAGTTTGTATGCTGTAAGGTAAATTATTTATTCTCTTATAAAATGACCTTCCCATTCTTTCTGTATCAAGCCTGCGCTAGAGAGAACCTAGAAAAAACAAGGGTCTTTGCCTACCTTACAGCCGTAATTTTAAGGAGGGCACAACAGACCCCAGAAAGAGCGTGGTGGGGACAACAGCCACCTTCATCTCCTGCAGCCACTGCCCCCTCCCTGGAAGAGTCCTTTGTCCCTTCCCCTGCCTGTTTCTAAGGACACCTTGCAGGTTTTCCACCTGGCATTAAAGAAGGAGGTTAGATCCCTTGCGAGTGGCTGCAGGGCCGTGAATGTCTGCATGTCAAGAGGACGAAAGGACCCGATTCTTAAACAGAGAGGAGGCCAAAAACAGTACCTGCCTGTCTCTGCAGCGGAGAAGCTTTTTTAGATTCGGCTGAGGCAGGCTACAAAGGCCAAAAGCAAGAAAAAAAAACACCGTCAGTGGTAAGTCTCTCTCTCTCTCTCTGCTCCCAGTTTACCTGATCATCTTCTTAGGCTTCATCTCCACTGTCCATTTCAATATCCATCTCTTCCGTATCAGCAGCTCGGGACAAGATGTCTGCCATCAGTGCTTCTTCCAATTTTTTGCGTACTTGCTGTACTCGCTCTTCCTGTTTCCTTTTACAAAATACAGTAAAAATACACTGACAGTCTGGCAAGTAATGGGAATATGCAACTGGTACTACAGGTTATCTTTAGTTCAAAATCATGCAAATTCCTGAGAAGAATACATTTCCTTCTCCCCAGACTTTGCAAGACTTTCTCCTACGCCCACAAAACCAAACTGCACAGAAGGTGAGCCTTGCCAAAAAGAGGAATATTTAGATAAGCAGGTATTCCACACCTCACAGAGAATTCTGGTAGGAGTAGATTTAGCTCAGTGACTTTTTCTTCAACTTCAAAAACGTCAAGACTTGGGGTTGTTGTTATAAAGGATATTAGAAATAACTTGAAAGCAGGAATAAAAGAAAAAAATTATCGGAGAATAAAGAAGAGATTTTTTTTTTCAACCAAGCAGAGAGATGAAGTGAGGACATGACTGAGTTTGGCATTCTGCGGCTATGTTAGGGGAAAGACAGACAGAGCTCTCTCCCGGGTTCCCAGTCCTGCTGACAGCAGCATCATAAAGAAGCCAAGACCACAGGACCCTATGTACCATGGAGAGAAACTGAACAGCATCTCCTTGACATGAGTGGCATGGTTAAGAACATGCCACAAGTTTCTCTGTGTTTGGGGGATTGCAGTGGAACCTCAAAAGTGAAAGTTAGTAATACCAAGTCATAAAAGAAAAAAAAAAAAGTTTCTGAACCATTTGATGGGAAACAAAGCACAGGAAGAAAGTCTATTGTTATGTACTTAAGGTTTCAAAATCAGAAAAAAATTCAGTTCCCTGACAGTACAAAAGAGGGATTCCCAAAATAGCTGTTTTTTTTTTGTTTGTTTGTTTGTTTGTTTTTGACAGAGAGAAATCACAAGTAGGCGGAACAGCAGGCAGAGAGGAGGAAGCAGGCTCCACGCTAAGCAGAGAGCCCAATGCAGGGCTCTATCCCAGGACCCTGAGATCATGACCTGAGCCGAAGGCAGAGGCTTAACCCACTGAGCCACCCAGGCGCTCCCCTAAAATAGTTCTAATGAGGCAAGCTAGTAAATGGCAATTCACATCCAGAGCCAAGAGAGGAGGCCAAGAAGAAACACAAGAGAAGGGAAAACAATGGAAAGTTAAGAGTCTTAGGAAAAAAAACATGAAAGGGAAAGAAGCAAAGGTACGTGTAGAAGCGTTAGCCCTGACTTTCTAGTGGGACAAAGCACTTCTTGAGACCAGGGGAAAGGCATTTAGGATGGATGTCAAATGGGAAATGGAACAGTAACAAGTAAGAGACACAACAAGGAATACTGAGGGTTCCATAGTCAGGGTGGGGTGGGGTGATATTCTCTATTGATATTGAGGAAAACAAAGCACAGCACTGCTCGAACCTGGGAATGCACAAGGGTAGGAGGGGAACGTTCTGGAAATTGGTGCTAAGATTCACTGAGTATGTGCACTTTATGTGTCCTCAACCATTTGTAAAGTTACATTTACTAGATTCCATCTGATCTATTTCATGAGACTCTATCCAAGATGAGACGCTAACAGAAATCACATAGGCACAAAAACTTTAATGTCCTCTGTACCCAAGTCCAAAAACAGCACAGAGTTAAAAGGTATAGGCTTCCACTTTTTATTGAATTTTCACAAAGAAGGAGACTGTCACTGAGTTAGTCTGAGCTCTCTAGCTTCTGTCATATTAAAAGGAACTGGAGTTGAACAGATTTTTATATAGTTGGAGCAGGGTCAAGAAGAACACACTGTTTATTTCTTACATAGTTAGTTAGTCTTGCCTCTGGCCTTGTGACTCAAGGTTTATGACAAATGGCATATCAGTCGCATTAGCAATCTCTCACTCCTAATAAGAGAGTATGAGAATCTGCGCAAGTGCCCTAGAGTAATCCTGTTAGGAAGAAAATAGAGCAAATTGTGCTTTTGGCTGGAAAAGTATATCTTAAACTCTAATGTTTGCTTGATTCTCTTTTGTCTTGAGCATTACTTCCCGTACTTATGGAAGCTGAAATTAGAGCATTTGCCCATTGTGGCAGGAAGAATTCTAACATTGCCCTGGCCCTGGATAGACTCCTTAATATAATTCCTTCCCCTTAAGGATAGGCAGAACTTGTAAATAGGCTGGGCTATCCCTCTATGACTAGGTTACTAATCGACAGACCTTGAGTTAATCAAAAGCGATTATCCCAGAGGGCCCAGCCTAATAAGAGAAACTCCTAAAAGGGGCTATGCCCTTCCTGGAAAAAAGCTGGAGAGGGAATGTGGAGGGGACTTCAGGGCAGGCACTGCCATCTGACTCTAAAGCCTGGGAACAGCCCTATCCCACATCCAACAAGATACTCAGAGGCCCCAGTCCTACAACTAAAAGGAAATGAATTCTGCAACAGTCACAGGAACCTGAAAGAGGACTCTCCAGAAGGGAATGCAGTCCAACCAACACTTTGGTTTCAGCCTTGTAAGACCCTGGGCAAAGAATCCACTTGTGTCTGGCCCAGGCTTCTGGCCTATGGAACTGTGAGTGGTTGGGTGTTGCTTTAGGCTGTTAAGTTTGTGAGAACTTGTTACTTATAATAAAAAACAAATACAGGGACACCTGAGTGGCTCAGTTGCTTAAGCGAGGGACTCTTGATTTCAGCTCAGATCTTGATCTTGGGTTGGGAGATCGAGCCCCACCTCCAGCTCTGAGCTGTGGTAAGTCTGCTTGGGATTCTCTCCCTCTCCCCCTCCCCCATTTGCTTGAGCTCTCTCTCTCTCTCTAATAAGTAAATCTAAAGAAAAAAAAATAAAGAAAAAAAAATAAAAACAAATACAGAAGGTGCCTATGTGGCTCAGTTTAAGAGTCTAACTCAATCTCAGCTCAGATCTTGATCTCAGGGTCATGAGTCCAAGCCCCAAAAACAAAACAAAAAAAAACCCCAAATACATCCATGGATGAAAACATTATCAAATATGCTAATATATATATGTGTGTTTAATAGTCTTTAGTTAAAGGTTTAATATAAACAGAATATTGGCTGCACAGTTACAGAAAGGGTAAAAGTTCCATGTGCAGTAATTTATTTAGAAACTGCATTAATTCAGTAAGAAATGTTTGCTTAATAATTTCTGTTACTACAATGAAATCAGATGGAAAATTTGTTAAACAAGTTTACCCTAAAAGGAAATCATGCAGATCTGGCTTTGAGATTTCCTCTACCATCAAAAGATCTGCTGTTAAAGCCATCAGCATTCTCATGACATCACTCAGAGGCCCTCAGTCAACAGCCGTGATAACCTGGCAGAAACCCTGCTGATTAACTGGGTATTCATTCCAAGACAGGTAAGAACTTGCCTCCAGAGGAATTTCCTCCCTCGAGGGTAAGAATAAGCCAAAGAGCAAGGTGACTTCTCCCCGTGATTTTACATTTTGTTTTTCTTTAAAAATAAAGCTGATCGTAAATTCCATACAATCAGTAAACATGAATGCAACTTTGAGCTATGCTACATCTTGGCAAAAGGAACTACTTTAAAACCCAAGAAAGGCTTTCCAATTACAAATGTAGCTAGACTCATTCATTTAAAAACATTTTCATGCCAACTTTTTATGGATTTAGAAAAAAAAATACAAACACAAAACATATTTTAAAATTATATGATTCAAAAGTGCCACCTGCTGGTTTTGTCTAGGAATAATACTCCAATAAAACCTGATTTAACATTCAGAGGGTAGAAATAGTGAAGTAGACACACTGTCCTATTTTTAAAGAAAATACAATACACTACAGCCTCATTATAAGGTAATGATACTCAAATTCATAAATCCCATATAAGAATTTCTTTCTGGTCTTAATATCTGAAATAGTTTGCTCCTTTTGAGCACATTTTTCTAGGCATTACCAATCTGGATTGTATGTTTTCTTTTCACTATTTGCTGCTAAAAACCTAACTTGTGCAGAGCGCCTGGGTAGCTCAGTGGGTTAAGCCTCTGCCTTCATCTCAGGTCATGATCCCAGGGTTCTGGGATCAAGCCCAGCATTGGGCTCTCTGCTCAGCAGGGAGCCTGCTTCCCCCTCTCTCTGCCTGCCTCTCTGCCTACTTGTGATCTCTCTCTCTCTCTGTGTCAAATAAATAAATACAATATTTAAAACAAAAACAAAAACCTAACTTGTGGCCCCGTCTTAGGAAGCAGAAGGTGGTAAGAGATGCAGCTTGTATCCTTGCCTTTCTCCTGACTGCTTTACTGCTTTATGTGCTACCCTTTGCTTGATCTTTGCCATTTGGCTTCTCATCTGGCTTTATTGTGTGTGTGCCTGTCTTTGAAACCACCTGAAATCTTTACTTGAAACAAGATGAAGTGGAGATAAATAAATCTCTAAACTGAGCTTAAGAGAGTAAATATAATCAGGATAAGCAAACTGAACTCTAAAAACACAACTCTGCTTAAAGCAGCATGGTTGTGATCTGCTTTAAAGAGAGATTGGTTTGCAGAGAAACCAATGCAGGAAAGCAATCACAAAAGGCATCACTGAATGCGAGGGATACTTCAGAGCAGAAAGCCAGAACTCCCAAGTGCAGAAGACACTCAGTAACAATGTAGAGAGAGTACAACCGATGGGTCCTTCGGATACCACCATGACACTTCCACCTTTTTCCAAGCATGTATTTGTTTTAACACCTTCTGTTAATTTCTTTTTTTTTTTTTTATTTTTTATTTTTTTCAGCATAACAGTATTCATTATTTTTGCACCACACCCAGTGCTCCATGCAATCCGTGCCCTCTACAATACCCACCACCTGGTGCCCCCAACCTCCCACCCCCCACCCCTTCAAAATTCTCAGATCGTTTTTCAGAGTCCATAGTCTCTCATGGTTCACCTCCCCTTCCAATTTCCCTCAACTCCCTTCTCCTCTCCATCTCCCCTTGTCCTCCATGCTATTTGTTATGCTCCACAAATAAGTGAAACCATATGATAATTGACTCTCTCTGCTTGACTTATTTCACTCAGCATAATCTCTTCCAGTCCCGTCCATGTTGCTACAAAACTTGGGGATTCATCCTTTTTTTTTTTTTTTTTTTTTTTTTTTAACAGCTTTATAAACATATATTTTTATCCCCAGGGGTACAGGTCTGCGAATCGCCAGGTTTACACACTTCACAACACTCACCATAGCACATACCCTCCCCGATATCCATAAACCTTCTGTTAATTTCACAAAAGATCTGTTAAAATGTATCCAGTGTAAAGAACAAGTTTTTGAAGCCATGTTAAACGGCCTTACCTAATGTCTTCATCTGTGACAATGAAAGCCTTGCAGAGGGGTTGAGATGTGTTCAGCCAAACAGCGGGGTTCTTTTCCACAGCAGCGGAGGAGACCTGCCCTGTGATTGGTGCAGAGCTGGTGTGCAGAGCGCTGGCAACAGCAGATAAGAGGGTCTCATCATTACTACCTGGACCAACTCCTGCAATTAGAAATATATACCAGCTAAATTTTGGGAAATTTCTAGATGTGCTAAGCAAATCTTATGTAACCTAAAACAACTGATATGTTTATGCTTGTCTGGAATCATATATTTAAAACGACACAAGCCAAAGAAGTAAAGGATAATATCGTATCTACTCATAGTTACGGTATACCAAAGAATTCACATTAAAAGAAAACAGTAACAACAGACTCCTGGGTGGCACAGTCAGTTAAGCATCTGACTCTTAGTTTCGACTCAGGTGACGATCTCAGGGTTGTGGGATCGAGCCCCATGTGGGCTCCGAACCCAGCACAGAGTCTGCTTCACTCTCTCTCCCTCTGCCCCACCACCCAAAATAAAAAACTAAACCTTAAAGAAAAAAAAAACAGTAACAAAATGGCTGAGCATTTCAATAAAACTTTAACACAACTTCAAAATACATTTTCCAAGCCAACTTTTTAAAGTTGGCTACATTTCCTCAAGCAGGGTCAAGTATTTTAGTGATCTAAATGCATTCTAAAGTCATATTATACCCAAGTCTCCCTATTAATGTATCCCTGAAGTCCTAGAATAGTTTCTCTTACAGTTTTTAACATTAATTTCTACCAATATCTCCACAATTTTCTTTGTTTTGGGATTTCAAAGGAAAAGCCAATGCAAGCATGTTCTACCTACAGCTTTCACATCTTTTTCAAATGCCAAACAAAATATCCAAATTAATAGTATAATTGCATACCTTGACTACTTCTAGGGGACTACTGGTAGGCAACATGACCACATTTAAACGCATTGCTTAAAGTCCTAAACTTATTAAACCAGTTAAAGCAATAATTTTCAAGAACATAGAGGGATGACACAATGTCATAACCATGAATGAGGAGAAATTTTGAGCAATCCACACTATCAACATTTAGAAGCCAAAGTTCTAATGCCTGAGAAGCAATGCTTCTCTATAATTGGAAGTAACATAGGAAATGACAGGCACACTAGGTAACTGAGTTCTACAACCCAGACCGCACTTGCTGCTGTTACTAGACCGAGGTGCGCCTGTTCCCACGGCTACAGGCAGCAGGAGTTGGTGCAGGGAGAGGCAAAAGAGTTGTTAGCTGTTCTTTAGGTAAGAGGAAGAGTGAAAGGGCAAGTGCTGGAGCCAGATGCTGCTTTGAGCAGGAACCTTGAGAAATTCTGCCATTCAGCTGCATTTGGTTCTAAAAGCAGCACATGGGTTAATTTATATGATGAACCTAACCTAAAGCCAAAATTTTTAAACAGAAAAAAATCTGAAACATCCCTGCAACACACAAGCTTTTCAGATCCATTTTTCCTGGGTTTACTAAAACACAAAAAGAACATCATCCAGCAAGGCATCCAATTCCCCAGCGTAAAGACCCTGTCTTCATCATTTCTGATTCCACAGCAGCTACCACAGAGCCTGGCACAGAGCAGATACTGCCCAACTGGATTTGGATAATACCTTGAAGACCTTTAGGTAGTTCCATGGTTTTTATAATTTGTTCTGTTACATCTGATGCACTAAGTCCTTGTAGCCTCTTCTCCCAGAAAAGCTGTAAGGCAAAACATCACTTGTTAATACACATTCTTGGGACAAGAAAGTAGCGCATCGATGCTGCTGAATGATGAAATTGAAATCATTTCAATAGTTTCCTAATTTCCCCATCTTTTTCCTTATAGATACTAAGTGACATTCCAAATATGAATTATTTCAACACATCACAATTCTTTCAATGACATTAATCAAAAGATGTTTTATTTTATGCAATCTACTCAATTGTTACAGTACTACAGATTTTTATATGCCATCTACTACTACATATAGTACTTCATAAGGTCTCTTCCAAAGAATATAACTTGAAGCTTTAGAGATTCATTTGGTATGAAAATTTAGTGTTATAATTTATGAGGGAAAAGAAAACACATTATGTAATACCCCTTCATCCAATATCATTAGGGAAAAAGCTCCTCCACCTGTGTGATTTTTCTACAATACTGAAGGTTAGCCCTTTGGCATACTTTTAAGGGGTAAAGAGCCAGTTTTAATGGAAATATCTCTAAAATGTTTTGCATACTCCCTTGCTCTTTAAAAAGGGTGTCCCTTTCATGGGCAACTTTCCCCCTGTTGTGTGGAGCCCAGGTCACCTTAGTGGCTCAGTGGCCCTACATCCTCATTCTGGGCTTGAGTCAGCACAATGAAGGCTCCTCACACTCCACGGGGCCACTGCGGAATGCAATTGTTCAAACACTAAATGGTCCAAGACAGTTCTGCTGTTTGCTTTTATAACCTTCCTATACTTCATTTTCTCTCTTAGTTAGTTATTACTTCTCAGTAATGTCATCCATCTGTTCCACAGGTATTTACTGAGCTCCAACTAGGAGCTGCACTGTGGACACAGCACTAGATGAAATACACTGTGTCTTTGTCCTCAAGCTTTATCTCTTTCCTAGGCTCTCTCTTATTTACTACAGCCCAAAAACAGATATAGGAATTCCTTAGGACTCCATGTACCTGTCTTTAACCCTGGACACATGGGGCCTGTCACAAGTAGGTACAGAAAAAAATATTGAATGCCCACATATGGAGTAACAGGACTCAGAGTGAGAATCTTGAGGGACACACAAACCTAAACTGAAACCCCAGCTCTAGATGTCTAAACCTTCCATTGCCTCTTTTGTAAATGTGACAGCAATGAGGACAGCATAAGGTTAACGTGGAGTCTAACAAGGCCATATCCGTAAAGAACCTGTCAAGGAGTTGGCGCAAGGTTTATCATATTGACTTTTCGCAAATTTTGACCACTCTGAGGGCTTATATTTTGACTCTGAGATATATGAAAAATGCCAGGTAATTGCCCTCCAGATAAGTGCAAGATACAATAAAATCTCCTTATGGCAGAAGAGTAGTATGTTGGATCTCTAATAACCCCCCTGCGAGCACCAAGAGTGACCTGCAATGGAACGCTTCACTCTCTTCTCTGTGGTAACGACTCCTTACATCTCCCTATAAATTATGTCATCAGCAGAAAACATGGTCAACATATATGAGGAAATGAATGCATTAATCATCATGGGTAAACAATAGTTAGGTGAAGGTAATAGTTGATAAATGTGATAAATGTCCCAAGAAACCCCACCTGTTATTTACTTTTTGTGGGAAATAATATCATCTATGTACTGATTATCACAACTATGGAAAAAAACAAAGAAAACAAACGCCAGTTAATTCCTAATGAAAAAGGAAAAAGTATCTGGAAGAATCCGTGAGTATGAGATTAGTAAGTGCTTTTATAATGAAATTATAACTTAATTTGCAAAATAAATCAACACTACCCAAAGTATGGAAGTTATGTACAGATATGATCACTAATATTTTATATAAAATTCTAATTTTAGATATCAAAAGTTCAATTATTTACATTCCACAATTTTTCACTCTCAATTTCTAAATTCCTATTAATTGAAAGGATAATGATACAAAACTTAGAAAGGATTATTTTGCAGAATAAACCTTGAACTGAGAAACACATGTATGGCTCTAGATTACAAGTCCTGGCATCATCACACGCCATCTGACAGCCCCCAACGGAGCCTGGAGTTGAATCAGATATGCACCAAAAACCTCTCTATAAATGAAATGCTTATGCCATGAAAATGGAGCTACATGGATTTACGTGTGCGTATGTGTGTATGTTGAACGTGTATTTCTACCCCGACTCATGCTCCCCAGAGGAGGCGGGAGATATGGGAAAGGCCAGAGAAGGAAGAAAAGGCTAGTTTGATCAAAGATGACGCATGGAGGGTACGGGTGACCAGTGCCCTGCTCTCCGTCCCTTCTACCACTCATTCAACACTAATCAGCTCACCTAATTTTTGTGAGAACTGAAACAGTCTTCAAGAGATAGATGTCTCTTTACAAATCCATATCTTCCTAACTCACCTTCCCTACATTCATTTCCTCAGGCCATTACCTGTTTTGTTTTGGGGCTGGGGGCTTCTTTGTAATTTAAAATACTTTTTTAAATTGACACAAGCATTATGCCCAGTGAAAGAAGCTAGTCTTTTATACACTGTATGATTCCATTTATATAATATTCCAAGGAAGAAAAAACTATAGGGATAGTTGCCAGGGATTAGGGGTGGAGGGAGGGTCTGACTACAAAGACCAGCACAAGGGAATTCTTTGGGGGTGCTGTAATTGTTCTCTGGTTTTTAATATATATGAACTTTCTCCAGCTGCTAGAATTACCATTTTCTTTATTTTTCAAGCCAGTTCCTTAAGGAATGACCAATATGCAGAATCCATCCTCTAGGCCCATTTCAACGTTATTACCCCATCCCTTTCCTCATTTCACCAAATTTACTTTAGGAGGTAGTCAGCTCCTCTTACCAAATTCAATGACCTTTTCTCTTTACCTCTGATCATTTTATAACCCTGCATGCTGTGGAGAGGTACAGGGAGAGGAGAAGTCTTCTTCTTCCTAAATTTAAAATTTCCTGACCTGCTCATTTGTGAATTCCTTGTTTATACTAGGTGACAAATCGTGGCCATCTGGAGTTCTTATTACATTCCTTCTCCAGCCACTAAAAGTCCAAAGACAGACAGACTGACAGAAAGAAAGAAAGATGAATCTCCCTAAATTTGTAAGAAGCCTCCCTCTACCATAGCTATCCAGTCTCTTGCATCACACCTCCAGAAGCACTGTGGCTTTCATAAATCCTGACCTACCCAGTGAAAATCCGATTTCACCTGCCAAATCCATTGATATTCTCAGTGTAACCCTGTTGCCTGATGTGAGGCCAAATAATCAATTTAACACTTTAAAGGAATGGTGATTTAATATTTAGAGAAAATCCCAAAATTTGCTATCAACCTCAGTTATTATCTTTCTAATCCCCACTAATTAGACTCTCTAGATGTCTCTATACCCTGGTGTGGTTTTTGTTTGTTTGTTTGTTTGTTTGTTTTTGTCACCCTCCAGCATGTAAGAAAACTGGAGAGCTCCAATTTCGGAGCTTCACATTATATTGCCAAAAATCTGGGCAATGCCCTATCCAGCTGACTAGCTGATGGAGAAGCAGAAGCTGGGATTAAAGGTAATCCCAAACCACAACAGTGTCTAAAATATCAATGACAGGAGCTGCATGGCTTTGAAGGAACCACCCTTCTGGATGCTGGAGCTCATCTCCACACTTTTGCTCCTCACAAGGACGGAGGAAGTACCTCTACCCCACCAGTGGAAGTACAGATGGGTGTACTTCGTCTATCTCAGAGTCCTCGGGGACAAACAGGGTAGTGTGTTATGAAAGCTACTTCTTTAGTGAGAGGATCAATCTGCTTTCTGAAAATAAGACCAACCCAGATACAACTATAGTAGCATTTTATTTTCTTAATTGCTGTGGATTTAACTGGGACTTTGGGGGATTTGTTCAACTTGGCTTCCAGAGGATATCCAAAGAAGAGGATAAGGAAGAAACAGGGATTGCAAAGGAACTGCTCAAATCACACACAAACGTACATCCCTATTCTGATGCACTGGGAACTTGGGCTAGTTATGTTGATTAGTACTGCCCTCCAAACCCTGAGCCTGATATGTGCTATGAAGGAATCTACTTTTCTGCGGAAGTCAGGACAAGATGGTTTACTGGAAAAAAGTAATCAGAGGATCAATCCAAATTCAACAAATATTCTTTTAGTACCCACTATGTGTGAAGTATTTTGCTAGGCTCTGGAGAGAGTTACTAGGATAACTGGCCATCGCTGCCCTCTCAGTGCTGTTTGGTGGGAAACTAGCAAAACGCTACAAGGTAGACCATGACAACCACAACAATGCAGATACAAACTTAACTTCAATTTGGGAGAATCTTGGAAGGCTTTCAGGAAGAGGCAGATCTTGAAAGAAATGTGTAAGAGTCCTACAAAGCAGCAAAGTAAGCCAAGGAAATAGCTTAAGCAGGCAAGGATGGAAGACGAGAGTACCAGTCAGTATTTCTATGTGTTCTCACACAGAGGGATAACCACAGCGGTTTATTTTAAATGTATATCCCAAGGTCTCAGCCCTAGGGATTCTGTCCAGTAGGTCTGGGTTATGGGGCCAGATTTATTATATACAGACATAGGTATATGTCTTAGGTGAGTCTGATGCAGGCCCAGGGATCTCAGTTTATGAATGACTGGTTTGGTTTGTGTTGAAAGAATGGTAGTGCATGCTGGGTATTTACCCTAAAGATACAAACATAGTGATCCGAAGGGGCACATGCACCCGAATGTTTATAGCAGCAATGTCTACAATAGCCAAACTATGGAAAGAACCTAGATGTCCATCTACAGACGAATGGATAAAGAAGATGTGGTATATATACACAATGGAATACTATGCAGCCATCAAAAGAAATGAAATCTTGCCATTTGCGACGACGTGGATGGAACTAGAGGGTATCATGCTTAGCGAAATAAGTCAATCGGGGAAAGACAACTATCATATGATCTCCCTGATATGAGGGAGAGGAGATGCAACATGGGGGGTTGAGGGGGTAGGAGAAGAGTAAATGAAACAAGATGGGATTGGGAGGGAGACAAACCATAAGTGACTCTTAATCTCACAAAACAAACTGAGGGTTGATGGGGGGAGGGGGTTGGGAGAGGGGGTGGGGTTATGGATATTGGGGAGGGTATGTGCTATGGTGAGTGTTGTGAAGTGTGTAAACTTGGCGATTCGCAGACCTGTACCCCTGCAGATAAAAATATATGTTTATAAAGCTGTAAAAAAAAAAAAAAAAAAAAAAAAGATCTTTCTAAGCCCAAAAAAAAAAAAAGAATGGTAGTGCACACATAGGGCTGGTTTATACTGATCACCAAGATCTCCGAGTTTTATTCCTGATTACACCAGAAAAGTAAAAAAGTATATTATTCTACTCTGTCCTTGCAGAGAACTGGAGGAATATATTTGCCTTTCTCTTCCTCACTGCAAGAAGACATGTGTCAAGGTATATTTAAGAGCATATCAAATTGTTTAGGCATAAATAGAGAAAGGGCTGACCCAAAGTTCTGCTGAGGCTCAGTCACATTCTCTTGGTGGAAAAGAGGAGGAGGAAGAGGACAACCTACCACTTACCCACCACCAAGCCCCATCCAGAGGCCCGGTCCTGTGCTCAGTGCTTTATGTACAGAAATCCAATGAATCTTTCCTACAGCATTTTTAAGAAGACATTATTAGTCCCATGTACAGTCACTTACCAAGGGTTGCATAACTAGTCAGTGGTGCAGCTGCAATTAAAACTCAGGTCAGTGTGATTAAATGGTCTTGATCTTAACAATAACAGCTCTGCAAGAGCATTTACATATTTGGCTCTATGTTAGATCAGAAGGTAACAGGCCTCAGACACTTCCACTCATGAAATCACAGGCTGACAAAAGTTTTTAAAAATGCCAAGAAAATTGTTGAGTTACTCTTTTTTTTTTTTTTTAAGATTTTATTCATTTGACAGAGAGAGATCACAAGTAGAGAGAGAGAGAGAGAGGGGAGGAAGCAGGCTCCCCACCTAGCAGAGAGCCCGATGCGGGACTTGATCCCAGGACCCTGAGATCATGACCTGAGCTGAAGGCAGAGGCTTAACCCACTGAGCCACCCAGGCAGCCCTATTGAGTTACTCTTAATCCATTTGCCTACTAAGTAAGACTGTGTAAGTCGTCAATTGTAGGCAATTTGTGCTGATATCTGCCTCCTCCTTGGGGAGAATTAAGAGACCCAGGCTTGTAATGTTTAGGCTAAAGCTAGCATGGAGTTTTAAGATACCAAACCATAATTTGGGGAAGCTTACATGATAAAACCCAAAGAACCAATGCTATATATATTCTCTGCAAATTAGCTTTCTTAGAATTAATTGCAAGTACCGACCCCATTGAACATCAAATTTTTATTTGGTGGATGGAAATTAAAGTCTGAGACCCCCTAATCCAAGAAAATGCTTTCAGTTGAGTCCCACTCACAACAGAGTGGTAGCAGGCATTTCATAAACAGGAAGGGGGAGTGATTTAGTGAGCATACAAAACTGAAGACTTTGTAATTTTTTCTATAAGAATACTATTTTAGGTTAATTATATTAGTAATCTATTTCTCATGAAATATTAAAAAGCATGTAGATCAAATATACCAGTATTATTTTCATCAACCCTTATATTTAATTTGAAAAGCACTGCTGTGCCTGTGTATTGTTCAAAAAAAATTCACTGATTAGGAGAAACTGACCTTCTGTTTATGCTCATAGCATCAACTTGACAGTAAATTGTCAAGGGCAGGAAGGGTAGGAAGGTTAACTTCTGAGTAGCAGAGTGACTGGTAGTGGGCTTGAGTTCAAATTCTTGCTTTGTCACTTACTAGTTTTATAAAGTTAAACAACTTAACCTATCCACTTACTAGTTTTTTAAAGTTAAACAACTTAACCTATCTCAATGTCATTTTCCAACTCTAGGGAAAGGGAAAATAAAAACAATCTTAAAGAGTTTCAGAAACTAAATGAGGAGGTTTTACAAACACTTGAACATGCCCAGTACAGAGCAATTATCATTTTACTACATTTTTCAGCATACTGATCACATAATAGCATTCAATAAGTAAATGGACATCTTATTAAAATTAATAAATATAAACAAATCAACAAATTATCCACTCTGAAAGATAACTATTCATACATGAAGACTGAGCACATGCATTTGAATCTGCCCTTCCCTCCCAGATTTTCAGCTGGGGTTTTCTTTCTACAAATATGTTAAAACTCCTCCTTTTCCTCCTCTCATCCAAGCCAGACTGCCTCTCACCTAGACCAAAGTTGGTCGGGAGAACTCTGATGAGCAGGACCAGCCACATAATTTGCAGGACTCAGTGAAATGAAAATGAAATCATGAAGTCCCTTGTTCAAAAAGTATTAAGAATTTCACGATAGCAATAGGCCTGGGCTGTCCTAAGCATGGGGCCTGTGCACCCGCACACCCATGACATCCAAGGTGGGAAACACAGTGCCGGGGGAAAGGAGAAACTAGCAGGGAAAGGAGACCCCTGTGCCATGCAGCAGGATATAGGAAAATGCTGTGATATAATCTCATTCTGTGAATTTCATAAAAGAAGGAAGATGACGGAAAATAGTTCTGGCTGGGCCTATGCACAAAGGAACCTTCCTATAATTCCCAGTTAAAATAATGCAAGGATTTTTCTTTTAATTTTATTTACTTTTTTGCTAGAGAAAACACAAGTAGGCAGAGAAGCAGGCAGAGAGAGAGGAGGAAGCAGGCTCCCCGCTGAGCAGAGCCCAATGCGGGGCTCGATTCCAGGACCCTGAGATCATGACCTAAGCCGAAGGCAGAGGCTTTAATCCACTGAGCCACCCAGGCGCCCCAATAATACAAGGATTTTTCATCCCTCCTGCCACTGCTCATTTGGAAGACTGTGAAAGGATCACTGCCAAGGCCCCTACAGTTGAGTAGTATGAGTGAAGAAGGAGGGAACCCAGGGAATGAGGAAACCATTATGGGGAAGATCAGTGGGAAGCCCAGAGAAGGATCAGAATTTTATTCTATTTAAAGTCCGGTGGATAACATGGGTAGCTTTTAATTAAGATTTCCTGAAACTGTAATTTTCTTGTTATTTTTATTCCATCTATTTCCATGTTGTGATGATAGTAAAGCCCTTAGAAAAACCTCAAAAGGGCTCTGAGCTTATTTCAAGAATGGAAGGTAGGAGAGAATCAAGGAATACAAACTACATTTCCATTATGCAGTGAAGCAGGAAGAGAAAGAAAAACAAAACAAAACAAAACAAACAAACAAAAAAACTTGAACCAGGAGCAACGGCCCAAAGAAGTTTCCCAGTCTTGGCATCATTAACATTCTGGGTTGGACAATTCTTTGTTGTGGCTGCTTAGTGGCATCCCTGCCATCAGCCATCAGTGCCATATCTGCCATCAGCACTCCCCCCATTGTGACAACCGAAAATGGCTTTAGACATTGCCAAATTTCCCTGGGTATATGGGGGAAGATGGTACAAAATCAGGTCTGGTTGAGAACCCCTGGTTCAGAGAAAGACAAAGAGGACAGGTGGGAGGTTTACAGAGCTAGGGGCCCAAATCTCATTGCTGAAACAGAAAGAAGAGCCCTCCACTGGTAGATGCCATGACTGCCGCCAGCTCCTTTCCCTACTTTCAAGAGTCTCGATCAGAGATCATCACTCCTGAGCCTTGTAAGAACCATGCCAAGGAGCTTGGAGCTGGGCACGTCTTCTGTCACTGCCAGGCAAGGGTGTAAGACAAAGCTGAGGTGGGAGAAATATTTCTTACCTTAAGAGTTGAAATTTAAGGCACTCCCAGATAGAAACATGGTTATAAACAGTAATCATTTTTAATAATTCAGACACACCTAAGATTAAATGGTCTTTTATAGGCCGGTCTGGGATTCTAGAACCATTTATAAAACCATTTCTACTGGAAGCTGTAGAGTTTCAAATAACTGAAACATGACATTTTATATCCCAACCTATAAGTTAGAAAGAATCTGTATGTACAGATTTTAGAAAGAGTTCTTTGTTATTCCCAAAGGGTCAGAGACCACATGCATGTTCAAATCTGCCACCAACTACCAAGAAAGGCGCACCTCCATTCAGAATGATTTTAGGTATTCAAGTCTAGGTAGAGCAACAAAACAGAACCAAACATCTTGAACGTGTTAATTTCCATAAGATCTTAATGTCCTACCTACAGGTAGGACCTGAGCAATTCTAAATTAAAAGGCCAGAGAAAAAGCATCTCACCAAACTGAGCCACAGAAAACCTTAAAACTGAGGTTAGCCCTCATATACTGTTTGAAAATACATCCTCCCTTACCTTTTGAAATTATAATCTCCACCAAAAGAGTAAACTGATTATATACAGAAACATACTGAAATTTCGATAATGAAACCAAGTTCATCTAAAACTCCTATATATCTGAACTATTTCTCACTGTTTATTTTGAATATGTACCACAAGCTGAACGTTAGTTAGCTCCTATGCCAAGAAGCTGTAACCACAGACTCTGTGCTGACCAGAAAGCCAGGAGCTCAAGCGCAAGGGCCCTGAGCCTCTTCAAATATCCCTTCTACAATAGACCCCTCCAAGTCATTTACCCTTTCTTTACTTATCTTTTGTCTCAGAGGAGTAAGTATCCTGCTGCTTTTCTCAGATTGTCTCTACACTTGGCTCTTGGTCATATCTTCGGCCTCCTCCCGTTCTTGCCCCAACAATTTGCCCAACTTCTCTTCCTACATTTTCCATCTTCCTTCTTCCCCTCCGTGGGCTTCTTTCCCTGAAGAGACTGATATACTCCAACACTGATAACCTAAAAAATGTCCCTATGCACACACACAACTTCTCCCTCAAACCAGCTCTATCTTCCTCTTTCTTCTAGAAAAGAAACTTTCCCTCTATTTCCTGGACCTTCCATTCATTCTCTTCCTCCTAAACTCTACTCTACTCCTATTAGTATATTAATACTGATCGCTTCTCAGCCTTTTGGCCAAGATCAAGTGTAGTATATTAACACTGACCTGCCCAAGGTCACAGTAACCTCGTAATTACCAAATCCAGTTCCTGACTCAAGCCCTACCTCACTGTTGAAATCATCTGCTGTCAGAAGACTTAGGAAAGTCTCTTTTATGACGGTTCTCTATATGCTTCTGTATTTTCTATTACTGTTAAGAAACAAATTAAAACTAATGGTAGGAGTCAAGGAAATAAGACTATGAGAATTTTTTTCTAACAAAAACAAATATTTACAATGATGAATGGGATATACCTTTTAAAGAATCTGTTAATAATTTGTAAAATAGAAGAACTTAGAGTCACCTTTAAAATCTCACAATTTGGGACGCCTGGGTGGCTCAGTTGGTTAAGCGGCTGCCTTTGGCTCAGGTCATGATCCCAGCGTCCTGGGATCAAGTCCCACATCCGGCTCCTTGCTTGGCAGGGAGCCTGCTTCTCCCTCTGCCTCTACCTGCCACTCTGTCTGCCTGTGCTCGCTCTTGCTTCTCTCTCTATGTCAAATAAATAAATAAAATCTTTAAAAAAAAATAAAATAAAATAAATAAATAAAAAAAATAAATAAAATCTCACAATTTTAAGAATTTTACTCAGCACAGTCTTCATCTCTGTGAAAACCATCATGTTAGACATGGCGTTGGCACTCACATGTTTTAGAGATGGACCTACGGCTATGTAGAAGGAGTACAGGGTAACAGGAAGACACTGGTTTGGGAGCTGAATGTTTTGATCCTGGACTAAACTACTAAACAGAGGTGCTGCCTTGCTTACCCGAGTCACTTAATCTCTTTGATTGTGTTTTCACTAGTAAAATAGAAATCCTAATCACTGTCTTATCCGTCTCAAGTCATCAAAACACTGATTTTAAAAAATGAGGAAATTCTTTGAAAATACACAATTTTTATTGAATTTCTCATTTTCTAATGTTAGAATTTCATAAATTCAATGAATATTTGATTCACTTTTCTAAGGCTTTTTCTAAGCTAATCAAAGAACAAAGGGCCTTGTCACGTATTTGTAGACTAAAGCAAAACCCAGAAAATGTGCACTTTATATTCACTGACTCATGAAAAGCTAAATATGCAAGACCCTGGGTTAGGGCTATACAGAAGAATGATGTTTCCGCCCAGAAGGAATTCACTGTCCAGTTCATAAAGTGCTCTATTTCAAATCAACCCCGTATGACATCTGAGTTGTCTAGGTCTGGTCAGCAGAAACAACTTAACTTAAATACCACGGTCTGTAAACATCAAAGTCAAACCCTAGCTGCCTCCTCATTTTGTGAGAGTGGCCCAGGATGAAAGGGCAAGATCATGACAAGAAAATCACTATGTAAATCAAGGAAAAGCTTGACTCATGTGACTGGGCAAACTATAGTGAGATCTGTCCTTAAGGCAAAAGATAACACTTTGGGCAAAAGAGGCTGGAAGAATGATGCAAACAGCAAGACTCAGAGTTGAGGGGGATGGATGGGCAGTACCATCCACTTGTCTGAAGATTGTCATGAGCGTTATCAAACGAGCCTACACAGAGCGGGCATGTAATACTTGTCGAAATGTTAGGAACAATTTTAAACCACTAAATTTGAAAATTATGAAATCTACAAATACTAGAAAAACATATTCTTAAATTTGATACAAGAAGAAATAGAGGGGAGCCTGGGTGGCTCGGTCAGTTAAGTGTCTGCCTTAGCTCAGGTCATGATCCCAGGGTCCCAGGATCAAATTCCACACTGGGCTTTCTGCTCAGCATGGAATTTCCTTCTCCCTCTCCCTCTGCCTGCTGCTCTGCTGCTTGTGCTCTCTCTCTCCCCGTCACATACCTACCTACCTACATACATACATACATACATTTTTTAAAAGAAAAAATAGAAAATATGAATATTCATCTACATACCTATCAAATAAACTGAACCTAATTTCAAGCTTTCTCATTTAAAAAAAGTTGGGGGGGGGGGCAGAGGAAGGAGATACCTCACAATGAATGCTCCAAACACAGAGAAAAGTACCAATTTTATACAAACTCTTCAGGGAACATAAAAGAAGGATCACCTCCTAGCTTATTATACAAAGCCAGCAAAACCTCCACACTAAAGATTGAGAAGAAAGTTACTAGAAAAGAAAAATGCAAATCAATCTCTTAGTGAATATAAATGCAAAAAATCCTAAACCACATAACAGCAAATCTAAACAACAGTAATAATGATAATACATCATGACCACGTTTGGCTTAATCCAGGAATTTAAGGCTCATGTAACATTCAAAAAAAAAAATCAAGGGCGCCTGGGTGGCTCAGTGGGTTAAGCCGCTGCCTTCGGCTCAGGTCATGATCTCAGGGTCCTGGGATCGAGTCCCGCATCAGGCTCTCTGCTCAGCAGGGAGCCTGCTTCCCTCTCTCTCTCTCTCTCTGCCTGCCTCTCTGTCTACTTGTGATCTCTCTCTGTCAAATAAATAAATAAAATCTTTAAAAAAAAAAAAAATCAAGCAGTGCAATCCACCACATAAACTAATCACTGTAATTCAATATATTAACAGAATAAAGAATAAAAACCATTTCACCATTTAACTAGGTAGAGAAAAAGAATTTGATAAAATTCAATACCCATTCACAAAAAAATATTCTTAGCAGATGAGGAATAGAAATGAATTTCATTTCCTTAATCTTAAAAAAGGTATTTACCAAAAAAACCTACATCAAGTATCATATTTAATGGAGAAACACTAAAATCACTCCCTGGTAACATGAATGAGAGAGAGATGTCTGCTATCTCTCCTATTCAAGACTGTATTAGAAGTTCTAGCTAGTGAAATAAGACTAGAAAAAAAAAGGTTTAAGGGTCAGCAGGGAAGAAATAAAATTCTCAATTGCAAATGACAGGTTTGTTTGTTCATGTATAAAGTTGAAGAGGCTCACTGACTACTTTAATAAGTGAATTTAGAAAGATAAATGAGTACAATCTATAAAATCAAATTTTTCTATATATTAGCAACAGACAACTAGAAAACAAAAATAATTTAATGTAATCACTTAGAGTAGCATCAAAATACATCAAATATCTAGAAATCAATTAAAGATATATAAGATCATTAGACTAAAAACTAAAATTTTAATATAATGTTATGTTTTAACAGAGGAATATATAAGATTTGTGAATTGTAAGACTCAACATTGTAAAAATGATAATTCTCCCCCAAATTGTCCTGTAGAATACAATCCTAGCAGCTCTGGAGAATAGTGAACAAGGTGAGTCTAAAATTTATATGGAACTGCAAAAAAGTCAAAACTAATCAAGATAATCTTGAACAAAGAATAACAAAGCTGGAAATGTATACTACCAGATATCAAGACTTTTTATAAAACTACAGTAATGAAGACAGTGAGTTATTAGGAAAGAAGAGACAAACAGACTCATGAAATAGGCCTGAGTGTAGAAGCTGATTCACATGTACAGATATACCAAAACTAAAACTGGAAGCCCAAAAACTGACCTTCATAAAACCTCCACCCTTTCCCATTTCATTTATGACGGATGTGACAATGCAGAGCAATGAAAAAGAATGCTCTCTTTGGTAAATGATGCTGGGTCAAACCTGATTATGTCCAAGAGGAATAAAGTTATTTCTAATGGGCAGGTTCTCAAAAACTTTACTTCCCACTATATTTTACGAGAAAGGTACTTGAGGATTAGCTACAATTAAGAGTGTATACTGAGACAGAAGAAGACAGAAATCTAGGTAAGTCCAGGGCAGAAGTGTACCACAGGAAATCCCTAGAGCCACAGCTACCCAGCAGGACTAGCGGACGAATCCAGCCTAAGGGGAATCAAGGTGACTCCAGGAAAAACACAAGATGGAACACCATGGATTTCAGCATAAGAAAAATATTACTGATAGGCCTGTGGCAGAAATAATAAGGCATTAGGGAAGATTAACTATAAAGAAAACTAGCATACAATTCTTAAGATTAACAACAAAAACAAATTATGAAAGCCATTCTGATGATGATGATTGGGCATTATTTGACCTACCCATGAATATTTTCAGTCATAATAATGTAGACCCTATTAAACCAAAAACATGATAAAACTATGTTGGTTGGGAACATGATAGCAGCGAACTATGTACTCATTTACCATTGCGAGAAATCAAGAAATAATGTCAAAAATTAACAACAACAACAAAATAGCAGACTAAGTATATTATTCAGAAACACAGAGGCAATTATAAAGGAAAACAGCGAGAATTAAGAATAAATCCTTCTGGAAATGAGACTAAAAGACATAAAAAGTAGGAAACTACTCGTTTGAAACATAAATTTTTTAGTATTTTTTTCATCTATATTCCTATGTTACCTAGATAAATATTAAAACTTTGAAAAATGTCATGGATCTCCCTACATGATAGCTGAAATATTTTTTAGATGGACTACAAAAATACATGATGATTAAAGGTTACTATGAATGAATAACCCATGGATTCATTAATTTTTTAAAAATTTACATCTAACTGGGGCGCCTGGGTGGCTCAGTGGGTTAAAGCCTCTGCCTTCGGCTCAGGTCATGATCCCAGGGTCCTGCTATCGAGCCCTGCATCAGGCTCTCTGCTCAGCAGGGAGCCTGCTTCCCTTCCTCACTCTCTGGCTGCCTCTCTGCCTACCTGTGATCTCTGTCAAATAAATAAATAAATAAAATCTTAAGAAAAAAAAATTTTTTTACATCTAACTTCTCACCATAACTACTACCTCCATAAAAACTGACAAGTCTTCAAACCAGTTTTCTCTCCTGGGCTCTAATCCATCATCTTTTACTACCCGGAGATCCCATGATTGCTTTAAGGGTACAAATTTTCTAATACTCATATTCATATTTTATTATTTTTTAAAAACTGAGCTACTCCTCAATATTTCCATATTCCTATCAATGGTATCTTTCTCCCCATTACCTAAATTCTGAGACTCCTCATGGGCATGGCTGATAAGTCAACAAATTTTGTCAATTACTTTATGACTAGCATGAAATAGACCTTATCATTTATGCCTTAATTTCCTGTAGTTTCTTCAGTGTTCTCCTAGCCTTAAGTCATTTCTCATACTACATACAATAACCAGATTAAGACTTCTATCTAGAATGTTCTCCCAATACTTCTCCACTGTTGAAGAACACATATTCTCTCCTTTGCTCTTTTTTTCATTGCACTTTATCATACCATGATAAATATATACGTATTTGTCTGTCTCTTCCCCTATCACAGTTGGAGATAAGATCTGTGAGATCAGGAGCTATTCTGTTCACTGCAGTATCCCCACTACTTAGCTAAGTGCTGGCACAGGTTGAAGACTCAGTTAAAGTATTTTTAATTTAAAAATTTCATTAATTCATAACTCAACAAATGCATATTAAACACTAACATAATGGAGATACTGTGGATAAAGCAATGAATAACTAATAGAGTTAGAGCAGAAGAGAAGGGAGAGATACTAAGGCAGAACTCTAACTCCAGACTTGATAAGAGGTTCTCTGAACAGGTAAAGGGATATCTAAGTTCAGACTTGAGTGAGGAGTAGAAAATGGGTAATTAAATGTAGGAAAGAAAGCAGCATGAGATATGACCAGAGAATGCAAGGGCAGGATGTGGGCATGGGGTGGGGGGATGAATAGCACATTCAAAACTCTGCAAAAAGTTTCATGTGATTCACGTGTAGAACAAGAAAAGAGAGGCCAAGGAGATAAGCAAAAGCCAAATTATGAAGTACTTTGTGAGTCATGTCAGGTGTTTTGACTTTATACATCATATTTAGAGGCTTTTTCCTTAAAATTTAACAGGAATCATTGAAACGTCTTCAGAAGAATAGCGCTATCAGATCTTCACGTCAGATGGAGCTTCTGAATGCAGTATGAAGAATGAACTGAAGAGAATAAGACAAGAAGCAGAGAAAGGAGATGAAATGCCATTTACCTGGCATAGAGATGGAGCAAGTGAGTATTTACAAAGTCAATGGGACTTGCTGGCTAATTAGATGTTTGCAGTAAACAATGGGAAAAGTTTAGGATGATGTTCAGGGTTCTGGTTTAGGCAGCCAGGTAGACAGTGGTACTTTCACTGAGATACAGCACACAGAAGAAAGAGCCGGTTTGATAGGACGATTGAGATTACAAGATGAATTAGAAGTGCTGGGGCACCTGGGTGGCTCAGTGGGTTAAGCCTCTGCCTTCGGCTCAGGTCATGATCTCAGGGTCCTGGGATCGAGCCCCGCATTGGGCTCTCTGCTCAGCAGTGAGCCTGCTTCCTCCTCTCTCTGCCTGCCTCTCTGCCTACTTGTGATCTCTCTCTCTGTCAAATAAATAAATTAATTAATTAAAAAAAAAAAAAGAAAAAAGAAAAAAGAAGTGCTGGTGAGACTTCCAAGCAAACAATGTTAATAGTGGATTGATACAAACAACTGAAGCTCAGCGTAAAGACATAAATTTGGAAATCATTAACATATAGAAGATAACTGAAGCCATGAGAATGAATGAAGTCATCCATGCAGGCCTTATATAGAGAGAATGCACAGTATTCCCTGGGAAGCCCCATGATTTTAAAAGATGGATAGAAAAAAAGGAACCGAAGAAGGGGAGTGAGAAAAAACAAGGAAGGAGGAAAACCAAGAGTACAGAGTCACAGAATAAAAAAGTATTTCAGGAGCCAGGGGTAGTCATAGTGCTTAATGCTAAAGCAGGTCAAGTAGTGCAATTTAAGGACTGAAATTTATTTAGGAAAAAAAATTTTTTTTTTTAATTTAAAAAAAGGACTGAAATTTGTCCATCCAATTTAATAGGAATCATCAGCAATCTAGATGAGAGCCATTCAAATGGCTGAGCAGGAACAAAAGTGGGAGTTCAGAGATATAAATACTAAGAGATAAGGTAGGTATTAAATACACACAATTCCAAGAAACTTGACTATCAAAGGAAAAGAAAGAAAACAAATCTTAAAAGGGACACAGAGTAAAATGAATAATTTTTTTTAAGATAGGGAAGATTTGTGTATATTTAAAAGCTTTGGGGAAGAAGCTATTTAGAGAGAGAAGTTGATGGTGAATTGTAGTGGACATAATCCATAGAGTGAGATCTCTGACAAGGTAGGAGGGAAGGCATTTGGGGAGCCAGGTGTTGGAATTAGCCTTAGGCCACAAGGAGATGCATTTACATTCAGTTCAGAGGGGTAGTAAAAAAGCTACTCCCTTATTCAAAATACTCTAAACACTTCTCATTTGCAAAGTTAAACACAAATGCTTTAGTTTGTCTAACTACATGGGTATTCAAATAAATGCAAATTTACAATGAAATACCTTTTTTTTTATATATTGAATTACCAATAAGAAGAAATACCGATAATGCTCAATGGCAATGAAGGTAAGCTAGAACTGGTGTGCACATAACTTATCCACAGACTTTTAAATGGGTGCAACCCTGGGGCACCTGGGTGGCTCAGTCATAAAGCATTTGCCTTTGGTTCAGGTCAGGTTCCCTGCAGACGGAGCCCAATACTGGGCTCCCTGCTCAGCGGGGAGCCTGCTTCTCCCTCTCCAGTTCCCCTGCATTTGTGTTCCTTCTCTGGCTCTCTCTCTGTCATAAATAAATAAAATCTTTGAATAAATAAACAAATAAATAAATTGGTGTAAACCTTTGGCAATTTATTTGCCAGTATCTATCAAAAATCATTATATATTCACACTAATTGTTTTCTGGGAATCTAGTCTGATGAAACAATGTAAAATATAGGAAGGAATGTACATATATAGACTCCCTGGAGAACTACCTATGATAGTGAAAAATTGGAAATAACACTATCGAAATGGTCAAGTAAATCATGCTAGCATAATACACAGTTGTTGGAGCAATATAAATTAATCATAAAATCATAGCACATTAATTATATAAAACATGGATAACGTGTATAATGGTATGTATACATATTAAAGTATGTCTATATATGTATATATACTGTGACTATCAAAAGATGATCAAAGATACTATCAAAAGATACATTAAAATATTGAAAGAATAGGGGCAGCTGTGTGGCTCAGTCAGTTGGGTGTCTGCCTTCAGCTTGGGTCATGGGATTGAGCCCCGCATCAGGCTCCCTGCTCAGTGGGGAATCTGCTTCTTCCTCTCCCTCTCCCCACTCATGCTCACTCTCTTTCTCTCTAATGAATAATATCTTTTTTAAAAAGTATTGGGGGCACCTGGGTGACTCAGTGGGTTAAGCCTCTGCCTTCAGCTCAGGTCATGGTCTCAGGGTCCTAGGATAGAGCCCTGCATCCGGCTCTCTGCTCAGCAGGGAGCCTGCTTCCCTGCTCTCTCTGCCTGACTCTCTGCCTACTTGTGCTCTCTCTCTCTCTCTTTGTTAAATAAATAAAACCTTCTTTAAAAAAAATTAAAAAATTAAAAAAATTGAAAGAATATAAAAAATGCTAAAATACTATTGTAATTATATTATAAAAAAAGAATTATGAGAAATTTTGTCTATCCCAAATTTTTTCTCTTATAAATATAGCAAATGATAACATGTTTAAAATTGTAAAGACTGACATTTAAGGAAGCCCATTACAACATTCTCAACTCCCACTACTTCCCATGGAAACCCTGATACCCAAACAACTTATCTTCTCATTCCTTGCCCATTCCCATTTTAAGAGCTTTGCTAACACTACTCTCCCTAATTGGAATGTCTTCACCCTCCCATCTGCTTTTCTAAATCCACTCAGTCTGCAAAGTCCAGCATATGTCCTGTATCTTTTCCAAAGACTTCACCAACCCTCCTAGCCACAGTAAAATCGTCCTTCTGGAACACCTATAGCACATGTCTATACTATTTATTTGAACCTTTGTACAGGGGATCTTTCCTACATCACCCAGAATAATGCTTTTAAGTAGTACCAGAAAACATGTCGTCTAGTTCCTCTGCCCAGGCAGCCAATGTTTCTATCTAGAGAAAAGGAATATAATATCCTCTATGGAATTCCATGCTTTAGCTTGTCTATTTCTCAATCACAAAATCACTAATATAGGACAATACTAGAAGTAACCTTCTGAGGTTAGGAAGAAGTAAATGCTATTAGAATGTCTAGAATGAAGACTAATTTTATGGGTTATAATAACTAAATACTGAAATATTTTACAAGCTTTTCATACACAATGTCTTTAGAGTACACATAATTTTAAAATTTAATCTCATCTTAAAAGTTTCTTCTAACATATTTTAAAATATTCACTCCTGGTTACTATCAAAAAGACAAGAGGGCACCTGGGTGGCTCAGTGGGTTAAAGCCTCTGCCTTTGGCTCAGCTCATGATCCCAGAGTCCTGGGATTGAGGCCCACATGGGGCTCTCTGCTCAGCGGGGAGCCTTCTTCCCCATCTCTCTCTGCCTGCCTCTGCCTACTTGTGATTTCTCTCTCTGTCAAATAAATAAATTAAAAATTCTTAAAAAACAAAAACAAAAACAAGGGCTATTCAGTGCTTGCAAGGATGTGGAGAAAAGGGAACCCTCGTGCACTGCTGGTAGGAACGTAAATTGGTACAGCTGTTATGGAAAACAATGTGGGGTTCCTCAAGAAATTAAAAATAGAACTCTCATTTGATCCAGCAATCCCAATTCTGAGTACATATCCAAAGGAATTGAAGTCACTTCCTTTAAGAAGTATCTACAACCCCATGTCACAGTAATATTATTCACAATAGCCAAGACATGGAAACAACGTAAGTGTCCATCAACAGATGAATGCTTAAAGAAATATTATGACCCATCAAAAGGAAGGAAATCCTGCCATTTATAACAACATGGATGAACCCTGAGGGCATTATGCTAAGTGAAATAAGTCCGAGAGAGAATGACAAATACTATATGATCTTACTTACATGTGGAATCTAAAAAAGCTGAACTCATAGAAACAAAGAGAAGACTCGTGGTGGCCAGGGGTGGGGGTAAATGGAGAGGAAATGGTCAAAGGGCATAAACTTCCAGTTATAAGATGAGTAAATTCTGGGTTCCTAATGTACAGCTTGGTGAACATAGATAACAATACTGTATTGTATACTTGAAAGTTGCTAAGAGAGATCTGAGCTATTCTCACCAAGACCACCACCACCACAACAAAAGAATGGCAATTGTGTGAAGTGATGGCTGCGTTACCTAACCTTATTGTGGTTATCATTTTGCAGTGTATATGTGTATCAAGCCACAATCACATTGTAGACCTCCAATTTACACAAGGTTATATGTCAGTTATATCTCAATAAAACTGGGGGGAAAATCATTAAAAAAAAAGTCTGACTTCTTGAAGAGAGTAAAGTTTCTTATCTTTTAAGAGAAGAATTAGCAAAGACAAGGAAAAAATCCAGGATCAAATATAACATTTAAATCCACTTCTTTGCTGATTTTTAAATATTTATATTTTGGTTAAAAAAAGTGAATATTCTGTAAGATATGTAATTAATATTCAAAGACTATCAAAAACATCCGTAGCCTCTGAGCACCCTATAATAATTAAAAAGAAGCAGCAATGGTTCAACAATGAAGCTTCTTTGAGTTGAGGATAAAAGAAAAAGCAAGAGACCAGAAAGTGTCAAAGGTGACAGCATCAAAGAGATAAGAAACAGAAACGTGATTTCTTCATATATTGAATGAAGAAAGCTGGGAAACATACCCTTAACAACAAAATCATAATTTAATTAGGTTAAAAAGATTTCTGGACATGCTTTACATATTTGACCAGAAAAGGACATTTCAGTGATCTTACTGTTTGTGATAATAGTCTTATAGTTGGTAGAGTACCCTTCACCCCACTCCAGATATCTTTTTTTTTTTTTTAAGATTTTATTTATTTATTTGACAGAGAGAGATCACAAGCAGGCAGAGAGGCAGGTAGAGGGAGAGAGAGAGAGAGGGAAGCAGGCTCCCTGTTGAGCAGAGAGCCCGATGCGGGGCTCGATCCCAGGACCCCAAGATCATGACCTGAGCCGAAGGCAGCGGCTTAACCCACTGAGCCACCCAGGCGCCCCTCCAGATATCTTTTTAAACTAATGAAAGGAAAAGCACTTATCAAATATGCTGATAGTATACATATAAATATATTCACCCTATCATAACCAGGTTTTACAGATTCCATCTCTACCATGTAGTTTTAATTATAGGCAGAAATCCCTGCTGAATTCTGTTTAATGCATTTTTGTTCACATGCCCTAATTTGTAATTTTAAAGCTAAGGCAGTTTCAAGGAATCAATACACTAGAAATTTATAATTCATATATTTTACTGAGTTCAAATCAGACTGTCATATGGTGATGCAGGCATAGGATGTTATATAAGACAGAATTATTAATATATATGATTGCTTCACATCTAAATTAATCACTTCAACCTATTCAAAGTGGAACCTAGTTAAGATCCAAAAATCTAATCCTAGTTCTAGGTCTCAAAATTCAACCCTCTAAAAAGAATTACAATACCAATGGCTTGAATACCTTATTAAAAGACTGTGACATAGTTAAGTAATAAAAACATTTATATCCACAGGAACCTCAAAAATAGAAACCTCTTTGTCTAGTTTTTTTTACTGGATGATCAAAATAACTTCTCCAAATGGACTATCTGGCAATTTATACTGCCAATCTGGTTCAGCGAGGCTGTGGAAAAGCACAGTTGGAAGAATTATTTTTGCCTATTTTTTTTTTTTTTTGTCAACTACCTCCTCAACAATGAGAGCTGATTAGAATATATCTGACATATACATGTCAAAATATAATTTAAATCAACATCTTTCCTTTACTTAAAAACCAGGATCTATACTGCAACAGTCAGAATGACATTGTGATTTTCAAAACATTAATATAAAAGTTGTCTCTGCTATTTTCCTAGAGTTGCCCAATGCCCAGTCCTTTATTCTGAAATCCTATTAGTGCGACAATAGTCAAATATTACCTCAACTCTAATGCTGAAGATAAAGACAGGGGAAAGTCAACTAATGTCTTGGTATAATCAAAAACAGCAAAAACTGTCAGGTGACATGAGGATAAAGGGAAAAACAGTTCAAACTTTTGGAGAAGTAACCTCCTAAATAATTTTAACATTTCCTGTCTGTGCAAGCTAAAAGGAAGATAAAACCCTCAAAAGATCTGAGTTAAAATGACATAAGATGGGGGGAGGGATTTAACTTTTTTGACATACTCTTTTCGATTGAAAACAATGTAATAAACTTTAATAAAAGAAGGAAAATGTAAAACTACCCAATGTATCAGTGAATAAGGAGCAATTGATCTGACTACTTCAGCTTCAAAAATCTCCATTACCAGTGTCTCTACAGCCAGGTAAACACCCGGTGAATATAATCACTACAGTTGTTCAAATCTGTGACTGAACTTAGGTACAGAGAACAATTAAATTACTGTTTAAGTCACTATAATTTGCTACTCAATTCGTCTGTAAAATATTTGGGTTTATAGACTATACTGAGAATTATTTGACAAGGAAAAGATGAGACTAAAATCCATCTACTACCTATTCTCAGTAAGACAACTCAAATTTCCAATATGGAACTATTATTACTAGTTATTCCACTTTCTTTATCTTTTGGGCTTTTTGAAGCAAACTGTCTTACCCAATTACATACTTTGAAAAATTACAATTGATAAAAATCTTTACAAGGAAATGATTTAAAAATCACCAAAAAGCCAAAGGACAAGATGTTCAAGACTTTAGACAGTCTCTAAGAAAGAATACAATCAGGGAATGGCTTTATCAAGGTGGGCAAAGTTCAGAATGGCAGAATTCCTTCCCTGTTGTCATGAATATACTAAAACTACCAGTGGTTTGGTGACTATCACTGGGTGCAGTCGTAAAATGGAAGGGAAAAGCCTGGTACAGAATGCCGAATGGCCCAAAGAAAACCTAAGTGGTGACAAGAGCCTAAAGGCACATGCAGGTATGCATCTTTTATATTGGATGTGATACACTTACATGGCCCCTGTTGAATCTCTTGGGGACCAACAGTAAAGCAAGTTTAGAACTTCAAATCTTGAGACATCTATAGCAAGATGCTGATCCAATGTGGCTCCAAATATCTTCTGTTTTCCTGGCTCACCTGAAGAGGAAAAAACACTACAGAGGATGTGGGAACTGGATTTCTTTATGTAGTTTCTTCTAGAGCAACTGTCTGAAAGTTTTGGCCCAATCCTTTATGAAGTCTGGAGGTGAGACACTTGAGGGACTAGTGAAAAACAAAATTCAAATGAAAAGGTGGAGTGAGGCATCTAAACGGGGAATATGAGAGCAAAAGATAATCGTTGTCGGTAAATCAGCATTTCTAATCTGTAAGTGGGAGGAGGCAGAGAAAGGAGAGAAAAAATATGCACAGATGTTTCTCCCTCCACTCCCTCACCCCAATTGCTACTAAAAATTCCCGAAGTACCTAAGATTTTGACCATAATTAGGGAGTGAATAAGCAAGGTTACTTGGAAAGCTAAGTATTTTGTCAAGTCTTCCTCCCCTGTCTATGTGACATTATTAAGCAGCAGGGAGGCCTCTCAGATAATACTTTTTTTCTAAGAACAGATTCTGGTGCAATACAGCTTGAAGCAATAAAGAGAGAGAAATATAAACTCAATTTCTGCAAAAATGGAAGTCACAGGACAATATACCATATTGACAAAGCTTATTTTAATTCTGTTTTTCAAAAGGGGAGGGGCAGCTTTCATATAATAAGAAATCAGAACAAAAAGTAGTCTCTATAAATAGAAAATATTTTTAAGCTAAGCAACACAAACTGCATGGTTCATCCCCTTGGGAAACATTATCCCCTGGAAAGATAATCTTTAGGAAAAAACTAAGATTAGCGGAAGCAAATCTAATGTACATTACCACACAAAAGCATAAAAATGTAGTCCATAATATTAATTTAGATTCATTTTTAATTAACTTTTTTCCTAAAACATTTTACCTAAATATGATATTATTCTCCAGCATTCATGCAATAGCCTAGGACATAAAACAGTTTTCTTTCCAAATATTTTCCATTTTAACCAGTTTACTTGAACTATGGTAAAAATACCAGAATTTTCTGACAAATAAGACTGGAGAGTCAATTAGATCCTTACCTGCCGTGGCTGCTCATTCATTCGTTGTGGGTCTGATTTCACTTTATTACTAGGATGATTTGTGACTTTGGTTACTGGTTGTTTGAAAATTGATGCAGTTTGTCTAATTGGCAATGTTGTATTCAAGTCTGGTTTACCCTGTGGATATAAGCATGTTTTCATTAGTAAATATTACATATAAATATAATTTGATGAATTAATTTGTTATCCATTACTTTCAAGTTTTTACTTAAATTCCAGTTAGTTAATATATGGTATAATATTAGTTTCAGATGTACAAATAATGATTCAACACTTCCATACATCACTCAGTGCTCATCACAAGTGCCCTCCTTGATCCCCATAACCTACTTCCCTCATCCCCCCACCGACTTCCTCTCTAGTAACCAACAGTTTTCTATAATTAAGAGTCTGTCTCTTGGTTTGTCTCTTTTTTTTTTTTAAGTTTTTTTTACTTACTTAAGTAATCTCTACACCCAGTATGGGGCTCAAACTCATGACTCTGAGATCAAGAGTCACATGCTCCTCTGATTGAGCCAGCCAAGCACCCCTGTTTTGTTTCTTAAATTCCACACGAGTGAAATCATATGGATGGAGCTGGAGATTATGCTAAACAAAGTCAGTCAATCAGAGAAAGACAAATACCATTATCCATTACTTTAAATCAGATTATTCCAAACTTCTCAATCTCAGCATTATAAATACTCAAGCTCACATCTTTAGCACTTCATTATCCAAGACATACATTAAGTTTTCTCATTTAAAAGCTTTCTGTGTACTTTAAAATATAAGAAAATTATGAAATTCATAATTAATTTGATTAGCATGATACTGGGATTTTTAAATGAACAAATGCATTTATGGGTAACACAAAAAGGGTTTTCAGGGGCGCCTGGGTGGCTCAGTGGGTTAAAGCCTCTGCCTTCAGCTCGGGTCATGATCTCAGGGTCCTGGGATCGAGCCCCACATTGGGCTCTCTGCTCGGTGGTGAGCTTGCTTCCTCCTCTCTCCCTCTCTGCCTGCCTCTCTGCCTAGTTGTGATCTCTGTCAAATAAATAAATAAAATCTTAAGAAAAAAAAAAGGAGGGTTTTCAGAACAGTAATTAGTACAGCAATCATCTCAACACTTGAGAATGGAGGAAAATAATGGCATACTTGGCCACTGAAATGTGAACTGGTCAGCTATCAGGACGCCAGACTTACATAAACCCACATAAGTTAAATTTCACTCCCATATAAAAAGAGAATTAGAAATGGAAGTTCTAATTCTAGCAAACAGAACTCAATTTGGCTACAAACTTAACTAATTGTAATCGACTAGTAAATAAAATCTAAGGTGTGTTCTAGTGAAGTCAAAATGTGGCAGAGCTGTTATTAAGTTCATTTGCAATGAATGTTCTAACAACCACGGGAGGTAGACGGGCAGGGGGACAAGGAAGGGGAAAAAAAAACAAAATGTGATTTAATCATTGTATATTCTGATTTTGAATATGTGTGTGTGTGTGTGTGTGTGTGTGTGTGCATGCATATATATATACACATACATATGTATATATATATGCATGCACACACACACACACACACACACACACACATACATATATGGTCATCTGTATCTGAAAAAAATATACCTCTGGTATTTTTGACACAGAAATATACTTGATAAATCTATAGGATAGTCAATGGATTTTTGTCTTTTCAACCATCCTCAAATAAAAATTGTGCTATCAACTTCCAAGCTTCACAACAATGGTTCTCAAACTTCAGCACACATCAGAACCACCCAGAGGGTCTCTTAAAACAGAATCCTGGGCCTCATTCCTACTAGAGATTGATTCAGTAGAGATCGGAGGTGGGGCCTGGGAACTCACATTTCTACTAAGGTCTCAGGTGATGCTGCTGCTGCTGACCCAGGGACCACTGGGAGAAATGCTACTCTGAAACAAAGATTGCAAATTGGTGGCAGGAGAACCAAGTTTAACCTATAGATGTATTTTGTTCAGTTTTTACTGTTTAATAAAATGAACGAACATCTACAAATCTAGAGATTTCACATAAAATCCAGATTCTAGCTTCTCTTAAAAACTCAAAAGATCTAGAAATACTGGACTTGATTAGGCCACAGCAGGCCATAACTAATTAATAATGGCTGCTCACAAGAGGTGTCAAGGGTTCTCTTCTAGCAAAATTTCTCAACAACTCATGTTTGCATTACCTGTCTGAACCCTAGGTGTTGAGTTTGTGACCTTTGCTTTAAGAATGTTACCAATGTCTTGGGGGTGCCTGGACAGCTCACTTGGTTAAGCAACTTCCTTCAGCTCAGGTCATGATCTGGAGTCCTGGGATCGAGTCCCACATCGGGTTCCCTGCTCAGCAGGGAGTTTGCTTCTCCTGCTGACCTCTCTTCTCTCATGCTCTCTCTCTCTCTCATTCTCTCTCAGATAAATAAAATCTTTAAAAAAAAAAAAAAAAGAATATTGCTTGGGATTAACCTCCTTTTGGGGAAGTTAATCTGAAGAACCTAAAGACCTATCTAAAATATTAAAAAAAAAAAAAAAGTGTTACCAATGTCTAGAAAGGTAAGCATCAGAATATATTAAACTGACAATTAGCACAATTATGGTATTACTTGGACCCACTACTAAATATGTCTCCATTACCATCCTCTCCACAACCCCCTTCCGCCCACCCCCTCTTCTCTGTATGTACTGGGCATGCTTGTCCTTCCTCTGCCTCAGTCCTTTTCCAATGTATGTGCTTACCTTTATGAGGCATATTCATCCTTTTTTTTTTTTTACTATTTTTTTTTAGTAATCTCTACACCCAACATGGGGCTTAAACCCACAACCCCAAGATGAAGAATCGCCTGCTCTTCCAACTGAGTTGGCCAGGGGCCCCAAGATATATTCATCTTAAATAAGACTAACAATGTCTCTTAGGCATTTAGCTTCCTATTTTTATAGATTTTCAAAAAATTATTTAGAAGTAAGCCAATTTGACTGACAGGCTGCAAAATAACCACTTAGAATGCCATCTTTAAAAGTGTGAAGCCCAGGAATGTGTTTTTTTTTTTAAAGCTCTTCTGGATGGGACACCTACCTGGCTCAGTCGGCTAAGCATTCAACTCTTGATTTTGGCTCAGGTCATGATCTCAGGGTCCTGAAATTGAGCCTCCCATGGGGCTCTGCGCTGCAGGGAGTCTGCTGCTCTGCTTCTCTCTCCCTTGGCCCCCCCTCCCCATTCACCTGTGCATGCACACACAGCCACACACTCTTTCTCTCTCAAATGAATAAACGAATATTAAAAAAAAAAAAAGAAAGAAAGAAAGAAAACTCTCCCAGTAATTCTGTGATGCACAGGTTTGGATACCCCTCGTTTATGACATGTAGAGCATTCTGAGGCCATAGGTGAAGCTACCCAAACTCTAAAATAGTTAATATTCAACCTTAAACTTATAGAGAACTTTTCCTTTACTAGTTAAAATTAGTATGTATCACTAAATAATACCTTGTTTGGTTTTTAATGTTTCCACTCTTTATTAAAGAACAATATACTCTGCTGGTATTAGAACAAGATGGCATCAGCAGACACAGAAGTATATTGCAACTTTTTTTATGAGGAAACAGTGGAGCCTCTTAAGATTCTCATTGTTACAAAAATGACTAGAGACAGCAGGGTCTATTCTAAATGAATCCTGAATTCACAAAGACTGGAAGGAAGCATGAAACGTATAAAATTATTGGAGCTACAGTGGTAAGATCGTTATTTGTTTTTTCATTAACTTGTGTTTTTGATGCATTAAGTAAAACTTAGAAGAAAAATCTGGCTAAAAGTATTCAAAATACACAACTCCACTGTCTGATTAAGAGTGCATTCCTCAGTGAGATGGAGTAAGAAATTATTCAAGAAGCTACTGTGTTACTTTTATCTTGATCTTATTTTTATTTTTATTATGTTTTCTCCCTTTAATTGGCTTGAAAGCTCTGAAGACAGAATTTTTGTACTAATTAATTTCGTATTCCAAAACAGTGGCATGTGATCTGAAAAACTGGACTAACTGGTTTTCCCACACTGTCACAAAAACACTAAATTTTTTTTCAAAGATTTTATTTATTTGACAGAGATCACAAGTAGGCACAGAGGCAGGCAGAGAGGGGGAAACAGGCTCCCCGCTGAGCAGAGAGCCCCATGCGGGGCTCCATCCCAGGAACCTGAGATCAGAGGACTTGAGCCGAAGGCAGAGGCCCAACCCACTGAGCTACCTAGGTACCCCCGTCTGAATCCTTCTAAATAACGACTAATCCGTCATAAACTTAGGAGTTATAAAGCAAACACTTTAATAGTTGTAATCTTTCTTTTCAGTATAAGAAAAAGTAAAGCAGAAGTTTCTTGTATCACAAAATTAAAATAGTAAACACGCATGGGGCGCCTGGGTGCCTCAGTGGGTTAAATCTCTGCCTTTGGCTCAGGTCATGGTCTCAGGGTCCTGGGACAGAGTCCCGCATTGGGCTCTCTGCTCATTGGGGAGCCGGCTTCCCTTCTCTCTCTGCCTGTCTCTCCGCCTAGTTGTGATTTCTCTGTCAAATAAACAAAATCTTTAAAAAAAAATTAGCAAACACACACATTTTAATATTAGAAAGAAAAGTTTCCCACCTTGCTAAATATCGGTATATAGGCTAGCTCTCAAATCAAAATTTAATGTATTTTATAATAATGTGTATATTAGGCTGGAAGTACTCAAATAACTCAAATAATTTTTGAGACTCTCTTCTATCCCCTTAGGTGCTGGGAGGAATACAAAAATAAATCTATAAATTCTTTTCAAAAGTTTACTTTATCTTTTTCCAATAAATACCTGAGGTGGATCTTTGTACACTCAGAAAGAACAAATATTCAATAAAAATTAATTTTTAAAAATATAGAATCGGTGACAGGGGAAAACAAATTTCCTTTTGAAAAGACTAATAGTGATCAATACTAGCACTGAGCACCAAAAGTGGATCTAAAATTTTTAGAAGTCTGGGTGAAAAGAGAAACATTAAATCATATAGATATCAGGTCAGAGAGGAGGAAACATACCAATTAATAAGGAAAACAAAGCTGTTCTGGTATTAAGTCTAGAAAAAAATTAAAGGCACTAATATCACAACAAATATTAAGCAAATTTCAAATGCTTTTTCTTTTTCAGTGACCTCCCTTAAAAGCCAAGAACATAAAATTTAAAGGAAACTTGGAGAGAGTGGTTCTTAAAGGGACTAAATACCAGTGTGGTCTAATTATCATGTAGCCTTTCGGTTGACCTAGCTTGACTCAGGCTAGAAAAGCCGGTAATTAAAGAGGTGGATGAAGAGCATGTGTCATCAACCAGTGATTTCTCAAACATTTCTACATTCCTACCGGCTAAAAATATTTGAAAATACCTCACCTACATTTCAAAGCGGACATCAAGACTATTTCAAACTTTAATGTAAGTAATTGCAAAGAATGTACTACAGTATTTTAAATGTTGACATTTTGATAATAAACATATCACTTTAAGACGTATCTAACACCATCTAAATATACCCACCAACCACTTACACATGAACAAACTCTTTAATGGTTAAACATTTTATTTCACTCCTTTTTCTCTTTGAATAATTCCATTCCCAAAGTTATTTCCTATTTTCAACTTGAAAACTTTTCACTGATCATTTATACATCATGAGATTATTTTTTAAACTTCTTGTGATCATAAAGTACTTAGTGATTTTAAAAAAAAGTTAATAAATGTCTGGTTTATTACCTCAGTAGCATATAACTGCCCCAAACAGTAAATTACACATTAGTAAGTGAAATAAAAATTAGATGTATTAAAGAAGACATTTTAAATTTAGAACTAACTTCATGGGCTTGGATGAGTATTACTAGCTGCTAGAATGGGCCAAGATTTAGAACCAATTCTGTTCCTACTTCTCATTTTTTTTTTAAGATTTTATTTATTTGACAGAGAGAGAGATCACAAGTAGGCAGAGAGGCAGGCAGAGAGAGGCAGAGGGAAGCAGGCTCCCTGCTGAGCAGAGAGCCTGATGTGGGGCTCGATCCCAGGACCCTGAGATCATGACCTAAGCCAAAGGCAGAGGCTTTAACTCACTGAGCCACCCAGGCGCCCCCTTATTTTTCATTTTTTAAAGATGAACACCAAGAAAACTTGTTCGTATAAATGAGTAAATAGAATGAGTTTTATTGTCAATCTCTGAACTTCTTTTGAGTTATATGTCAAAATATTGCATTGTGAATCATCAAAAATTTTTAATAATTAAAATCTACATTAAGTTCTCTATAAATTTTAGACAAAGAATTATACTGGCAGAAAGACTTAACTGTTACCAAGTAATTCATTTTCTTGGCATCAATACCAGTATCTCAAATTACTCCTTTACTAGAGATCACACATTCTGCATCACGGTAATACTGCGGAGAAGTAAAAAGTGTGCTCTCCTATAAAATGAGAGAAGGTAGACTACGAAAGGGGAACAGGAGAAAAAAGAGCCTGTACCTCCATCTCAGGTGCATGCTTAGTTCAACTACAGGAAAGAGTACACACAGAAGTTAAGGATACAGAAATACTTTTAAAATCATCCCTGTTGTGTATACCATGTAAGCCGTCACACAGCATAGTCCGAACAGCAGGAATTTAATTTTGTATTCTAAATAATCACTGTTCCCAGCCTGGCTTTGAATTAAAGCTGAATGACAGTTTGGAACTGTACATATTCTATGACTAGAGCCAAAAGGACTCATTTTTATCTTAAATCCTGCAAATTTTGTACTTCATTTTAAAAATTAGCCATGTTTTAAGTTTTTTTGTATTTTTTTTTAAGATTTTATTTATTCATTTGACAGAGACAGCGAGAGAGGGAACACAAGCAGGAGGAGTGCAAGAGGGAGCAGCAGGCTTCCCGCCGGGCAAGGAGCCCAATGTGGGGCTCATGCAGGCCTCATGCAGGCCTCAATCCCAGGACCTTGGGATCACAACCTGAGCTGCAGGCACTTAACAACTGAGAGATCCAGGTGCCCCTTAAGTTTTTTAAAAGATTTTATTTACTTGAGAGAGCAAGCAAGCATGAGCAGGGGGAGGGGCAGAGGGGAAAGCAGACTCCCCACTCATCAGGGAGCCAGAAGCAGGGCTCAAGGCTCTATCCCAGGATCCAGGATCATGACCTGAGCTGAAGGCAGACGCTTAACCAACTGAGCCACCCAGGCGCCCCAAGCCATGTTTGTTTTAATGTAAAAACGCTGTTCTACCTACCCAAAATGATCAAGTAAAACTGATACGTCCAAGTATCATTCAAGTACCATCCTAATTCTATGGCTTTCCATATAGTACATACCCCCCAAGAGATATTCATACCCCAATGTGAAAAGCAAAGACTATTTTTTCTAAGGTCACTTTTCTCATCTGTAAATAACCACTCATAAGATCCTTACAAAGATCAGGACGCCTGGGTGGCTCAGTGGGTTAAAGCCTCTGCCTTCAGCTCAGGTCATGATCCCAGGGTCCTGGGATCGAGCCCCGCATCGGGCTCCCTGCTCGGCGGGGAGCCTGCTTTCTCCTCTCTCTCTGCCTGCCTCTCTGCCTACTTGTGATCTCTGTCAAATAAATAAATAAAATCTTTTTTTTTAAAAAATCCTTACAAAGATCAAACAAGGTGATACATGTATGAAGCTGCTACAATGCAGCTTTCGCTCAGTCACTGAACAAATTTGCCTACTGTGTGCCAGCCACATGCTGGGTACAAGACCATCATCAAAACAAAAAGTCCCTGCTTCAGAGCTAACATTCTGGGGGTTAGGGAAAGACAATAATTAACAAAATAGGCATGTATTTTATAGTCACATTGGCTTGTAAATTCTGAATAAATAGTTGCTATTTCAGGAGCACCTGGGTGGCTCAGTGGGTTAAGCCTCTGCCTTCAGCTCAGGTCATGATCCCAGGGTCCTGGGACCTCCTCTGCTCGGCAGGGAGCCTGCTTCCTCTCTCTCTCTTTGCCTGCCTCTCTGCCTATTTGTGATCTCTGTCAAATAAATAAGTAGAATCTTTAAAAAAAAAAAAAAAAAAAAAAAAAGAGGGGCACCTGGGTGGCTCATTGGGTTAAAACCTCTGCCTTCGGCTAAGGTCATGATCCCACCGTCCTGGGATCAAGCCCGGCACCACCGGGCTCTGCTCAGCAGGGAGCCTCCTTCCCCCACTCTCTCTCTGCCTACTTGTGATCTCTATCTGATTTTGTAAAAAAAGAAAGAAAGAAAGAAATTTAGGAACTTAAACCTATTAAGCTTCTCCAGGAGGAAAGCCATCTCCTGCTTCTCGAGAGGGGAGACTGAGTGGTATCTTTAGACCAAACCAATATTATCATCAAAAAATAATTTCAGATTTATTCCAGTTAGTTAATGCCTTTTCACAAAATCAAGAACAGTGCACTTTACTTTCAATTTTTTTAAAAATTGAGATACAATTCACATACCATAAAATTCACCATTTTAAAGTTTACAATTCAGTGTTTTTTTAGTATATCCACAAAGTTGTGGAAACTCCATAAGCTTTTGCAAAAAAGTAAAGAATATCTGGAATCTATGATTTTGTACTGAAAAATCCACTTAGTGTAAAATCCCAAGTGAGGAACAAGATTTTTTAAGGAGATCAATGGGAATATAAAAAAAAAAAAAAAAAAAATAGGTGGACTACACTTTGAGCTCATTAAGAAGGACTTGTTAAAAAAAAAGGACTTGTAGTTAACTGAAAAGCTGGAGGATTGAAATTCATCACTGAAAACAAGTTCTGAAGAGTTCTACTTGAAAAATAACTTCTTGCAGCTTTAGCGAATAGCAGGTCATTAAAGGACTTATGCAAAAGATGGGAATGAGTTTCAATCCAATACTTACAGAGCAGCTCTATTCAAACTAAGGCAGCTACTCTGTGAAACTGTCTCCTTTACATCCGGCCTGGCACTAGCTGTGTACACATCCTTGGGAGAATTGTGGAAAGAGTCACACAAATTATTTTCTGTAGGGTTTAATTCTCTTCCTGACCTCTAGGTCTATAATGACAGGGACTTCCCTTGCTCTATCTTCAGAGTCTGCAATAATGCCTAAGCACAGAATGTGCTAAAAAAATTTTCTGTGGGATAAATGATTGCATAAAATGTCTATTATACATGAAACTTTGGTTATGCAGACCTTACTCTTCAAGTCTCATTTTCTGCTTTAAACTTACGGGTGCTAAATAGGTGGAAAATATAATTTAATACAGTCTACAATATCCATCTCAATTTTATTATGTAAAGAATCGTCATCTGTATTATCTGCCTTGAGATTATCAATGTAAGAGAAACGGTCCCAAGACTTCCTCCATCTATTACTATTTAACACATATACTTGTAGGTATCCGGCCAGTGTCTTTGTCTGAGTCACACAGACAGCCCACAGTCAGGACCATATTTCAACTGTATACTCTGTTCTAACATTTACCAAAATTAATACCACTGCACATCACATTCCTGTATCAGGAGTAACCAAATAGTCAATTCCCTCTGATCATACATTATCATCCATCACTCATCCCCATAATATTCTGTACATCCATTCATCTATCCCATTGTTCAGTGGCTTTTAAACTTTTTTGACCCATCCCACTCCCAATCTTATACTGTACACTCCTGAATGACCGACTAGGCTTTCCTAAGTCCTCGACATTTTCTCTAAACATTCTCTCCAGCTCCTGCACTTACTGACTTGGCCATCCCTTGAAGATACTATTGCCCCTCAGGTTCTCTCAAATGAAACTTTTCTCTTTTTCTCCCTCCCCCAACTCCTTTCTCCCTTTTTCCTTCTCACTCTCAACCGCATATCCAAGGGCCAAGAGGTGGTATAGGTTTTATCATAACTCTCTATTTTTCTCAAATAATTTCTCCATTTTTGATCCTTTAAAAATACCAGTTCTTTGAAGCTCATACCTGGCTATACTACATTTTCCTCTCCTCCCTTTCTCCTTACGTCGCTAGACTTACATAGTTTCCATTTCAGTCTTTCTCTCCATCCCAACTCTTATCCTCCTTCTGAGAGACCTCATTATCCATGTGGATAATTCACCCAACATCCTGAGTCCTTTGATCTCTTCCTCTGCCCAACCTCACTCAATTAAAATTATAGCTAGTAACTACACCATCTCCAGTATCTCAATCAAGCATCCAACTCTCCAATTCCTACTTCCTATCATTGCAGCTCACTTTCTCAGAACGGCCCTCTGCGTTTCTTTCACCCCAGCAATACCTCCTGTCCATTGACTGCCCTATTTTCTCACTCGGCCTTAACCACTTCCACATTCCACCCTACCCAGCACAAGTTCTATGGTCCACCATCATCATACTGCAAATGTGCCTGACTTTCTTGACCTCTGCAGTTTCTCCACTTGTGCTACAGACCCCATTCTTCTCAAACTTGTCAAAGTCCTTTAAGTTGGGAGTTTAACCAAATGAGCATCTCTTTATCTACCATTGGGTGAATCTCTTCTCTATCCAAACAAAATTTACTGAAAGATTTGCCCATGCTAATTTTCTCTCTTACTCATTTTCAACCCTCTAAAATCTGGCTTCTGTTGCCACTGAAAACCAAGGTTATTAATTAGCTTCATGCTGCCAAATTCAATGGAAGTTTCTTAGTCTTCCTCCACTCAACCCTTCAATGGCATCAGTGTAACTGACCACGCTTCTTTTTGAAGCTTTCTCCTCTCCCATGTTTCTATCTTACTAGACATTCTTTCTCAACCCACTTTGCTGATTCCTTCTACTCTAACCAAGTTCTAATTATTGGATTTTCTCAGAGGCTGGTTTGAGATCCTTATGTCTGGGTAATATCCTTTAGTCCCATCACTTGGAATACTACTACCTATGTGCCGATGACCTTCCAGCTGAGACCTCTCAATCAGCATACCAACTGCATTCATGACACTTCCATTCGGATGTTTAATAAGCAACTCAAACTATGCATGTTTAAAATGTGTTTTATCCATCCATATAAATTCTCCTAAGGTGACCTCAGTGAATGGTAACCCAATCTTCCCCCTCATCTAAAAACTAAGGTCTCACACTTGAGTATTTTCTTTGTCTTCTTCCCCACCCAATCATTAGCAAATCCTGTAAATTCTATATTCAAAACAGATCTAGAAACTGTTTCTTTCCACCACCACATGTCCAGGCTATCATCATTTAGCAGCAGACTACTAGAAGACACTCCATTCAACGAATGCTTAATACACTGATGAAGAGGACACCAGCAACTTCGGAAAAGATTTTAGTTACTTTCTCTAAAGGTCAGGACTGTTGGTAGAAGGAATGAGGTCACTGTTTCCAGTGTGGATGGAAAGATTCTAGAAGAATCCAAGAGGCAGTTCTTAACCACACAGTGTGCTCTACCAGGTGCTGGTAATTAGAACTGACACTACCACAGAGCTCGTTAGTACTAGTTGACCATGGGGTCCCAAGGATACAAATAAGTCAGCCCCCTAAGGTACTACTGGAATAACTGAAAAAATCCCTTATCTGTTCGACAAAGGCCTAATTTGTGATACAACAAGTGAGTTGGTCCCTCATATCTTTTGCCAAGGCCTTGCTTCCTCTCCTGCTTCTAAAACAGTCATTATTAACTTCCTTAGCTCTATTTTCCTTTGAGAATTTGATAAAGATAAGACTCTTTCCTCAGAAAAATGCATAACAGAAAATACTGCACTCAGTTCAAAGGTTCCTGGAGGGCTTCCTGAAGAATGTTCTCTCTGGTTGGACACCTGCCTGTCTTCTCCATTTGCCTCTTTCATACACTGAAGGAAAAAATAATAATGTTCCTTGGTCATGCATTCTAAATATTGTCCTCTCTCCTCCACCTCTCATTCAAGCTCTGTAAGAGTAGTCTAACCATTTTTATGGGGAGAGGGATAAAAATGCACATATATGCCCATGTCTTTAAATGCACAGAAGCTCTGGAAGGCCATACAAAACAACCGATTAAGAACAGTTTCCTCTCGGGAAGAAAACCACACATGAAAGGCTGGAGAGGGAGACTTTTTACTGACTATTCTTTCATCCTGTGTACAAATTACCTAATCAAATAATAATAAATCTAAATTTTAAAACTTTTAAATAAGCAGGCTAAATTTGCTTCTAATTTCTCATTTCCCAGAAACTTTCTAGCATTTTAAGAAAGACTTCTTAAGACCAGGCCCCTCAAAACTGGTTATGAAAGGTTATCAGATGCCTTCTAATTTGGAAACCAATGGTTACTACAAAGTCTTTATCCTCCTTGATCTCGCCGTGTCATTTAACAAAAATTTTCGGGGCGCCTGGGTGGCTCAGTGGGTTAAAGCCGCTGCCTTCGGCTCAGGTCATGATCCCAGGGTCCTGGGATCGAGCCCCACATCGGGCTCTCTGCTCAGCAGGGAGCCTGCTTCCCTTCCTCTCTCTCTCTGCCTGCCTCTCTGCCTACTTGTGATCTCTGTCTGTCAAATAAATAAATAAAAAATCTTTAAAAAAAAAAAAAAAAAAAAAAATTTTCTTTCCTAGGCTTTTAGAACACCAAATTTTCTTGATTCTCCTACTACCTTTCTGGAAGTTCCTTCTTACTCTCAGCAAAATTAATTTATTCATTTATTCACTACTAACAGTGTGACAAGATACTTTTCTCTTATTTGCACCTTTGTTAAGCGATTCTAACAAGCTATGACAATCTACAATGACAGGAGTTCTCAAAGCATGACCGCAGAGTTCCTGGGCATGCACCAGATCCCTTCAGAACTCCAAGAAATAAAACTTGTAACCGGTCTTCTTCACCCCATCCCCAAACTTGCTCTTCCTCCCCTATTCTTTTATCAACCTTCACCCCAAGTGACTCAAGCCAAAACTGCAGCAGGTATGAACAGTTCTCTCTACAATCATCAGTACTTATACCTAATTTCTCTTGACTGAATCTCATACCTTTCCATACCTCCTGCTATAGTGTTAGTTGCCATTACTTTTCTAGACTACAACAGCCCACTATCCCTACCTTCCAGTTTCATCTTTTCCCAAATCCATTCTCCACACTGCACCCGTTCTAGATCCAATACCCAGTCTGATTCCCACCATCACTACCTGTTCACTTAGTTTCCCAAACTGCAGATACTGGCCCCAAGATATATTAGCTCACTACAAGAATTTTTATTATTTTGTTGAGAATAATTAAAATAAGCACATTCTACTTCACCCAGTTACATACCTACGACACAGCCATATAGAACCCAAGACTGTATTTATAAAATCACAATAGGCTACTACCATAAACCAAAGTAAATTATGAGAAATCAATAATGGCAGACTTATACAACTAATTCCGTACAAGACAACATGATGCTCTTTATTTCCCAATGTATCAAATCTGTGTGAATAGAGAAATGTGATGAAAGAACGGAGTCTTTCCAAGGTATTAGTAGCACTGACAAGCCAATCTAAAGAATTAACTTGTTGCCTACCAATACATATTGTAAGCATTTTATAAAAATACAAATGTCACATTAACATTAGGGAACCTGGACAGTATTAGTTTTGTAGCTTTAATTTATACACATTTCAGTGCTATTAAGAACTAGAAACATAAGAATTTCATTTTAATGTTTACACATCTGAAACACTGAAACAAAAGGAACTGCTAACAACAAAACCAAACTACTGGATTTCCCAAAACATATTTTGTACCCAGAATCACTCTATTCTTTTTTTTAATCCTATTCTTTTTTTTAATCCAATCCCGGTCTTTCCAATTACATTTTTAAGGAAACTTACCCTTTTAAGAAATAAGCTGCCTTTTTAAAATTGAGGGTCATATCTCTGAAACCTTAAAACACCCCTCTTTAAAAGATCAAAGCCTGGATAAATGCCTAAATATTTAGCTTTCTAAGCAAAGGTTTTGTTGTCTTATTTACATATTGAGAGGCATAGCTCTCAATATTGTCCAATACAGTAGCCACCAGAAATATGTGGCTATTTAAACTTAAACAAAACTAAAAATTAGTTATTCAGTCTCACTAGCCACATTCCAACTACTCACTAGCCAGCCACACATGGCTAGTGGCTACATTTCCATCACCACATAACTCTAATTTCTTCCTCGGAGTAAGCTTCGGAGAAAGCTGCTCATCACTTCAAACTCCATACTGAGGACTTCCAAATCTTTGTCTAGTCTTTTTCCATTAACCTAATGGAACAGCTCCAGCAACCTAATTGATAGATACACTTTATCCACTAGAAAGATGGAGGTGGCAACTGGAAATAACTATGGTAGTGGCAAATCAGTAAGGCACAATATGATCAAGAATGGAACAGATTTTCAGAGTAAGGTTAAGACTGAGACTGAGACAAGAAGGAATAGGTACTGCAAAAACAGTAAATATTAATCAAAAGATAATGCCCATTCCACTGTACCCTTTCATCCTAAAATAACTGCCACTTTGCAAAGATCTTCAAAAAATATTTTCTCTACCATACCTGAAGTATTCTGCATCCAGTAAACTTACTTTTGATATGGAACATAAACTAAGATCTCAGTTTATAATCAGTCATTATAAACTACAATTTAACCTATTTCGAAGTTTATTTTAATAACATTTCAAATTCTTTCAAGGGTTTTTTTTTGTTTAAGTTTTATTTATTTATTTGTCAGAGAGAGAGAGAGAGAGAGAGAGAGCACAAGCAGGGCAGTGGCAAACAGAGGCAGAGGGAGAAGCAGGCTTCCCGCTGAGCAGGGAGCCCTCTGGGGACTAGATCCTAGGACCCTGGGATCATGACCTGAGCTGAAGACAGTGACTTAACCAATGGAGCCACCCAGGCATCCCTCTTTCGAGGGTTTTTAAAAACCTCAAAAACAACACAATTATGCACTTTAGCCAAGTTTATAACTATATAGCAAAACTAGCTAACACTCCCATTTACCAATTTATATCTCCCAGTGTTCTCCATACTGTATTATTTTTTTTAAAGCAATAATACAGAATTAGCCACAAAGACATTTTCTGCTTTTTTAGAGATAGTCAATATTGGCATTACTCCAAAAGAGAGCTTATTTTTAAAACTTCAAAACTCCATTTTTGTGACTGTTTAATTAAAATAAAATCAGGTGCAAAAATAAGACTATGCCCCCCCTCAAATTCAGACAGAAACTTCAGAAAACAATGACAATGAAAGGCACTTTCAAAATAATGTATGGTATATTAATTTATTCAATATTTATGACCACTATAAACTTCTGGAATGAGGTGGATATTAACTCAAATAAACATGAAGCAAACATTTACTAAGTACCTACCGTGTGCTAGGCTTTGGACTACCTACACCAAAAAAAAAAAAAAAAAAAAAGAAAGACAGTCCTTGCCCTCATGGAGCTCACAGTCTAGTCGAAGCAGACAAACAATCACAAATACAATGGCAAAGCACCAGGGAGGCATTATGGAAGAAGGGACTGGTTCTGCCTGGAGAATGCAGGGGCAGGCTTCACAGAGGTGGAGACAATGGAGCTGGGCCTTGGATGAGGAGGAGTTCACCAGATGGAGGGGAAGGGGGGAAGCGCATTCCAAGCAGAGGAAACAGCACATGAGCAAGCAGAATCTTGAAAGCACATGCCATGGTGCAGGACGATGAGCGGTCCAGCGCAGCTAGAGCATAAAGGTGCACACAAACTAAAGAGACGAATTAGTTTTTGGTTTTTAGAGAATCATAACTATCAAGAACACATCTTCATATACTTAGTGTAGTTTAACTGTGATTCTGAAAACAACAGGGCGGCCTGAAAGCATCCCATTCATTTCATAATATCTGACCCCTTTTGATAGGTACCCAGCATTGTGGTTAGAGTTTTTTTTTTTAAAGGCAGTTTTAGAAAACTAAATCTTAATTTTGCTCTATATATTTAAGGAGAAAAATCAACCTAAAATAAGGGTTTTCTTAAGCTGAATCACAGAGCTATACACACTACAGTCTCTCGCTTTCTTTGACGCTTCCTCTACCACCACCATCTTTTACCCTTAACACCTTCATAGCTATCAACCCAAAGTAACCCCCACAGTTAAGCAACAGAGAAAGCAATTTCAGCCTTCCCTTCCCATCCCGCCTATAAACAAGGTGCCTAACAATGTCCCTACGGTAAATCGATGCATGGTAACCAATGCAACAGATGAAGAAACAATGTACTCGGTCCCCCATACCAATTTTTGGAAATTAGACTATTATTAACAAACTATTAAGCTGAATTCTGAATAAAGAGAGACATAAAGCAGAGACCTGTATCATCTTCAGGAAGAGTAAAAAGATACAGAGGAAAAAATCTTGGGTCAAAAAATTTCCATGTACATATGGCCACCAAGCAATGTTCACCAAGGAAGTTTGGTGCTTAGGAAAGTGCAGTGGAGAAAGGAGAGGAACTCACATGGGTCAAATCCTTTATTAGATGTTTTCATATAAATTCCTATTTACTCCTTGCAATAATGCAAAGGGAAAGAGTTCATTACCTTAGTTTTACAAATGAGGGATCTGAAGCCATCAGAGGTTAGAAAGAGTTACCCATGACTTCCTGAGCTAATAAGTGACAGAGCCAGTACATCAAACCACGCCTGCCTGGTTCCAAAGCCCATCCCATGCTACACACTGCCTCAGGGTTCCTAAAATGAACACAGTACTCCCAAGCAGCATGAGAGGTTGTATCAAGGTTATATACACCCTAGAAAGAAAAACCCTTACTTTTCCCTCCTCTATTTTCACATAGTCTGTGAAATGACCGTGGTGGAAATACATACAGATCTCTGAAATTTGAAGGAAGAAAAATGGAATCAAAATGGTTATATAAGATTAGCTGCTCTTGGGGGGAGCTAAAGTAAAGATATTGGGTGCTCTGATATAATTGATAAAGATATTGGGTGCTCTGATACAATTAAATTAGCATAATAATCCAAATGCTACTATTTAAATTCTTATACAATAAACCATTAACTAAGCAGCTCAATAAAATTAAGAGCTAATGGAAAAATTTCCAATCACAATATTAGGATGTGAATATTACTGCTAGAAGTCATTAACCTCAACATCATCAAAAGTCAAAATAAAAATTGCCCTTTCTCAAATCCTAATTCTGAAAACTGATAGGTAAGCATAAACTATGTGGTAAGCGTACTCGCCACATTAGAATTTTGCCTCTTTTTGGGAAATAGGAACTATTTTAAGGAAAAAAAAAGAAGAGACAATTAACATAAACACAGAAATCTTTTGTAAACAGTCCCAGTAGGCCAAAAATGTTATGTTGGCCTAGACAGATACTGAAATACTATTTTCAACTATGCACAATTTACTTACGTAAAGTACTGCCAACTACCAGAAAATTAATCAGATCTGTAAGTCCAAATACTTTGGGTGTGCGGGGTGTGGGGGAGAAGAGATTGGGAGTTTCAGGCAGCCAAAACTCTAGTGACATAATTACAGTGTAAGATACTTTGTGGAGAGCTTCTGAAATAGCAACCATATGCTCTAAGTAAATTCACCAACCTTATTTTGATTGAGAGGATCATTCCGCAGTCTCTGTTTGTTCTTCTGTAATTTACTAGGCATCATCTTTCCAGTTCTGAAGTCAAAACTGCTGAGGTCAACAGTATTTCCCAGGTACCTTGCCAACTGAGGTTTGCTTCTGAACTTCTTACCACTCGGACTAGAAGAAAGAGAACATTCATTGTACAAAAGATAACAATGTTTCCCCTAGATCTCTACATAAACATTTTTCACATTTTTCTTCCTATCCTGATTGTTACCACACCAGAATTTTACATGTTTTACATCTTTGTTCCTCAAAAAAATGGCAAAGTTTTAAAGGAATTTCATAGCTTCCCTGTAAGAAGACATAATGTAACACAGAATATTACACTCCACTAGGTACACCAACAGAGTACATAATAGACGTTACCGCAGATTAGCCCACCAGCCACCCACCAGCCACCCAGCAGCCACGGGACAGAATCCCTGTACAAACTGCAAGCACAGCACAATGCACACACTGCAAATGTCTTCAATATTACAAACTTATCTCTAAACTGACTTATAAAGAGCTTTTTTTTTTGTAAGTATTACATACACACAATGTTAGCAGTGATCAGAACTTCAGAAAAAATTCTTCTGAAGTCAACAATCCTTATTAAAAACACGCATATAAAAACACTTGGAATCCATATATTCTTTGGGCTACCAATCTGAACTCACATTTACAAAAGAAAAAATATTGAATTCTGACAATATTTAAATGCTCCCTGATGTAACTACTCAAAGCAGGAGGCAAACATTTGCAAATGTGTTTGTACATTGCTGACATGAGTTTTATTGGCCAAACTCCTACGTGAGAAGCTTATCAGGAATAACTTACCTGTCATAAGAAATATTGTCGAAGCCGAAAAATTATAAAAGTGCCAAAATTATACAGAAAACTAGTCTTTCCTAAAACTTTTTTTGCTATCTAGCATTCATCTATAAGAAAATTTTTATAGGAAGAATGCCCCATCTCATCTAATAAATTTTCGGAGCCAAATTTGCTAAAATCAACGTTAACGTCAGCATAAATATGTTACCAGAAGAAAACTGTAAGAATTCTAAAATATTTCTCCAAAAAGCCAACATGTCCTATCCAGAACTTAACCTTGTACGAACTGCCAACAATAAATGAAAAATAATTGAAGAGGAAGACAACAGAGTATTTTGGCTGGGAAACCAAGCAATAAAGAACTGCCCTGGAAGAGCAAAACTTCTCTTTGGGTCAAATCCAAACCAACACATTGCACTTTGTCACAAACTCTACGGTATTCTGCCACCAATGACTTCAAGACAGAAGATGATCATCACAGCATTTTCTTCCCCACAATCACATAATGTAAGTATTCCTGCAACACAATTCAAGTTCTAAAATGCAACCTACAGAAGGAGGTCACAACCGACATTCTCAATCAGATATCACTCTGATGAGACACCTCATTAGTGCAATAAAAGCTGAGCTTAAGAATGGACTTAGCTTCGACAGACTAGTGTTCCAGAAGATGAAAATACCAAGGTAGCAACCTCTCACAAAAAGATAAGCACTATTATTTTTAAGGATCTAGCTTAGAGACAACTAGAAAGTCATTCTTTAAGAAATCAATTGACTGGGCGCCTGGGTGGCTCAGTGGGTTAAAGCCTCTGCCTTCAGCTCAGGTCATGGTCCCAGGGTCCTGGGATCGAGGCCCACATCGGGCTCTCTGCTCAGCGGGCAGCCTGCTTCCTCCTCTCTCTCTCTGACTGCCTCTCTGCCTACTTGTGATCTCTCTCTCTGTCAAATAAATAAATAAAATCTTAAAAAAAAAAAGAAAAGAAATCAATTGACTAATTTCTCCAGTGAGCCCTGCAATGAGTCATTCCTTATGAACAGGTGAAATGCCCGTTACCTACTGCAGCGGAAAGCATACTAGAGCCTCACTACAACATTCCTCCACAGACCAAAGCTCATTAGAGATCAGTTTTAGACACTCCTCTCCAAATTAAGAAAATCTAAATACTTAAGAACTCAGGTAAAAGGCCATACTCATGGGGCGCCTGGGTGGCTCAGTGGGTTGAAGCTTCTGCCTACGGCTCAGGTCGTGATCCCGGGGTCCTGGGATGGAGCCCCACATCGGGCTCTCTGCTCAGCAGGGAGCCTGCTTCCCTTCCTCTCTCTCTGCCTGCCTCTCTGCCTACTTGTGATCTCTGTCTGTCAAATAAATTAATTAATTAATTTTTAAAAAAAAGCCATACTCATGAAATGTGATTGCCTAGTTTATGATCTAGATTAGCAATTTAATATGGCTTAAACTGTTCCTGTGTTTATTAATTTTAAAAACCAAATGGAAACTGAAAGGTCTAAGACACTCCACTGATAACTAAATTAGCAATGAAGTAAGAAAGGGGAAATCAAGTTTTAACCATTAACATACCCCAAAAAAGGTGGAATATCAACTAGTAACCAGTCTGGTATTCATACCAAACTCACTGTCCCCCATCGTAAGATGGAACTCTATGAAGCATCCGTACTGGATAGCTACAGTACTCGTCATACACACTGTTGCCTTCAGAACAGTGGTATAAGCCATTTTCTTCTCTGTAACTGCTATAGTTTATGCTTGGTGCTTTAAGGAAAGTCAACCTGGAGGCGCCTGGGTGGCTCAGTGGGTTAAGCCACTGCCTTCGGCTCGGGTCATGATCTCGGGGTCCTGGGATCGAGTCCCGCGTCGGGCTCTCTGCTCGGCAGGGAGCCTGCTTCCCTCTCTCTCTCTGCCTGCCTCTCTGTCTACTTGTGATCTCTGTCTGTCAAATAAATAAAATCTTTAAAAAAAAAAAAAAGGAATGTCAACCTGCCTGCCCCAGGAGATTTTTAAACAAGGGACCTTCCTCCGTACAGGATGAAGACAAGCATATAGAAAGGCAAGGCCCAAGAGAATGGTTAAATAAGAATTCTGCCCATCAGATATAAAATATGTGCACAGCACCAAAACGAACCTGGCAGTGGCAGATGAAATAATGCTAGATTAACAAAAAGACTGCCTGTCACTTAAGCTCTGGTCTTAACCTAGACGAAGTTACCAGTCTGCCCTCTAAGATGGCTGCGGTAAATTGCAGTCCCCCAGAACTTAACGTGACTAAGCTTTTATTCTAAAAGCAGCAAACTACAACTTAGGAAAATTACTTTTTTAAAAAAAATTCTAGAAGACTAGTGAAGGATATTAGTCATTTTCAGTTTCTAACCAAAGTGATTACTTCTAATCCCAGTAATGAAATACTAATATTTCACTTTCAACCACAAAAAAAAATTCCCTACCAACTGCCCCCAGATATGCCAGCCCTGAACCGACTTGTGATTTCACCTTTAACTTCTCTACCTTTCAAATACCCTAAAGGAATGATTAAATTAAAATAAAGACATGAACTTTTTTTCATGTAAGAACATTTCATCATTTGAACTGTGTCTTTGCTTTCATTTTTTTTTTAAAGATTTTATTTACTTATTTGACAGAGATCACAAGTAGGCAGAGAGGCAGGCAGAGAAAGAGAGGGGGAAGCAGGCTCCCTGCCTAGCAGAGAGCTCGATGCGGGGCTCGATCCCAGGACCCTGGGATCACGACCTGAGCCGAAGGCAGAGGATTTAACCCACTGAGCCTCCCAGGTGCCCCTAAACTGTTTAAAGCACTTCTTAAGCCTAACTCCATCCTTAGAGGTTTCTAAAGATGATCAAAAAATAAGAAATTTCATTTGGTATCTGACTTTCAACTTTAAAAAAAAAACTTCATTGAGATACAGAAACTACTTAAATTGTGGTCATCTTAATTTAGTAATATTCTCATTTTATCAACTCTATAAATTCACGTGCAATCATCATTCCCTGAGCTAGCAACTGTCACATGCCTTGCCAGTTTCCATATAAAAACTAATTCTTCTGAAAACCTGTTGCTTGCCTGTGCAACTGCACTCTGAAAACACTCCCCTAACACAGCAGAACTTCTTTTTTCATGTTACTTGGGTAACACGGATCGTCATGATGTTTAGTCAAACATTATGAGGAGACCAGACTCTGAGCAAACACAAATATATCTTTAAACCAGTTTCTAACAGGATGAACTGGGGGAATGGCAATAATAAGAGTGCAATTCGGTGAAACTGGCCTATGAGTGTCAAGGAGCACTGCGCCCGGACAGCAGACGGTGGCTATACGGCTGAAGATCGTGTTCAGAAGTGCATCACTTGCCAACAGTACTTTGTGAGGAATAATAAAAACCTCCACACTAAAAATTCTCTAAACTACAGCACTGGAAACGTTTTGAGAATAAAGAAACATCAACTTTCTATTGTTTTCTACCTTCTTTTTTTTTTTTTTTTTTTTTAGATTTTATTTATTTATTTGACAGAGAGATCGCAAGTAGGCAGAGAGGCAGGCAGAGAGAGACATCAGGTTGAGCAGAGAGCCTGATGCGGGGCTTGATCCTAGGACCCTGGGATCATGACCCGAGCTGAAGGCAGAGGCTTAACCCACTGAGCCACCCAGGTGCCCCTGTTTTCTACCTTCTTTAGATGTTAAAGCTTACTTGTTAAGCTACGAGTACAGAGTAAAAGAAAAAGATTTCTCTAACTTTATATAACAATTGTCTCCACAAGTCAAGTTTTGGCTGAGACTAAGATCTGAAATTAAAATTAACTTTTTGTACTTCAGTACAAAAAACATGTAATCAGAAAACTGCCAAGTCAATTAATTTAAATAATACATGCCATTGCCTCAAAGCCGAATGCCATACACACAAAGAAATCTACCTACAAGTCATCCCCATCTCTAATTCCCTTCCTCCCAATCCTTACATGCAGGCCTTTCCTAAAGTGACCCGTCTCAGCCCTCTGTAGATTTTATCTCCTCTTGCCTTACTTAGATTCTCCCATCTCCTGTCAGTTACTAAATCCAGTTCCTTCATTTTCAGCTTTGAATCCATCCTTCCTTTCCTTTGTTGTTGCCTAATCAAGTCTTTATCACCTTGGGTCTAAATCACCAGGACAAGATAAGTGACTCTATTTGCTTGTCTCTGCATTCTCAACTATCCAAACGACTCTTCCTAAAACACCACTCCGACCAGAGTTTCAATTTAATAGCCTTCAATGACTTTAACCCATTAGCAAATGGAAGCCAAACACCTTAGCCCTGCATGTAACATTCTTTTTCCTCTACCTCCTAGAAGCTTTAAAACCTACTTTCCACTCTTCTTAACCCAGTGACCTTTGCTCTAACTATATTGGTTTATTTATTCCGAACAGGCCGAATGGTTTCCCTCTTCAGTCCTTTACTGAATATCTTTTACCTTTTACCTGATCTATAATGCATGACTCCAACCCTGATCCCCAAGAGCCCAGAAATACCAATTCACACTATACTTCTTCCATAAAACTTTCCCAGAATGGGGGCGCCTGAGTGGCTCAGTGGGTTAAAGCCTCTGCCTTCAGCTCAGGTCATGATCTCAGAGTCCTGGGATGGAGCCCCACATTGGGCTCTCTGCTCAGTGGGGAGCCTGCTTCCTCCTCTCTCTCTGCCTGCCTCTCTGCCTCCTTGTGATCTCTGTCTGTCAAATAAATAATAATTAAAATCTTAAAAAAAAAAAAAAAAAAAAACTTTCCCAGAATGAAGTAGTGGAATGTTACCTGCCGGTAACAGGTAAATAATCATGAACTGCTTATTCGCATCTCTTGTATTCTAGTTTTGAAATACTGAATTCTGCATGGTTATAAAACTTTTTATATAGTTTTATCTTCACAAAGAGCATACTGAAGTAGTCATTTATGAATGAAATTATCTGATGTCAGATTTGCTTCAAAATAATGAAGGTTGAGTCAGGGGTAGTGGATTGGGATATGGAAGAAATAAAATTAACAATTGCTAAACTGGGTACTTGGTAATTTCTTATATGATTTTCTCTACATTTATATATCCATTTGAAAATTTCTATATTGAAATGTTTAGAACATAAACATTAAAATATACAAACTGAATATATTCCCTGAAAAGTGGAAAGTAGTTTGTTTGTTTGCTTGTTTTTTTAATATGGAGTTTGGGAAAACTGAGCACTAAAGAATTTCCTTAGCAGTTGGGGCTGGAGTAAAGAATTATTTTTAAAGCATCATTAAAGAAAAAAATTATATACAATTTGACTGCTGGTAAAATGTGACAGCATTCCACCTTTTTGATTAAGGAATCACCAACACAATTTAAATGGTATAAAAGACCTTAAATATAATCCAAATTATGTGCCAATCATTCTCATTCCATAAACTAGCATTTATGTAACAAATATTACATGCAAACAGTATATTACTGATAGCAAATTCTATTACCTCTATTATCATAGAGAAAAAATGAAAACTATAATGTGGAAAAGGGGGCTGAATATTGATGAAACAAGCATGGCCAAGAGTTGATCACTGTTAAAACTGATTGATGAGCTCATGGGAGATTCATTATACTTGCCTAATTACTTCTGCTCTTGCAGGTATCTGAATTTTTCCACAATAAAAAATAGACAGGTAAGTATACCCCAAAAGACTGTATTTTGAAAAAAGAGCTAGGGGTCTCTGGAAAAGGCCTTTTTAAAGACATGCATACATGCTGGAAATCATTTTAAGGACACTCATCCTTGATCTTATCTATGGATTCTTCCAGTATAAAAACAATAAAAGAGCAGAAACATATATATGCACGGAATGGAAGGCAATATGTCAAAATATCAACAAAGTATCATCGCCTTTGCAAATGACCAGCTTCTATCCCACTAATTAAAATTATGAAAAATTAAATTTTGAGTTTATATCTCACAAATGAAACTTTTTAAAAGCAATTTGAAAAAAATCATCAATTTGAGATTATTTTTAGAATATATGTGTATCGGTTCCTTTTGAGCTATGTACTTCCTCTCTTACAGGTATTGTGGGGGTTCTGGCAGGTGAGACTTTGCATGTCAGCTTTTAAAAATCAAATGGAGGACAGATGGCAATGTTGCACCCTAACAAAATTTCCTCTAGCACAACACCAACAGCTGTGATGGTACAGCTGAGAAAGAACTACCAGAGCACAATTTTCACCATAGCTGTTTATCTTTTATTTCCAGATCCAGGGTTCAATCAGGCAATATCAAGGAAAAAAAACTGAAAGTGCTCCTGGGTGGCTCAATCAGTTAAGCGTCTGCCTTCAGTTCAAGTCATGATCCCAAGGTCCCTGGATCAAGCCCATTGTCCAACTCCCTGCTTAGCGGGGAGTTTGCTTCTCCCTCTGCCCCTCCCCCACCTTGTGTGTGTGCTTGCTCTTTCTTTCTCTCTCTCTCTCTCTCAAATAAAGTCTTTAAAAAAAAAAAAAGGAAGAAAAAAGACTAAAAGCAAGTCAAACCTGCAATTATGCAGTAAGCACATAGTAATAAACATTACACTTAGTTCCTCCCTCCAACTAAAGAGATTTTTTTTTAATTGGTCTGTAGGGCACATTTCAATTGTACCTCAACTCTGAAAGAAGCACAGGAGCTTTGTGCAGGAAACATATAAAACTATCTCATAAGCTACATTTAACCCTCAAGTTACAATGTGATTTCTTCTAATTTAAGTGAAACCTTTTAAAAATGAAGATGACCTATAGCTTGCTCCTTAGGCAACATGCTGCCTATATGAATATCTGAGAAATAATAGGGTCAATCCTAAGTTAAAAATATATGGAAAGAGCGAGTAAGAGACAAGGTGGGAAACATTTCTGAACAAAATGACCACTTCTATTATCCAGAATAAAACTGCTTTAAATTATGTTGATTTACAATTTTTCCCTTTTTTTTTCTTCTCCAATATTACACAGAGCTGGAAGATCATCTTTCAGTACAACAGCTTCAGTACCAAAGAGGATTTAAAATTTACCCTTTGTCAACTTAAGGTACAAATATAATAGTAACTAATTGCATGGTTTTAGTATCTTGCCAAGCTCAATAAAGTAAATTAGGCATGAAATGTTGCAATATTTGAGGATTACACATAGGGATTTCTATGGGAGGCAGGAGAACAGGGTGGTTAAAAGTTCTGGGGTTAAATCCCCTGCATCAGGAATCTAACTCTGCCCTTACCAACAGTACAACCTCAAGCATGTTACTTAACTTCCCTGTCCTAAGTCCCCATCAGTAAAATGGAGAATTGTACCTATAGATAACAGTGTTAGAAGAACCCAGTCAGATAATATATGTAAAGTATTTAAAAAAAATAAATACTAATGGCTACCAAAGCTATGAGCACTGTGACACAGAACACACAAAGAATTAAGGCACCTGAGATCCTATGCTAAAAAAACCCTCAGACTCAATGAAATTCAAATGTTGATTTCTCACTTGTATCTTTGCACTATGAGCATTTTACTTACCATTGTACCTATATCTCTAAAATGCTTTCTGGCCTTCCATAATATCCTCAATATTAATGATGAAAATAAGGAACTAGAAAATGTTTAGACTTCCTATCTCACCCAATTCCACTCCAGCACACCACCAGAAAATATAAAGCAAAGGCTAACAGGTCATTTAAGACTTGTTTCACATATTTTTAAGAGTCATGTCAATTGGTAAACACTTATTTAGCATCTATGTGTTCAGCACTGTACTAGGAGGAAAGACAGCTATGTGAGAGAGCCATAGGTTCTTCGTAAAAAAACAGTACAGTAACAGATGGGACACCAGGCTAAACTACATAGTGATGGCCAGAAACCCGATTATTAGGGGAAAAGACAATTTACTGAAAGCCAAAGAGACTTTAATGTTTAAGAACTGTGATGATGAATTTCTCCCCTGGTCCATTCAGCTAGTTTTTCCCAACAAAGACTACAAGGCAGAGGTTTTTGTTGTTGGTGGTGGTTTTTTGTTTGTTTGTTTTAAGATAAAAGACCAAAAAAAAAGAGGGAAAGGCCTGGTTGAACTCTGACATGCTTAGTGACTCAGAATTCATGCCCTCAAAGCAGCATACCAATCTCTGGTAGCAAGTCAGATATACCTATACATTTTTTTAAACCTATGTATATGTTCAGCTCATACAACTTTAGTTAATGAATTGTTTTCCTTAATCAGTCCTTAAACATATCTGAAGCTTTAAGAGATCTACGTATTTATTTCAGTGATGTGAAATTGAATCCTTGTAACACAATGAGGTACAGGTAAAAATCATATGCACTTTACAAACTGACAAACCACAGGACCAGGAAGTGTAAGTGACAAGCTCAAGGTTGCACCAAATGGTTTTGCGCAGTTAGAAGACCAACTCCTGACCTCTTCATCCCTGTGCGCTGCTGCCTTCCCTAGAGACTTCTACCTTTATCATTCATTCATGATTTTATAGACCTCAATTTTACTGCCTCTGAGTCCTCTTCTTTCCAGATCAAAGTGAAATAACTTTAGTCTCTCTTCATGCACCTGTTCCCTATGATAATTTTAATTGTTCTCTGGTTCCCCTGTATCCTTTTTTCAGGGAAGTGATCAGGTACAAATGCATCATAATTTTGACACAAGAAACAAAAACGTTTACTATTGTTTCCAAAATCCAACCACATATTTTATAACAGCAGCTTAACAGTTTGCCATGATTCCCAGATCTTTAACCCTAATGATAACTAAAAGTCTAGAAACCAACAAGTTTGGACTTGATAAAAAGGCATGAGTTGGCTCCTATAGGGTCCTATGCAGAGGAAAATAATTTCAAAAATACCAGTCAGCAACTGCAGGGAACCAAAAACTAGAAATGACAGGAGTCAAGTAGACCAGTTAGAATATTACTGTTCACATAATGGGTTTATATGACGGCCACAAACTTTCAGAAACTATTACCAATGGATCCAGAACTTTATCTAACCACACCTTTTTTAAAAACACACTTTATATGATAATGTATGAACTGCCACACACTATCAGTAATCCTGACAGGAGGCATAATTACACTGCTTAACTGACAACTCAAGGCACGCCTTCCTATTAGAACCTGGCAGTCTCAGGAAACAGCCAAAACACCATTTTACCAAAATTTGAGGCTTTCACGATTGAGCTTAATTTCAGACCAATTAATAAGTGTAAGCCATACCCTACGTTAACAGGCACAGATTTGTTTAAATTAATCTCCCCAGGGGCAGGCTAATTCAGGAGTTAGCATTATTAGAATCTGTGTGAACAAATGCGTGCAGGTGTTCACATTACCAATGGGAGAGTTAACTCTTAAGCCACCTATTAACAGAGATGCCTGGTGTTTGTGAGCTACTGGTTTTTGTTTTTTTTTAAGATTTTATCTATTTATTTGACAGAGAGAGAATCAGCAATAGAGGGAACACAAGCAGCGGGAGTGGGAGAGGGAGAAGCAGGCTCCCCTATGAACAGAGAGCTCAATCCCAGGACCCTGGGATCATGACCTTAGCGGAAGACAGAAACTTAACGAATGACCCACCCAGCCCCCCCCCCCCCCAGCTACTGCTTTTTTAAAGGTTGAGGCATTTATGGGGATGCTGATATGCAAAGTGTGACAGTTTGGTTGAAAAAGAATGTATTCACCTTCACTATGAGTAGGTGCCCTCCACCATCATTCATCACGGCAAAAGGAAGTCAAAGTCAGAAAAACTGCTGTATTACAAATACCACATCATGCTACCCTGGGTCGCACTACCTCTGAATGTAACCTCTCAGAAGGTTATCAAGAGTGAGTGTTACAATCCTGAAAAGTAACTAACATGTTGTAGGTAGTCAGTAAACAATTAGACAACATTCCTTCCAACCCTGAACTAAACACATGCAGCACAAATCTATTCAAAGTGTCTTTTCATTTTGTACAAATAAGTAAAAAGCAAATCATGCTGCACTGGCTAATAAAAAGATTTTAATTCTGAAAGTATCACTATACTGGTTTCTCATTTACTGTAAGATCAATTTGTTTGGAAAGTTCTTTTTAAATTAACTATATCAGCTTTTCTACCATAAAATATTTATTGAGTTTGTATTTAAAAGTTAAATACATTTGTATTAAATACACTTGTAAAAATTTACAACACATTTAAAAAAATATTAAGTGACCACAAATCAAAATTAGCACTACGGCAAGACGCCTTTTTAAATAACTTTTCCAGCTACTACAAGGAAAACAACAAAAAACACTCTGCAATAACCCAAAGTTAGTCTGAACAAATACGTCATCCCAAACCAAACAAACTATATCCCAGGAGAAATGCCATGGAGAGTGAAATTCAAAGTCTAAGACGCTCTACTGAGAACAGACTAGCCACCTATTCCTCAAGGAGTTCAATCCCAGACACAGAATATTCTTGTAAAAATATAATTGGCTATCGGGGCGCCTGGTTGGCTCAGTGGGTTAAAGCCTCTGCCTTCAGCTCAGGTCATGATCTCAGGGTCCTGGGATCGAGCCCCGCATCGGGCTCTCTGCTCAGTGGGAAGCCTGCTTCCCCCTCTCTCTCTCTATGACTGCCTCTCTGCCTGCTTGTGATCTCTGTCTGTCAAATAAATAAATAAAATCTTAAAAAAATATATTAAAATATATATATATAATTGGCTACCAGTCAATACATAGCTCACAGAAAGAAAGTAGCATATTATCCGCTTAGAAAGAAAACATAAGTTGTTAATGAAAGAATGTGCAAAAGTGAGCAATTGTGAATAGCACTAAATGAAACAAGTGAACTTGAGAGGAGTAACAATTGTTCCACAATAACCTTTTCAGTATTACTGAAGTAAATTTAGTATTTAATAATGGGGAAATATAAGATAATCACCTTTGAATGTTTAGACTAAGTTTGCCATTTTGTCATTTAAGATTTCAAAACAAGTGGTCTCTGATCAAGTGACAAAATAAGTTCTAATGCAACACCACTTCCATTTCTTTCTCTTGAAAAGGTGAAATAAATTCACAGAAACTATTCTTCCATATATTTGAACAACCATCAGGAATATGTTCATATTTACATATTTTCCGGCGGTGATCTATTTAAAAGTACTCTCAATTCATAAACATTGTTGAGTGTATGTATGTGTATTCCCCTCTACCCCCTGAGGGCCAGTGTATTAACCTACTTGATGAAGAAAGTAAATCCTTTAAGACTTTATTCCAATGGCTAAATGGCTGGCAATAACGGGCTCCAACACGCAAATGTATTCCCTGAAAAATGATTCAATCAGCCCAAAAAAACGGCCCTCCACACCACTGAATATAACATGTTTATACTCTCTTCTATAAATAGGATGGTTTATTTTTAAAAGTTAGTAAATTTTTTGATAAGAAAATTCCACTGATATCAATAGCCACAGGCACTTCTCTCAGCTTAGTGGATCATCCAATGACATGGACAGCATGACCACAGGACTGCAAGATCACATGAGGTGAAAACCTGAATCATGCAGACCAAGATTGCTCAAACTGGTGACATTTGGGCCAGATAATTCTTTGTGTGGGGACCATCACGTGTGTTACAGAATATCTCACAACAACCCTGGCCTCTAACCACTAGATGCCGGGATCATACCCTCCCAAGGTATCAGAACCAAAAATGTCCCCAGACATTGCCAAACATCCCCTGGGGGACAAATTTTGGCCTAGGAGTCTAACAACATATTACAGTGTTTCAGTTTTCAAAAGTGAGTAAGTTCTGCGACACCAAGACAGTTCCAGGAAACTTCAGGCATTCCAAGTAGCTACTTTATACCAAACTTTCCTGGATCTCACAAAGTAACTGAAACCTTATTACTGCAGATAGCGAATTCTTCCACATGTGCATGATTAAACACTCTTGTGATGATGAATCTGGGAAAGGCTGGGACAGGAGCCAACAGTGACTGGGTTTTATAGTTTCGATGAATTACACCTTCTTTTAACCCTTCTATGGACTAACCATCCTTGCGAGAGAGTACCCTTTTTTCCACCAAACATTTTCCCCAGCACCGTCAACATTAAAACGCCCTCCGGGTTCTCACCATTCAGACACTGTGCCTGTCCTGTCACTGTACTGGGGTCAACTCTCACCCAAGAGCTCAGGGACCTTCAACTACCAGACCAGCCTGTCTCTGCCACTTCCCTCAGGCCCTGCTCTCATCAAGACATCCCCTGCCCAGGTCAGCTGCTGACCCTTGACCCTGACCTGACCCCGATGACCCCTCCCCGCCCCCAGGGCGGTACCTGAAGTAGTAGACATCGCTCTTGCCGGCACTGAGCCCAGATTTTCGGATCACTTCCTCCTTCTTCCATCCGGGGGGGAGGGCCGGGCAGTCCATCCTCTTCCCGCTCTCCGTGGCCCGGGGTCCCCTGGGCCCCGGCCCCGCGCTCCCCGACGGGAAAGGGACCGGCTCCCGCCGGGGGGCGCCGCCGCCACCGCTGCTGCCGCCGCAGCCGCCGCCGTCGCCGCCAAGGCCGCCGCCGCCACTCGGGGGACGGCCGCGGCCCCGGCCCCGGCCCCGGCCCCGTCCCCGGCCACGGCCCCGGCCCCGGCCACGGCCACAGACGCCGCCGCCCCGGCCCGCCTGCTTCCACCGCCCCCGGCCACGGCCGCCGCCCCGAGCGCCTTCCCTGCGCACGCCGCTCACCGGGGACGGGGCGAGCGCGCTGCCCTGGCCCCCCTGCTCTATGGCGGAGTCGCCGCCAGCGCCGCTGCCGCCCGCCGCGCTCTCCCCCTCCTCCTGCTCCGGGCAGCAGCGGCCTCCCCCCGGGTGCGCGCGCATCCAGCCCCCTCCCCAGCCGGCGCTGCGCTTCTTCCGTAACCGAGCCCTTGGAATCCCGGAGACCCGCCCCGCCCGCAGCGCGGCGCGCGGGGGACGCGCGCAAGCATCATAGAGCGGACGCGCACAGAGCGGCCCTCCCGCTCGGGGCGTGGCCCCGGTCGCCGCCTCTTAGGTCCTCCAAGCGCTCTGGGCGGCCATATTGTCTCCGCCTCCTCGAGGACACGCCCCCGGCCCCACCCGCTCCGCCCCGGGCCGCGCCCTTCCGGCCCCCGGCCCCCACCGCCACTGCGAGCGCAGAGCCCGGAAGGCGGGTCGAGCCCCGGAGTCATTTGTGGAGGAATGTCAGAAGGACTGCGGTTACTTAATTTCCTGTAGGGTTAACTTCCCTCTCTATATGATTTTACCTACGTTTGCTTCCCATTTAATGCGTAACAAAATATCTCATTTTATATTCGCTAACTCGACAGTTCATTTAAGGAGGTGATAGATAACCCAATACTCCCTTTCCAGCCTCTACCAAAATTTGCCAAGGAGCTCAGATTAAAGAAGTGGGTCACAGTGTCCCATTAGATGAATATCACTATGCTCCAAAGTGATTGGATTCTGGATTTAGATCCCTGGATTGATTATCGTCCAGAAACTTTGTAAAGCTTTATAAGGAGAAAAATGGCAACTTGGAACATTCCCACCACTTCTCGGGGTTTACCCTTAAATTCTTAAAATGACCAGAACCCTTGAATCCACCTAGAATTTATCATATTTTGGAGGATTTTTTCTTAGTTTAGACTTCCTTGTATAAAGGCATTTGACAATTATCAGTGGCCTTTGGCTCGGTAAATACTCCCTTGTGTTGAAAGACTAACTTAACCCATTATGACAACCCTTTAGGAATCTGGGTGGAATTCATTTGGATCTGCCAACTCATCATTCAGAACTGAGTTTAAAGAACAGTGTCAAAGTGATTAAGAAAACTGATTTAAATTCCAGAGAAGCACGTTTTCTATGTGATGCTTAATACTTATAGAAATGTACTATCAAAATTCAAGATGATATGTGAAGAACTGTTTGGAAGACTGAAAAATGTAATGCACATTTTATCAGATTGATGATAAACTTCGGTTTTTGTACACACAGGACTTAAGAGTTGAGGGCTGAGTTTATTGTATAGAAAAAATTGATTAGGGGCGCCTGGGTGGCTCGGTAGTTTAAGCCTCTGCCTTCAGCTTGGGTCATGGTCTCAGGGTCCCGGGATCAGAGGAGCCTGCTTCCTCCCCTCTCTCTGCCTCTCTGACTACTTGTGATCTCTCTGTCAAATAAATAAATAAAATCTTAAAAAAAAAAAAAGAAAGAAAAAAGAAAAGATTGATTAATGGAAAATCAAAATTTATTTGACACATTTGCAATATATGCAAACACTAAATCATACACACAAATCTGAATCTGAACTTAACCTTAGATATCTTTTGATGTCTTTGATTTGAGAAACACTAAGTTACAGCTTCCTCCAGGAAGACATTCTAAAAATGTGTCTAGCGAAGAGTTGGAAATTCAAGTCAAATTCTCAGGAGAGTGGTCAGTTCTGATGTGTTTTTAGAAGTCATCTTGTGAAAGTGGTAGTTGAAGGTAACTCTGCAAGCAAATAAGATCTCCGAGGAAGAACGTAATGGTTAAAATAGTAGTAATAGTAATTTTAAAATAATAAAAACAAAAAGTGGACCAAGAATTAAATCTTAAGGAACACCTACAATTTGGCTCAGGTGAAAGAGTTAAAGTCAGAGAAAAATGAGATCAAAGTCTGGATGACAAACACTCTGTAAAAAGGATTTTGATTTTCACACCTAATTAAACTTAAAGGATGAACAAAGCAAAAATCTTAGTAAAAATGGTAGTTGAGACAATGCATGGGAAAAGATGCACTTGGAAGTTTTTATTATTCCATGCTCTGTCATGAAAAGATCAAGTGACATAATGGATATAAAAGTCATGTTTAAAGGAACAAATTAGTATGAGTTCAAAGTAATTACTTTGACTTCTACTACCAGATTCCATTTACTAAATCATAGTTTAATGTTCCCTCAGTTAAGAAAAATCTCAAATAGGTTTTTCAGAAGCTTTTCTGGGTCACAATTTGAATTTTTCTGCTGTGATACCATAATGCAAAGTATAAATTTTTTTGTGTTTTTTTTTTACTCTCCCACTAAAAGAAGAAAGAAATCTAATTAAGGAAACATTAAATTCTTACAGAGTCTGGATTGAGATCCTAAAAATATTGAGACAAGGTGCTAAATACTTAAAAGATAGATCACTTTGTTTCTCTTAAAAATTGGACAAATAGTATACCACTTAACAATTATGGAAAAATGCACTTTATATTACTCCTTGACAAACAGGAACGTTTTCTCAAGCAGTAGAGTTGTGACCAAATTTTTCAGTTTTATCTCTCTTACAGTGCAAAGGGTCTTGCTAGCCTTATTTTATGGCAAAAGTGAAAAACAACAACTAGGGAGAATTATGAAATCTGGTCCATTAAACAAACAATAGAGATTTAACCACCTCTGATCACTGCTTCCCAGGTGTAAAAGCGGGTGCTAAAACACCAGCTGTCACCTCTGGAAAACTATCCATCCTTTAAAGTGTTTTCTCCTTTATTGTTTACCTGGAAAAACTGAGGTTAAGCCCTTAAAGAAAAAGCAGTTCCCAAGAAAAACACCTACATGTTAGTTTGTGTTTTTATTAAGAAAAATAGAACAAATTCAGTGAATGAAACTAAAAAGGCCTGTGGGAAGGTGGTGCTTGTTGTGAGATCTGTGCATTTTATTGATAAATACATAACCTACATTTAAATGAATGAGTGTAATAAGATGCTCAGTAAAAGACAGATTTAAACAATGAAAACCCTTACTTTTTTTCCAGGAGAATATTTAGATCAAATGACGGCAGGGGCATCACTTTCCTCTTTCACAGAGTTCAAGAAGCATGGTCAGAATTTATCAAGATATTAAATACAAGCGAGGGCATAGCCAAAAAAACATTCTCCAGCTCCAATTAGCAGGTTTTATGATTCACTGAGTTGGCCCAACTACTGTTCACCTAATTCCCAAGCAAAATGAAATGCTGCTGGCCTGGCATGTCAGGAAGCCGACTGACACTTTCAAGTACATACAGGATAAATAAAGATTTTTTTAATTGCTTTCCACTTGGAATGACTACAGAGGAATCTTGCCCTGCAGAGTTCAAACTAAAAAGAGAAGAGTTAATTATTTGAAAGGCAAGAGAAAACAAGAAGAGGTAAATTTTGAACCAAGGAAATTTATTTCAGAAGACGGCGTCCAGTACTTTAAAATTATCCTGCTTGCTGTTACATTAGCTATAGGTAAGTGGCTGGTATTAAGTGTTCAGGATTAAGGGATGGAGAGATGCTTATTTGATTTAACTTCCTAAAAATAGAAAACACAGTACTACCAGTAAAAAGAAAATGCTCTTTAGGTTTCAGAGCCCCATGGTACCACTTAACGTGATAAACAGTGGTTTTTAACCTTAATTCTGGCTGCAAAACACCAGAATGCTAGGACACATGATACAAGAAAAATGAGGGCTGAATGTGACTGGTGTTCAGGAGAGGGGGAGGGGCAGCAACCCTGTAAATAGCTAAATGCATCTTGCCAGTAGAGTTCATGCTGTAAGTGGCTTTCACTTATGTCTCTGGAAGTAGCAGAGCTAGGACTAGAACCCAAGTCTCTTGACCCCAAGTTCAGTCTTGTGTGCTTAGCTGCTTTCAAACAGCCATATTATCTCTGGCTTCTTCACCCTGGAATTCGCTCCTTTGTTTCCACCACACACATACACACACACATACACACACCTCAGTGCCTTTCTTTTGCTGACTCCGACTTATCCCTGAGGTTTCACCTGAGACATCACTTCATCCAGAGAGCCTTTCCACAGTACCTCCACTCCTGCACTCTCTGGGCTGTCTACTACCATTAGGTATATCCCCCGTCCATTTATTATAATTGGTTGTTTCATTGTCTTTCCCCTTACCAACCTAGAAAGCTGTTCCTCATGTTCACCATGGCATCCCCATGCAGAGTAATAACAGCTGTTCTAGTCAGAAAATATGATTCGGTTTCCACGTCCCAAGAGATATTTAACAATAAATTTGACTTAATTAAAGGTGAGGGTTAAATTCACTTTATAAACATGTTTGATGATAAGATAGTTATATCATTTTCTTTACAGTAGTCTCTTCTACATGAATTGAAAGTAATTTTATTCATCAGTTCCTCAAAAAGTTTGTGGGATGTGTACCGTAAAAGATTTAATCACAAAATGAGAACTTACATCTAAACAACCATTTCTGAATTTGTGTATTTCTCTACATTTATGTTTCTGCTCTTTGACTACAAATAAGTTGATTCTTAATATTCTCTAAAATAATGTACACACACATTTATTTCGATGTCTTTTGTTTATTGTGGAATCTTTTACAAAGTTTTCCTCTGAGTATTTTCATTTTGGCTTTGCTAATTTCTAATTTACCCCTAGTCTATGTTTTTAGCATAGCTTAAAAAAAAAAAACTAATAGATAACCCATGATTTGGCCTAATGATCCCATTCTGAATTACTTTCAGACTTTACATCCCAACCCTTCATCTACCTCAAGACTTCCTAACAAGTTTATCACAACTGTACAGTTATTATATAATATACAGGATATATATTATATAACATCATATTGCTTATTTCCAAGCATCTATTATTATTTATGTCACATATTCATCTTCATAGCTTGGAAGTCCCTCTGCTGAGATGGAAGATGGGAAGAGCAGTGAGCGGGCAACTTTCTCTGTCACCATCTGTGAAAGACATATTGCTTAGTTTGGTCCAGCACCCACTACCAACCTCACTATAGAGGCTAGGAAATCTAAATACTCACCCTCCCAAGCAGTCTTAGGTGAGAACAGGGGCGAGCGGGGAGTGATTCTGAAGAAAGTTTTTATTTCTCTATTAAAACAAGACAAAATAAGAGAGAGGGTTGATAGGGTTGGCCCTATCCTCTTCCCTTTGTTCCTGCCTTAAATATGGACATGATTTCTTTTTTTTTTTTTTAAAGATTTTATTTATTTATTTGAGAGAGAGACAGTGAGAGAGAGCATGAGCGAGGAGAAGGTCAGAGAGAGAAGCAGACTCCCCATGGAGCTGGGAGCCCGATGCGGGACTCGATCCTGGGACTCCAGGATCATGACCTGAGCCGAAGGCAGTTGTCCAACCAACTGAGCCACCCAGGCATCCCTGGACATGATTTCTTGAGCCATGACAGCCATCCTACAACTTCAACGTTTGATTAGTGGAAAATCAAAAGTTTCTATTGATTTCCAAAATTATCATGTTTTACTCTTTAATACAGGCAGCCTAGAATCTCTAAAAAAAAAAAAAAGAAAGAAAGAAAGAAAGAAAGAAAGAGCAAGGAACACAAAGATAAAAGGCAAGCACCATAAGATAGGAGAGCCAAAGGATAGAGAACTTGAAGAAACTTCCTGAGCAGCTGAACTAAGTCTTGCAACTGTTTATCTCCAGGGTACTGTATTACATGAGAAACTAGACCATTTTTGGACTAAGCCCCTTTTGGGTTCTTAGACAACTGCAGCAGAAAACATTTTTTACTGAAATACAACTCCTCCCCTCAATGGGTATATCTTGCTGAAAAATCAGGCAGCTCCCAAGCTTAAAACCCCTGGGTAAGAGATTGCAAAGAGTGAAGGAGAGAGTCAGAGAGAAGGGAAGAGAGCAAAAGCGCAAAGGAGAAGAGTTGGTCAACTGGGCCCCTGGCAGTAGCAAAACAAGAACAATCTGTCTTTCATACACTGCTGGAAGGAAAAGCACTCCAAGAGACCACCTCTAACTCAGCTCTAATTTTTCTTGTCTTCTCATTCAACATGCTCTCCCCTGGCAATAGCATCTACTCGACAGATTTAGCCACAGGAATTGAACCCTACGCTTGATGCCTAGCATGGCTTAGGCAGCACTGGCAAGATCATCCTATTATGTAGTTCTTCACATGAAAAAGAGAATCACACTTGTTGGCTACCTTTGAGGTCTTGAAGGACCCAAACTTGGCACCCCATCAATCATTCATGAGTAGAGAATCTAATCAAGAAATAAGGGAATAACCAGGGTCCTGGGATCGAGCTCCGCATCAGGCTCTCTGCTCAGCAGAGGGCCTGCTTCCTCCTCTCTCTCTGCCTGCCTCTCTGACTGCTTGTAATCTCTGTCCGTCAAATAAATAAATAAAATCTTTAAAAAAAAAAAAAAAAAGAAAGAAAGAAAGAAAGAAGGCAATAAGAAAAGCGATGCTCCCCTCCAAAAAAACTCCTTTCTCACTGAGAAAGATTAGGTTCGAGGACACATCATCATATGAGAGGTGAATGGGCTTGTTACTGAACCCAAAATTCAATAGACTAACCTGTGAGCTTAGGACCAGACTATGTGGTCTCCATCTACTCTCTAGGGGTCCAGGCTTTACTGCTCATCTTTATAACATGACCAGAAATAATCAAGAATAAATGGGCTGGGCAGGCAACAAAATGCCAGAGAAGAAGAGAGAGAAGGGGCCGAGCTGCAAACATTCTATTCCTTTTCACATTCCTCGTTCATTCTATCTCTTCAGAGAATTAAAGCAAGAGAACAGAGTGCTTAGGAAAAACAAAACAAAAACATCTCTCTGCTTAAAAACTAAAGAGGCATTTCCTTCTAAGAGTAGTATCATTTGTAAATGCTGAAAATTGTCCCTTTCAGTATTACATTTCAAAACCATACTTTTTTTTCTGAGGAGTTTGGAAAATATTCAAATGAGTTTATCCTAAACTTAGAATAACTACATTACAACATCTGAATGGTCTAATAAAATAGAAGGACAAAATACTGCCATAATATTTCTGTAAAGGGAAGCAAGTTTTGGTATTTCGCTGGGGTATGTATTACAGGGGCAGGGGGAATGCAAGGAAAGAAATGTAATTTTATTCAGGTATAGCTTTTGCCTAGTCTTGCTTTATCATGGAATGGATGAGATAAGGTAATAATCTCTCAACATACTTTGAAATGTAAGCCTCTTGTGACCAGCAAGAGAAGGTGAATTTTCTTTGCCAGAGAAATATCATTTTGGAGTATATGCTATTGAATCATTCAAAGATACACATGAATGGGAGTGGGGAATAGGGGGAGTCGCAGAAATTTTTGTATGTCCCTTGCTGAAATAATTGGATTACTGAATATAGAGGGATAATCAGAATACCAAATGTTAATATTCCTTTTACTCTACTCCTACTTTGGTGTTAGTCTTGTCTTCCTAACCAGAGGCAGACCATGTCATATGTCATTTCCACCCCTGTAGAAGCAGTACAATGACCTGACTACTGACTTTTCTTTCTTGCACTAAGGTTATAATATTATCACTGGATTCTTCAGCATAACAACCTATCCTTAACTCACTTCCAAATGTTTTTTCTCTCAGTATCATTTCGACCAGACCATTCTTGGGTTCTTATGGTTCTTTCTCACTGCGTCTAATCAGGTAAAACCCTTCAACTGATTACATTTCAACTGTTCTCTGAGGTTGTTTTCAACTGTTTTCCGCCTATCCTATTTCTTCTCAAAAGATACTATTTAACTGTTCAGTACTTCTTCCCAAGTCGTCTTCCAGGTATGTAAATGTCCTATTTTCTGTGTATTATAGTATTTCTTTTTTTTTTTTTTTAAGATTTTATTTATTTATTTGACAGACAGAGATCACAAGTAGGCAGAAAGGTTGGGGGGACGGGGGAGGCAGGCTCCTCGCCGAGCAGAAAGCCTGACGGGGGGCTCGATCCCAGGACCTGGGATCATGACCCGAGCTGAAGGCAGAGGCTTTAACCCACTGAGCCACCCAGGTGCTCCTATTATACTATTTCTTTATTCTATCAGGACAGTCTTAAAATCTTTCCTGTCCATGAGCATAGAACTTCCAAATAGCATTCTCATGTTTTACTCTTTAATACAGGCAGCCTAGAATCTCTAGACACTTGAAGAAAGCCCTTAACATAGAAAAACAGAGAAAAAAAGGTGGAGAAAAGTAATTTTGGAAGAAACAGGCAATAAAATGAATTGAATAAACTTTTTTTTAAAAAAATCTAATTAATATACTCATGTTTCAGGATAAACAAGATGATATTAAAGAGAAAAAATCAGAGAACAAGAATGAGCTCTTAGAAATGTGACTGTGGGGGCGCCTGGGTGGCTCAGTGGGTTAAAGCCTCTGCCTTCGGCTTGGGTCATGATCCCAGGGTCCTGGGATCGAGCCCCGCATCGGGCTCTCTGCTCCGCGGGGAGCCTGCTTCCTCCTCTCTCTCTCTCTGCCTCTCTGCCTACTTGTGATCTCTGTCTGTCAGGTAAATAAAGAAATGTGACTGTGATTACAGAATGTTTTAAAAATTCAATAGAAGTACTGAAAAATTAACTTAAGAAACTCTTCCAGAAAAATATTGAAAAAAATCAAACTAAGAGGTCCAATATCTGACCAATAAGAATTTTAGAAATGAAGATTTAAGAAAAGCAAAGAGGGGCAAATAATCAAAATATATACATTTAAGAACATTCCTTGGTCATGAACCTCCAGACTGATAGGCCCCAGTACAATAAAGAAAAACATAAACTCATCTCTACATAGAGCATCATGAAATTTCAGAACACCATAGGTAAAAGAGAGGTCCTAAAAACTCCCAGAGAATAGAAAATTTACATACAAAGCACTGAGAATAAGAATACCATTGAAATTCTCAATAACACTGAAAGCTACAAGGGGAAAAAAAAAAAGGTCTTAAATTTTTTTTTAATTATTTTCAAATGTGGAGAGAGCCAAGATGTCCATCAACAGATGAATGGATAAAGAAGATGTGATTGTAATCACATCTTCTTTATATATATAAATATATGTGTGTTTATACATATACACACATATATATACATACACACATACATATATGTGTGTATACATATACACACACATATATACACACACATACATACATACATACAATGGAATATTACTCAGCCATCAGAAAGGATGGATACTTATCATTTACATCGATGTTGATAGAACTGGAGGTTATTATGCCTAATGAAACAAGTCAATCAGAGAAAGACAGTTATCATATGGTTTCACTCATATGTGGAATATAAGAAACAGAACAGAGGATCATTGGGAAAGGGAAGTAATGAATGGGAAGTAATCAGAGAGGGAGACAAACCATGAGAGATTCAGCTATAGGAAACAAACTGAGGGTTCCTGGAGGGGAGGTGGGTGGAGGGATGGGATAATTGGCTGATAGGCATTAGGCATTAGGGAGGGCAAGGAATGTGATGAGCACTGGGTGTTATATGCCAACTGACGAATTACTGAACTCTACATCTGCAACTAATGGTGGACTATATGTTGGCAAATTGAATTTAAATTTAAAAATAAATTTCAAACTAGAATTCTATATCCAGTCAAAAACCATTTTTCAGAACTACAATATGGGTATCAAAACATGAATTTCCTAAGGGGTCTTTCCCAGGAAGCCACTTAAGGATGCACTCTACCAGAATAAGAAAGAAAAACAAGACTGAGAAAGATGAGCAGGGAAGGATTTCAGTGAAACAGGAGAGAAGCCAGAGAATCTCCAGGATGATGGAAAAGGAGCTCCTAAGAACTGTGCAAGTGCCCAGAGAGCAATATTCCAGGTTGGAGGGAGAAGACAGAGGTTATAAGGAGGCATATCTCTGGTTGGGGTTGGGGGTAGTGAGCACGGAAAGAGGATTGGTTATCTATGCTGTTGCCTAGGCAGAAATTATATTAAAAATCTCTTGGAGACTGTGGAGGGAAATTCAGTGGAAATTACACAGAATATAGAGAAGAAAAGGAATAGAATTACCGTTATAATATTATGATACTATGTAATTTATAGTAACTTTTTTTGTTGATTTAACCACCAATTGGGGAGGTGAACTACATAAGAGGAAGCAGCTAAGAAAGCAGAAAATTGTTGCCTCTGAGGAGTGGGACTGAGGAACAGAGAGAGATGAGAGTAGTCCTGCATGTTTTCTTTTCATACTTCTTAGTATTTAATTTTTTGAACCAAGTGCTTATATGATTTTGTAAAAATATAACCATTTCTTAAAAATTATATTGTTGCTGCTTTTTAGTACCTCACTCACAACCTCATTGACATTAAGGATAATTACCATTTTTTTCCTGGATAATTTACCATTTTCCCCTCCAATTTATAGATGAAGAAACTAACCCACTGAAAGGATAAATTACCCATCAGAGCTTACCTAACTGGTAAATAATAAAGCAGTTCTAAAACCTGGACTCTTTCAGTTACACATTGTGGCGAACTACAGCTTCACCTTTGTGAACATATAATTTTAAGTTTTTCACATGGGTGATTAATAATTCCTGGTGAGGGCTTTATGCATGTGTGGGTCAGTGTTGTGCATTATACTGTCATTCTTTAAGTTGACATGTTCAGCATGTAGCTTACTTACCTTCCTCAGGCTCCTAGTATATAATTTTGAATAACTCTTCATATGTTTCTTTGTTAGCTGATCTGAGTTTCAGAGATTACTCTCAGCTCTAACTCTGAGCTTAAAGATATTTTTAGGACAGAATGATAGACCTGAACTGTTCAGTGTCAGTTTTCCAATATGACTGCTTGGTAAAGTATTAGTTGAAGGTGAGGTGTTTCTTGAAAATCAGAGTTTCTATAGGCTCTCTGTCTAAAGGATCAAATATTATAGTGGCAGCCTCAAGAGAAAGAGTAAAGCTTGCTCTCTTGATGTCATTTCTTTCCCTTAGTCATCTCTATCTCTTAATCAGGGAATAATTATTCCAACATAGAGGGTATCATTAGAGTAAAAATGTATGAAAGTATTAAAGAAATGTTAAAAAATTAATGGGAAATATTTTTCTTTGAAAGATGTATAAACATGAAAATGTTTATAAACTTTTCTGCGCATGTAACTTGTCTCTAGTAATTATATATGAAGAAGGTATTTCTTGGAATCTAATTAAGAATAAAAGGAATTTTGTATGGATTTTTTTGCATCTACACCTATGTCAAAATGAAATGGTTTTCCAACTGTATATTTTTTGTGGTTTACACTAAAATAACATTGGAATATGTACAATAGAGTTGCTATTAGCCACCACAACTTGCAGAATTCTATAAATAACTGGTCCTGAATAATAAATAGCGCTGGAAGAAACATAAAGAAAATATCCCAAACTACATTACATTTTACAGAGAAGTGGAGAAATAGTGCATGAAAACATAACAAGAATTTTTTTTTAAGATGTATTTATTGTAGAAAGAAAAAGAAAGGGAGGGGGCAAAGGAAGAGGGAGAGAGAATTTTAGGCAGACTCCATGCTGAGTGCAGAGCCCAACTCGGGCCTCAATCTCACAACAGTGAGATCATGACCTGAGCCAAAATCAAGAGTTGGGCACTTAACTGACGGAGCCACCCAAGTGCCCCAAGAGAAATTTGTTTTCATTCCAGCAAATACCTCCTGCAAATTTTTCAAAGCTTATGATTATACAAATCATGATCTATTACAAAGGGGGAAAATATTAAGCAATTAGCAAAACCACAGAAGAGAAAATTGACAAATTTTTCACTTTTTGTAATAAATAGGAAAAATTGTATGGTTGCCAGGTAGTTTAGTGATAGTTTTAGTTAATATTGCATCCATTTTGGACAAAAAAATAACAGATTTTTAAAATCAGAACTCCATGAGAGGGCGCCTGGGTGGTTCAGTGGGTTAAGCTGCTGCCTTCGGCTCAGGTCATGATCTCAGGGTCCTGGGATCGAGTCCCGCATCGGGTTCTCTGCTCGGCGGAGATCCTGCTTCCCCCCCCCCCCTCTCTCTGCCTGCCTCTCCATCTACTTGTGATCTCTCTCTGTCAAATAAATAAATAAAATCTTTAAAAAAAAAAAAAAAGAACTCCATGAGAAGCACAAGGATTCCCCAAATGCATACTTTCTTAAAGGCCCACGTATATAGTTTTCTGTGTACCTCCTATTTTAAAACAATCTCAAACTACCAGAAAAATTGTAAGAATATTTGTTTCCTCACTATTTGGAAGTAAATTGCTAACATAATGTTCTATAACCCCAAATATTTTAATGTGTAATTCTAATAAACAAGGACATTCTCCTTTATGATAACCACAATAAAACCAGCAAATCAAGAAATTAACATTGACAGACAACCATGATCCTCAGACAGCATTCAAGTTCTGCCAGCTTTTCCAATAATGTCCTCTACAGCAGAAGGATCTAGTCCAGAGTCATACAGCACATTTGGTTGTCATTTGAAGATTTCAGGTTGGTTATTTTGTAGAATGTCCTTCAGTTTGGGTTTGTCTGATGTCTCTTCATGATTAAACTCGGAATGTGCGTCTTTGGTAGGAATGTCACAGAAATGACACTGTGTTCTTTCTTCTCCTTACAACTTATCAGCTGACACAGGATTTCTTTTTGTCCCATTACTGGTGGGTATTCACTTTGATCACTTGACTAAGGTGGCATCTGGAAATCTTCAACATGAAGTTACATTTTTTAACCTTTGTAACTTATACATATTTAAGTATGTAAATTAAACTTTTAAAAATGATAATAAAACACATTTGATGGTAGGGAGACAAACCATAAGAGATTCTTAATCTCACAAAACAAACAGGGTTGGGGGGGTAGTTAGGGAGAAAGTGGTTGGGTTATGGACATTGGGGAGGGTATGTGCTATGGTGAGTGCTGTGAAGTGTGTAAACCTGGCGATTCACAGACCTGTACCCCTGGGGCTAATAATACATTATATGTTGGTAAAATTTTTAAAAATTAAAAAAAAATACATTTGAATATGTTTTAAAATGACTTTTAATTCATTGGAGGCCATTTCAACTTGGTGGCTTAGCTCATTTTGCACAGAGCTCAGAACATTGCTTACTAGTTCCCTCAGGTTCCTACCATATAATTTTGAATGCCTCTTCATATTGATTTTTTTTTTTAGTCGATCTGAGTTTTCCAAGCTGACAGAGATTACTCTCAACTATACTTCTGAGTTTAAAGAATGTTTACACCAAATGATAGCTCTGAAAAGTATAGTATGGTATTTATTTGCCTGGGATTAAAGCATCTGCATTTGTTTTCTATTGTGGGATAACAAATTACCACAAGTTTTGCATCTTAACACACATTATGACCACATAGTTTCCATGGATCAGGAGTCTGGGCGCAATTTAGCTGGGTCGTCTGCTCTAAGGGGATACGGAAGGCATTGACTGGGACCAGCGTCTCAATTTGAGGTTTACTTAGGTCCTTCTCCAAGCTCACTTGGTTGGCAGCAGTATTCCTTCCTTGTAACTCAGGGCGGCCTATGCCTTCAAATCCAACAGAAGAGTCTCTGACTTCTGCTTCTGATCTCTAGACCCTCTTTTAAAGGGTTCAGTGGGTTAAGTCAAGCCTATCAATTATAATATCTCTTTTGATTAACTCAAAATAAACTAATCAGGGATATTCATTACGTTTGCAAAAGCCCTTCACATTTGCCATCTGAATTAGATACTTGAACTTCTGTTATTTCACTGGCTATTGGCTTTGTTACTCAGTTCTGACTCACCTTTTTCTTTTTTCAGTTTTAATGTAGAGTTTCACATGTCTGAACACATAAAACTGTACAAGTAAAAACACTGTTGCAACATTGTGAAATACCAGGTGAGACTTGAAAGTGTCTGCTCTATGTGTGCTCACCACAGAATAAAGTTGTACAATAATAAATGCACAGCACACCGAGTTGTGATACTTTCATAGTAAATAATTTTAACACTTATTGTAAATTATTGTAAATTATTGTGAATTTTTAGTGCTTCTTGCCTGCTTTTTTTTTGGTAAGGAATGAAATCAGGTGTCAGATACTATTGGGGGTTCCATCTAGAGGTAAACATTTATTAACATCCTCTCTAGTTTCTGGATCAGTTCAACTGAAGAGTGTACTCAGTTTACAATGGGCACTGGTCAAAAATATATATACCATTTGAAATTGCTTATCTATATGATCCTGGAATTTCTGAAAACTCTGTGATCCAAACCAGATAAAGAAATAGGTGCTGAGGTCGATATATGAACATCACTCACAAACCTAAATGGCAAATCTATGGTTACCATTCTTTAGTTACTTATTGGTAAGAATTTAAAAACACAACCTTATAAAATAGAGTCATAAGGTTCTACTTTAATCTACAGCAGAGACAATGATTGAGGTGGGTGTTTCGGGTGAAATTTTACTTGATTAAAGAGTCTATTGCTCTAAGATTATTTATTTACTTATTTATTTGTTACAGAAAGAGATAGTGAGAGAGGGAACACAAGCACTGGAGAGCTGGAAAGGGAGAAGCAGGTTCCCTGCTGAGCAGGGAGCCCGATACAGGGCTCCATCTCAGGAGGCCAGGATCATGACCTGAGCCAAAGGCAGAGGCTTAATGACTGAGCCATCCACGTGCCCCCAAGAGCCTATTGCTTTAAAAGAAAAATTGAAAGTCACAAAAAAGTTTGAACAGAATAGTAAAGGGAAAGCTGGATCTACAGGTAGTGAATGAATCCAGGAAATTCAGAGCTTAATTAATTAATAGTTTAATTCAATTATTTCTTGCCCCTTGGTAATCCCTCCCTAACTTTACCCCTTTCCACAGAAAGTCCCTAATCTGCTTTGTGTCATTATGGATTAACATTTTCCGGAATTTTATATATATGTTATCATCCAATTGCTCTTTTTTTTTTGCCTGGCTTCTTTTACTCAGCTATTCATTTTAAGATTCACCCATGTTGTGATGAATGTCAATTGTCCATTCCTTTTTACTGCTGAGTAATGTTCCATTCTATGGATGTATCACTTTTATCTGTTCATTACAGATGGACATTTGGGTCGTTTGCAGTTTCAACTCTTTCAAATGAACCTGGTAAGAACTTCCATGTACAAGTCTTTGTGTGGGCATCTGTATTCACTTCTCTAAGTCAAATAGTTAGGAATTGAATGACATATGGCAATGCTATGTTTAACTTTTTAAGAAACTGCCATGCTGCTTTCCAAAGTTATCGCATCGTTTTGAACAGTGTATGAGAGTTTCAGTTGCTCCACATCCTCATCGACACGTGGGATAGTCCATTTTTCTTGAGTTTTCTCAATGGGTCTGCCCTGGTTTTAAGTTACATTTCTCCAGTGACTCATGATGTTAAGCGTCTGTGAAGTGTCTGTTCAAATCTTTTGCCCATTTTCTTGCTAGGTTGTCCAGTGTATTTTTAATGAATATGTCTGGAAAAGACTTGGGCTTTAAATAACCCATTTCCATATGTTGGCTCTGGAAATGATACATCAACCGTTTTGATTTCCAGCGACTTCGAAGCAACTGCTACTTTCCTCTCCTATAATAGATCTGTTCTTGCTGCAAGAATCTGTTCTGTGTGCTTGACACCTAGTATATTCGATATCCTCTACCTCTATATTTTTAATCTTTCATACCCTGTGGCAGATAATATTTTTGGAGATATGAGTACTAGAATTGGTACAGAAGCTATTGAAAGCCTCCTTACGATCAATGTAGAATGGGAGAAGGGTTTTGTGTCTTGATTTATGATTATCCTTCCAGGGAGAGCATGCCAACTTAAATGGAAAACTTTTCTCTAGTTATCTCAATAAATACATGAGATATTGCCAGTAGGAATCTAAGGGAAGCCTTATTTTATTTACCCTTAGACTTAGCATTACCTATTTAAAACAAGAGAGGTTGATTGAAAAAAATAGTTAAGCTCTCTTTGCTCCCTACCATCCCAGGGGAGATATTTTGGATTCTATAGGCGGTGATTGATACCACTTTACTCTAAATCTTGAATAGTTGTCTCCAAAGGAAGCTGTGTGCATAACTGGACTTTGAAATCAATATTGTCTGATCAAACAAAATACAGATAAAAGAATGAAGTCACACCCAAAATAATCGTGGTCATCTCTTTTTCCAACTGTTGTTGACAGTGCGGAGAGGGTGTTAAACATTTGCTCTTAATATTTTAATAATGAAAAGGACCTCTGCTCTACTCCCCCAGAGGCAATGTATTTACTTTCTCTCTCTCTCTTTCTTTCTTCATCCTCTCTTTGCTCTTCCCCCAGGCCAGAATAGGTATTTATTTAATTAGTGAGAAGGAGGGTCTGACAATCATAAGGCCAGGTGGGGTTAACGTGCTGTGGCTCAGCCTTCAGAATCCCTCCTGGCTCGCCTCCCCGGAGGCATTGCTGGTGTGTGGTGCTTCCAGGTTCTAACCAGGCAACCGGCAGGTGAGTTGGGCCTCCTGCGTACCCGGACAGGCCTCTGCTGTCTTAAATCTAGCTTCTTACCCTGTTACTGGGTGGGAAAGTCAGGTTGGCTGTTCACATGGGACTATTTATCTTCAATTCATGGTGGGGAGGGCGATGAGGTAGAGGGGGAAAAAAAAACCTTTTCCCTTCAAACCTAGTTTTGTGGGGGCACATGGGTGGCTCAGTCAGCTAAGTATCTGCCTTCGGCTCGGGGGTTCTGGGATCAAGCCCCATGTCAGGCTCCCTGCTCAGCAGGGGAGCCTGCTTCTCCCTCTCCTCCTGGCTGTGCTCTCTCTCAAATAAACAAATGAAATCTTTTTTTTTTTTTAAGATTTTATTTATTTGACAGACAGTCACAAGTAGGCAGAGAGAGAGAGAGTGAGAGAGGAGGAAGCAGACTCCTGCTGCACAGAGAGCCTGATGCGGGTCTCTATCCCAGGACCCTGGGATCATGACCCGAGCTGAAGGCAGAGGCTTTAACCTACAGAGCCACCCAGGCACCCCTAAACAAATGAAATCTTAAAAAAAAAACAACACAAAAAACAAACCTACTTTTGCCACTAATAAAGTTGAGAATGAAAACATCGTCTGTGTCCTTGGGTCTATTTCTGAGTTAGTAGATTTGGAGGGGATGAGCTATGGGCTGTGAGATTTAAAAAAAAAAAAAAGCTTGAACTGACTTATATAAATGTGTGACTCGCTTCAGTTCCTTTCAGGGAAGCATTGCCCAATTCAAAGGACGTGTGCATGATGCCGTTTGTGGTGAACTCTGTTTTTTTGCTCCACATTCTGTACATTTCTTCAAGACTAAGCTCCCTTCTCCCAGCTACTCCTAAAGTATTGAGATAATTTGTAAAAAAAAAAAAAAAGGGTGTGTGTTACACAAACATTTACTGAGATTTGCAAAAAACAAAGGAAATCTTAAGTAAAAAAATGTAAGTAAAAGAATTTTCAAGGTAGAAATAGCTGATTCAAAAGCATTCAATACAGTTACAGTCTGATAACACAATGTTAATGTGAGAATCTGCCTCAGCAATTTTTCCCGAACCGTGGTTAAAGGTGACACAGGGCAAGGGTGACCCCACTGGAGAAGGTATTCAATGCCAGCAAGTCTGGCTTGTTGCTGAAGCAGATGTATTCTACTTTATTGAATTAAACACATACATAATATTTTTATGGCATGCATTTTCTCCTCACCCTCTGTGTTCTTTGTGATTGGGGTTGTAGCAATACTTTAGGAAATGGCCTGATCAAAATTAATGGGCTTTCAAATTCTATTATGTCTTAAAATTTGCCTTAGATATAGAAAAACAGATAATAGCAACGTAAAGCTGATTTTATCTTTCTCACGTTTAGTGAGCCAGCTAGAGGCACAGACTCCAATGAGACCATCAGAGAACTCTATAATTTTCATTTTTATTGTGAATTTATTATCTATAAAAATATGTATACAATCCTGAATCTGGCCATTAAAACTTCAGTGAGGATAGTGGAATAATGCTGGTGGATGAGATTATAGAAGCTCATCTCTAACAAAAATTTGGGAGGTCTTCTCAGTTCTAATATCCTAGGACAATTATCCTGAACTTTGTCCACTGAAGTCTTTTCTCTAATTTAACACCTAATAATACTTCCTTATCCACTTGAATAAAAAGTTTGAATTAAATAGGTTATACAGAGAAGATTTTTGTGATCAGAACAGTTCAAAAATTTGAGATACATGAATCTGGAGGCTTGCCATCTATATCTTTCTTAAATTCTATGAGCAAAATTCTGTCCGAAGGTACAGAGAATGAACTCAACCCAATGTCCAAGAAAGTATTCTTCCAAAATTCAACACTGTAAACAAATTAATCTGTTGCCTATTTCATCTAAAAATTATGTCAGTATCCTCTTTAATAATTCCAAATCTAAATTTTTACATCAATTTGAATTAAACTTTAGGCAGAACCATTCCATGATTAACCTGTTACTCCACGTTAGCGTTTGTGTAATGAAATCATTTGAAAATGGTGATTACTGACAGCATATGTTATCCATTTGTTGACTCTGAAGCAAGGGCTAATCTGTTTAAGCTTAATGTAAATCCTTGTTATTGAAGCTTTTACATAACCGCCACCTCAGTGAGCAAGAATCATTTCCAGACAGATATTTCAAATAATGTCAAATAAAATTCCAAGTCATCTATAATCCTTGTGCATTTATCTTTAAATTGTCCTGCTCTTTGTAAGCTTGTATATTTAATTATACTCCGCAGACCTGACACTTGAAAAGTATTTGTCTGGGTTGCCTGGGTGACTCCGTTGGTTAAACGACAGCCTGATCCCAGGGTCCTGGGACAGAGCCCCGCAGCAAAGAGCCTGATTCTCTCCCTTCTACGCCCTCTGCTTGTGCTCGCTCTCTCTCTTTGACAAATAAATAAATAAATATGATCTTTAAAATTAACATAAGAATAAAAGTATTTGGCATTTGAGATTGTGCTTTTCACATCATCAAAGCATACAGCTGAATGACCTGAGAGGTACACGCTCTACCTAGGAAGAGTATGCTGAGATTAAAAAAAAGCACTGGTTTAGGAACCAGGAAACCTGCTCTGCTAAACAGCTCAATGACGACAAGCAAGTTATTTAATCTTTCTGGGTTTTACTTTCCTCCTCTGTAAAATGACCCAGTTGGACTCCATAATTTCTATGATCTCTTCTAACTCTGAATGTTTGAGCGAATACAGTTTTAAAATATTTTGGCATTCATTTGCAAAGACGTAGATGGAACTAGAGGGTATTATGTTAAGCAAAATAAGTCCATCAGAGAAAGGCAATTATCATATGATCTCACACATATGTGGAATTTAAGAAACAAAACAGAGGAGGGGCATCTGGGAGGCTCAGTGGGTTAAAGCCTCTGCCTTCGGCTCAGGTCGTGATCCCAGGGTCCTGGGATCGAGCCCCACATTGGGCTCTCTGCTCAAGCAGGGAGCCTGCTTCCTCCTCTGTCCCTGCCTGCCTCTCTGCCTACTTGTGATCTCTGTCTGTCAAATAAAAAAATAAAAACAAACAAACAAACAAAAAACCCAGAGGATCATAGGGGAAGAGAGGGAAAGATAAAATAAGACAAAATCAGAAAGGGGACAAACTGTAAGAGACTCTTAATCATAGGAGACAAACTGAGGCTTGCTAGAAGGAAGGAGGATGGAGGGATGGGTAACTGGGTGATGGACATTAAGGAAGGCACGTGATATAATGAGCCCTGGGTATTATATAAGACTGTTGAATCACTGAACTCTACCTCTGAAACTAATAATACATTATATGTTAATTAATTGAATTTAAGTTTAAAAAATTTTGAAAGATAAATAAGAGAAGAAGCAAAGATGAAAGGGGGGAAAGCCAGAAATAAAACCAGTAAGTGTTGGCGCCTGGGTGGCTCAGTGGGTTAAAACCTCTGCTTTCAGCTCTGGTCATGATTCCAGGGTCCTGGGATCGAGCCCCACATCATAAATAAAATCTTAAAAAAACAAACAAACAGTAAGTGTTGCTCCTTGTATCTAAAATAAAAAAGAATAAAATAAAATATTCTGGCATTTGGTATAAAGCCCCTTCACATATACTTTAGCATTTATCCTCAAACGAATCCTTCAAGTAGACAAAGCAGGTCTTTAAGTATAGAGGAGTGGGTATCATTTTATTTATTTATTTAAAGGTTTTATTTGTCAGAGAGAGAGAGAGAGAATAAGCAGAAGAGGGGCAGAGGGAGAAGCACCCTCCCCACTAAGCAAGAAACCCAACACGGGACTCAATGTCCAGGACCCTGAGATCATGCCCTGAGCCGAAGGCAGATTCTTAACTGACTGAGCCACCCAGACTTCCCAGGAGTGGGTATCATTGTAGGTGAGGTGACTAAGGTTGTGAGAAGTTTGGTGATCAGAGATTACCTGTGTGAGAGATTACCTGTGTGACAAATAGCAGGACTAGAACACGAGCTCAGGTCTTCCAGTTTCCACAAATTTCTGTGTAGGCCACAAAAAGACGTAAGAGAAAGCATTAACTGTTTGGAATCCCTAATTACATGCATGAGTTACTTCTACAATCCATACTGACTTTAGTTACTAAGACCATGCTAAGCTCAAAGTAAAGGTAAATAACAGAAAAAAAAAAAGTAACAAAATTACCAGTGCTCTGTTGTGATAGGAATATGGGGGTAATTACAAGAGATGGAGAGATAGCAGCTGTGCTCTGGGTGGGTAAGTTTGAGACGGCAGTGTGGAGCGAAGTTATGATTCAGTTATGGCCACTCCTTCCCAGAAATGTAGAGATAAGCCACAGGAGGCGGTAGGGGAACAAAGCAATGAGCAAAGACAAGGAATTGGGAAACCCTCACTAGTCAGCTGGTTAAAATGCAATATGAGTCTAAAGAAAACTCATAGACTAAAAGTATTTGAACAGCAAAAGCATATGAGAAACACAAAATATGTACCATGTTGCAAGGAATTAAAATTAGGAAAGGATATAAATTCAATGGTTATATTGCAATAAAAAAGATTTGTGAATACAAAATTATATGTCAATATGAGTTATAGGATTTAGGAAATAGATGCTGGAATATTAAGGGGTAAAGGAGGTGATGTATGGTTCCCCCCTTCTTGAATACAAAAGTTTTCTCCCAAAGCTGCCAAACCAGTTGATCTTTAAGGATGATCTCAATTATGAATTGATGGAGTTCAACTCTTTGAGGGTAGTGCATTGTATTAGCTTTACAATGAGGACCCATGCACCAAATATAGCATACAGAGGGCTTTGGTAGGACCAAGAGCTAAGAATGGTTTTGACATTTTAAAATGTTTTTTTAAAAAAAGGATATTTTAAGGGGCGCCTGGGTGGCTCAGTGGGTTAAGCCTCTGCTTTCAGCTCAAGTCATGGTCTCAGGGTCCTGGCATCGAGTCCCTCATTGGGCTCTCTGCTCAGCAGGGAGCCTGCTTCCCTTCCTCTCTTGCTCTGCCTGCCTCTCTGCCTACTTGTGATCTCTGTCTGTCAAATAAATAAATAAAATCTTTTAAAAAATAATAAAATAAAAGAGAATACTTTATGACACAAAAATTATGAAATTCTGGGGGGTGTGGGTGGCTCAGTCAGTTAAGTGTCTCCCCTGGGGTCGGGTTGTGATCCTCCAAGTTGGGGTCCCTGCTTGCCTCTGCTTCTCCCCCCTCACTCATGCGGGCTCTCTCTTTCGCTCGCTTGCTCTGCATTTTCTCTCTCTCTCAAATAAATAAAATCTTTTAAAAAGTATGAAATTCAAATTTCAGTGCTCATAGATAAGGTTTCGATTACAGTTATGCCCACTGTTGATGTATTGTCTCTGGCTGCTTACACTTACAAAGGCAGAGCTGAATATTTGTAATGGACACCAGAGAACTTATGCCTAAGAAACTTAGATATTTACTACTTGGCCTTACATGAAAAGTTTGCCAACCTCTGTGTTATATAAAAACCAGTATATATTACAAATTTCAGAAAACTCGGTGACTTTTGTGCAAGAAACTAAGTGACCTCTATGCAGATATTCAGCTCAAAAGGAAAGTGGCCTTTTAGGACAGCTAGATTAATTGGGGCAAGCCCTTTAATTCACTCAGGAGGTGACAATAAACTGCACTTACTCATTTCCTGTATTATAAGTATCATTTTTAAGTTGGTTTTAATTGGACAGTTGATCTTTGCCCCTTCCCACAAGTCTTTGCCTTTTCCCATACCAACATGCAAAGGAAATTCTACTGTCAACTCTATAACTGCCCCAAGGGATATGTGCACTGCACAAAGGGCTCTTCCAGAACCCTTTTCCAGGGTGGGAATTTCAGGAACTTTGGTAGTACCCTGGAGGTGTGAGAAGGTATGATGCCCTTAGGTAGCGCCCTTCAGATCTCCCCATTTCCATATAAAGAAGGTCTTAGGTCCATCTCTCCTTTGATTTGCCAGACAGCCAATCTCTGTACAAACCAGAATAGATATGTTCAGCTTTCTGTTGCTATCTGACACAATCATTCCTGACTGGGGGGGCATGGAGTGGGGGAATCCTACCCAGTTCCATAAGGATTTGGGATGTCAGCAGGGCTTATAGACAGAATGTATTAGCAATGTTCTTGCTACTTGGTCCCGTACTTGAAGGTAATATACTAAGCTCCTGTGTGGTTCAAGGTTTCTGTGAAGATCAAAGAATTAACAAATAAGAAAGTATTTTGTAATGATAATGAAATAATACACACATGAAAGCATTCCTGAACTGTGCCAGGCAATATGACTATAATAGTTACTAGTTATAATAGACGTAGTTGTTATTCAGCTAAAAGCTAGCCAAGGTTAAACTGAAAAAAGAAAATATCAGAAGTCTTGTTGTTTTACATTATAAGCACATTATAGACAGTTTAGCTGCCCTAATCCTGACAAATACAACATCCCTTGCTGTTTGCTCTTCCCAGTGACTCATGAGGTATGTTAATTTGCTAGAGCTGTTGCAACAAAGTGTCACAAACTGGGTAGCTTAAACAATAGAAATTTATTGTCTCACAGTTCTTGAGGCTAGAAGCCCCAAATCAAAGTGTTACCAGAGTTTGTTTCTTCTGAGGTAAGAATGTGTTCCAGGCCTTTCTCCTTGGCTTGATGGATGGCCATCTCCTCCCCATGTCATTTCACAGTCTTCCCTCTGTGAGTGTCTGTGTCTAAATTCCCTCTTCTAAAAGGACACTGGTCATATTGGATTAGGATTCACCCTAGCGACCTCATTTTAACATGATTACCTCTGTAAAAACTGCATCTCTAAGTCACATCCTGAAGGTTGGGACTTCATCATATGAATTTGGGGACGATATAATTCAACCTATACCATGAAGGATGGTTTATTTGGTGAATTTAGGTACAAAATCCTTTTTGTTGAAGACCTAATCCTTTGGTGACCCCTTGATCTTAGTGAAAGATGTTCTCCCTTACTTTCTCGATTTTGAGACATGTCTCATTTTCCCTGCTAATCTATCCAACCAGAATGGAAAAGAGCAGATAAGCTTGCCCTCCACAACACTGAAAAGGATGGGTAGTGAGTTCCAAGACCTACATGTGGAATTCAGGCATACTCAACTTGGTGTTCGGTCTTTCAATATACAGATTTTTTTCCCCCAAGAATTTAGGAACAATAGGTTAAGAGTGAATCTACCACCCTCTGCAGAGTGTAGAAAATGAGGGGTGTGGTTGTGGTTGAAGTCAGTCTGCTGGCTTAGCTACAGAGTATCGTGTAAGCAGAAGCCACTCAGGATGGGCGTTCATCTGTGTCAAAGGGAAAAATCCAAAAGACTACTTTTATGAGAACATAGGAGTGATAGGACCCTAACAAAGACCAGACTTCAATACTTCAATACGTTCTGTTGGGGGGCAAACTCATTAAGAAACACAAGGCATTGAAGAAGACTTTCTTTTTGTGCCTTGGGTATCTATGAATCTGAAAATTAGCCTATTTATTTTTAAACATTAAACCAAGTTTATTTGAAGTTTTAATAGAAGCATTTCAGCTAAAATGTTCATTGTCGCAGCTGGCCTTTTCCATTGTTCCCTGAGCGCACTCCCGATGTTTAAAATATAGTCTTCATTTTCAGTGTCATGTACTAACATGTGCTGCTGCACATTTAATGCAGGCAATTACCGAAAATGTCTTTGATGCAGTAAGACAGGTTCTACCTAGTTCTCCTCCTCTGACATTGCAGGCTTCAATGATAAATCTGGAAGAGGGGGGAAAAAAAGGAAGCCCCAAAACCTTTTTATGAAACCTTATGAAAATTTACAAATAAATTTTTATTTAAGCAGCAGTTTAAACATTAACTATAGGTCTCCCCTGCTACCAATAGTTGCTAAATGGTAACAGAAGTTGAGCAGGAAGCTCCCACTGAGACACGTGGAGAGGCTTTGAAATAATCCTTAGAAGAGACTGTAAAATGACTATTGTCAGCTACTTGCTTGGGGGAGTGTGAAGGAGCAAAGGCAGAAATCCTCAGACTTAACCTTTTGTGGTAGCCTGGTTTCCAGCCCATGCATTTGTTTACGTATGGATCCCTTTCCATGGTGCAGGAGAGAGAAGGGTACCTTTTGGCTGAAACCAGCAATAAGAAATGGTGGTGACAGTCACTGAGCTCCAGCTGAACTGGATTATTGGTACAATGACTATAATGAGGAGGAAAGAATCTAGCATTTCCTGAACACTCAGTGACTAGGTCAGCGTTTCAACGACATTAATGTGCCTATGAATCATCCAAGACACCCTCTTAACAAGCATGTTCAGAAATCAGTGGGTCTGGGACAGAGCTTGACATTCTGCATTTTTAACAAGTTCTCAGTGATTTCTAGCTGCTGATCCTCAGACCAGAGAGCCTGGAGCCTGAGCAAGAGCCTGGATCCTTCATATTTAATACTTATTATAAATTTAAGAGATAGATATTATCATTACCTTTTACAACAGGCATTGAAGGAGAGGTTAAAAAAATTCATAAATGAGGAAAACTGAAATTTGACAGATAGCAGAGTTCTACTGTCTCCAATATTCCAATAATACCCCATAGGAGCACCAGATGTTTTATTTTATTTTTAAAATTTGTGTCTCAAATATGCCTCATCATCTGTGACATTCGTCTAAAATTCAGAACCTTAGGCTCCACTACAATCTATAAAGTTAGAATTTCTAGGGGCGCCTGGGTGGCTCAGTCATTAAGCGTCTGCCTTCAGTTCAGGTCATGATCCCAGTCACGATGCCAGGGTCCTGGGATCGAGCTCTGCATGAGCCCTACATGAGCCCCACATGGGGCTCCCTGCTCAGCGGAAAGCCTTCTTCTCCCTCTTCCACTCCCCCTGCTTGTGTTCCCTCTCTTGCTGTGTCTCTCTCTGTCAAATGAATAAATAAATTCTTTTTTTTTTTTTAAAGAGAAATTAGAATTTCTAGAGAACATGCCTGGGAAAAGGTATTTTAAGTTGGCATCTAGATTATTCTTGTGCTCAGGAAAGTTGAGGAAACAATGATCATGCAGGTCACACTGTAGTTCTGAAAACTCAGGTAAGGAGTGCTGGTGTTCTTTGTTTATTACATCCCTTGGAGAGAACATTGTCTGGTCTGGCAAGGAGGATCTCAGAACCCCTTTACTGCATTTTGACTTCACTGAGAAGGGTTGCTGATGTGCAGGGAATGAAACTTGTTGGGTTTTGTGATGTAAGGGATAGGTTTAAACCTGTATCTTATAACAGGGAGCAAAAGTATAGTATTTAATTATGTCACTTTAATTGTAAGGTGAAAGGGGAAATCGGCACAACGTTTTCCTTGCTTCTTTATCAAGTAAATGATCTTTGTCTACCAGTTCAATTACAGAGCATCTGTATTCTAAAATAAAAGTTCAACTGAATAATGTTTCCCATGTCCAAAGTCCATAATTAAAATTTTTAGTTGGAACTGTCAGTGAGATCAGGGTAAGATTGGTTATTTATCTTTGCTTTGAAAGAGTGACTTCGGGGGCGCCTGGGTGGCTCAGTGGGTTAAGCCGCTGCCTTCGGCTCAGGTCATGATCTCGGAGTCCTGGGATCGAGCCCCGCATCGGGCTCTCTGCTCTCTCGGGGAGCCTGCTTCCTCCTCTCTCTCTGCCTGCCTCTCTGCCTGCTTGTGATCTCTCTGTCAAATTAAAAAAAAAAAAAAAAAAAAAAAAGAGTGACTTTGTATGGAGGAGATTACCAATAAATTTTTCACTATACGTCTGAATGATAAATAAAGGGCCAAAGAAGTAGACTTTTCAAAGTGAACATTGAGTTACTTCTTTTAGATCACTGACTCCTTCTCTGGCTTTTAAAAAAACACATTTATTATACTGCAATACTATACATTATGAAAAAGCATTCTAGGATCTTGATACAGTTAAGTTAATGTACTTAAGAAATACATAATGTATTAGCTTAATACATTCCATTACTAATAGAACCTATAACTTAATAACTAGAAGATGTTGGATTTTCTCATATATTTCTACATACTGAAGGAAATATAATTATTTAAGACCATTTTCAAGTATCACATCTCCTCTTAAAATCAGCAGACTATTCAAACAGGTCATAGGACTTGTATTACTGAAATCTCACTATGACATAACTTCACTGAGGGTAGAATTTGTTGCAGGCTAGTCCAACCCATACAAATAGTGAGACATTTAGAGATAGTCCAATCTGAGGTCAAAGCCTAGAGTGGGCCAGTTGCTTAACTCTTCTGAGCCTCCATTTCCCCTCCTCTGTAAAATAGAGACATTTTCTTCTTGAGTTATGTATTAGATAGACCAGAGAGAGAACAATGGGTAAGCATGTGGTAGGTGATTACTGAATAGTAATTATAAAACGATATTATTGCTGAAGTGCCAAAAGAACTTACTTTTAATGATTATCATTTACAAGATGATATCAAAGAGTGAACTCCCCCAGCACTCAGATAGCAAAATTCGTGGGTACTTACTTCCTCCAATGGACCACAGTGAAGTCACATGATATCTACATTTTATTTATTCAAATTCAACTATATGCACTTGACAAGAAAGAAAAAAAATATAGAAAGAGGAAAAAAGTTCCCCCAATTTTAAATTATCTAGGCATTTTAGCCCAATAGCCCACTCAGTGAACCAACACTCTGGCATAAACACAAGTTGAGAAATATGGATCTTTCTATCAGTTGGTCTTGCTTCCGATGGACCTCTCAAAATACAGACATTTCATGGTGCAAAGTATAATTCTGGCATCTTGAAATGTGTATTTCTGTACAAAATATTCCTAAAGCACACATCAATAATCGTACTTTATCTGCTGCTCAACTAAAGAAACAATGCTCTGTTTCAAAGCTGGAGGGAAAACCAGCTCTATTGGAACTATTGAGAAACAGTATGTTTCCCTCTGAAATAACAACTTCCTGAGGAATTTTCCAACGCAATTACAAAGAAACCTTTTTATTTTGCAATTATTATAGACTTAAAAAAATTGGAAAGAAAGTTGCAAAAATAATTCAGAAAGTTGTTTTCTCCCTTTTACTCAGTTTCTCTGTCAACAATGTACGTAACCATAATCAAATTATCAAAAGCAGGAGACAAACATTGGTGCAAAACTGTGGACTGCATAGCTGATTCAAATTTGCCTGTTTTTTTTTTCCCCCAACGTCCTTTTTCCGTCCCAGGATGCGATCCAGGATCCTAGCTCTCATCTATTTGTTTTGTTTTCTCAGTCTCCTCCCATCTGTGATATTTCCTCATCTTTCTTAGTCTTTTCTGATTCTGATCTGTGCCTTCGTGAAGGGAAAGAAAAGAAAGTCAACATTTTATAAACGTCCCAAGTAAGGATCAATTTCTGAGGTAATGCTGTATAAATCCAAAACCAGAATCTTTTCTGATTTTGTATTAAATTAAATTCAAAATCAGAATCTTTCCCCTTCAGTGGATTACTTATTGGTTTGTCATTATACAAGTGAATGTAACAGATGCCATTATCTGAATGAAGATAACAGCCTGAGTGAGAACAAAAGTAACAAAGTGCTTTAGGCTCTTACATAGTTACTACCTTGGAGGAAGGAACGATTTCAGACCCCAGCCGAAGAATCTGTTGGTAACGCTCCGTGTCCATCACCTCAGGTGGGTTGTATACTGAACAACTCTGACTTCAGGTTCTCATTACCACTGATTTCTTGATAATCTTTCTGGCTTTTACTCAAAAGAAAAATAACTTATAGACAAGTAAGAATCATCTCATGTGGAAACTCTTTTTATGGAGTGATGATTTTAACAGCAGTAATTATCTGTTGGGTGCCAGTATTTTCAAAAATATCCTTCAATTATAAAAATTAAATGGGCATTAACTGCACAGATAGCATCTTTTAAGGAATTTTACAGTATGGTAATAGAAATGGAAAACAATAGTTGAGACCTAGGAAGTTCAAAAATTTTGTAAACATGATTCAGAAGATGGTAGTTATCAATTTATACATGTTAACTAATAAAAAGGCAAAATGTTCATCGCACTTTTAGATATCAGCAACAACTATGTAAGTTTTTTCCCCCAGCTTTATTGAGGTATAATTACAAATAAAACTATATGTATTTAGGGTATGCAACATGATGATTTAATATACATATACATTGTGAAATGATTACTACAATCAAGTTAATTAACACAGCCATCACCTCACAGAGTTAGTTCCCTTTGTGTGTGTGTATGTGTGTGTGCGCGCGCATGCTGAGGCTAGAGGACTCTCTTTTTCATTTTTGTATTCTTTTATTTGTAAAGATGTGAAAATAAAACATTAAGGTTTATTTAGGTTCTAGTTTGGGATTTTTTTTTAAATAAACATTGTGTTAAATAAATAAATAAATAAAATCTTTAAAAGATAAATAAAAATAAGCATTGTATTTTGGAGTAAATTGACACTTAGAGAAAAGTTGCAAAGATAATGGAAGGCAGCTATGCTCACCAATATACCACCAACGCGAAAAGTTGCAAAGATAATGAAGAGAGGTCTCTCTCAGCCCTCACCAGTTTCCTCAGGTGTTTGCATGTCACATTACCATGGTACTTTGGTCAAAACTAAGAAACCAGGGACACCTAGGTGGCTTAGTCGTGAAGCATCTGCCTTTCGGCTCAGGTAATGATTTTGGCATCTTGGGATTGAGCCCTGCATGGGGCTCTCTGCTCAGTGAGCAGTCTGCTTCTCCTTCTGCCTCTATTCCCCACCCACTTGTGCTCTCTCTGTCCCTCAACTAAATAAATAAAATCTTTAAAAAAATTAAGAAACCAACATTGATGTATTTCTACAAACTTGAGATTTTATCTGGGTTTCACCAGTTTTCCCCATAAATGTTATCTTTCTGTTCTGGAATTCAATCTACATTATGTTTAGATGTCAGGTCTTAGTCTCTTCTAACCTGTAACACTTCCTTTTACCTTGCTTTTTGTGACTTTGCTGCTTTTGATGACAACTAATCAATAGTTTTTTAACTCCTTCATTTGTCTGAGGTTTTCTTATGATTACATTGAGGTTCTATGTTTTGGGCAAGATTTCCATAGATGTGATGTTATGCCCTTCAGAATGCATCTTACCAGTGGTTTATGATACCTATATGGTCATTTGATTGAGTCAGTGACTGCCAGCCTTCTCCACTGTAAATTTGCTATTCCTCTCTTTCCATCCTCTATGCTTTGTAAGTCACTATCTAGTCCACCTATAAGAGGAAGAGATTAAGCTCCACCTCCTGGAGGAGCTTATCTACATATAATATTTAGAATTCTTCTATAAGGAAGATTAGTTTATATAGTACTTAAAAATCTAACATTATTAAGTTAGCCAACTGATGTTGAAATAGTGCCATTCATTTACTGCACATATGTTTTTGGTAGCTGTTAAAGTATAAGGCATACTAGGTCCCTGCCCTAATGCAGTTTACATTCTAGTAGGAGAGAGAGATTAAATACAAGTAAACAGCAAATAAACAGTTACATATTTGGTGTTATAAACAATACTCGGTATGTCAAGAGAGAATCTGATTCTGGGGGAGGCCATCTGAGAGAGTGTGGTTTGGAAAAATCCGTTGGAGGTGTTGACATTTGAACTGAGAACTGGAAAAAAAAAGCAAGTCAGTTAATATGAAAAAACTTTCAAATGATTGAGCGGTCTAGAGGCTGGAAGGTCCTGTGGTAATTTCATTCATCAATTTGACTGGGCCACAGGGTGCCCATATATTGGCTAAACATTATTCTGGGTATGTCTATGAGAATGTTTCTGGATGAGATTAACATTCACATTGGTAGAATGAGTGAAGTAGAGTGCTTTCCCCAATGTGGATAGCCTCATCCACTTCTGTTGAAGGCCTAAATACTGCCAAAAAACTAAGTGAGAATCTGTTTTTCTTTTCTACATGTCATGGAGTTGAGACATTGGTCTTCTGCTTTCAGTGCTGGACTCAAACTGGAATTTACACCATTGGATCTCCTGGTTGTCAGGCCTTTAGGTTCAGACTGGAACTATATCACCAGCTCTCCTAGGTCTCCAGCTTGCTGATTGCAGATTACTATACACCCCCAGAATAGTAAGGGGGCTGGTGTGGCACAGGTGCAAGGAAGAAATGATAAACCATTATGAGAAGAAGGAAGAAAGAAAGGTCAAGTGTGCCCTGGTGGTGCCGTGAAGACTATGGCAAGAAAGGCATTTGATTTTTACTCTAAATGTTGTGGGAAGAGTTTAAAAGGTTCTTAACAGGAAAATGAAATTATAGATCATTAAAAGATCATTCTAGGGCCCATAGATGGTAAAAGGTGAATGTATGTCGCCTGGACATGGGGTGTATCAGCTGCAAATTCAGAGGAGTGGAGAGTTTTGAGAGCATGGCCAGAAGCAGAACTGACAGGCCTTGTGTATGTATCACGGTATGTTTTCACATGGTGTTTTCTTAATATAAAAAGATAAAGATAACATTCTTACTAGACTTTTAGGTTAGATTTGTGTTAGGAAAGGGTGGGTTCGAATTCCTAAAGAAGGGCAAAGATGTATGTACAGGGATATTTATTACAGTAGAAAATAAGTGATAAGTGCCTATCAATATGGAATTATAAAATAATGCAACCTCTAAAAAGAATACAGTACATTTTTTTTAAGGATTTTACTTATTTATTTGACAGACAGAGATCACAAGTAGGTAGAGAGGCAGGCAGAGAGAGAGAGGGGGAAGCAGTCTCCCTGCTGAGCAGAGAGCCCGATGTGGGGCTCGATTCCAGGACCCTGGGATCATGACCCGAGCTGAAGGCAGAGGCTTTAACCCACTGAGCTACCCAGGTGCCCCAAGAATACAGTATATTTTTGTACATGGAAAATAAATGTTCAAGAGATACTAATTGAAAAAACATAGTGCAGGAAGTCTGTATGGTATGAGCCCACTCATCTAAATTAGAAATGATTATCACTATGTCTATCTTATACTAAGCATTATAAGAAAAGGTCTGATGTAGTATATCTATATATTATTAATAGTGGTTAACTCTGTTAACAGTGGTTGTATCAAAGTGCAGCGTGGTTATAGAAGATTTTCACATTATAGTCTTTATTTTTTGTCTTCTAGAAAATCTTAAACAATGGATAAGAAGAAAAATAATTTTTAAAAATATCAGGGACACAAGCAGTACTTCTAGGATTAACAGGAACTTTAATGAATTCTTTGAACCAGCTTTAACAACTAAGTCCTATACATATAAATATTATTTCCTTTTTGAGTTTATGGTAAACTCAAATCAGGGACATGGAGATTATTGATTAAAATGAAATTATTAACATCTCCAAGATGATGCTGAAACCATATTTATTCATTTCCTCTGTATTAACATCAAAAGCAAGTAAATGTATAAAGGTTTTTCGATGTCATTTGTTCTGACAATGATCTCACAATGGTTTTTGCGGTTTGGTAAAGAAATAGATGTGGAAATATATTTGTGAAATAAAAAAACCCTAAGTTGTGTTTTATGAAAAGACTATTAAAGTATGGTTATCTCTGAGCACCTGAATTATGGATTATTATGGATTATTTCCATTTTCTTCTTCCTTCCTTCCTATATTTTTCCAATTCTCCACAATAATCACGAAATTGCCTTTGCAATCAGAGAAAGAGTTCTCTCTCTCTTTTTTTTTTTAAGATTTATTTATTTGACAGACAGAGATCACAAGGAGGCAGAAAGGCAGGCAGAGAGAGAGAGAGGGAAGCAGGCTCCCTGCTGAGCAGAGAGAACGAAGGAGTTCCCTTTTTTAAAAATTGTTACGTTAAAGTTAGGTGCCTATAAATGTAACAAAATAAACCTGATCTATTTCAGTTTGCTTGCACTTTCTATATGACATCCAGTAGTTCTCTTTCCCTCAGTGGTTGAAGTTTGCAGACTGTATTTATAAGCTGGGACCTAATGACTTGTATTGTGATCACATTGGTCCCCATTTCTCCAAAATGACAAAGAAAGGCTCATTGAGCACAGCCTGACGAGCCATGTTTTTAAATGTCATTACTAAAACAACTATGCAGGCTTTTCATCAGACTTCTACAGAACCACAAAGAAAGGTCAGAGCAAACAGAAGCTTACACCTTCTCATAGCCGCAGTCACATGGTATGAAGCAAATATTTTTAGGTAACACGGAGAAAAGTTGAAACTGCAACTTTGGTGTGCATTGGGATGTGCAATGAGAGACAGAGAGGGAAGAGGTTTTCTTCATGATGATTAAAGTTTTTGCACAAAGGGTTTGAGATCCTTGGATGAAAGCTGTTAAGTAAATACTGCATGATATGCATATTGCGCGACAGTGTGTCATAATTATAGTTTGCTTTCAACCATCTGAAGCCTTTCTGTGTTTTCTGGTTTTCACTTCTAAACCTTATAAATTATTTCTGAGTCATCAGCCTTTCACCCTAGGGGCAACTCACAAAATCCATAAAAATGTGGCTATTTTCTTAAATCTCTTTTCTAGCAAATGCGTTCCTCTTTAGCCTCAGAATGTAAATTCCCACAAAGAAAAGCAACTAAATAATACTTCTCTCCCTCTCTTATATCCTCCCTTCTCTAAAAATGTCCATTTATAATTAAAAGCCCCCATGCGAAGATCAGTTCTTCATTCCAATTGGGGACCTGAATCTAATGAGAAGAGAGAGAGATGGTAAAATGGAGGAAAGGATGGTAAAAATGCTACTACAAGGTCGAAGTGCCCAACCCCTGGTCAGCCCACCTGACACTTTGGGCTAGATAATTCTTTATTGTGAAAGGCTGTCCTGTGCATTATAAGATGTTCAGCAATATCCCTGGCCTCTACACACAAGACTACTAATTGGCTTTTGCCAATTCAGATTTTTCCTTTGACCTCAGAGTCAACCTCTACTTACCTAGCTACCTACCAACATAAAATACAGACACTCACAAACACCTTCACACTTTTCATGTTAAAGCCCTTGAACACTGTCTAGAGTTTCTCCTCTGAGCCATATGTGGCCAATTTGACTAGGAGGAGAGAAGCACTGGTAACTTTCCCACACTTCACTGATGTGGGTGTTCATACTTTTAATGTTCATGGTGTTTTTAAGTGACATGGTTGTTTGTGTCTTTTAATATTCATGGTGTCTTGACAACTGAAGCTTGTAAATGTCTGCATTTTTTAAAATATGCTAGTCACACTGCAACCCCATGCTCTCCCATGAATATTGGTTCAACCATAATTTTATTTAATTAAATATGTTTATATACCATCTAATTAAAACCAAGAAAGGGATATATAGAATTAAAAAAGCACTTCCTAATTCATTCCACAACAAAGCAACACATGTTACTCATATAAACTATATTTTTATGCCTCTTATTATATTCAAATAGTGTTTATTCTCCCTACTTCAAGTTGTCTGATGTTTGAAGCACGAAGGAAAATGGGCAGATGGAGTGATTTCCTCTATGAAAGAAACATTATTAATAAATTCTTCTCTATGAAAAACCCTGACAAGTGGATTTACCATTACTAGATTCATAATCGTGAATAAGCACCTTAGTCTCTGCTGGCCAGTTTCATTTTTGGTAAAATGAAAATGATAATCCCTACCTTCTAGGGCATGTTGAATGAGATAATCTGTTTTAAGCTTTTAGCCCTGTGCCTGACATATAGGTGTTTTATTAATATCATCTCTGTGGTACTTCCCTCCTTTGTTCCTAGCACCAGCTAAATAATTTGTGAGATTCAGTGCAAAATAAAAATGAGTGCTCCCCTTGCTCAAAATTAAGAATATCAAGATGACAACAGCAAAACATTAACCCAATGAGGGGCCCTTCCAAGCATGGGGCTCTCTCGGTGTTACTGCATCAGCTATATGCTCATAAACCCAGCCCTGCTTGCTCCCCTAGTGTTTTCAAGGTTCCTATTGTCTATTCTACTACATTAAAAGTCCCTCTTCAATTTGACAATTCACAGGTAAATAAATGTAACTAACCACGGAGGGCTCGACTGTGTGGCTTGGTTTTCAATGCTGGCTCACTTTACTCAAGTTGTTGAGTGTTAGTGGGCCTAGAGCTATTATAAAGGAGATATTTTACTCTGCCATGGCATTTCAGGGGTTTGTATCATTCTCAGCATGGAGGAATTTAAAAAATTACCTTAGTTTTCTATAAGAAATTGAACGCTTGGTGATAGCTCAAGAGGCACTTAGTGGCCAAAAAGGCACTTAATTGAAAAGTTCTTTATACAGAGTAATCAAACAACATTCACAAAGAAACAGCATAGCTTTAATTATTTTAGATCCTAGATGGGAGACCTGGTCCAGAAGTCTAGAGCAAAATACCCAAAGAGGAAGACTTGGTCTCCAAACTGAGCCCCAGTATTATAGGTCACTCATTCTTAAGGATGCATCAGCATGTCCTTTAAAGGGCTTGTCAAGGTTCTCAGATCCTACTTGTAAGAACAGAATCCTGTAAAAAAGCAAAATATATGTGTGAATGTGTACAAATACAAAGATACACAGAGAAATGTCCAAATTTCCTCTACTGGAACACACACACACACACACACACACACACACACACAAGCACACAAGCATCTTAACAGAAGGCAAAGAGAATTAACATTTATTGAGCACCTTCTACATGGCAGGTGTTTTACATACATGGGAATATTAAGGTATATGTTAGTTTTCATTTGTTCATTCAATCTCAAGACACTGAGAACAACTTTTTTTTTTTTTTAACAGCCTTGAAACTGAAGCTCAGAGCAGTTAGGCAAGCTGCCCAAAGTCACTCAGTTAGAAAGTTGGACTCTGCGATGGAAATTGCATCTGATTACAAAACGCATATATCACAACCCTATTGACGTGATTAAGAATTCAGGGGTCTAATCTGCCACAGTGTCTTTGAATCAAACAACAAACAAAATGCAACAAACTTTAGCACACTTGCTAATCATATTAGTTTACGTGGCCGCCTTGCTCTGACCGTAATTCCCTCCCTTTCTCCCACTCTCCACCACCACAAATCTAAGGGTTACCAATTGTGCTAACAGTTACCGGGAGAACAGGCTGGCCTTTTTGCAAAGCTAAAAAGTTAAAATTTGTGGTATGGGACTAACTCCAAAGATCTAAAAAAAATACAAAAACAAAACAAAACAAAAACTGCTGTTTGGGACTGCAATCCCTCACTTCCGGCCTCGACTGGGTGAGATGGAACCTCAGCACGTGGCACCACACGATTCCCAGCACGCGCGCCCCTTCGGGCAACTGCTCGGTCGGCCTGGACTGCGCAGGCGTGAAAGCCCAAGCGGCTGGGGGCGGTCGGCTCGCGGTTTCCCTGGAGACCGGGCGGAAGCGGCCAGAAGCTGCGCTGCGGTTGGCCTCGGCGGGATGGAGCAGCTAGGGGTGGAGCCCGAAGAGGAAGCGGGCCGAGACGAGGAAGAGGACGCGGCTCAGGCCATGGAGCGCGCGGAGGCGGGGGAGGCAGGCGGCTCGCCCGGTGCGCCCGGGCCTGAGGAGCCCGGCGGCCTCACTTGGTGTAAATAAGAAGGGCGGGGCGGGCGGAGGCCAAGGGGCGGCAGCGGCCGTTGGGGCGCGACGGTCCCCGCCTCGCTCTGGTCCTTTCGTTTTCCCGGCTTGATGGAAAGAGCTGTTCTCCGCTACCTGGTGTTTTATGGCCAAGATCCCGAAAGGATGGCTTCGCCTAATAGGACTAGGGTGGGCGTGTCAATTATGATAGTCGAGGTTGCACTTGTGATCCCCCAAACCGCCCGGTGAAAGGCCTAAGAGGTCCCCGGAAGGTGTAACGTTGCAGAAGTAGAGAGCCTTGTCGCGCACTTGGCAGAGGCTGGGGCTCAGGCTGGGCTCGGAACCGAAGACGGGGCACATCTGCAGTGGCCGTCTCTCCGTGACCCACTTCCAGCCTCTGGGCTCTACCTTATACTGCCCAACCCCAGGGCCTGGGGCCAAGGCTCTAATTCCCGGCTTTCCCTTCCCCTTTTAACTTTTAAATTTAGGAATAATGTTAAAGGAGTTGCAGAAGTGCCTTTCCCTAATGTTAATGTCTTCTATGACTGTAGTACGTGTGTCAAAACTGAGAAGTGAACACTGGCATAATGCTCTTGACTAAAGTACAATTGTACCAGTTTTTTCCATTAAAGTTTTTGTGCCATATTCAGACCAGAATACCACATTGCACTTAGCCTGCCTTGTTTTTAACTGGGTAAAAGCTGGAATCTCCTCTCTTATCCCCCATGCCTTCCCCACCCCATGACATGAGCTACTTTTTAAAATTCGAGAAATATTTATTCCTTCTTTTAATTTAGCGAGTATTTATTGGTAGTCTGTTCTATACCAGGCACTCTTCCAGGTATTTGGGATTCAGCACTGAACTAGATAATCCTGCTATCATATGGGCACTAAATATAGTCCATTGGAACCCATAGGTCTGGCTTCTGCCCTTTTGTATTTATGATTCTTTTTTTTTTTTAAGAGCATGCCACTTAGAATAATTTTTAGTTGGTCAAAATCAGTGTTTAAACTTTTCTTCCCCTTATGATTTATTCTGAATGTTGTTAGAAACTTGCAAGTGATAGGATTACCTCTTGCTTCTATTATTGATCAAGATTTTTTGCCTCAGAGTTAATTCTAGCCTGAGAAAAATGGAGTGCACAAAGAAATAGTAAACAGGACTGAAGATGCTACTGTAGATGGAGTTTCTCTCATGTCTATAATTTTTAGATGCTTTGATACATGAATCCAGGATAAAACTTAAAATCATTCTGCATTCGTCTTTCTCAGTTACCATGTTTTAAGGAACTGCCAATTGCTCAGAGATGATAAGCAGCCTGAATATATTTTTCTGTTTCTTTGCATATTGTGCATTGGTTCATGATCAAGTGGTGCCAGAAGGAAGTTCTTCATCCAGAGTCATAGCACATGTGGATCTGGATTGCTTTTACGCACAAGTAGAAATGATTTCAAATCCAGAACTGAAGGGCAAACCTTTAGGTAATTTTGGACATTAATAATAATTTTTGTTTTGTATTAGAGTATTATTCATTCATTTATGTTGATTATATTCTGATTGATTAACCATATTAAAGATTTTGGAAGCAATTCCTAAGGTCCTTTATAGACAGTAAATTTTCCTTCACTACAAGGTATAAAATTTACAAACCTTATTTAATAAATGGTGAATTTTATACAAGTAGAATAGCCAACTGAACATGTGAACAGAAAGACCATAATGAACTTTTAGTCTTGTTCTCAGTGGTTGAAACTTTATAATCTCTTATCTCAAAAAAAGCCATCACATTCTAATGGACATTTTCATTTATCCTCTCCAGTTTTGAAATTAACTCTTGGATTGTGTAACATGACAAAAAAGTTGGATTTTGAACAGGCCCCTAAATACTTAAGAGGTAGAGAGTCTAAGTTTTCCATAAAAATGCAAGAATCTTTTTAAATAAAAGGCAAAGAGAAACTTTACATTGAAGATTTACTTATTAATATGTTGGCTTATTTTAACATTTCTATTACATGTGTATCTTAAATTGGAAAAGTCATTTAAATTTCCAAAGATTTCTTTTATGCATGTAGTAAGAATTTATCTTTTAGTATAAGCGTAAAGAGCAATTCTGGTTCACCTGCTGCTAACCTTTGTGCCTCGTTTGGTTTTGATAAATCCCAGTTAGGCACAGCCTAGTTGATTTACAAAAGAAGAGCAAAGGGAAGACTAGTTTTTGGTATGCCAGTATCAGTCTAGGATCTTTAAACTTTCCCAGGGATGTCAAGGAGTTAGGATTAGAGGATATAAGTTTTCTCCTAAAGGCATTTGTAATTAGTAGCAATCTAACACAAGATGCTATGTAGATAATGCTCAATAAAAAAGTATTGTGTAATTAAGACACAGGAATAAATTATTATCTGGAAGTGAGAAATGTGATGTTGAAAGTTTCTGGGAGAAAGCAAAAGTAGTCTTTCAGTTATGCTCAACTAATGTGTGTGACTATTTAACTTGGGCTGGTGACATAGTGGTGAGTCCATATAATTTAATTCTGTATTAAAAGACTGGTTTTTTAGTTGAAGAAGTTACCAATCCTATTTTTTTTATGTAGTTCACTGATGAATCTTTAATTATGACTTTTGATGCAGAGATTCTATTTTGTGGCATAATCTGATATATCACAAATCTTTATGTGAAATAATGTTTCTTTTCCCTGTTTATAATATCAACATTTTAGAAACATATGTCTTACATTGGTAAAATGGACATGACCTTTTTTTTCTACTACATGTTTATATTTTACATATGTTAGATGAACGTTACTTTTACAATGATAAACAAGTGGTCAACTTCTGTAAAGAGAAAATTAATTTCAGTAATCTTAAGCCACCACTAGTAAACTAGAGTTTTTATAATCTGTAGATGATCATAATTTAATCATTATTGATAAGGAGGGGGCCCATTAATGATGGCTCGCTGTTTAATATTTTCTGCAAATTACTATGAAGAACAGTTCAATAATTACAACATTTATTGGGGGGAGATCTTTAATGATTATAGGTTAGCAATTGTAACAGAACATTGCTTTATATTCATTGGAAAGTTTTTCTAGCAGAAACCAGTAATTAATTGTACTCAGTTATTTTGATCTGCTTTATTTTTCTGGTAAAACATGGCCTAGACTTTATATAGAGAGTTAATTTAATAGAAATTAATCTGGTTTGTATTCTCTGAAAAAAAAGTCCTAGAAGGATTTTATTTGTATTTTTTTTTCCTGAAAACTCTAGAGAGTATACTGATTAATGATAATTTTTGTTAAATTTTACTTCATAGAACCTTGATGAGTGGAGGCTATCCTTTTTAAATGAATAGAGCTTTTTATTCTTAATCAAAATAGATTGCATTACAGTTTAAAGTTATATTTGCTTTTTATAGGCGTTCAGCAGAAATATTTGGTGGTTACCTGCAACTATGAAGCTAGGAAACTTGGAGTTAAGAAACTTATGAATGTCAGAGATGCAAAAGAAAAATGTCCACAGCTGGTATTAGTTAATGGAGAAGACTTGACTCGCTACAGAGAGATGTCATATAAGGTTACAGGTATGTTGAGCATTAATTTGTATATAACTCATTCACTACATGAATCTTTTAATTAGTAAAATGCCATAAATCACTTTCTTTTTGCTAATAACTTTTATTTTGGGTCTTGCCTGCTTTTAAAAACATTTTATGTAAGACGATGACTTTATATGAGTAATGTTGACCAAAAAACGTACAATTGGAAGACATTTGAAGTCTCTTGTGACTGGTATTTATATAAATGTGAGAAAAAATGTAAAACAAAATTTGGAAGCAAGAAAATGGAAAGATATAGAAAAGATACGTGAAAAAAAATTTTTTATTTTAAGTTTAAATAACAAATTTAAATGAATTAGGAAATATCTGTACTCTGATGCACTAATAGATGCACTAATAGTTAGGCTTCTGTAATGTTTGATTAACATAATTAAAAACTAGATTTGTGGGTGCCTGGGTGGCTCAGTGGGTTAAGCCGCTGCCTTCGGCTCAGGTCATGATCTTGGGGTCCTGGGATTGAGTCCCGCATCGGGCTCTCTGCTCAGCAGGGAGCCTGCTTTTCTTCCTCTCTCTCTGCCTGCCTCTGCCTACTTGTGATCTCTGTCTGTCAAATAAATGAATAAAATCTTTAAAAAAAAAACAAAACAAAACTAGATTTGTTAAGAACTGTCAGCAGTTTAAACACACATTGAATATGATAGTATAGATAAACTCTTCCCTATTAAGGTTTGGGTTTGAATCGAGTTTTAGTAAATTATAGGAAAAATGAAAACACATTTGTACTGGTATATTGCAATTATATATATAATTTAAAAATGTGTAAGAATCAACTGTTTATCTTTTCTGCTGTTGTTTTTGCTTGTTCTTTTATAAATTGTAGCAGTTTTCAGATGAAAGTGTTAACTATAATATCCAAAACCCTTACAAGTTTATAAGAAAAAGATACTTAAGAAAAATGGATGAGGGTGCCTGGGTGGTTCAGTGGGTTAAGCCACTGCCTTCAGTTCAGGTCATGATCTCAGGGTCCTGGGATTGACTCCTGGCATTAGGCTCTCTGCTCAGCTGGGGGCCTGCTTCCCTCTCTCTCTGCCTGCCTGTCTGCCTACTTGTGATTTCTGTCAAATAAATAAATAAAATCTTAAAAAAAAAAAAGAAAAATGGATGAAAGGTATGAATAGGCAGTTGACAAAAAGAATAAACCCAATGTCCACAATTATGTGGAAAAAGAATACTCAAATTTCATTAGTAGCTAAAGAAATTTGAATTAGTGAGGTATTATTTTATGTCCATCATACTTCAAAAAATAATGTGAAAGTAGAAACAAAATATTATACATTTACAAAAAGTAATATAGAAACATTTTTTGAAATTAGAGATACTATTTAATCCTGTGATACTACTGCTGGGAATTTATTCAATAGAAATAAAGTCATGAGAACATATGTACAAAAATATTTCTTGTAGCATGGTTCATAATTGGTAAAAATATGGAATAAAAACAAATGCTCATCAGGATGAGAATGGCTAAATTACAACTTCTCTATGATGGAAAATTAAATAGCAATTAAAAAGAATACATTGGTGTTATGCAGTTTGACTCAGAGATATGTATGCCTTGTTGAGTAAAAGGCAAGATGCAAAAACGTGTCATATTGTTCCATATGTGTAGAACAATGGCCCAAACCCTTCCCTTTACACATACATATATGTCTGTATATAAACAGGAAGGGAAACATGAAAGGATGTATACTAGGTTTTTAACATTAATTAACTTCTGGAGAGAACATGGCAATGGTGAAATGGGAGAAGGGGAAAGAAGGGATAGCCAAGCAAGGATAAGACTCTATTTCGAAAATATCACTTGTGCATCCATGCAAAATTGGATGTGTCTCAATATTAAGAAGTTAATCTTTTCTTTTTCTTGTTCATTCATCTTGAAAGAAGTTAATCTTTACACAGAAGAAGTTAATCTTTACAAAGAAGTTAATCTTTACACAGAAGTTGTGCCTCCTAGTGATCTTTCATATCCTTCATATAGCTCTTCCTCATTCTTTTTAATGACTGCATAGTACTACATTGTATTTTATTCCATACACATTTAACCAATCCTTTAGTGATATGAAAACAGTGTGTCCCACTTATGCCTGTTATCCCTACATAATTATTAAAGCACTCCTTTTCATTCAAAACGTGTCTTCTGTTGGATGATAAATTACATGGTTTCCCGACAGTGATGTATTTATTTGGCTGTTACCAATTTTTTGCTCTTCCAAATATATGCTTCAGTAGACATTTTCATATAGAAATTTTGGCATATTTTTATGAAGATATCCATGAGGTGAGTTCTTAGAGGTTAATTTCTAGGTCAAACCGACTTTTCTTTGTGATTCAGTAATAACTGGAAGTTTTATTTATTTGAAAGAGACCGTGTGCACACACACTAGTTAGGGGAAGGGCAGGGGAAGAGGCAGACTAGACTCCCTGTTGAACGTGGAGTGTGACGCTGGATCCCAGAACCCTGAGGTCATGACCAGAACCGGAGACACACGCTTAATCACTGAGCCACCCAGATGCCCCTCAAAGTTTTACATTTTATTGGTTTTGGCTTTTTAAGACTTGTGGAAAATACAGCTAGAGTATGTTACTACTTGTCTCTGCTTTCCTAGGCTGACTGTATTCTTTGGAACCACTGTTTCAAGATCATAATGAACTACAAGCATTGATAGTTAATGTACTACAGGTATAGAAATTGTAGGTGTAGGAGATTGAGCTAAATATACTGGTATAAGCATCTGTCCAGGGAATGTCATTTTGGACTAATTTTGTTGCAAAATATTGCCTTTACTCAAAATGTGGTATAGGAAAAAAATCCAGTTAATGGAGGACTTTATTTAAGATATTGTGGAAGTATGAATATATGTTAAACCTTTAGCATATTTGAAATATTTTTAAGCATAGACTAGTTAAATCCATTTTAGTTATGACTTTAGTTAACATCTGTGCACCAATATTATTCAATTTAGAGTTGTTGGAAGAATTTAGTCCAGTTGTTGAGAGACTCGGATTTGATGAAAATTTTGTGGATCTAACAGAAATGGTTGAGAAGAGACTACAGCAGCTTCAAAGTGATGAACTTTCAGCACTGACTGTGTCGGGTCATGTATATAATAATCAGTGTAAGTGGATTCTTACTCTATTTAGTAACTCAAAATACTTACATCTTAATGTTCACTGAGTTCAATAAGTTCAATGAGTCGACTATCTTTCTGAAATTGTTATGGCTTTTGTTGGAGGTATAGCCTTATATCAGTGATCTGTCTCAAATGACTAAAATTAGGTGTTGGTATTCCATATTAAGTAGGGAGAAAGTAAGGTTTTGACGACGTGTAGCTCAGTGCTCCATGCACTTTTCATTTCTGTGACACAGTTTGTGTGTAACCATTTTTAAGAGCCCCACCCTCTTAAGTCATTCTTCAGTTACAAGGGTTTCCTTAATGATACACTTTTTAGAATAATTTTTGCTTCTCCTGAAACTGTCTTTAAGCAAAATTTTGAGGTAAACTAAATTTGTGTTTTGTTGCCTCTTTTGCTTGTTCCCTTCTGTTCCCCCCAGGCATCAAACATTCATGTTGCTGTCTGAGTTCCTGACTTACCCTGTGGAAGCTTTCCAGGCCTACCCGCCATCTTTTGCAAGCTGATATCCAATCAGTTTGATTATCTTTGCCAACTCTTAGCAAGAAAACAAAATAGTCCATCTCCTTCACATATTTAAGTATAAATGCCTTTGGAAATAAGCTTCAGTAAGCCCCAGTGAATATCTGTTAGAGTTTAAAACATCTTGTAACTCTGTTGGTGACTTCCCTATCATATCACATGGAAGCCATGCTACTCTGCTTTTGTATAAGACTTGCCCTGACCTTCCTGGCCTAGGTCTCAGCATATGTGTCCTCTTATCGCCCTTTTTTGAGAGCTGGTCATCAGTCTCCAGTCTAGTTCTCTGCCATCCTGATACTAAACAAGAAAACGGGTAGAGCTACAGTTCTCTTCTAGAAGAGGACAGGAAGCTTTTCATATGTCTTCTGAACCTGCTCTTTTGTCACTTATAAGGACTGAATAGAAGAAGTTTCTAAGTATCTTTCTTTATAATTTTCAAAGCAAATTCAGCATTTGTTAGAACATATTACAGACAGTTAGGTTTGGGGGTTTTTTTTGAAGATTTTATTTATTTATTTGACAGAGAGAGCTCACAAGTAGGCAGAGAGGCAGGCAGAGAGAGATAGGAGGAAAGCAGGCTCCCTGCTGAGCAGAGCCTGATGTGGGGCTCGATCCCAAGACCCTGGGATCATGACCTGAGCCGAAAGCAGAGGCTTAACCCTCTGAGCCACCCAGGTGCCCCGAGAGCTAGGTTTTTTATCCTAAAAAGAAAATGTCTGATTCTTCATGAATCCTTCCTCACAAGATTCTGTTAAAAATTTTTTTCAGGGGTGCCTGGGTGGCTCCGTGGGTTGGATAAATAAATAAATAAATAAATAAATAAAATCTTAAAAAAAAATTTTTTTTTTCAAACCCAGAGAAATTTGATTGAGTAGTACAGTGAGAACACTTTTTATTTCCTTCCTTGTAGATACACCCATTGTTTTTTCCTACATTTACTTTATCTTGCTCCCTCTTTATTGATTGGTTGGTTGATTGATCAGCCATTTTAAAAGTAAATTGCATGACACTTCATCTGTAAATACTCCTGAGGATAAGGACAGTCTCCTATAATTCTAACACCATTTTCACCCCTAAGGAAATTTGTTTCTGTGTATTTTCCCTACACTTTTCATAAAAGATGCCTTAAACTATGTACAGATTTGGAATTGTTTTCAGTAGCACAATCAGCTAGTATGTATAAAGTTTAGCTTCAGATCTTTAAAGCTGTAATGTTAGCTCTCTTAATAGTGTAATACTTCTACTTTTATGCTTGCTTACAGTTAAACATGAGTATAAGTTTTACTAATATCAGTAGGAAATTTTTTATGAGATCAGTTTTCATAATCTGTTAATCATTAAGCACTCCCAGGATGCAGTCACTATCACAGGCACTTGGAATTCACTTGTGGAAGTTATTTACTTTACAGGATTCCCATGAAGAATGAGAGAGATGAGTTAAGCGGGTGACAGTATGGTGTTGGGGTCGGGGGGACGGTTGGGTTTTTTTAAACTCATTTGTAAAAATGGTTGGGTTTTTTTAAACTCATTTGTAAAAAAGAAAATTAAAATTTTTTTGGTGACTTCTAATGATATTGGCTGTTCTTATAGGTATAAACCTGCATGACATCATGCACATCAGACTGCTTGTTGGATCTCAGATTGCAGCAGAGATGCGGGAAGCCATGTGTAATCAACTGGGTCTCACTGGCTGTGCTGGCGTGGCTTCTAATAAGTTACTAGCAAAATTAGTTTCTGGTGTTTTTAAACCAAATCAACAAACAGTGTTACTACCTCAGAGTTCTCAAGTTCTTATTCAGAGTTTGAGCCATGTAAAGGAAATGCCTGGTAAGACATTTATATTGAAAAATATACATTAGTTTTCTTGCATTTCTTTAATTTTAAAAATTAGAGATACAAGTTATTAATTCTTAGAGTCTGAATACTTAGCTCTTGGAGAAAACTCTAAACCCTGATGCGTTCTCTAGAGGGAATCTGGATTAGGAAATCTATGAAAGTACTTTTCTTTCTTTCTTTTTTTTTTTATAATTTTTTATTGTTTATTAACATATAATGTATTATTAGCCCCAGGGGTACAGCTCTGTGAATCGCCAGGTTTACACACTTCACAGCACTCACCATAGCATATACCCTCCCCAATGTCCATCACCCAACCACCCTCTCCATACCCCTCTCCCTCCAGCAACCCTCAGTTTGTTTTGTGAGATCAAGCATATCTTATGGTTTGTCTCCCTCCTGAGCCCATCTTGTTTCATTTTTTCCCTCCCTACCCCCCAAGCCCCCCATGTTGCCTCTCAAATTCCTCATATCAGGGAGATCATATGATAATTGTCTTTCTCTGATTGACTTATTTGCTTAGTGTAATACCCTCTAGTTCCATCCATATCATGAAAGTACTTTTCTAGTTTCACTTACTTTCTGTATAGTTTGAATATGATCATGAAAGATATAACCTGGAATCACGTTCTTTTATTTCTAGTACCTGCTTCATATTCTTAGACCGCACACTGCATCCAGAGATGGGCATCGGCCTTTTTACTTTGGGATTATATAGAAAATATTAGAGCTACGAGGGACCTTCCAAAGCAGTTAGGCCAAGTTCTTATTTTAAAGATGAGGAAACTAGTTTTCTTGAGGTCATGGGACAAATTTTTGTCTTTGAAGATCAAATATGGTTTTATAAACTATTAATAAGGGATATGTTGGGGCGCCTGGGTGGCTCAGTGGGTTAAAGCCTCTGCCTTCGGCTCAGGTCATGATCCCAGCGTCCTGGGATCGAGCCCCGCATCGGGCTCTCTGCTCTGCAGAGAGCCTGCTTCCTCCTCTCTCTGTCTGCCTCCCTGCCTGCTTGTGATCTCTCTCTCTGTCAAATAAATAAATAAAATCTTTAAAAAAAAAAAAATAAGGGATATGTTAAGCTTCATTTCTATGGCCTTGCTGGGGAATAAGATATTAGAATTCTGTAGAAGTGAATTTCTAAGTCAGCTGAACCTTTAGATGTCATAACTTTGTATTTGTTTTTTAAGATTTTATTTATTTATTTGACAGATCACAAGTAGGCAGAGAGAGAGGGAGGGAAGCAGGCTCCCCGCTGAGCAGAAAGCCTGATGTGTGACCTGAGCCGAAGGCAGCAGCTTAACCCACTGAGCCACCCAGGCACCCATAACTTCTTATTTTTAACTCATGTTTGTGTGATTACAAAATGTTTTGTATGCTGCCTTGCCTTCATTAATACAATATAAGTGTAGAAGTTTTCTGGATGACTCTGAGTCTCTGTTCTGAAGACAGTCACTATGTCAGGTTGTAATAAATTGAGGACTGTCTACTGATCATATAACATTACTACTTGGCTTTACTTTTTGAGTTCTTGTATTTATTTATTTACAGGTTTTCTCTTAGGGTTAGGGTTATGGCACCTCTCTTTTATTTCCGCTGTGAAAATAACTGACACACTACTTTAGTAATTGCCCTCCTCGGGGTGGCTCAGTTAAGCCTCTGGCTCTTGATTTTCAGCTCAGGTCATGATCTTAGGGTCATGAGATCGAGCCCCGCATGGGGCTCCATGCTCAGCATGGAGTCTGCTTGAGATTCTCATCCTCTCTCCTTCTGCCTTTCCTGCTTGTGTTCTTTTTCTCTCTCTCAAATAAATAAATAAATAAATAAATAAATAAATCTTTAAAAAAAATTTCTCCTCCAAATCCATTGCCTTTGATTTACTTCTTTTACTGTGCAGGGAAATAAAAATACTATAGAATTCATTTTTTTTTTTTAATGAGAACAATAAGGGGGTACTAAATTCCCTCAGCATCCCAGGTAAGGTGATAAAGTATAACTGAGTTTTAGTGCAAGAACTTTGGTAGTTTTGCTAATGGGTAGATTTTTTTCCTTTACTTTCTGGCTCTTATATTTGGGATAATAAATATTGCCAGATAAGACTTGTGGATAAATGTGTGATATTTTGTGTAGGAATCAGGTCAGCTGATTAGCACATGCTAATTAATTTTTTTGCTGTAATGACAGTCTCTCTTTGCATGAATTGAAACTATTATTCTTGAATACTTCCAAAGTATTATGTAACAGGTGGTTATTCTTGAATATTTCCAAAGTGTTATGTAACAGGTGGTAAACATTTCATTTTATCAAGACAGCATGTATTGGTTGTCTCCATATTCATTGTGTTGTACTGGGGTTGTGAGGTTTTCAAAGTGGTTCATTTAAGAGGCCCTGAGCAGAAGGAGGACAGCCTAATTTTCAGTAAAATTTAATCCTAGCAAAATATTCATTATGGAATTTAAAGATGTGTTCGGTATATACTGTAGTAGCTTTATCTTAAGGAGAAAAACTACTGTAATACCATATTTCTTTTTGTCTAGGTATTGGTTATAAAACTGCCAAACGTCTTGAAGCGCTGGGTATCAGTAGTGTGCATGATCTTCAAACCTTTTCACCCAAAATACTAGAAAAGGAGTTAGGAATTTCAGTTGCTCAGCGTATCCAGAAGCTCAGTTTTGGAGAGGATACTTCTCCTGTGACGCCCTCAGGACCACCTCAGGTATAAGATAATGATACTTATTTTAATTGAATACTGTTTTTCACACTTGAGATAAAGATTTCTTTATCTTACTAATGTTCTTACTAATTTGCTTACTGGGTTAGTATATGATCTCTTTCCTATGAGAAGGTTAATTTCTTAAGTTAGTAAAATTTTTTTAAGTAGGCTCCCTGCTGGAGCTTGAACTCATGACCCTGAAACCAAGACCTGAGCTGAAATCAAGAGTTGGATGCTTAACTGACCGAGCCACCCAGCCGCCCCTAGATTAGTAAATATTTTAAAATTTAATCTAAGAATTAATATTTCTGTCTCAAGTTGGCTACCTTGATTAAATATCACTTAATTTTAACAACCTATATTGCATACATTTGGCAAAATATTTTCATTTTTAAGAAATCTTATTTTCCGATTAGTCTAATGATTTAGGAAATGGAGACAGTATAATCACTTAGTTAACACTGATTTTTTTTCCTATGTCATAGGCACTTTACTAAAGTGTTTTATGTACCTTAGTCCATTTAATATTCATAACAAAGCTTCAAGGTAGGTAGTATTATTATTTGTTCATACCCTTTTTCCTCTCTCCCTTTCTTTTTTTAAAGATGAGGATACTGTACTTTAGAAAGGTTAAATAACATGTCCAAGGTTAAACTCAATCTCAAGTGCTAGGAGATTAAGAGCCTCACTATAATTGTAGAATAAAGCTTAGAGTTGGTGCTAGAGCTTTATAATTTTCTTGACTTTCTAGTGGAGTATAGTAACTTGGAGATAAAAAGAGTTAATGTAAAAGTGAACTAAATGGCTCAAATTAAGCATGAGAGGGAAGTTAGTAAAGAATGTGCTGAATATATATGTTAGTAAAAATAAGTAATAATAATAAAAAAAAGAGGAGCACCTGGGTGGCACAGTGCCTTCAACTTAGGTCATGATCCCAGGGTCCCAGGATGGAGCCCCATGTTGGGCTCCCTGCTCACTGGGAAGTCTGCTTCTCCCAATGCCCCTCCCTGTTCATGCTTGCTCTCAAATAAATAAATTAAAAAAAAAAAAAAAGAATGTCCTGAATATTTGGCACGCATCCACATAACTGGATATGCTTATTTAGGTTTACAATAATCCCTATTTGTGCTTCTCTGGTAGTCCTTTAGTGAAGAAGATTCATTTAAAAAGTGTTCATCAGAAGTCGAAGCTAAAAATAAGATTGAAGAACTACTTGCCAGTCTTTTGAACAGGTGATTTTCCATTTTGCCTTATCATTCTATAAATTCTGTACAAAGTATATGGAAAATACAGTTGATATTCTGTCTTGGAACTTATACATTAACTGAGACTGAACAGTGTAAAGAGAGATCATTTATCTTTGAATTTCTCTACATTATAAACTATTGCAAAGATAGTAACAGGCACCCTTAACTAAATTTAATTCATTTGTTTCCGTTAGTCTTGATTTTAGTAACACTGTGGTTATACTGTGGTTCTTAAGGTGCCTGTAGCTACTTAAGAGGGTTTTATGGGTACCTTGCATCTCGACACCTATAAGAGCACCAGTGATGGAGAAAGCAGAAGAACCCTCATTATCTCCTTTGCCTCAGACTATGTGAAAGAAAATGGACTCAGACAAAAAAATAGCTCAGTGGGGCTATGTGTGAGCAGTCAGTGTGTGGTGAGTGCAGGGCACTGGTCTGTAAGTTTGCGGGGATTATGAGTGTATGAATAGCACAGCATAAACGAAACAAGATGTGTAGTTTTCTGATGCTCCTTTACTATCATATATCTATTTCTCAGTGTTCCTAGAAGAATATTATCTCTTTTCCTCCCATCTCTTTGATTTCTCAAAGTGTCAGGGGTCTAGTAGTTTTGAGTAGCTATGCTTCTGTAAATGAGGGTAGGATAGCTAACTATGCCTGAGGAAAAGATTTCTAGATGACTCTAAATCTCAGTAAACTGGTGAGGTAAAATTTCCTACAGCTTTGGTCTCACATGCTATGTGGTTCTCATGTCTTGAGTCGAGCTGTGCAGCTCATCGTTTGCTGCATGCACCTGGGGCTGCTGAATGACCCAGCTCCAGTGATACAATGCAGGCTGGGCCTGTGAGTGTGCTTCTGAAACTGGGTCATCTGCTCTGCTTCAGCTAAATGTGAGACTACTGTGAAATGCCTGGCCATTGGAAAGAGTTCTGCATGTAGAGAAACCACAACAATTTTATAGGCTCTCATATTTGAAGCATCAACTCAGAGATGAGGCTAGGTGCTCTAAACCTGTAAATTACCAACTATGAACCATTTATCCTTACCTCTGCTTTCTACTCCCTTTCACACCATGGCCCCTGATTACGGTGACTGAGGTATAATACCATCGAAGTTACTGGCAAAAAAATAATTGTGTTTGTGTGAATGTATTTGCCCTCTAGTTTAAGCTTGCTTAGAATATAACCTTTTCCTAATATGTCTTTATTAGTTATAGGAACCAAGTAACGCTCTTTAAATTGTATAATGACTTAAGAGAAAAAGTTTAACTGGAAGATATTTAAACTAGTAACGTGTTTACAGGATATCACATGTTATGTAAGATATCTTGTTATCTTAGTAAGGCAGCAATCAAGATGTTTTGTAATAAAGCAGTAAAGAAAAATTACTTATTATGGAAAATCTAAATTTTCCAGTTCAGAATCTTCAATTTGAGTGTGTTTAACAAGGTACAATATTTGTATTTTGTTTGTGATTTTTTTTTAATGCATTGCCATACATATAAGAAGGATAATATTATTTTTTTAAGATTTTAATTATTTATTTGAGAGAGAGAGAGAGAATGAGAGGCAGAGAGCATGAGAGGAGACAGGTCAGCTGGAGATAAGCAGACTGTCCCGCTGAGCAGGGAGCCCCACATGGGACTCAGTCCCGGGACTCTAGGATCATGACCTGAGCCGAAGGCAGTCACTTAACCAACTGAGCCACTCAGGTGCCTGGGTAGAAAATACTATTTTTAAGGACATTTATTTTAGTAATTAGATTTTCTGCTTCTTAAGTGAATTTCCTATCTCATTAAAACTTTTCAACGCTAAAATTAAGACCATTTGAATGGAACACATTTTTAGATGCATGTATAGGTACTACTTAAATATTATATATTGTTGATCTTTTAAGTTATTGCTCTTATTTGCCATATAATGGTGATATTACTGTTCCTTGGGTCTATTCAGGGAGTGCTCTTTGACAAAAGTTATCTCATTTAAAATTTTTTTCTTTTTTGTAATTTTTTTTCCCTGTGTAAAAAAAAAAAATCTGTCATTTCTCATGTATTTGCCTTCACCAGTGAATAAATGCGTTAGTTTCTTAATTTCCTGCTGATTTTAATAAGTTGCTTTTAATTTTTTGTGACTTTGGATTATAAAATGGTTTGTTACAATTGTATCTTATTTCTTTTCTTTTCCTGATTGCACTCGATTCTGAATGAGTCCTGAGAGCCTTACACTTAAGATTTTATAGCTTTGGTGCATAGATGTGGTGAAATTTGTTTGGGCTATTCAGAAACTTGTATTGCTTACTGCCTAGGTATCAACCATATTTATAATTTTTTCAGTTACTAAATCTGATACCTCTAGAGATTAAAAAAAAATCTTTAGGTAATACTTTTCTAATTCCCTGTTTCTGCTTGCTCTTTCCTTTTAGAGTATGCCAAGATGGAAGGAAGCCACATACAATCAGATTAACAATCCGTCGGTATTCATCTGAGAATCATTGTAGCCGTGAGAGTCGTCAGTGCCCTATTCCATCGCATGTAATTCAGAAGTTAGGGACAGGTATGGGCTAATTTTCTAATAATTGCAGGTTGAGCTCCTAAAAAAACAAACTTTGTATTAGAATTATGATCCAAAGATGGAGAGTCTTCATAGGGAGTTAGGAACTATTAAATACCTTCGTTCTATCAGGAATTTTTACAGGAAAACTTTTTTGTTGTTTTTAAATAGATAATAAAAATAAAAATGCAGTTAACAGGGTTTCCCAAGTTCAGAGAAGATAAAATTACGATAATGTGTTATATTATCACACAAGATAAGTTACCTTGTTATCAAGATAACAAGAAGTTATAACAGGATAACTTCTTTATGGACACTTAAATTGTTTCCATTTTTTGCCTCTTATGAAAAACAGTGCTATGAGTATTTGCATGCAAGTCATTGGGCAGATAAATGTTTTTGTTTATCTTGAATAGATTACCAAGAGTGGAATTGCTGGGTTATATGGTAAGTTGAACTTTAAGATAAACTGCAATACTTTTTCCCCAAGTGGGTATACAATTTCCATTCTTACCAAGAATGTATGAGGGTTCCAGGCTTTCACATTCTCTCTCACATTTAGTATTGTCAGTTTACTTTATTATAGTCATTCTTGTGGCCTTGTAGTCATATTGCATTGTAGTGGTATTTCATTTTTCTCTTTTATGGATAATGCTTTTGGTGCCCTATCTAAAAATTCTTTGCCTAACCCAGAGGTTACAGATATTTCCTCCTGTGTTTTCTTTTGGAAATTTATAGTTTTAAGCTTTACACTTAGATCTACTTTGAGTAAATTTTTTAGTATGGTGTAATATAAGAGGCTTGTTCATTCTTTTGTATGTGAATATCCAGTTCAAACAGAATTTGTTAAACAGATTATTCTTTCTTGAATTGTCATGGCACCTTTGTCAAAAACTAATTGACTCTAAAGAAGTTTATTTCTTGGTTTTCTTATTTTATTGATTTATGTGGTTATTGTTATACCAGTTCCACCCTATCTGATACTTTGTTATAAGTTTTGAAATTAAATAGTGTAAATTCTTCAGCTTTGTTCTATTTTGAAATTGTTTTGGCTGTTCAGGGTCCTGGGCTTTTGTGGAAATATTTTAAAATGGGAAATTGATTTTTTTTTTTATTTATTGTAAGTTTATTCAGACTTTCTATTTATTTTGAGTCAGTTTTGGTAACTTTTATCTTCTAGGAATGTATCCATTTTATTCAAGTTGTCTAGTTTGTTGGCATGAAGTTGTCAATATTCCCATATTTTCTGTCTAATTTTTGTAGGATCTATAGTGATGTCTCTTCTTTCATTCCTGATTTTGCTGTTGCATGTATTCTCCTTTTTTCTTTATCATTCTAGTAGAGGTTTATCTGAGTGAGACCTCACTCAAAGGTTTAATTGATCTTCTTCTAAGATCCAACTTTTGTGTCATTGATTTCTCTGTTGTTTTTCTACTTTCTATTTAACTTATTTCTGCCCTGTTTTGCCTTTCTGCTTGTGTTAGTTTAATTTGCCTTCTTCCCTCTGGTTTCTTAAGATGGAAGCTTACATTATTTGTTTTATACTTACCTGATTTTCTAATAATTCAAGTTTAAGTTTTATATTTCCTTTTAGTGCTTTAGCTGCATTCCATAACATGTGTTATATTTCCTTTTCATTAAGGTCAAAATTGTTTCTAATATCCCTGGTGATTTCTTCTTTGACCCCTAAGCTTATTTAGAAATTTGTTGTTTAGTTTCTAAATATTTGATGATTTCCCAAATTTCATTCTGTTGTTGATTTCTGCTTTAATTTCATGTTGATCATAGAACATATTTTGAGGAATTTTGGCCTGTCTAGATTTATTGAAAGTAATTTTATTACCTAGCATATGGTCTATCCTAGAAAATGCATCATTTATGTTTGAAAAGAAAAATTGAGCATCACTATCAAACCATTCTACCTAAAAATTTTTGGAAGACTCCACCAAGATAACATTTTTGAGTGGCAATTTGTTTGTGTGTAGGATTCTTGGCTGTTTCTCTTTCCATAGTTTTAATGTACGATTCTGTTATCTTCCAGTTTCCATTTTTTTTTGGGGGGGGTCCATTATTTTTTGACGAGGAGTCAGCTCTTAATAGTTTTATCAATCTCCTTCCAATTGGGAGAGAATAACCACACAAAAATTTGAATAGAGAAGGTTTCACAGAATTATTAAACTGTATTAGGGAAGTGACTATAAAGGTATAAAGAAGACTCTTTAGAGGTATTCAAGGCCTGTGGAAAAGTACCTGAAGAAGGACAAACTTAAAAAAGAGAGTCCCTCTACCCATTAAGGAGAGGGTACGGTTATAGAACATTTGATGGTGGAGAAATCCATTGAATTACCTGGCCCAGAGATGATCCATAGTTATTAGACAAAGAGAAAACCATCCTTTGATCTGTGGATGAGCTGAGGCTGGTTGGTGGGCACACAGAAGGAGTTGGGATGTTGGGAACTTGCTCATTGGTAAGGCAGTGAATGATTTGGAGCATTCAGTGTTGGTGTTAGGAGGATTTTTGTTAATAGCCCTTTAGAATGCAGGCAAGCTGAGGCTGGGTGGGTGGTTGTGGTGAAGGCATCTGTATTCAGCTAGTACAAAGGCGGAAAGTATGGTGCCTGCATAGGAAGACCTGGAGGAAACAATCCTCTGAGATAGAGGCAAGTCATTCGGTAGGTGTGCAGAATGAGTGGGGGCACTGCCGTGGTATGTACGGCATTTGAGTTGGTAGTGCCATGGTACATAGTCACTAAGCTCAGGCTGGGGTTTGAGGTTGCTGAGGGACTGAGTGTTCCACATGTGTGTGATGGAAAGCACTATTAGGTGTCCCCACACATATGTACTACAAATAAACCATGTAATGGGAGAAAGAAAAATTAAATGACCGTACATTGGAAATTAGTGGAACCAGGTTCCTGGAACTAGGAAGAGAAAGGTGGTTTCTCTTCCTGGTCTTCCAGTCTTCTCTAATGACAAGGTGTAATGTCATATTCAATGTGAAAAATTTTAGAGTCTAGTGCATTATCACAGAGCAGGTACTGATGGGTGAATTTGGAGCTGAGTTGTACTGCACTATAATGATAGTTGTATTGTTTGTATTGTTATTCTCCTTTATGTGATGAGTCATTTGTCTCTTTGTCTTTTATCAATTTGACCGTGATGTGTTTTCTTCTTGTGGGCTTTTTTTTCCCCCTTTTCCTTTTCTAACTTCTTTGAACTTAAGCTGCAGAATCTACCTCCCCTGTGATGTGTGGCCTCTGATTTCTTTACTTAGCTTTCCTTTCTTTTCTTTTTTAATTTTAATTTAAATTTTTTATTTTGGCTTCCTAGGTTACGTCTATGTCTGCATAGTTTAGTGGTTAGCCAATGACTGGCCAAAGCTTTTGGTCAGGCCAAAAGCGCCTGAAAGGCTTATGCCTTCTGTAAATGGATAAGTGCATGGGTTGGAGAGTGCTTTCAAAATTTAGGCCATTTTCAACTCTGCCTTGGCTTTTATTTTCTGTAGCCTTCTTGCATCTTCCATGTTTGCTTGTTGCCATTTCCACCAGTGATGTGTAGAGAACTTGGGCCCTTTCTCCCCTCCCCTCCATGTGCATGCAGTCTCCCAGTCAGCTGGGGTTGTGAGGAGAGCTTATCCAGTCCCTCTGTGGTTCTCTCATTTCTACATCTCCTGGTTAAATTTATGGCTCGTCCACTGATTTTTCCCTCAACTCCAGCCACAATTGCAACCTCAGGCTAGAGAGAGCTGTGCGATTTCCCCTGTTGTTTCCTAAAGTTTATTCACTTTACTGGAAGTACTGCTGGGAATGGGCTTTTGCCCTCTGCCTCAAATCAAATCTGCTCTTTCTGGCAGCAAAGCTACTGGCTCTCCTAGCCAGCTTCACCGTGGCAGGACTATTGCTAGCGGAAGATGCAAACAACCCCAGCCAGTAAGGCTGCAGTTCTGCGGGCTTTTATTTATATTATTTTACTTTTTAGATTTTTATTTATTTGTCGGGTGGGTGGAGACAGCACAAACCGGGGAGCAACAGGCTGAAGGAGAAACAGACTCCCCACTGAGCAGGGAGCCCGATGTAGGACCAAACTCAGGTCTCTGGGATCATGCCCTGAGCAGAAGGCAGACAGTTACCCAACTGAGCCACCCAGGCATCCTTCTACTAGCTATTATAAATCGGTGCTTCTCGGTTTATTTGCTTTTGGCCCACTTTCGTATCCTCAGTTTTGTCCAGTTTTATTATAGTTTTATGGGGAAAGCTTACTCCCATAACCAGAAGTCCCATATTTCAAATCATTTGAAAACTTTAACTCATTTGGCATTTAGTATTAGTGTTGAGATAATCCCAGGGTGGTATATAATGTCGGGCTGTCCCAGTGATATCTGTTTAGGATTTTAACTTCTTAATCTAAGCAATATGAATTAGATTAAGCTTTTAATATAAATTATGATATAATGTGCTTATAGTCTTCTCAAACATTTTGTTTAGGAAATTGCGATGTGATGACCCCAATGGTTGATATACTTATGAAACTTTTTCGAAATATGGTGAATGTGAAGATGCCATTTCATCTTACCCTTTTAAGTGTGTGCCTCTGCAACCTTAAAGTATTAAATACTGCTAAGAAAGGGACTATTGATTATTATTTAACACCATCGTTATCAACAACTTCACAGTCTGGCAAGCGCAGTTTTGTAAGTACACTCTTGTTGAATTTGTGTGGCTAAATTACAAATCTAAGTTTCTGTTCCATTGATACAATTTAGAGATTCTTTTGGATGATATTATTTGAATGCCTTACTTGTGTATAGTACCTCTCATATTATGGTTGCTAGCCATAAGTGTACTGTACTGTGATCTGAAAAGAAAACAAAAGAATCACTGGATAAAAGAGAAGACTGTTATGGAGGTTCCTTGTTTTGTTAAAACAAGTGTTAAAATATTTTTTAGCAACAAAAATATGATTAGCTAATAAGTATGAAAATATTTCTAGATACCAGAAATAAAATCTTTGTCTATTAATTTATATGTAAGCTACCAGCATTCCCCCAATGTTTTTGTTAAAATATTTAACTTTTCTTGGCTTTGAAATTACATTGAATTTTGATAGCAAGATTGATGTAGTATGACTACTCATTCTACAATTGTAGAAATTAAGAGTGTGGCAGTAGAGAAACAGAGGCCAGTCATATTTTCCAGTGACTAGAATAAAACCTTATATACGTGGCCACTTAGCAAATGTCTAGTAAATATGGGATGCTTTAAAAAATAATCATATTTTACTAAATTGTGCTTGCCAACAATTAACTCTTAATTACAGTATTTTTATTATTTTCTTTGTTTTAATGTTTGATCAGTATAATTTCAGTAGTATTTTCATTTACATTTCAGTTTAAAATGAGAACAGAATACTGTTACAGAAGTAGTGAATCAGGACCCTCTTCAAAGTACTTTTTCCTGTGGCCCTTTTTATTCCCTTTATTAACTGAAATTTAAAAAGGAGTTTACTTTTTGCCTTTAATTTATAGTGGTATTAGTGAGGTAAACATAAGCAAAAGTACCTTGTACAGGTCTGGCATACAGTATATATAGTGTCCCAAATTTCTTTTCCTTTTACTTTTTTTTCAGTTACTGTTGTGTTGATGTTGCCTGAGTTATATTTGATTGTGTATACATTTTCCTGGTGCTTAAAACCAGAGGGAAAATTTAAGTGAAAAATTTACGTAGAAAATTATGAAAATTAGAACTGAAAGTACCTTTACATTTTTATTTTATGTAAATGTAAACAGTGTTATAGCTTCATATTGATGTTGGATTTTACCATAGAAATATTTTTTTTGTCTCTTAACTGTTACACTTCAGAATAAGGATTTTGAGAAAACCAGCCCTTGATGATCTATGCATATATATTTTTTAGATACTCATAGGCAAATCATTTACTTTTCTAGGCTACCTTTCCTTTATTTACAGAATGGTGAATTTGAAAACACCGTTGTTAAGGTGCTTTCCAAGTTTCCAAACAAATAACTATCTTCTGGCTCAATGCTATCTAGGAAGGAAACCTCTCCCTAGAATAGTGACTAAAGATGCACACAATAGTGTGACTAATTTTGGTGGATTTATTATCTCTAGTAGTTTGGAACTGGCCAAAAGGAATGAAATTACTGAGTAGATTAGAAACATGTCAGTCAGAAAATGGCTATAGTACTCTTCAGCGGCATGAATATTTCAAAGATATCAGATATCTTAATTACTCTGTTATTCTTGTGTTCTAGAAAATGAAAGATAGTCATATGGAGGATTTTTCCAAAGACAAAGAAACAAATTGGAATTTTCTACCATCAGGAAGAATTGAAAGTACAAGAACTGGGGAGGCTCCACTAGATCCTAATTTTTCCAAAGAAAAAGACAGTGATGAATCCCCACTCTGCTCACTTCCCGAAGGTATTGACCAAGAAGTCTTTAAGCAGCTTCCAGTAGATATTCAAGAAGAAATCCTTTCTGGAAAATCTGGAGAAAAAGTTCAAGGCAAAGGAAGCTTAAGTTGTCCATTACATGCCTCTAGAGGAGTATTATCTTTCTTTTCTACCAAACAAATGCAAGGTAGTCCCTTAAATCCTACAGATCATTTATCCAGTAGTAAACAGATATCTGTATCTCCCTGTGAACCAGGAACATCAGGTTTAAATAGCAGTAGTTCCTCTTCTCCATGTAGCCAAAAGGATTATTCACATTATATAGACAGTAGATTAAAAGATGAACAAATGAGTCAAGGACCTAAAGAATCTCAAGGATTTCATTTTTCAAATACAAACCCTGCTGTATCTATTTTCCATTCATTTCCAAATTTGCAGAGTGAGCAACTATTCCCCAAAAACCGCACTACAGATAGCCATAAGGAATCAGTAGTGACAGTCTCTCATCATGAAAGACTTACCGAAAATAAAGAGCAAGATTCTAGTGATGAGAAAATTACCTTTCCTTCTGACATTGATCCTGAAGTTTTCTACGAACTACCAGAAGAGGTACAAAAAGAGCTGTTAGCAGACTGGAAGAGAGCAGCATCAGATTTCCCCATTGTACATAAATAAGCATGTTCAGAAAAAAGGTCTAGAAAGCAAAGGAAAGGCTATTGTTCTCAGATTTAGCAGTTTATTAAGCTCCTCTAAATTAAAAACTAATAGATATTCAATAATGTAGAAATCCAATATATAATGTTCTAGATAAAAGCAAGTGTAGTTATGGGAAGTAAATTCTGGCACAAAGCATAAATATACTCATACCAAGAAATAATGTAAAATTATCCTCTTATTTCTAAAGTTATTTTATATTGCTTTTCAATAAAAAGAATATCATGGCTAGTACATTTCCCATAAATGGGGAGAGGGGCAGATACATACACCTGTGTGTAGAAACAAATAGACTAGCCAAATCATTGCTATGACATAGCAAAGAATCGTTTTTTTTTTTCTGTGAAATATGGAATGTCTCAAGAAATTCAGCCCATTAGGAAACTTCCAAATAAGTAAGAAATTCTGCCGCCAGCTACTAAAAACACAGATCTCGTTGAAGTACTATGTACCATTTAATACGCTTTTTAAAAAATACCAAAGCAGTGTATGTCCTATTAATGCTTTTGAGTACACCAGAGCCTACTGCAGTGCCTTGTACATGGAAAGCACTCCGTAATTATTGAATGAATGGTGTGGCAGGGGCCAGGTGGGAGGTTGGGCAGGGGAGTGTACATGTTGTAGAGAACTAGAAGGAACTCTCCATCCAGGTAGATTAAGGGAAGGATGGACACTAGAAAGGCAGTGTGATAGGTTTTGTAAGAAGGCTGGGTAATTGGGTGCCTGGGCGGCTCAGTGGGTTAAGCGGCTGCCTGCAGCTCAGGTCATGGTCCCAGAGTCCTCAGCTCAAACCCTGCATCGGGCTCTTTGCTCAGCAGAGAGCCTGCTTCTCCCTGCTGCTCTGCCTACTTGTGCTCTGTCTCTGTCAAATAAATAAATATATATATTTTAAAAAGATGCTGGATAATGGGAAAAGTCCATTTCCTTCTGGCTAGTCTGTGTAGGGTTTTTAAGTAATGATTAGATGTTTTTGTATCTTCTTATTTTTGGAGATCAGATTAAGGATATCATATCCACAACAAATATACAAAATTACTACATCGATAGGTGTTCTCTTTTTCCCATTGTTAATTGCCTTCCCCTTTTGCCTGCAAGGTTAAAAATTGGGTGTAAGATTGTGGACATCTTACAATTTTTAAGATGTAAATTTCTAGAACACATCAAAGTATACCGCAGTACTGATTCAGAAGAGTCCTGTTCTCGAGTTTATAACCTTTGCAGATACAATCTAAAGAAAAGATAATAAAAATAAAGTATACAAATGTGAATAAAGAGTAATGGAAAGGGGCTTCTGGGTGGCTCTGTGGGTTAAATTAAAGCCTCTGCCTTCGGCTCAGGTTATGATCCTGGGGTCCTGGGATTGAGCCCTGCATCAGGCTCCCTGGAGCGTGCTCCCGGCCCCCCTCTCTGCCTGCCTCTCTTCCTACTTGTGATCTCTGTCTGTCAAATAAATAAATAAAATCTTCAAAAAAAAAAAAGTAATGAAAAGATACTTTATTTTAGGTAAGAAGTTTTAGTTTTAGATTTCTTGAAATTTTCAATTTCCTAACCAAGGATTTTAACAGGGAGTTTGGGGTTATCAAAATAATAACTTAGAGCAAGAACATCAAAACTTATTCATATGCAAATATTTAGTACCCTGGATCAAGGAGTATGGAATTTTCTACAGGTAGTATACTGGTAAGGTTGTTAAACTGGTAAAAAGGATATATATTTTTTTTTAGATAATACATTTTTTAAAAATTTCTAATAATCCTTGCATTATTTCAGTCAGAAATTATTTTTTTTTTAAAAGATTTTATTTATTTATTTGACAGAGAGATCACAAGCAGGCAGAGAGGCAGGCAGAGAGAGAGGAGGAAGCAGGCTCCCTGCTGAGCAGAGAGCCCGATGCGGGGCTCGATCCCAGGACTCTGAGATCATGACCTGAGCCGAAGGCAGCGGCTTAACCCACTGAGCCACCCAGGTGCCCCTCAGTCAGAAATTATTAAACAGCTAGAAAGGTTTTAAAAAAAAGGTAAGAGTTAAACAGTTTTGGCCAGTTTAAAAAGGGAATAAAATAGTAGTTAAAAGTACATTTTTTGAAGTGAGCGTGCAGTGGGTATTATCACAGCCTTGTTACTTACTCTGTGGCTTTAACTTAGCCTTTCAACATCTTCGTGCCTCTGCTCGCTGACTTTTTAGTCTATCTTTATTTCCATATCCTTTTAATCCTTGTTTTTTTTCCTATGGTGTTCTACAGATTTACTATAATGTTTGCAGATGTGTATTTCCTTTTTATCCTCAGTATATGCTGGCTCCTGTTTCTTTCAATTCATGTTAATTCTGTACAACATTTGGCCACTAGGATTGCACAAATGATGGACTTTTTTTTTTTTTTAAGATTTTATTTATTTATTTGACAGAGAGAAATCACAAGTAGGCAGAGAGGCAGGCAGAGAGAGAGGAGGAAGCAGGCTCCCTGCCGAGCAGAAAGCCCGATGTGGGGCTCGAACCCAGGACCTGGGATCATGACCTGAGCTGAAGGCAACGGCTTAACCCACTGAGCCACCCAGGCGCCCCTCAAATGATGGACTTCTTATTCCATCCTTCCTGTCCCTTAATCTCACAGTTTTTGTCATCTTGTTTATCTGCTGCATTTTGGTTAATTTCATCAGCTCTCTCATTCATTAGCTTGTTTTTCAGCATTATCTGGCCTACTGTTTAAAATACTAATGATGGTTTTAATTTTAATAATTATATTTTTCATCTGATTCTTTTTCTAATCTTCCCATTTATTCATAATAGCCTTTTATAAGTCTTTCTAATTTTTAAAAACTCATAACTACTTTATATTCTATTTTTGATAATTTCAATATTTTAAATCTTTTATAAGTCTAAGTTTTTGGATATCATTGTGTACCTGTTGATTAGCCTGTTTCCTTGAGTGTGTGGCCGAGCGTAGTCTGTGGGAAGATGAAGGACCAAAACTGTGCATGCTTCCCTCCAGATAGGATTTGCATTTGCTTCCAGTGAGTCAGCACGAACCCATTTGGTATCACTGTAGCCCCTGAAGGTCCTTGCTGAATGCAGTTGTCTTAGTTTGTCTTATTTTCAGCTCCCCGACCTTGCTCCTGTCCTAAGGTTTTGTCTCCGAAGGTTTATTGCAGGCATTGCTGTCAGGGTGAACCCCACCTTTCAAGTTTGCTTTTTGCCTGATGCTTCCTGTTCCTTTCCTGCTTTTGTTTCAGCTCCGTTTTTTTCCTCCGTGATTGTAGGGGATTAGGGCCTGGAGATTTCCCTTAATATAGTTCCACCAACAATGAATTAAAAAGTCTGTTTTCTCTGGAATCTAGTATTTTGTATTGAAGGAACTCTTAAGAGTATTTGTCCCACCATAGTGCAGAAGCGCAAATCTATTTGGATTTATTTTTTCCATATTATTTGTGCTTTCTGTTTTTCTCTTTTTCTATGCTATGATTCTTTCCCACCCTTTTTCTCATCTTGTTTTTAGATTACTTGAATTTTTTCAATATATTTTCCCTTGACTGATTTGAGATGTAGACATTCTAAGTACTCTTGATCACCCTTAAAAATTGAACATGCCTAACATCCAAAAATGGTAAATAAATGTACCTTCTCCCAAACAAGATAAAGATGTTAAAATATGTTAATTTTAATCCTCTAGTTCTTTATTAACCTCCAAAATGGATTTATTAGTATTTTATAGAGTTAATGTTTAGGTTTGTGAACATGATTATCTTTTTTTCTGCTCACCTTTTTTACTTGCATCTCATATATTCATTCCTTCCAAGTAGAATTCACTTTCTGAAACTATGTCTTTGAAACTGCGATTTTGAGCTGACGTCTTTGGACTGTTTTAAGATATTCACTGTTATCTTTGGAGAGCTGCAGTTTTTATTACATGTCTAGCTACATATTTGTTCTCATGATGGTTGGGATTTAGGTGCTTCCTGAATCTGCAGGTGTATGCCTTCATCAAATCTGGGTTAATTTCAATATTTAAAAATATTTTATTGTGAAATTTTTATACAGAAAAGTGCATAAGTAAGTTAATGGGTAATTATAAGCAAAAATTATGTAACTAGGTCAAGAAATAAAACATTCCAAGTGATCAGGAATTCCAGAGGTTTTTGTTTGTTTTTGGTCATGTAACTGAACTTGAGGGGTTTACTGGTGGGGGTTGAACATCACTTTGAACACAACCCAAGGAAATGTTGAAAGCAAAGAACTTTTTATTGCTTGTTACATGTAAGAAGACAGGGAAGTAGCTCAGGAAGAACCGCCTCACCATGTTGTTAGTGCAGGAAGTGTTTATCCGGTGTAGAGGTGGGAGCAGGGGGCTTGCACAGGCACTTTTGGTTCAGTTGCTCATGCTTAGCACGTCCAGGGGCTAGTGCATACATCATAGGTCCCCAAAATGGCAGAAACTCCACCTATAGGAGGAGATCTTAGTATTATAATGAACTAAAGGTAATTTTAGGACAACTCAGGGAGGCTTCTGCCCTGGTCTTCAGCTCCATTCCAGCTCAAACTAGCTCAGATACGGGGCTCACAGGTGAGACACACCTAGCAAGGGGCTGTGGGGTGAAACACCTACTCCAGCTTATACTTGGCTGGAACTGTTGGTTCTGCAAAACAAAACATACTCCTTCCCTGCTTTTGTCCCTTCCCCTCCTCCCTCCTACGGAGAGCTTTGAGCTCTCTTTGAGTAGCTTTCCAATGCATCCTAACTGTTGTTTTCTTATTAAATTTAGATATAATTGGCATGTTGTTTCAGGGGTACAATACAATTATTTGGTATTTGTATATATTGCAGAATGATCACCACAGTAAGTCTAGCATCTATCACATTCATAGTTACAATTTTTTTTTCCTTGTAATGAGAACTTTCAAGATCTAAGGAAGTCCAGAGTTTTTCTTAGCATTTTATCATGTTGGGAGGGTTTAGTAAATCATTGACATTGTGGTTAAACTCAGTCTCCAGTTCGCCCGCCCGGGCTCATACCCTCCCAGGATGTCAGGATGGCTCAAGGTCTCAACATTCTAATCATGTGGTGGTCTTTCTGGTGTGCGCTGTAACAATCCTACACCTTACTGTTGGCATAAACCTAGGGCCCCCCAGTGAGTCACCTCATTAGCATATACCATGATGAATAGAAAAGATACATTGTTAGGGAAATTCTAAGGGCTTTAGGAGCTCCATGCCAGGAACCCTGGACAAGACCAGATAAATTCTACTGCAAAATATTTGGAAATAAGTCTTGAGATGTTTTATAACCCCAAATGTGCCCTACCTTAGTAAGTGTTCCGTATACACTTGAATGTGTGCTTTGCTGTTGAATGGAATATTGTATAAATGTCAATTAGTTTTATTTAGTTAGTGTTCAAGTCTTCTGTATCCTTATGGATATTTTTGTGCATTAATTATTGAGATAAGAGTATTTAAATCTCCAACTATAATTATAAATGTATCTTTTTCTCCTTGCAGTTTTTAAATCAATTTTGTTTGTTATTTGAAGACACATTCAGGGCTATTATGTTTTGAGGAAATGCCCCTTTATCATTCTGAAATGACCTTTAAACCTGATAAATTCTTTGCTCTAAAAACCAGTTTCTTTGTAAGAGCCACTATAACTTTTTAAAAAAGTAATGTTAGCCTGGTGTCTTTTCCTAGGCTTTTAACGTATTTGTATGTTTATGTAAAAAATGAAGTTTTACATAAGAGACTCTTAATCTCCCAAAACAAACTGAGGGTTGGTGGGGGATAAGGTGGCTGGGTTATGGACATTAGGGAGGGTACGTGCTATGGTGAGTGCTGTGAAATGTGTAAGCCTGATGATTCACACCCCTGTACCCCTGGGGCAAATAATACATTATATGTTAATAAAAAATAAAGTGTTTTAAAAAATTATATTTTAAGGGGTTATACAACAGACAGTTGGGTCTTGCTTTGTCATTCAGTCTGATATCTTTGCCTTTTAATTGAGGTTTTTGACCATTTAACATGGTGACCAATATAATTTTGTTTAAATCTACCAGTCTGCTATTTATTTTCTATTTTTCTCCATGTGTTCTTTGTTCTCCTTTTTCTTCTTCTTCTTCTTTAGGGTTTTACTGGGATTGAGTATTTTTTTTAAATCATTCTTTTATCTCCTTAATTGGCTTGTTACCTTTGCTTTGCCATCTTAGTGGTTGCTTTAGGGTGGATATTATATATCTCTAACCAGTACCTTATGTTTAGGGGACTTACACCAATATACTTCCATTTCTCCCCAACTGGCCTTTATGCTATTGTTACCATACATTTTATTCCTCCATACATTGTAACCCCATAATATATATTTTTATTATTTTTATTTTTGTCTTATACTATCAAATTTTAAAGATTTTATTTCTTTGTCTTAGAGAGAGAGCATGTGTGTGGGTGGAGAGAGGGAAGAGGGACAGAGAGGGAGAGAGAAGGAAAGGGAGAGAATCTTGAGCAGACTCGACACTAACCATGGAACCCAAAATGGAGCTCAGTCTCACAGTCTTAAGCTCATGACCTGAGCTGAAACACTTGCAGTAACCAACTGAGGCACCCCTATACAATCAAATTTTAAAAAGAGATTTAAAAATAAGGGGAAAATGCTGTTAAATATACCCACATTTCTGGTGCTCCTCATTTCTTTGTGTAGATCCATACTTTCACCTGCTATCTATTTTTTCCTCCCTATTAGACTTTCTTTAACATATTTTTCTAATGCAAATTTGCTGGACATGAATTCTTTCAGCATTCCTATGACTTATGTGTTTCTTATGTTTTTATTTTACCTTTTTTACTTTTTTAAAGATTTTATTTATCTGACAGAGATCACAAGTAGGCAGAGAGGCAGGCAGAGAGATGGGGGGAAGCAGGCTCCCTGCTGAGCAGAGAGCCTGATATGGAGCTCAATCCCAGGACCCTGAGACCATGACCTGAGCCCAAAGCAGAGGCTTAACCCACTGAGCCACCCAGGCGCCCCTACCTTTATTTTTTTGAAGATAATTTTGCTGGGTATAGAATTATAAGTTGTATGTGTTTTTTTAATGGGAGAAGGAAGGGGTCTGGTGGCCTTTAAGGTTTTCTCTTTATTACTGGTTTTAAGATATTTGATTGTGATATTCTTTGGTATAGTTTTATTCATGTTTGTTGTGCTAAGTATTTGTCAAGTTTCTGGAATCTGTTAGTTTATAGTTTTCATCAAATTTGGATTTGTGAGGAGGTTTTTTGCTCTGACTTGTCATAACATAAAATATCTCTGAGCCTGTGTGGGTTCAGGAGATAGCTCCCTCTGCTTTTTTCAGGTGGTTCCTTCCCCAACATTGGGTAGTTTCTTCATATGCATATACTAATCAATATAGTCGAAGACTCAAGAGGTATTCTGTGCAGCTCTTGCCAGTACTCTGCTCTATTAACTCCAGTCACCTTGGTGCCTCTAGACTCCTAACTTTGTCTTCCCAGCTCACAGGAGACTGCTAGGATCTCTCTGACATCCCCCTTCCAGGACTCCACCTTGGAAACTACTTCAGAAAAGTAAGCTAAGGCAGTTGTCAGGCCTCATTTGCAGACTTTTCATTTCTGCTGTTTATATTTATGAGAGTAATTTCTCATTCTCTAAATGTTCCTTTCTACAGTCTCCTGTTCTTGTTTCTTGGATACAGTATCTTCTTATCTCTCTAAAGTTGTTACTGATAGAGCTTTCCAAGATTTTGTCTTACTACCTAATCTCTCTTGAAGTTGATTTTGTTGATTAAGTGTACAGGACTAAAAGCCTAAGAGAAGCTCTGCTAGTTTTGATAGGACTTCATCGACTTTGAATTCCATGCAGGATGATCTGTCTGGGCCATTTTGGGGGGAACTCTTGATGTCAGTATCATTAGATCTTTCCTTTGGGGCTGGGTTATGTTTCTCAAAGATGATACTGAAGGTATCCTGCTTAGTTTAAGGCTGCCTGGCTGCCTGTGTTATAGGAACAAAGTTGGGGAAGATGAACTGAAAATTTCAGCATTCAGTCCACATAGGATTATTTAATCCTGTTCTTTGTATACTTCCTAGGTTCTCAACTAGGCATTGTCCAGTTCAAGAGAACATCTGTTTTACAGAATAAACCTTCAGTTCTCTGTTGGAATTAAGACAATATCAGAATATAATTTTCAGTTACTTTTTACCTTCTCCTCTTTACCAAATGATGTTAGCATCATATTGTTAATATAGCATGAGTCCTTTGGGGGAAAATTGATTTTATCAGTTAGATGTAATCTCATGATTTTTGAAAGGTGAAAACTGCAACAAAATTTACATGGTGAGGGTGAGATGGAGTCCTGTCCATTTTGAATATTTTCTGCTGACAAGGCTTTGCAAACATGAGTCATTTTTATAATGATACTGCTCAGTCTGTTCTCTAGTTTTCTGGAGATGGAATTTTTATGGCGATGGTGACTGGAATCTTTGTTCCAGTGCCCAGTTACCAGTTCATAGATGTCAGGAAGCATTTGCGGAAGTAAAAGTAATGATTTCTTGATGCTTGAATTACAGCTGTAATATATGTTCTTGCACCTGATACTTCCAGTGTAGACTTAGAGGTAGTAGTTCTTCTGGCAGGATGCCTCCCTAGTATTCGAGGAGACATCCCTTGGCCGAGAACCTGCCCATCCAACAATGTTCTCGGTACCAATTTAGCTGTTTTAAATCCATCCTTTTCTACTTAAAATACCTAGATTGTTTCTTTTCTGTACTGTTCCTAGAATGATACAAAGTTCTATTTCATTTTCTTAAAAACTACTTGAACCTTTTCTTGTGCTCTGTATTAAATCAGTTTATTAGTCCTGTCTTTATTTTACTTATTTTAAACATAGCCGTGTTAATTCTGTATTAGGTAGTACAAATGTTTGAATCCTTTGGTGGAAGACTAATTCTTTGTCTTATTTATTATTTCTTCTGGCAACCTATTCATGCTTGTCTTTTTTCTCAGGTATTCTATGATTTTGGATTGTGGGCTCTCACTTGTTGGGCTTTATTTGTGGAACTCCTATCAGGCCAGTGTGTCCCTCCAAAAAATATTTGCACTTGCTTCTGCCAGCCCTTTGAGAAACCATAACCTTGGACCATTTTAATTTCTGTACAGTTAAACCCTAGATTTAAATCTGTACAGTTAAACCCTAGATCTGGACAGACTGTGGGCATGGTTTTGCAGGGGATATTTTTACCTTTTCCCCTAAACCCATTCATTTGTCTTTTATTTTATGTTTGGATTATTTTTTTTCTAATTCATGGTTTTACTGAGCGGATAGTCCTGTTAGGTTCCTGGCGCATCTCATCCCAGTTACCTGCCTTGGATGGGCCCAAGGTTTTGTCCTTTTTCTATAAACTTAGATTTATTTATTTTGTTTTCTTGTTTACCACAGGTCTCTCTTTTGCATACTGTTTCCACTTATAAATAAATGAATGAGTTGTGTGAAATTCACTCTCATTTGTTATCTCACTGTATTACCTGTGCTTTTTTTTTGAACAAAGAGATATAATCCCCATATATAATGAGATATAATCCCCCTTGTTCTCCTATAAAGTTGATTGACATTAACAAAAATGTCTTACAAAGAGCTCTGCTTTTGATATGTAAAGGTGAGCCTCTCATAATCTGGTGATATTCGGGTATCCTTTCTTAAATTGTATTTATTATATATTAGATATATTAAATTTAAGATACTGAAAAAAATATTTTTAAATATGCTAAAATATTTTGAGGAAACTGTAAACTTCTTTCAGATGTGGTTTTAGTCAGGAAGATGGAACTTCTGTAGATATTTTAGGCAAGAAGATTTAATGTAGTATATTAGGCGCTTACAAAATCATTGCATTGCTGAAGGAGTGGGTTCTGGGGTTGGCCTCTAGAAACTCATCTGAGAACCAGACAGAACCAGTCCACCAGGTAAGATGTCTTATTTGAAGCCACTGGTGAAACTATGAATTCAAGGAGCTGAAATTAACAGGCAGTCACCACTGCCACTGCTTGACATCTGGAAGGCTAGAGAATAGTTACCTACAATTGTGTCCCAGTAATCGGGAACAAGAAATCAAGAAGATGCTGCTGCCTCTGTCATTGACACACCCACCTTTTGGCACAGAAGAATCTGGCAGATGGACACTGGAACACAGAAGAAAAGCCTCACTTGTCCTTGTCCTTGTCCTTGCTGGCCAGCAGAAACAAAAAAAAAAAAATAGGAAAAATGGCCTCTGCCTCACTCAACTCTCACAAGACTTCATCCAATGGATGTAACCTAATTTGCAACTAAAGACTAGGTGCAGTCAACTTCTGGGATGCATGTTTTTTTTTAGCTTTCCATCCTCTTTGATTAGAAGGAAGGTAGAATAGTGCTCACTTCGGCAGCACATATACTAGAAGGAAGGTAGAATAAAGGTGAGCAAGCCAATACACAGGATCTGTCAGTTATGTGTGTGTGCGTCTGTCCGTGCGCATATATATATATATAAAAATAGTAATTTATATATAAAATTACATAATTACTATGGAATATATAATTGTATTATATAATAAATTATATAAATTATATACATATATGTATATTATATATATAATAATTATATACACTATTGAATTTTTTTAAAGTGGTTACTATAATATGTTTGTGTCATAGTGGCAATTTTTTTATATCATACTACAAACCTGTACTGTGATAAAATTCAGCCTGCAGTTGACTTATCTAAACCAAACTTATGTGGCTACAGATATATTGAAGTAGAAAAACCTGAGAAGTTGATAGAATATTTAATCTTTACACTTAGTCAGATTATATATAGTATTCTAGTTAACTGTCATCAACTTTTTTGATATAATACCCTAGCAGTAAAAAGAATGGGGAGCCAGATGCTCCCAGTATCTGTATTATTTAACTAGGGATACAAGAATTTAACTTGAGGCTTGGTATTCAGCCTAATTCAGTTATTTGGTTTTTGGGCAGTTGAATAATCAGCTGCTTTAGCATCATTTGTGGCTTTACTGCAATTGTGCATGAAGTTACCATATGATTATATAGGTTGTCATTGTATTTAATCATTGCAAATTATTCTAGTCATAAAAATAAGGTCATCATGTTTAGATTTATTATTAGCATCTGAGTATTCAATTTCAAATATAAGTAAGCTTTCCAGATACAACCAAATAAAATCTCATGAGCTTCCTCTTGTAATTCCATCAGAGTATAAATTTGTAATTGTTATTGCAAAGTAAAATGTTGCAGTAAATGATGAGTATGAAAAGCATTTTATGTAGAAAACAATTTTCAGGGGTGCCTGGGTGGCTCAGTGGGTTAAGTCTCTGCCTTCAGCTCAGATCCTCATCTCAGGGTCCTGGGATTGAGTGCCACATTGGGCTCTCTGCTCAGTGGGGAGACTGCTTCCCCCTCTCTCTGCCTGGCTGCCTGCTTGTGATCTCTTCCTCTCTGTCAAATAAATAAAATCTTTAAAAAAATTTTTTTTCAAGTTATTGACTAGGGATAGAGGTTGATCATTAGAAGACGTATGTGTGTTTGTGTGTGTGTGGGTATACAGTATGCATACTGGATTATTACTCAGCCATAAAAAAGCACTAAATCTTGCCATTTGTGAAAACATGGACAGACCTAGAGGGTATTATGCTAAGTGAAATAAGTCAAGCAGAGAAAGACTAGTACCCTATGATTTCATTTATAGTGGAACCTAAAAAAGCAAAACAAACGGAGAAAACAGACTCACAAACTGGTGGTTGCCAGAGGGGAGGGAGTTGGGGAATGAGTGAAATAGGTGAAGGGGGGGTGGTTAAGACGTACAAATTGCCAGTTATAAGTCACAGGGAGGAAATGTACAGCACAGGCAATAAAGTCATTTGTATGGTGACAGATGGTGACTACACTTATGGTGAGCACTGAGTAATGTATAGAATTGTTGAATCACTCTATTGGATACCTGAAACATATAACCTCATATGTCAACAGTACTTCAATAATAAATATTTTAAAAGATTGAGTTAATATGGATATTGAGAGAGTACATGTACTCAATAACTATGATGAACATACATTCTTTTTGAGTCAACAAAGAAATATGTGGTTATTTGTGTCGTGACATTATTTGGGTAATTGATTACAACTACCCAAATTGGTACTGAAGTTGGGGAGCTGTACAACAAAAACCTGAAGTCTATGCTATTGGCTCTTGGACAGTGACAAGGTGAGAAACTGTTTGCTGAGGCTGGAATAATGGTGAGGAAACTACTTTCTTAAGAAGTTGTAATGATGGGGTGCCTGGGTGGCTCAGTGGGTTGAGGCCTCTGCTTTCAGCTCGGGTCATGATCCTGAGGTCCTGGGATAGAGCCCCGCATCAGGTTCTCCGCTTGGCGGGGAGCCTGCTTCCCCCTCTCTCTCTGCCTGCCTCTCTGCCTACTTGTGATCTGTCAAATAAATAAATAAAATCTTAAAAAAAAAAAAAAGAGCTGTAACCATGCATTTGATAAGACAGCTGTTCGTGCTATCTTAGAAAACAGAAAATAAACCAAATGAACTTTTTGGCTTTAGACAAGGATGTCTCCAGGCAAGGTGAAGAAAGTGCCACCTGGTGGTTTTTAGTTGCAAGGGCTAAAGTACTACTACAAGAAAGTTGAGCTAGGAAGGGAGGAAGGGAGGAAGCGGCCAGTTAGGTTGCAAGCAAAAGTAGAAGTTAAAGGTTATATTACATAGAGAGCCAGAGCTACTAAACTGGAAAATGAAACTGTTTTCTTATCTCCAGCCAACTCAGCAAAGTCTCAAATTAAGACATGGGCTCACATCCAACATCAAATCAAGATTGTGTCTATCAGATATTTTGATAAGACTGCGGAGTTAAGGTGGTACTGAGGAGATCTCAGGTGGACAAAAGCCTAAGGGTATCTTCCCACAGAAGCCTGATACAAAAAGAGCAATAAGAAAATCTAAAGACACTATGTTGATACCAATTACAGGTATGGCTTTTGGGTGTGTAATGGACCAAAACCAGACAAGAAAGCTCAAAAATCTTAAAGAATGTCGTACTAGCAAAAACAACTGCTTGGGCTAAACTAAAAGATGATCGCGCTCTAAAAATGTCTCTAGGCCCTGGACTTTCTTTGGCAGGAAGCAGCTTGAGAAAGTTACTAAGTTGCTAATAAAGATCATTACTTCAAAGAATAAAGGAAGGTGATGGAAAAAGAAGGCGATCTCAGTATAGCCAAAAGCTGTGGGGAGCAGTGAGTAAGGGAGCAACTCCCAGAGTGCAATTAGAGATTGGGCTCCAATCAGGAAACATTTCCCCATTGCCAGAGAAGTAGGCCCAGTAGGGTATCAGAATTGTGAGGAACCAGCAGCAACTATATGCTTCCCTAGCTTTCCCCTTTCCAGTGAACTATTTATTTATTGTGGTTATTCTAATTATTATATATTGGGTGTGTGTGTGTGTGCAGAGGGGCAGGTAACTTGTCATTCAAGAGGAGCTGCATCTGGGCCTCACATGTATCACGAAATCCTAGACTTGAGGGCTGATGCTGTGATTTTAGGGAACTTGGGGGTCCTGGAATAAGCACAGTGAATATATTGTGCATGTAGAAGGGATATGATTATGGCCAGAGAGTGAGTGAACCATCCTGGGACAGTTATTAATGGTCTCACTTCTCCACCTCTCGTATTCATACTCTGTTACCGTATGACTCTACGATTTCACTAAAAGGACAGATTTGATTTTTTTGCTTATTTATTACAAGTTTGGCCATATGACTTGCTTTGCCAAAGGGATGTTAGACTTGAAAAAACACAATGTTTCCACTTCTTCCCTTTGCCTTCATCATTAGAACATCCCTGGGCTAGGCTGCTGGAGGATGAGATGAAGCACAGCCCAGGCTCTCCGGTTGTCCATCCTTTTTCAGACGACTAAGAGCCAATTGCTGGACATGAAAAGGAGCCCCCCTGATCCCAGCCTAAATTACCCACAGACTTAACAGATAAAGGTAACGGTTATATGCCCCTAAGGTTTTGTGATTGTCTATTATACATTATTATTGTGGTATTGGTATTCATATTAATTTATTATAATATACTTGATGAATCCTCTTCAGCACAGAGTATACAAAGAAAGTGTTAGTGAAAAAAGTGGTAGTGAAAACATATTTTCTTCTGAATTAATTAAATCCCAAAGCAACCTTTAAATGGAGGATAAAACTTATTACAATGATTATTATAGACTGCCACTTGATCTTGTATGTTTTATAGTATCAAATACGTAGTGTCTGCGGGTATAATCTAGTAGCTGACAATACTGAGAAATTATTTTCCCCTGCACTCTCTCAAACTTTAAAGTGTTGGCTTCTAAATTCTTTAAACAAAATTGTAATAAATTATTTTTGGATAAAACCTTAGATTTATCATTATTTCCCAGTTCATTTTATGATGGTGATAATAGGAACTGGCCAACATTTATTTTTTATTATTGAAGAATAATTGATATATAATACTGTATCAGTTTCAGATGAGTAACAGTGATTTAACATTTATATACATTATGAGATAAGTCACCACAGTAAGTCTAGTTGCTGTCACCATACAAAGTTGTGACAATATTATTGACTATATTTTCTTGCTGTACATTACATCTCTATGTCTTATTTATTTTATAATTGGGATATTATACCTCTTAATTCCCTTAATTGTCCATTTCTCCATCCCCTCTGCTCTGGCAACCACCAATTTGTTCTCTGTATCTACGTATCTGTTTGTTCATTCGTTTTTGTTTCTTAGATTCTACATGTAAGTGAAATCATATGGCATTTGTCTTTGTCTGACTTATTTCACTTAGCATACCCTCTAGGTCCATCCATGTTACAAAAGTGAGGATTTCAAGCCTTTTTTTTTTTGGCTGAGTCATAGTCCATTGTGTGTGTGTGTGTGTGTGTACGTACACCACATCTTTTTTTATCCATTTGTCTCTCGAAGGACATTTAGGTTGTTTCCATATCTTGGCTATTATAAATAATGCTGCAATCAAACAAAAGAGTGCATATATCTTTTCAAATTAGTGTTTTCATTTTCTTTGGGGAAAATATCTAGAAGTAGAGATACTGGATTTTATGATAGTTTTATTTTTAATTTTTTGAGGATGCTCCATACTGTTTTCCATAGTGGCCATAGCAGTGGGCACTCCCAGCAACAGTGTACAAGGTTTCCCTTTTCTCCATATCCTCACCTACACTTATTAGTGCAGAATTGCTAAACTATTTTTATTATTCATATTATTTGGATGATGGTGTTATCATCAAATTTTACATGGAATTTTTTTTTATTACAGATGGTACCTTCTAAAATTCCTACCTGTTTAGAGGTAATCAAGATGATAAAACACCATAATATATGGGGATAATGACAGGACAAGGAGAAGGAATCAAAGATATAGTACTTAGTATTATTTCTTTGGTATTATTTACATTTTACCTTAAATAGGGTACAAGTTCAAAAATATATTATTTTTCTGTAATGGGGAAACAGTTTAAAAAATCATTTGTCTTTCTTGGAAAAATTTACTAAAATGTGTAATTTTGTGATTTTTGTGTTTATGGCTAAAAGGCTCACATTCTTCTGAAAGTACAGTTTAAACTGGAAAACAGTAGAAGTGGCCTATTCACAAAGTAAGGCACATTCTAAATCATGTATAATTGCATATTTATGTCTTTTGAAAACTTTGTTAGAAAAGGAAAAATACTCAGAATCTGCCAAGTTTTAGGGAGACCATCATCCAAGGAACTGGGGACAGAAGTCAGAGACTTCCTTTAGTTAAGCTGCTCTTCAACATCACAGTGGTTTTCTCCACACTTCCCAGAGTCCTTCCCACTATGCCCTCCCGTCCTCCTCCTCGCCAGGTTTCCGTGCATCCTTTCTCACACAAGGGAGGCTAGAAGGACTTCTGAAGCTAGAAGGTGATTATTAGAGGAGTTAGTTACTTTGCTATGAAAAATTTAATCATTCTTCTTGAGAATGGTATTTCTGTATCTTCTTACACTTGAATTTTGACACAATTTTCTGTAAAATATCAGAAGCTGTTCAAGCCACAACTCCCCAAAAGGTGTGTACCTCTCTCTATATTTGACATTTGTTATATAATATTTATAAACAAAACCAGACTTTTTCATGGGGCTAAATATCTCCTTAACAGTCATTACATACAACCAGACTAGAAACTCTTGACAAGAGGAATTGCTTATAAAGAGTGTTAAACAGGGGCGCCTGGGTGTCTCAGTGGGTTAAAGCCTCTGCTTTCGGCTCAGGTCATGATCTCGGGGTCCTGGGATGGAGCCCCGCACTGGGCGCTCTGCTCAGTGGGGAGCCTGCTTCCCCCTTCTCTCTGCCTGCCTCTCTGCTTACTTGTGATCTCTCTCTCTCTCTGTCAAATAAATAAATAAAATCTTAAAAAAAAAAAGAGTGTTAAATAAGTACTTCTAATGTAAACATACCAACCTTATTTTGGTAAAAAATGAGACCTGTGATAGATTAAAAATCAAAATTTTAAAAACAAATGATACTATGAGATAGCCTTATAGTTTATAATTTTATGACCCATTCAATTTGGGGGGAGTTTGGATAGGTTTTTACATTTTTTTCCTGTTTTTTAATTTTGAGATAGTTGTATACTTGCATGTAGTTGTAAAAAAAATAATGCAGAGATGCCATATTTCCTTCACCCAGTTTTCCCTAATAGTAATATCTTGCATAACTGTAGTATAATATCACAATTAGGAAATCCACATTGGTAAAATCCACTGATTTTAATCAGATATTTCCAGTTTTATGTGCTCTCATTTATGTGTATGTGCATGAATGTGTGTGTGTTCAATTCTGTGCAGTTTTATCACATGTAGCTTCATATGACCGTCATTGCTGTCAACACACAGAATAAGTTTATCACAAGGATCCCGCCTGTTACCCTTTCAAAGCCACAGCCACCTCCCTGCCTGCCCTCACCTCCTTGATCCCAGCAAACCTCTGGTTCTATTATCCATATCCAACATTTTGTCAGCTCAAGAATGTCATAAATGGAATAATATACTACTTAACCTTTTGAGATTGGCTTTTCTCACTCAGCAATATTCCCTTGAGACCATCTAAATTATATCAATAGATTGTTCTTTTGTATTGCTTAGGAGTAATCCATATTACTACAGTTTATTCACCCCTTAAAGGATATGTGAGTTGTGGGCTATTTATAATAAAACTGCTGTGAATATTTGTGTACAGGTTTTGTTTTGTTTTTAGAAAGAGAGAGAGTGAGAGCTGAGGTGGGGAGGGGAAGGGAGAGAGGGAGAGAGAATCTCAAGCAGGTTCCATACACAACAGGGATCCCAACACGGGGCCCAATCTCATAGCCCTGAGACCATGACCTGAACCAAAGTCAAGAGTCAGTCACTTAACCGACTGGACCACTAGGTGCCCCTGTGTACAGGTTTTTATATGAGCATTTGCATGTCTCAGGATAAAGCATGTAACTGTTGGGTTGCAGAGTAAATGCAATGTTTCATTTTGTAAAACACTGCTATAGTCTTTTTCAGTGTAGCTATACATTTTTCATTTCCACGTGCAATGTATTAGTGATCCAGTTTCTCTACAATCTCATTAGTAACCCTTGATATAATCCCTATTTTTTTTTAATTTTAGCTATTCTGACAAGTGTGTATTGATAACTCAATGTGGTTATTATTTGCATTTACCTAATGGCCAGTGATGTTGGATATCTTTTTGTGAACTTATATGCCATCTACATGTACTCTTCACTGAAATGTCTTTTGTTCATTCTTTAGTAAGATTTTAAAGATGTATTTATTTTAGAGATGCGGGAGGGGCCACTGAGGGGGAAAGAGAGAATCTCAAGCAGACTCCCTACTGAGCATGGAGCCCAATGGGGGAGCTCCATCTCATGACCCTGAGATCATGACCTGAGCTGAAATCAAGAGTCAAGCACTTAACCAACTAAGTCACCCAGGTGTCCCTCTAATAGGGTTTTTTTTAGTACTGTTGAGTTTGAGTTTTGAAGGTTCTTTACATATTCTAGATACAAGTCCTTGACAGAAATGCCTTGCAAATGTTTTGTTCCAGGCTGTGGCCTGTCTTTTCATTTACCTCACAGCGTCCTTCCTAGAGTATACATTTTAAATTTTGACTAAAGTAACGGGCTACTGTAACAAATTACCACCAATTTGGTGGCTTAAAAAACCCAGAAATTTATTCTCTCATAGTCTGGAAACCAGAAGTCTAAAATCAAAGCGTCAATTACCTCCTCTGAAGGCTCTAGGCGAGAACTTCCTTGCCTCTTCCAGCTTCTGGTGGCTCTCAGTGTTTATTGGCTTGTGGCTGCAAAGCTCCAATCTCAGACTCTCTTCTACCTCCACCATTTGTCTTTCTTATGCGTCTCTTAAAAGGACACTTAATGACTAGATTTGAACCCACTTAAATAATCCAGTATGATCTCATTCTAGGTCCTCCATTCTAGGTACCTGCAAAGACCCTTTTTCCAAATAAGGTCACATTCAAGGTTCCAGGGATTTGAAGGATTTGAAGAACGTGTCTTTTGGAGGTCATCGTTCAACACACTGCAGAGGGGAAACCGCTGGACTATACCAGGTGGGAACAGAGGTGCAGCATCCTGGGTCCTGGTGACACTGGGGATCAGGAAAGGGCAGTGAAGTGAAGAGTGACCAGCACTTCTTTGTACTGGTTGGCTAAGTCTTGTAGTTGCCAAGCGGAAGACACGGGACCCCAACTGACACTAACCCAGGAGAGATATACTACCTTCTTTTGCTGGGAGGAAGATGGAAAATCCGCTCCCTGCTTGTTCAGCCTGAACTCCCTGGCAGGGGAGTCACAGTGCTACTTCTCAACTCTGTCAGAGCACCACCAGCTGCTTCTGTGGGGTGGAATTACGCTGGTTGTAAGATCATCTCTCTGCTTTGCCCGAATGAAATCAATGAGGGAGTGGGTGCCGTTTTTAGGTTGATGTTTGGCTGCTGTAGATCTTGTTCCATTGGGCCACCCTTTTGTTCATAGCTACTCCTACAGCTATGAGGAACAGGCTTTTTCTTGAAGCTTTTGTTGTCATTCCTGCCTGGTGATGGTTCCGGATTGCTGTCTGGAATGTATGGAAGGCAATAAGGAGACCCTGACAATGACTGCTATGTCATTCCTCAAGTCCTAACGTCCTTAAGCAGTTTGCCTTCTTCTTTTTATATATGCTTTAATCTTCCTATGCTTACATGCAGAGTCTTTTGGTTTTAAGAGGAAGGATTTGGGGTCACCTGAGTGGCTCAGTCGTTAGACAGCTGCCTTTGGCTCAAGTCCTGATCCCAGAGTTCTCGGATTGAGCCCTGCATTGGGCTCCTTGCTCGATGGGAGGCCTACTTCTCCCTCTCCCACTCCCCCTGCTTGTGTTCCTTCTCTCACTGCGTCTCTCTCTGTCAAATAAATAAACATCTTAAAAAAAAAAAAAAAGAGGAAGGATTTGGGAAGAATGGGTTACTACATCTTGGCCAGAACAAGAAATTGATTCATGACTCATTCAATTTTAAATTTTAGATATCATTCTTCATACATGCTATTGGAATTCTTTTCAAGTGTTATGTTCATGTCACCTACAATGATCAATTTAAGCAGCAAGCAAAGAAAAAACAATTTAAAATATATTTTAATTTTTTTTTTTTTAAGATTTTATTTATTTACTTGTCAGAGAGAGATCACAAGTAGGCAGAGAGGCAGGCAGAGACAGAGGGAGAAGCAGGTTCCCTGCCAAGCAAGGAACCCGATATGGGACTCGATCCCAGGACGCTGGGACCATGACCTGAGCTGAAGGCAGCTGCCCAACCAACTGAGCCACCCAGGCGTCCCTATATTTTAATTTTTAATTAGTGCTGACTTCTGCGTATGTTTTCTTACTGATCTTTTTGCAGAGCATTTTCCAGGGGAAAAAAGGCAATAGATAAAAGACATTAAGAAAACTTGTTATGGGGGTGCCTAGGTGGCACAGTAGGTTAAGTCCCTACCTTCAGCTCAGGTCATGGTCTCAGAGTCCTGGGATAGAGCCCTGCATCAGGCTCTCTGCTCAGCAGGGAGCTTGCTTCCCCCTCTCACTCTGCCTGCCTCTCTGCCTACTTGTGATCTCTCTCTCTCTCTGTCAAATAAATAAATAAAATCTTTAAAAAAAATAAAGAACACTTGTTATGAACATCATTCTTACATGAGATTAAAAACTATATTTAATGCTGTTCTCTTGTACAACTATGAGTTCTTATTTCCACAAAGTACCTTCTGTAATTTGTACAAGGATACTGTTTAGAATAGTTTAACAGGATTTATGCATACTAACTTGCAAGTAAACTGCAATAACTGCCACACGTGCTTTTCTATGGCCTCACTTCTTCTTTAGGAATGATGCGTGACCGCTATGATGGTATCCACGTCCTACTGGAGATCTGAGTGCCTTTATTCCATCCTTTGCATTGAGGATGAAGCTTACTAAGTTGGAAGGCATGGTTGCTTCAATTATTGATGGGGACAATTTTCCTCTCATTTCTGTCTGGATAAACATCACTAGTTTGGAATGCGCTGGGTTCCTGTAAACAAAGGAAGAGTTAAAAAAAGAGATTTTTAGATTTATCTAATGAATTTACAAGTTGATAGAAAGCAGGATTCTTGTCTCATTCACCATGGAGTCCCTCCAAAGTGCTTATGATAGGACAGTTACTGAAGGAAGGGAGGAAGGAAGGATACAAAAAAGGGCAGAGTGATTTGCACTCACAGACATTTTACATAAAACTACTTAGTCAGGTTATACGTTAGAGTCTTCAGTCATCTTTTCCTTTTTGTCATTTTGTTAACTTCTTCAAATTACAAAATTAATGTATGCTTAAAAAATTTAAATACAGAATTTTCATAATTATTCTGTTCCCCAGAGCTAGTCACTATTTATACTTTTAACTGTGTTTTTTTAGATTGTCTCTATATATACAAAGATAGCATACATAAATATGTATACCTACCCCATATATTTTTGTTTTTACAAAAATGAGATAATATATTTCTGCAACTAGTTTTATTTTCCCTCTTAATAGGATATCATGCACTTCTTTCTGTTAATATGTATCTGTTTTTTATGACTGCATATAGTATTTCATTCTCTCTGTAATCAGTCCTTTATTGATTATCATTTGGGTTTTTTCTTCACTTTTTGCCACTATAAATAAAGCTGAAATAAAACATCTTTGTAATGTATCTATTTTCACTTCTACAAATACATGGAATTTCTAGGTCAAAGGTTTTGTGCATTTAACATTTTGAAATATTCTTTCCAAATGACATTGAGGATCCAGTAATCCTCAAACTGGAGTATATGAAGACTTTCCAAAGGGTACAAGAGGATGAATTAAACGTTTAAAGGAATAAATTTTCAAATCTCTAATTTCCATATGTACCTCTTCCCTAAACTGATCTGAGACCATCTCTGATGGAAATGTAGGCTTTTCCTTTCCCACTAGCCTGTTCATATCATCCTTCTGTTGCTTTACAGAACAAAGGTACTGTCATCTTCCCTGAATAGTACCAAATGATACTATGGTGTTTTACTCTGACATATAAAAAAGTGAATGACAGAAAGTGAAGGACTAAAGATTGGGTAACAAATCCTTACCAAGTCATGTCAATTCTTTGTTTTCAATAAAATTTAAGGATCTAACTTGGTTGTCAGCTGACAGGTCATTAAAGATATTTTTTGATTATAGGTCACTATGTACTTTATGGTATATAACACAAAAGAATTCAAGGCATTTAATGAAAATCCTGGAATTATACTCTTTTCATTTTAACCCACTTATTTATGCAAACAAATTTTCTCACTGCTTACATTCTTAAAAATGTGACTTAGGAATAGACAATAGTAAGTGCTAGCTCATTTTTTTGTTTGTTTTTTTTTTTGTTTTTATTTTTTCAATGTTCCAAGATTCATTGTTTTTGTACCACACCAAGCTATCTTATTAGTATTACTAATACACAATTAAGTGAACTGTAATTGTTAGAAGCATGGACTCTGGAACCAGTTTGCATTGGTCTGAAGCTGAGCTTTGCTATTACCTATGTTTAACCTCGAGAAAATTACTTAATCTCTCTGGACTTCCATTTTTTTTCCTGCAAAATGGAGATAGTAGTACTACCTACTTCATGAGGTTATTGGGAGGACCAAATGAATCAATATATGTAAATTGTTTATAAAGTTCCTGGTACAACGTAAATGCTATCTAAGTTTTGCTAATAATAAAAGGTGTGTTTTTCATAACTTTGTTTTATACTTAATAGTCACATCACATTTGGTAATATATTTTTTATTTTGATCATGTAATAATAATTTAATCTAGTACACACATATATTTTGTAACATTAAGATACTTAAGGTCACAGGAAATAAAATGGATTTTTAAAATTAAACATTTTTTTCAAAGAAAAATGACAGGGTAATTAATAAAAGAATAAAAGAACTCAAATAATAATATATATTCTATTAGAATTAAATTATATGAGGAAAAAAGAAAGAATGTGGGAATAAGGAGAAATCAATGATGTAAATTTCTGACTGAGGTTGTATGTATTTTGAAATTGATAGTTATCATAGGTTTCTAGTTATTATGGTATTTAGAGTTTATTGGGTATGCTTACAAGAATGACAGAACACTTTTTTTTTAGAGTGTCAATATTTAGAGTGCTGAAAATTGCACCCTCATAATTTAATCCTATGAAAAATTTTAATATCAACTTAAAAATGTCAAGGCAGAGTACAGTTTTACAAAATTCTTTTGCAGGGATATGAAGATCACTCCTCCAGCAAACCATGTGTCCATTTTCCTATACCCTTGTCTATGGAGTGTAGACTATTTTACAGCACCTCAGGTGGCTAGATTGAGAATATTCACTAGCTGTTGAAAAGGTCTTAAATCTTTATTTGAGTTTGCTAGGGCTTTACATGCTTCAAAAACCTTTCCAGTATTTACTAAACAGTACCTTTACTACTGATAATAAGTTCTATAAGTTTACTACATAACTTGTTTACAAATATTGGCTGCCCAAAATATCGCGCTGCATGGAAAGAGAAGGTACAAGAGAATCACTTTTGTCAGTACCTTTCTCTGAGACCACGGATGAGACTGTATCTTTTCCTCTAACAGCATGCTAGGCAGAGCTCCCACCTTTGATGGGATATCCACATCAGAGCTTTTGCCCCATTTTTTTTGCAGTGGAAAGGGAAAGTTGACAAGATGCAAGAAGGGGACTTAGCCTGTGAAACACACATCAGAATGTGTAGCTTTCCAACTACAGTCCCTGCCAACCACTGATTTATCCAACTGACCTGAAGCAGTAATCCTTCCCTTGTTTTGTTTTCTCCTTCTGTGAAGAGGATTCAAAAAAGATTCAAAAAAGACCATAGATTCAAAAAAGACCACCAATGTCACCATCTGCATCAATGATCCCGTCCATTAATGTACGTAATTGTGAATTTCTTTCAGTTCTTTTATATGTAGAGAAAACATTAGGGAATGCAGTCTAAAATGTAGTTTGATTTTTACTTTCTTTACATTTTTTTTTCCCACCAAATGAGAGGTTCATATTTGGCTAATATAAAATTTTATATGATTTTATGTGCCAATAGCTATTATTTGTATAAAATCATTTAGCAAAAACTAAAACTTAAGGAATGTATTGAATTAATGTACATACATTTACAAAATATATGTACTTTATGTTACCATTTATCCCTACGCTGGTCACCTATGGGCAGTGACTCCTCTGATTTCTCTAGCTCTTTCCAAATTTACCTATTGTAAGTATTTGTAGGCAGTCAACTGGAAAGAATTCATTTAAGGTAAAGCATTCATTGCTGATAAATGTGAGTGTATTATGATTTTAGGGATATGTGGGTTTTTTTGGCCATTTTTAAAATTATTTTTTTTTTATTTTTATAAACATATATTTTTAACCCCAGGGGTACAAGTCTGTGAATCGCCAGGTTTACACACTTCACAGCACTCACCATAGCACATACCCTCCCCAATGTCCATAACCCCACCCCCCTTCTCCCAATCCCCCTCCTCCCAGCAACCCTCAGTTTTTTGTGAGATTAAGAGTCACTTATGGTTTGTCTCCCTCCCAATCCCATCTTGTTTCATTTGTATTTTTAATTTACAAAAAGTACTTAATAATTCACAGAAGTAACTCAAACGGAGAAATAAAAGTCATCAGGTTAAGGTTCACTGGGGGTGAGGGGATAGAGAGAATGTGTATGTGTGACTAGTCCCAGAGACCTCAAATCATACTTTATAGGGAATTATCCATTCTGGTGATGAAAATACTTATAAAAATTATTTTTTAATTGCATTTAGGGGCAATTTTTTTTCCTAACAGAATATGCTGGCACACAATTCTACCAATGAGTTAGAAATAATAAATTGAGCTAAAAAACTTGTTAAAATAAAATAAATAAATGCAAGTAACACTTACTCTTGCAGAGGAGAACATATATAGCCACAAGCATGGTTAAAACCACGGACATAATTTGAAGATGGAGGATACGCTGGAAAATCCACACTGTTAGCTACATGATTAAAAAAAATTAAAATGAAGCCTATTTCACAAAAATTCAAGTAGCATATTTTAAAAGATAGATGATATAGCATTTAATTTAGTTATTATCAGTACTGATATTAGTTTTATACATATATACCTACATGTTTGTAATATGCTTGTATACAGACCAAAATTGAGGAAATGCCAGTATGAGCACTACTGTCCTCTCAAATTTTCATGCTATTATCTCTAAAGATACTGTTACCTTTTACATACAAGAAAAAGTATTAAAAGTATCATTTAGTTACTCTCTGAGATTTGAAGCAGAAGAAGAAATCACAAAGGAAAAGACTATTTCATTAGGATAGTGGGTTTATACTTTTTTTGGTTAATCATTATTATTTTTTTTTAAAGATTTTTTTATTTATTTATTTGACAGAGAGAAATCACAAGTAAACAGAGAGGCAGACAGAGAGGAGGAAGCAGGCTCCCTGCCGAGCAGAAAGCCCGATGTGGGGCTCGAACCCAGGACCTGGGATCATGACCTGAGCCGAAGGCAGCGGCTTAACCCACTGAGCCACCCAGGCGCCCCTCATTATTATTATTTTTTAAAGACTAGATTCTTTTTAATCTACTGATTTATATTTTAAGTTTTTATTTGAACTGCAGTTGGTTAACATACAGTGGAATATTAGTTTCAGGTGTACAATATATGTGATTCAACATTTATGTACAACATGTTAATCATCTTCTAAATAAAATATTTGACATGGTTATTTTGTCTATCAATAAAGATAGTTTAAATGCTCTTTTCTGCTGGAGCACCTGATGGTTAAGCATCCAGCTCACGTCATGATCTTAGGGTCTTGGGACCGAGCTCTGGGGCAGGCTCCAAATCCAGCATGAAGTCTGCTTGGGATTTTCTCTCCCCTCCCCCTGAACTCTCTCTGTAACATAAATAAATACATCTTTTAAAAAAAAACAAACTTCTTTCCTGCCAATTCCCTGTAGCTAATTCAAAGTATAATTAAAAATGATAACAGCTTGTTTTAGGAATTACGCAGCATAACTATATTGTATGTGAATGTAAAAGGGAGGTGATTTGATTATGATTGTTTATGATAATTACATACACTCTAAAACTATTTTTTTAAAAATGTATTTATTTTTTGGGCGCCTGGGTGGCTCAGTGGGTTAAGCCTCTGCCTTTGGCTCGGGTCATGATCCCAGAGTCCTGGGATCGAGTCCCACATTAGGCTCACTGCTCAGGAGGGGGCCTGCTTTCCTTCTTTTTCTCTGCCTGCCTATTTGTGATCTCTCTCTGTCAAATAAATAAATAAAATCTTTTAAAATATATATACATATATTTGTTTTTTTTGTGCAACTGAATCCTGCCTTTGTTGGAGAAGATGGATTTTTCTATATGATTTTAATATAAGCAATCAATTCTCTGGGAAATGCAATGTTAAACACTAGCTTAGGAATAGCTTAAGAGACAAATGTGGCTGAATGCATTTTCCACATTCATGATGTATTTATCATCTTAACAGAGCCTACTGTGTTGGCATAGGGGTGCTGCCAGAGGTGATTTTAACGTATTTTTTTCTTTGTTTAAAATATGGAGATTGTCCTTGTTTTTCTTTAAAACTTTTTGTTGTTGGGACGCCTGGGTGGCTCAGTTGGTTAAGCAGCTGCCTTCGGCTCAGGTCATGATCCCAGCGTCCTGGGATGGAGTCCCACATCGGGCTCCTTGCTCGGCAGGGAGCCTGCTTCTCCCTCTGCCTCTGCCTGCCATTCTGTCTGCCTGTGCTTGCTCTCTCTCCCTCTCTCTCTGACAAATAAATAAAATCTTTAAAAAAAAAACAAAAAACAAACTTTTTGTTGTTGTTGTTATATTCCACAAACAAGTATGGTTCTTTTGTGAGGCATGTGGTATGATAGCACAGATTTTGGAAAGTCCGAAGACTTGAGATTTAATTCTCATTCAGGTGCTTATTAGCTATGTAACTTAATTTCTGTGAACTTTAGTTTCATAATTGGTGAAATAATGCACACAAAATATTTAGCTCAAAGCAAGCTGCATAGTAAGTTATACAACAACAAATGGAAGAACAAGAAGAAAACTCTACTCATCAAAAATTCGTTTAAAGAAAATTGCTCAAAGCAGATTTGGTACTGATCACTGAGTCATTGAGTACTACCACTATTTGTTTATTTTAATTTCCATAATTCTTTCTTACTTTCTCTTTGACACTAAAAATGAGATTGAAATGGTCTGCTTCAAAATACGGAAAATAACAGATCTACAATTCAGAAATAGTATTTTGTGCTGTAGATGGTGAATAAAATTTATGTGCTCTCAGGTAAGAAGGAGACAGCTCAATGACAACTGTGAAACTACAAGACACACCTACAGAGAAGCGCTGAATCTCAGGCCTTACTGGCGCGCTGCCACAGAACTGTGTTTGAGGGAGCGCTGTTAGCAGAATGATGACGCAGTCTGGACTCTGAAACTTAGAGTCTCAGAGATAGAGCAGAGCAGCTGAAACCTTGCTGGAAAATAATAATTAACAGCACTTAACTGTCCTATCCCCAAGAAGTTTACACTAGAGAAGGCTATTCAGATAGGAATGGTGACATTTAAGTGAAATCTGAAGAAATTAGCTCTAGGCTAAGAAAGTAGCTCTAAGCTACTGTGCTACCAAGTCCCTTCACCAGAAGTTACTGCATTTCTCTGAGTCCAAAGAACATTGTGGTATGAACTGGTACATTTTAAATGAATAAAGCAAGTTAGGAAATGATTACACATTTGCATTTTACCTAGTGATACATTTTTGGGAGGGCAAAGGATATATCAAAACCTCTAATTTCTAAAAGAAACATAAGCACATTTATGTAAAGACTCGTCTAATGAAAATTTCTTCAGGAATTTTATCACTTACTGGATTTGCCCATTCTATACAATTCAAATATAACATAATATGTCCAAAGATTAACTTTGTGTCTTAGTAGATTTTAAACATATGCTGTGAGATTTTTGCCTGCAAGTATCTGTCTACACCCAGTGTAGCATGGTAAAAGCTACAAAAATACCAAGCAAGAGATGTCATACTTATTCACTGATGTAAATGGCACCTCCAGCATTGGGTAAAATGTCAGGATTCTTTGTATTATACATATGTTTATTGGTCTCACTAAGTAAATAAAGAAGTAAAAGCTGAAAACACAGTATTTTCTAAACTGTGGGTTAAGGGAAAACACATTTATTAATGTCTCATACTAATTCCAAATGTGGGCAAAATGTTTCAACTTACAACTGATAATATCCATATTCCCTTCGTAGCGCTTGAAGTACACTAAGTCGATAAAGTCTCGGGGGGAAATTGAGCCCATGGCAAAACTCTGTGTAATGGTATGACATATGATTGTGTCCTGGAACAAATTAAACCATAAAGATTCCAACAGTTATTTGATATTTATTCTTTGTATTGCTTCCCAAAGAATTTCACTGCATACAGTTAGCTACTATTCAGAAAAAGCAGGGCTTTGAAGCTATAAGAACTTATTATCAAATCAGCTTGCATTTTCTGTGTTAGAGGAACATTAGATCTATAATTATAAGTGCAAGGTAAAAAAAGCAGAAATAAACAAGTGGGACTACATCAAACTAAAATGCTCTGCATAGCAAAGGAAACCATAAATAAAATGAAAAGACAATGTACAGAATGGGAGAAATATGATTTGCAAATCATATATCTAGTCAGGAATTAAGTACAGAAAATTTAGAATGGAATCTTGTCATCTACTCTAAATTTTTAGATGAAGAAATCGAAGACTAAGAGATTAAATCATGCAAAACTAGAGGTAAGTACAGAACTAGAACCCTGTTCCTGATTCCCAGGACAGTACTATTTCTACCAGTCCACACTGGCTACATAATATATTCTGAAAAATACATTGGTTGAGCACCGTAGTGCCTGAGATCCTACCTCTCTGCCTGTACCCGTCTTGACCTCCCCATGTGGCTCCTACAGGTGTACCATGGACTTGTGAGTAATAAATTTCTCATTTCGGGGGCGCCTGGGTGGCTCAGTGGGTTAAAGCCTCTGCCTTCGGTTCAGGTCATGATCCCAGGGTCCTGGGATCAAGCCCCGCATCGGGCTCTCTGCTCCGCGGATAGCCTGCTTCCCTTTCTCTCTCTCTCTGTCTGCCTCTCTGCCTACTTGTGATCTCTGTCTGTGAAATAAATAAATAAAATCTTTAAAAAAAAAACACTTCTCATTTCGATTTCTCTTGTGGTCTTTTGTTGAAACGTGGCTCACCATCTGGGACCCTCTGCTCCATTTAACAAATGCCAATTTAACAGAGTGGGAACAGTCCTCCTCTCCCAGGCTGTGACTAAGGATTAATGCACTGCTGTTGATCGGATTTGTCTAGTGTTGGATGACATGTGTTTGATCACCCCCATAGCCCTAGAGCAGGAATCCTTCCCTCACCAATGGGGGTGAATGAATCAGTTAAAACACATGCCTGGAGACTCATACTATTATATTCATAGGAAGGTAAAGTATTTCTTACAGTGTAATGCTACTTAGAGATATGTAGTATATTAGAAACGGCACAGAATTTGGAATCTGGAGATCAAGTGTTAAGCCATGATTCTACTACGTCCTGGCTGTGATGACCTTGGGCAAATCACATAATTTCTCTGAATCTGTTGCCAGGTTTTTCTGATGCCAAATCTAGTATTCTTTCCATTATTAAAGCTGACTTGCAGCAATAGTAGAAATATATGAAGTATGAATTGAACTGTACAATTAGTCATGAAAGAAACTGTCCGTTTGAATTTTAATTTCTGATGGACTATGTTTTTCAAACTGAATGTTTAAATCCCAAGAGGGTAGTGGAAAGGTGGTTTTTTTTTTTTTGTGGATAAGAACTTTAGGATTGGGGCGCCTGGGTGGCTCAGTGGGTTAAGCCGCTGCCTTCGGCTCAGGTCATGATCTCAGAGTCCTGGGATCGAGTCCCGCATCGGGCTCTCTGCTCAGCAGGGAGCCTGCTTCCTCCTGTCTCTCTGCCTGCTTGTGATCTCTCTCTCTGTCAAATAAATAAATAAAATCTTTAAAAAAAAAAAAAAAAGAACTTCAGGATCCTCCTACAAAATGAAACATTTACTTTCCTTGGCTTTTCTACAACCTCTCTCCACTCCCAAGCTTTAAAATAAATTTAATAGGGGCACCTGGGTGGCTCAGTGGGTTAAGCCGCTGCCTTCGGCTCAGGTCATGATCTCAGGGTCCTGGGATCGAGTCCCGCATCGGGCTCTCTGCTCAGCAGGGAGCCTGCTTCCCTCTCTCTCTCTCTCTCTGCCTGCCTTTCTGTCTACTTGTGATCTCTCTCTGTCAAATAAATAAATAAAATCTTTAAAAAAAAATAAAATAAAATAAAATAAATTTAATAAAAGGAGGCAAAGGTAACCTACAGAATTTTTTTTTTTTTTTTTAATTTGTCAGAGAGAGAGAGGGAGAGAGAGCGAGCGAGCACAGGCAGACAGAGTGGCAGATAGAGGCAGAGGGAGAAGCAGGCTCCCTGCCGAGCAAGGAGCCCGATGTGGGACTCAATCCCAGGACTCTGGGATTATGACCCGAGCCGAAGGCAGCCTCCCAACCAACTGAGCCACCCAGCCGTCCCCAGAATTTTTTTTTAAAAGATTTTATTTATTCATTTGAGACAGAGAGATACAGAGAGAGATAGAGCAGGAGCAGTGGGGAGAAGCAGAAGGAGAAGCAGACTTCCTGCTGAGCAGGGAACCCAACGTAGGGCTCCATCCCAGGACCCGAAGAACATGACCTGAGCCGAAGACAGATGCTTAACCATCTGAGCTACCCAGATGCCCTCACCTACAGGATCTAAGTAAATGATAAGGTAATGGCAGATATGTGAGACTTTTGTTTTGATGTGTGGAACGTGGCTTGGAGACACAAAGGACCAAAGACCTGGAATTTCACAAATGCAATTGTTTGTGAAAATCCTAAAAGTTTGCTTTATGACTCAATTTTTCAAAACAGCTTATTGAGGGGCACCTGTGTGGCTCAGTTGGTTAAGCATCTGCCTTTGGCTCAGGTGGTGATCTCAGGTTCCTGGGATTAAGCCCCACACTGGGCTCCTTGCTTGGCGGGGAGTCTGTTTCTCCCTCTCCCTTTACCCTTTCCTATCGCTTGTGCTCCCTCCCTCTGTCTCAAATAAATAAATACAATCTTTTTTAAAAATCAGCTTATTGAGGTATAATGTACATACCACAAAGTACAGCAGTCTTAATAAATAAGAGGTCTATAGTGTGCTGCCCTAATTCTCTTTTTTTTTTTAAAGATTTATTTATTTATTTATTTGACAGAGAGAAATCACAAGTAGACAGAGAGGCAGGCAGAGAGAGAGAGAGAGAGGGAAGCAGGCTCCCTGCTGAGCAGAGAGCCCGATGCGGGCCTCGATCCCAGGACCCTGAGATCATGACCTGAGCCGAAGGCAGCGGCTTAACCCACTGAGCCACCCAGGCGCCCCTAATTCTCTCTTAAACTCAGTCTTTCTCTCACCTCTATGACTTAAACTTTCTACTCTAATTACCTATATATTTTTTTTCTTTGTTTTTATTCTTCCTCTTCAACTATTTAATTGAGATAAAGTATTTGAGATAAAGCATTGCTGAAACTACAATCATATTACTTTATTCCATACTGTATCCTTACTCTTGAGAAAAGTTACATGCTGTTTGCTCTTAAGTCCCTACAGTATGTGTCTGCATTATTCCTGTTACCTAATGTATTATAATTAAGATAAATCTACTGACTTCCCATCAACAAGGATAGGAAAATCAACAATGTTTTTCCACCTAATGGAGGAGATGAATACATAAAGTTCAAACCCCTCAAGACCAAAGACACACATCTGCAAAAGCCAGCTAGATTCAGGACGTGCTAAGCCTTTACATCAGAATCAAGCTAATTAGAATTAAACTTTTGACTAATAAAGAGGGAAGTTTTAAGACTTTTATAAAGCTTTCAATGCGAGCCTATAAAATATGAAGGGTCTACATCACACTGATGTAGACATCAGTGTCTACACCATACAGGTTTGATATGCTCAAATCACCAGTAAAACTAAACATATACTGATATAGTAAAAATCCACTATCGGACAACAAATTACCGAATCAATCCTGTGTACCATATTGTACACCTTCAATGATTTATCCCATGTAACTCTGTTTTCAGGTTTGTAGAGGAAATCAGACAGTTTAGCTGTTGATTCTGGAATTATTCCTTCGACACGATATCTGCAGTTAACAAAATAGAGAAAATCAAAATTAAGCAAGCTTTGTCTAAGCTCAAAATATAATGTTATCATAGTATACAGGAGGCTAATTTCTCTGCTTTCAGCAGGGAGCCTGCTTCCTCCTCTCTCTGTCTGCCTCTCTGCCTGCTTGTGATCTCTGTCAAATAAATAAATAAAATCTTTTTAAAAAAAATAAAATTATGGGCGCCTGGGTGGCTCAGTGGGTTAAAGCCTGTGCTTTCAGCTCAGGTCATGATCTCAGGGTCTTGGGATCGAGCCCCGCATCGGGCTCTCTGCTCAGCAGGGAGCCTGCTTCCTCCCACCCCTTGCCTGCCTCTTTGCCTACTTGTGATCTCTTTCTGCTAAAAAATAAATAAAATCTTAAAAAAAAAAAAAAGGCTAATGTAGCAAACAGGAAAGGACACTTGAAAGTAGTATCAGCAATTCAAAACACTAATATTCAATTGGAAGTAGCCAGGTTTATTTAAATAATCACTGTAATAATTAATATAAATTATTTCAAAATGTATTTTTCTACAAATCTTTATACTGTTTATAGTTGTCTTTTTAGAGGGGGCTACTTTCTTTTAGGATTTTTCTAAAATCTTTTTCATAAATATTTGCCTGCTGTATTTTATCATAAGCCAAAGTAACTGATGAGAAGTTTGTGTGGTTACACATTATCTTGTAGCCCCAATTCTTAATTTAAGGATGTAATGTGTCTAAAGCAGTAGTCAGCAATTTTTCAGGCCAGATGGTAAATAATTCAGACTTTGCAGGGCACATGATCTGTGTTGCAACTATTCAGCTTTTTTAGGGTGGAGTGTAGCAGCCAGAGACAATATAGAGTGAAAGGGCATGTCTGTGTTACAACTGAACCTTGGTCATAGACAGTGACTTTTGAATTTCATTCATTTTTAAGATGTCAGGACTTGGACAAGTCCATCACTGAAATTAGATATGGTTATCCATCAATGGAATTAAGACAATGTGAGAAAACTGGATTAAAACTCACTATTTAGCAGAAGGTTGTTGAATAAAAATGAAGTCTGAATGACACTGGCTGTCCTTTTCTCCCTGTTAATGATTCTTTTCAAACTGAGAGGATAGGTTTAAGTAAAATCAAAATTTTTAAACCTCTAAAATGTTAAAAGTCCTGGGGGAAATGAGACAAAACTAAATACTATTATTAGTCTAAATAATTGTCATATTTGTAAATGAAAGCTGAAACTTTGTTTTTATGATTTGGCAAACAAATAAGGAATTCATTTGACTATTTCTTTGTATGTTAATTTCTCTTTAAATCTCAGTTAGTCCTTAATTTTCTTTATGAGATAGCCTCAAGTTTCCTTTTTTTTTTAAAAGATTTTATTTATTTATTTGTCAGAGAGAGAGAAAGAGCACAACAAGCAGGGGAACAGCAGGCAGAGAGAGAAGCAAGCTCCCTGCTGAGCACGGAGCCTGATGTGGGACTCGATCCCAGGACCGTGGGATCGTGACCTGAGCTGAAGTCAGCTGCTTAACCACTGAGCAACCCAGGCGCCCCTCAAATTTCCTTACTTTGTAATGTTTCCTTTCTTCAGATCTATAAAGCTTTTAGGAGTTTATTATTAAGCTCTGAGTAAGATGTGAGAAAACAACCTGAAAAATTATCAGGTCCTGTGAAAAAGAAGTCAAATATAATACAGTTAAAATTTAAGTACAAAACTATGAAGGGATTTGTATATATTACCATGGATTTCTTTTTATTAATCTGCTCTCTCTTTAATTATACTATAAACTTTGAAGATAAAAAGCTTTGAACCTTTTTGTATTTTTTTTTACCTTTTTATATTTCTAACTAATATATACAGATCTTCCTTGACTTACAATGAGGTTACACTGAGATAAACCATTTTAAGTTGAAAGTTTCTTAAGTCAAAAACACATTTACTACACCTAACCAACATCATAGCTTAGCCTCACTTGTGGTAACCTAACACAAAGCCTGTATTATAAGAAAGTGTTGACTATCTCATGTGATTTAGGGAAGGGTCCCTAACATATATGTAAGTTTATCAGCATTTGAGGATTTGAGATTTTTCATATCTACTATTTAGGACAGGGTTTGGCAACCTATGGTCTATGGGTCAAATCTAGACTACTTCCTGTTTTTGTAATTAGTTTTACTGAAACACGGCTATACTTACTCATTAATGTATTGTTTGTCTAATAATGTTAGTGCCTTTGTGCTATAAGGCACAAAAATGTATTTATGCATTGTGCTGCTATGCTATAATGGCAGAGCTAAGTACTTGCAACAGAGACCAGAGCAGCAGCAAAGCCTAAAATATTTACTTACTCTCTACCCCTGGTTTATGCCGTCTACTCAATGGCTGATTTATTTTCCAGTCATTCATAAAGGTTAGAAAAGTATAAGTTACAGGTACTACATGACTTTAAGGCAGAAATTATTTTGCTTTTTGGAAGATTATAAAACATAGTTAAAGTTGTGTCTTGGGCAGAGGATAGGCTTCTACTCAAAAATTACCTTTTCTTAATTCACTAATTGGATTAATATTTCACTTAATTAATTAAGTGAATTAATTAATTAATTCACTTAATTCACTAATATTAGAGTTTGTGCTTTTAAAAATATGTAAATATCAAGCCTCTTTGAAAACACAAAACATTTATGTGTATTGAGTACTTGAGTCTAATTGCTTCTCGGCCTTTTGGCTAAGATCAAGTGGAATACTTGAGTCTATCACTCAATGAACAATTCAGTATCTACTGGGTTCAAGGCTCTTCAGAGATATCAATTTTGTCAAACTTGAATCTAAGAACTATATTCTTATATATATTGATCATTAAGATGAACAGCTCATTAGATATTTTATTATGATCTATAATAAAGCTCTGTTCTCATTATACCGTGAAGTGACTTCAGGTCAAATTAAAAATATTTTAACTATTTTCTCTTGTCTTTTACAGTTTCCAAAAAACTTTAGCTGGTATATGGAATAACTGATAGATTGGTATACATTAAGTTACACTTTTTACAGACCATACATTTCACGAAGCTTTCAGACTGCAGCGGAAACCTTTAAATGTGTGGATTTGTATCAACATACTAATTTTATTTTTATTTTTATTTTTTTAAGATTTTATTTATTTATTTAACAGAGATCACAAGTAGGCAGAGGGGCAGGCAGAGAGAGAGAGAGAGGGAAGCAGGCTCCCCGCTGAGCAGAGAGCCCGATGCGGGGCTCGATCCCAGGACTCTGGGATCATGACCTGAATCGAAGGCAGAGGCTTCAACCCACTGAGCCACCCAGGTGCCCCTCAACATACTAATTTTAATGTCTCCAAGGCACTTTATAGTCTTTTGTGATTTTTGTGAATGAATGACAAGAAAGTAAGAAGGAGGATGAGGGAGGAGGAAAAATAATGTAAAGTGTCTATTTTGGTACACTAGGATTGTAAACTTGGGGAAGCGCCTGTAAGATGATAAAATAGTCACAGGTTTTTAGTGATATTTTTGTCATATCCTATGTGATTATTAGGGTTGGAGGTGGGAGTTCCAGAGTAGCTGTGTAAAGATTTTAGTAAACCCTCCTCCTTAGTGAAAAAACTGATGAAAATTAAAGAAACAACTCTTTAAATTCTCTAGAAAATGACCTAAGGGCATGTAGGAAATGGAGAAACAATTATTCAAGAAAATCGACTAAATCTAGGTAGGAGAAGACTGTAGCATTTGAGCCACAATCGGCTTCTAGCCAACACCTCCTCACCCCTGGAAGCCAAGGAGGACCTCCCTCCCCAACTAACTCCCAGTCTAGGGCTATGGTTTCATCCTAGGAGAGGCAGGATACTGACATCTCTCATTCTCGCACTCCTCATCTCACGCTATAATACTCTATGCCCAGAAGGCACTGCTGAGAAGACTGGAGCTTCCTTATCCCCACCCAGAGTTTACTGATAGGGTGAGGGCTCTGTCCAAGGCAGTCAATACTGGGGCCTATTTCCCCTTTCCCCCACAAGAGGGGCAAGCTGAAGCCATGGTACCACTTCTCCCCAAAGCCACCCTCACGTCCCCTTTCTGTTCATGGATGGAGGTGTCACTCAGCTCCAGCAGTAGTGCATAGGTTCTACTCAGGGGCAAAGGCAACACAAAATGAGCTGGCAGCATCTCAGCTGTGCCTGAGAAAATGGATTTCATTTGGAATAAAATGTGGAGAAATTTTTGAAAAAAAAAAAAAAAATTTTGTCAGTGAACAATCAGAAGAATTACGTGGAACTAATGCAAAAGCACACGAAGACCAGAAGTAGGGAGAGATACAATTAGATGAACAACATGAGATCACACTCATCTCTGGCAGGGGGGTTGGGGTGTGGAAGGGCTGTGCATATGCAGCAGACTGCTCTCACTCAGAGCAAGAGGAGTGGATATCTTCTGTTGCACCTATTCAAGATATCAGAATGGAGGTATGAGGATGCTTTTACTCAGAGCCATCAGAGCAGACACATTAGGCTGCCCCTATTAGAGTCATTAGAATGGATGTACTAGGATACCCCTACTCAGAGCAATCAGAGAGCCAGGCTGTGTCTACCTAAAGAAGAGGGGATGTACTTAGCAGCCCCTACTCAGAGCAATCAGAATGGAGGTACTAGGATGTCCCAGTTAGGAGTTATCAGATTGTATGTCCCAAGCTGTCCCATACAGAGCAATCAGGATGTACTGGGATGTCTCTTATTAAAAGAATCAGAGGGTGTTATACTAGGTTGCCCCTCTCTGAGCAATCAGACTGGATGTACTAGGCTGCTTCTCTGCAGAATAATCAGTGTAAACACTAGGATGTCCTTACTCAGAGCATTCTTATTGGACGTACCAGGCTGCCACGACTATGGAGTAATCAGAGTGAATGTAAAAGACTGCCCACTCAGAATAATTATAGTGGATGTACCAGACTGCTCCTATTTAGGAATAATCATACCAGATGTTCTAGGCTGCCCCTACTCAGAACAATCATACCGGATGTACTAGGCTGCCCCTGCTCAGAAACAATGAGAGTGAATGTACTAGGCTATTTTAGAAGCATTCAATGCAAGATATGGGTTGGTGACTTACAAGCATTTTCCAAGCTGAATACAGATTAATCAACAAAGAGCTGAAGTCTTACTGGCTTAAGAGACTGAAATATAATCTCTGACACATAAAAATTCTGACCACTTTAAAATAAAATCATACTCTTTGCCGCTGTTCTGGAAGACTATCTATATGCCCATGACTGTTCCTTCTAAGGAGTGACTAGCTACAGAACTTCAAGCTAGCTGTTCCTGGCTAAGTGCAGGACAAAATCATAAAACTGCTGAAGTGTGAAAACAGGCTGTAAGCCACACACAGATCCACCTGTAAAGGGTAAAATTTATCAGGTCGGGGGTCTGAAGCACAACTTGCGATCAGTAAACAGCTTATGCTGACCCTCCTATAGGGTAAAAGATAAAAACAAGGAAAAAAGTGATTCTGATAACATAATGATCTATTTGCATTAATGTGATATCATGAGCGGTGAATGAACAACTCTTAAGAATAAGATTAAAGGGCACCTGGGTGGCTCAGTGGGTTAAGCCTCTGCCTTCAGCTCAGGTCATTATCTCAGGGTCCTGGGATCGAGTCCCACGTCGGGCTCTCTGCTCAGCAGGGAGCCTGCTTCCCCCTCTCTCTCTGCCTGCCTCTCTGCCTACTTGTGATCTCTCTCTCTGTCAAATAAATAAATAAAATCTTAAAAAAAAAAAAAGAATAAGATTAAAAATGTCAGCACAATTTCTCTCGGTGTAATTATATTTGAAATAACATTATCCTCAAAAATACCTTAAAAGCAGCTTTCAGAAAACAATACATAGATCAGCCAGAGAAGTAAATTGGGATAAACTTTACTTTTTAGTGGTTCATTTAATGTAAAGGTGAAATGTTTGAAGGGCCACAAAATACTCCTATGATCAAGAAAATACCAATCTGGGGCACCTGGGTGGCTCAGTGGGTTAAGCCGCTGCCTTCGGCTCAGGTCATGATCTCAGGGTCCTGGGATCGAGTCCCGCATCGGGCTCTCTGCTCAGCGGGGAGCCTGCTTCCCTCTCTCTCTCTCTCTGCCTGCCTCTCTGCCTACTTGTGATCTCTCTCTGTCAAATAAAAAAAAAAAAAAATTAAAAAAAAAAAAAAAAGAAAATACCAATCTGCTTTTATAGTAATTATTTCTTGAGTTAGACATTTTCTACCTTAATGAATTATTCACTTGACCTTTTTATCCTGATTGTCTTCAAGTTTGAAAATGATTAGTTGGTATATAATTGCTCTAATGTATTAATATCATATTTCAACCCAGTGACTTTATAATTAATTTCTATTTCCTAATCACTATCAAGCAACGTTATATCTAATGAAGTAGCACTGAGTTCTAGATATATCAATGCCACCAAATTCAAAATGGCTATAAAAGGGAAATTGTACTTACAGATTTCCATGGAATTTTTTAGAAGCCTTGCTGGAAACAGTTATCTTTTTCTCAAAGGGGAATAAAAATCCAGAAATAAATTAGCTGTCAGATACGGAAAAAAAAGAAAAATAAAAACAAACAAAAAGTAAAAATACATTTTTTTGATTCATAAAAGAACGTATTTTTAGAAGTCTTCATGAATCGCTTCTCATTAAAAAATAAACTCTTGAAACATATTTAACTTGTTTTCTTACTGAAGTCTTAACCACTTTCCAGCCTGATGTGTCTTGACTGTAGTCTAAAACTTCTTGAGCAGTTTCTTGGGCAAGTGCCTTATAGTCCATCTACCTGCAAAGTTGTAAAAACAGACAACTGGTAAGAATATAGCCATATAAAACAATTTTAAAATGTTGTATTACATTTTAGTACTATTTTTATATCTGTTACATTGTAATGAATGATACTTATTTTTATTAAGTTTTCACTTAATAATTGCTAAGTGTATGAATGAATTGCTTCTTCCCTAATCATAATCTTTCAAATGAGAAAATGTGGTATAGTACAAAGAGTAGGTTTTGGGCTCAAGAAGACCAAGCTCAAGTCCTGTCTCTGCCACTAATTATGAACCGCATTACTTAATATTTCCATTTTTCCATTTTCTGGGACAATAACTGTAAAACTAATGTGAGGATTAAATGAGATAATGCATTTAAACGTCCTATCCCAATACCTGGCACATAATAGTTATTCAAGAAATCATTAATATTTCCAACAGCTTCATCATGCTTCTTTTCTCTTGTAAAGCATCATAATCTGTCAATCATGTGTTCTTCAGAATTAGTCTTTTAAAAGTGAGGGCAATGGCACTACATGATCTGACGTTTGGCTTCCACTCCAAAGGCAACTCGTCTTCTCTTCCACCTCAGCTCCAGTCATATTGACCTGGCTGTTCCTCAGACACAACCAAGCATCTTCCTACCTCAGGATCTTTGTACTTGCTGTTCCCTCTGCCTGTAACATTCTTCCCAAATATGACAGATTCCTCTTCATTGGTATCTTTGTTTAAATGTCTCCTCTTCAGACAAGATCAAGTTCAAATCAATTCAATATGAACATATTTACAAAACTCTTTACTAGTGATTAGGTAGGTGTGGCAAAACAGTTGAGTAAGATACTATTTCTGTTCTGAATGAGTTCAGAAAACTGGAGTCTCATTGGTCCTTTGGTTCATTATCTAGTTTTCAGTTAGGGGAAGCTGGCTTGGATGGTGGAAGGAATGTGACAACACACAGCTGGATTCAAATCCTAACTTGGCCACTCACCACCAACTATATTATTTTGAATAAATTACTTAACCTTTGAACTTCAATTTTTATATGTATAGATTGGGGATAGTAATACCTACCTCATGGGGTCATTATAAGGATTAAGTGAGTTAATATATGCAAAAGTGATTGAAACAGTGTGGGACTCCTTGATAACCAGAAACATTAGTTTCTTTTCTTGAAATGACACATTTAAATCCAACTTTTAAAAAACTCTCCAGGGGCACCTGGGTGGCTCAGTGGGTTAAGCCTCTGCCTTCAGCTCAGGTCATGATCTCAGGGTCCTGGGATAGAGCCCTGCATCAGTCTCTCTGCTCAGCAGGGAGCCTGAGTCCCCCCCCCCACCTCTCTGCCCACTTGTGATCTCTGTCAAATAAATAAATAAAGTCTTAAAAAATAAATAAATAAAATAAAAATAAAAAACTCTCCAAAGAGCTGCCTCAATAAACCATTAAGTTTAATTACCAAAACAGTGTCTTAATTAACTCACTTAAAGCTCTAGGTTGGATCATAAAGCTACTTTCTCTTGTTCTCCAGCAAGGCATAACACCTACTTGACATCAGTATTTGAAAAGCTTTAGTAAACCATTACAACTCCTTTTTCCTAGTAAGACTAGGTTTCTTTACCTTTCCTAATAGATCTACTCCAGAATTTTAATAATTATTGGGACTCTTCTCCAAATCCTTGTGGAGATCTCCATATCTCTTAACCTGTGAAGGAGAAGGAACAAAGTAGAATTATTTTCATCCATGAATTAGGTCAATATATTTGATTACTTCCTTTACATTTTCTCAGTGTCTTTTATTTTTACTTTATATCCTCATTAGGAAACATTTGCTACATATGTCCACGATGAAAGAAAAAGATAGTAAGAGAAATGTTAATAATAGTGTTTATGAAAAGAACCTTTAAGAAATTATCTTAAAGAAGGACGGGTTAAAAAGACATCCAGTGGAATGTAAATAAAGATGTCTAACTTTTTAAGCTCATGCCAGTAACAGTCTGGGCTAGTCCCTGACTTGTGCTTTTCCCAGCACATATAACACAGTTCTTTATTTCCAATCTTGATATTGAGTGATCTCGAAAAGGCATCAATTATTGGCACATAGCACTAGACTATAAGCTCCTGCAGGGGCTTCTACGCATTTTCAAATCACTAGCACTTACTTGCACAATAAATGTGTTTAATTGAACCCCTTAACTGAATATTATAGCTTGTGGACTTTTTCATTGGCTAAGAAAAAAAAGAAAGGTTAAGTTTAGTAGGCTAGAGAGGGTGAGAAGAGAACAAAGAGCAAGACTACAGTTGCATTACCTGGTGATGTAACGTCGGATGAACTGGAACATATTCAGGTGGAGTAATGGTCAAGGATATCTTCACCCATAGGGTCAGTGGAAAATAAACATAAACCAATATTGAGACGGCATCTTTTTTTGATACACCACTTGGTTGAAACTGGATTCTTCGCACCTCATATCCTGTCCCAGCCTCGTAGACAGATTCACACATGTTGTTACTGGGTCTTTACATCTGTTTGTATAATCTCCCTTTTTCTGGGCTGCCTGACTGGGTCCCCAAATCCGTGCTGGGTCACTGCCATTCTTCCCTGGGAATCAAGGTCCCCAAGGAATTTGTTAAATCCCATCCCTGGCCAAACTCCCTCCTCCAATCCCGCATAGGCTGAGTGTGAGGGACTGGCTGCAAGCCCAGGAGCGCCGGGCTCAGGAACGGGATGTGGGAGGCAACTAAGGAAGGGGGTAAGGAAGTGGTCTGGGGAGCTACCCCTCCAACCCCAGCTGGAGATGGTGTCTTATCCTGGGAGGGGGTGCTCCGAAACCCGGAAGGTGAGGTCAAAATGGCAGCCGCCAGAGCCCCTCAGTCTCCTTCCCCACCTCATCCCCTTACTCCCGGGGAGCGCGCGGAGGGAAGCTCAGCCTGTCGTCAGCGCTGAGTGGCCCTGAAGAGAGGTGACGGAGGTGGGGAGCACGTGCGGCGGAGCGACAGGGATGCAGTCCGGGGACCCCCCCACCCGCACCCCCATCCAGAAAGATGAGGAGGGAGAAACTACACTTCCCAGCATGGAGTGCTACCAAACGCCCCGCAGCTCCCACTTTTCCTGGCGGCCTCCTCCCCTGGCCCAGCTGCCCCGAGCGCCGAGCGCCACGCATGCGCACCGCAAGCCAGCGCCATGTTGGATCAGTTTGAAACTGAGCGCGGGCGGCGTGCTCTGTTGTGACGGCGGAGTAGGCTTCCAGCAAGCGGAGCCTGAGGCGGGGCGGTGTCCGGGTCGGGGATGCTTTGTCGCGTCTTCCGTACGGTAACAGGCGCGGACTTTTGGTGGAGAGTTGTGGACGTGTGCGTTTTTATCTCTTTTGGTCGGTGAGTTTGGCCCCAAAAGGGAGTTTATTCTCAAGAGGCTCCCCATCCCACAGCCCGTGGGAAAGGCTAGAATCAGGGTGGCGCGGAGGGAAGAGGAAGACGTCTCCTGAGGGAGAGCGCGATGGACGTTCCGGGTGGGAAGAAAACGCCTTTCTCGGGAAGCTCCCGAGCGGGGCATGGCCCCGGAACGAGACGGAGGGGACTTGACGTGGGCCTCTTGAGACTCTTGAGACTCCAGGCGTCTATTGACGAGGGCGGGGCGGGAGGGGAATTGGGCTTTACGCGGGGTCACCTCGGAAAAACTCCGTCCGCCCACGGGGGAGCTCACGGTTGCTGCCTAATAAATGGTTCTGAGTGGAAGTACCTAACTGAAGCCTGTGTCTGTGACTGCCGGGGGTGCTGGAATCCCGAAGGGGGGGGTGTTTCCTAGGAAAGGGGTTTAGGGTTGAACCCCAACGCGTCGGGTGGGGAGAGATGCTCTCGTGCGGGGGCGCCAGCGATTCTCGCTTCCCGGGCTTCTTTCAAGAAGGCTTGTCGCTTTGCCGTAGAATAAACAAGTGTTCGGTTTCAAAACAGAAATCACTGCGCTGTTGTTTCTAGGAAGGTGCTCGTTTCCGGTGAGCTGTACCCATTGTTTAACACTGAACATTCTGTTTTTGAATCAAAGGTAGTTGAAATTTATTTGCCATACGTTTAGCATTTTATTCTTCGGAATGATGGATTTCGTTTTGGAGATAAGAACGGAAGTGTTTGCGGAAGTAATGGTAAGATACATGGATTTGCTTCCAAATCATCCTGTGGCGGAAGTGGGGAGAAGTGGCTGGATAGAAGTTGGGGTATGTTAGTAGCTGTTTGAAGAAGGGTGATGGGTGCATGAGGTTTTATTAAACTCTTCGTTGTACTTCTGTATACTTTTGGAAGCTTTCCACTATAAAAATTGACTGTGGATTTTCTTTCTGCCTCCTGTGAATTAAAATAAATATTACCCACTTACTGAGAACCAACATCTCAGCATTCCAGGAAATCAAAGAGGCTAAGTAACTGTTGTGTTCTGCTGCTGCTGCCCCGACTGCTGTCAGCTCTCTTGCAGAGGCAGATGCACGCTCTAAAGCTGAGGCAGGAGGATGTTTTACTCTGTCTTTGAATGGAAAACTTTCAGTATTTTAAAGATTTTTATTTATTTATTTGACAGAGAGAGATCACAAGTAGACGGAGAGGCAGGCAGAGAGAGAGAGAGGGAAACAGGCTCACTGCTGAGCAGAGAGCCCGATGCGGGACTCGATCCCAGGACCCTGAGATCATGACCTGAGCCGAAGGCAGCGGCTTAACCCACTGAGCCACCCAGGCGCCCCAACTTTGAGTATTTTAAAGTCAAATTTGATAGTTATTAAGACTCCATTAAAAGTTGTTATAACTTAAACGTTAATTCCTAAAATTATAGCCGAAAGTTAAACGTAGTAACTTTAGAGCATTATAGGGTGTATTAAGTCCTAGACAATAATTTTTCGTTTTTAATACAGAAGATCCATTTCCACTGGTCTAATTTTTTAAAAGAATGTCACATCATGTACTGAAGCCTTGTTATCTTTTACTTTTTCAAATGTAGATACTATTAGTCTCCTAAGGTAGGCAGGAATTCTCTCAATGTTAGTAATGGAAAAACGAGAGGAATATGTTGTCAGTTTCCAAATTATCTAAGTCTCTTTTGAAAGAAAGGGTGAATGTGTTTAACGTAAGTGGAAATGGTAAGAGTATTGCCATAAGTGGTGAGACAATGATAACGTCTTAGGAAAAGAGCATTTAGCTAGCTCAATAAACTTGGCAGTTTATTTCTTTATACTAAATATTATAAATTATTTTGTTCTTGAGTTTTGCTGGGGGAAAGATTTGGCTAAAGTTACATATTGACATTTACAGCATTGAAAGTGAATATTCTTCTCTTGTTTCTAATACCTCATCTGATGCCTTTAAAAATTTATTGAGCACCTACTATCTGTAATGCATGATAGTAGGCTGATGAAATGAAAAATATTCTATATAAGGGAATGTTAGGTATTGTGATGTCATAGAATCTATCCCCATAAGAAAATACTGTACCTCAGAAGTTTTTAGGGCTTAAAAATTGTGAGTACTCTTCCCTTGGTACTATTCTCAGATAATTATGTATAAAAAATTCCAGGAACATAGTAGGTACTCAATAAATGTTTCTAAATCAATGATGAAGGACCTCACAATAATGACAATAATAGAAAATCTATAATGTTCATTGCCTTAAAAGGATGATAGAATGGATTTTATTCTTTCTTTCTTTCTTTCTTTATTTATTTATTTTTAAAGATTTTATTTATTTATTTGACAGAGATCACAAGTAGGCAGAGAGGCAGGCAGAGAGAGGGGGGGAAGCAGGCTCCCTGCTGAGCAGAGAGCCCGATGTGGGGCTCATTCCCAGGACCCCGGGATCATGACCCGAGCTGAAAGCAGAGGCTTTAACCCACTGAGCCACCCAGGCGCCCCTGGATTTTATTCTTTAAAGATTATAAAAAGTTGGGGCGCCTGGGTGGCTCAGTGGGTTGAGGCCTCTGCCTTCGGCTCGGGTCGTGGTCTCGGGGTCCTGGGATCGAGCCCCACATGGGGCTCTCTGCTCAGCGGGGAGCCTGCTTCCTCCTCTCTCCCTGCCTGCCTCTCTGCCTATTTGTGATCTCTTTCAAATAAATAAATAAAATCTTAAAAAAAAAAGATTATAAAATGTTTACAGATTTAGTAATTTCTCTCTGTATGGCTGCTATTCCTTTTAATGGAACCTTAACCTATTGTTTTTGTATTACAGATATTGAGAGAAATGAATAGAAATAACCCATTTTGAGGAAGCCATGGCAAAGTCAATTACAAAACACAGAGTTTGTTCTCGGCAATCTTCAGTATCTTCTCTGTTAGCAAGCTGCAGCCTGAGTGGTAGTAATTCCTCTAAATCTGATGGCTCTTTTCAGTATAAGGATAAAGTGTATAGTTCTGCCTCTCAGGCTCTACAGGCCTATATTGATGATTTTGATTTAAGCCAAATGTATCCTGGTGCAAGCACTGGAAAGATTAACATTGATAGATGTTCTGCTAATATGCCCGAATTCTCCAACTATATTTATAAACCAAACAATGGTATGCTTTTATTTTTTTATTTTATTTTATTTTTGTCCACTGATTTGAAGTATTTGAGAGATGTATTGTAGTCTTGAAAAGCTAGACACTTTTTTTCTTCCTTTGGGGTAAAAATGACTTTTATAATATTGAGGTCTGGATATTTTTCTTAAATGGTTCTTTAATTCTCTTGAGTCTCCGGAATTTCCAGCTAAAATCTTGTGACCTTGGAGGGAAGGTGATGAATATAACTAATAACAGCAGGTGGTTGATCCTAAACCCTTAAGCTATTTTATTACAGCATAATGGAAACAGCATTGACATGGTGGTTCTAGGTTTCGTTAACTAGGTTAATGACTTTAAAAAACCTGTCTTTCTGAATTCATTCTTGATTAATCCCAATTAACAAGACTCTATTAGTCTTCCTGATCTGTATTCTGTGGGATAATATATAAGATGTTAAGAGTTTTACCTTGATAAGCCTTCCACAAAGACAAGTTTGGAAAATACATCTGTTGATAACCCAGGTAACACTTAAATAAGTACTTATGGAATGGCCCTTGTATGGAAAAAATTTGCGTTCAACTCTTAGAAGTATGTGGGCACTATATTCCAGAAGAGTATTAGAACAGCTGTTCTCTTTGTGTTAATGCTGTTGCAAGTTTCGTAGGCAGAAAGCAAACTATTTTCCCACCTAGTTTAGTTCATATTTTTCTTCAAGGTTGCAGCCAATTTTAAGTGACCAATATTAATGTGAGTGTATTAGTACATCAGGTATGATGAGAAAAGTTGTAGAAACAGTAAGTTAAAGAACAAGGGAAAATTTAGGAGTTGGAGAGAAAAGTGTAGAACTTAGTTAAAGTAAATTAGATATAAAGAAAAAGCACATTGTATTTCATCAACCTATATCTTTTATACTTTGAATCAAAGCTTTAGTGAAGATAAAGGGAAGCAGCAAAAATGATTCTTAAATTCTTAATTCTATTTACTCTTGAGTATTATGAAGTATCGTTATATGTAATGTAGGAAAATAAACAGAACTGTGTTTTGTTTTTCAGCTTTTGAAAATCTTGATCCCAAAAAAAGCTTCTCCTCCTTACCGTGTAGAAGAATGACTGTTAATGACATAGACTGCATTAGCCTAACAACTGATGATCTATTAAAACTTCCAGCAGATGGGTCATTTTCTTTAACTTGCATTGGATCAAGTCACCGAAATAGCAAGAAAAACAAGAAATGCATTCGAAGACTGAGCTCATTGGATACTGAAAAGAATCAAAATTTTCAAGAACCTTCCACTCCCATGTGCAAAGATAACTTAGTTACTCCTGTTGTACACATAAATAAAAATGGAAAGCAACGTGGTAGGCTAAAAAACCCAAACCTTGTGAATAAGACTAATAAGTACGTTTCTGATCCATCTTTATCATTTTCCAAGAAGTTGTCTTTCAAAGACAGTTCAGAACACAAACTTGAAAAGAATTACCCAAGATGGCTCACTAGCCAGAAATCTGACCTTAATGTTTCAGGAATAACTAGTCTACCTGATTTCACATACCCAGTCTGGCTCCACCATCAAGACTTGCTACCTGATACAAATAGTCAAAAAAGGATTTCTGAAATATTTAAAGAAGATCAGTGTTCCCCTAGACATAGTTACCAGGCACAAAGAACTTCTCGACTTATGAATAAATTAGATAGTTTTGAATATTCTTTTGAACCCTCAAACATTTCAGACTCCTTGAGTGCTGATAAAGGATTAGTTAATGGATATAAATGTGATTCTGAACATAGCCAGTGTCAGTGTGAGAATCCACTTCTCCCAGGACAAACCAAAAAGCCATTCAGTGGTAATTGTTTTGTTTTGTTTTGCTTTGTTTTTAAGAACCAAAGGAAGTGCTGTAAATGTCTAGGAGCTTTTATGCTATATTCTTGATGTAATGATGAGATGATAAATCTTTTGAATACTTATGGTCGTCTTTTGTGTAGCATTTTGTGCCTAGGAAATGTCTTTTCTCCCCTTTTCTTTGAAATGTCATATTAAAAAAGTTTATTGTTACAGTTATGTGTATATTCCAAATTAGTCTGAATTCTTATTTGTTGCCTTTGAGATTTTGCTGGGCTTTCTATTTTTTTTTCTTAAATTAATTTAATCTTTTAAATTAGGTGACAAAATTGAATTGCTTATCCTGAAGGCCAAGAGAAATCTAGAGCATTGTACTAAAGAGTTACCGAAGTCTACAAAAAAGGATGATAGTCCTTGTTCATTAGATAAACTTGAAGCAGAAAGATCATGGGAAAATATTCCTGTTACTTTGTACGTAAGTTACGATGAAAAAACTTCTTAGTTTTCCAAATGAAAAATGTCATGTGAACAGCTTATTTATTTTTTAAATAAATGAATGATAATTAACAACAATAATGAATGTTAATTTTATAGAACATTGCTTTGTTTTCTTTAAATTGCATTTTCAGTTGTTACCACAAGATGGTGTAATGTTTCATAACCTTAGGCACATTATATAACTTGTCTTTGTTACATGTTTCTTGTGTTGCACTATAAAATAGTGATTTATGTTTAATATGAAGAATCATAGCCAATAAGTTCTTTCTCCTTCTATATTCTCTCCATATGTGGAGTTACGCAGCTATCCACTTCTTTTCATTTACCTTTTACTTTTGCTTAGTTATTTTTCTTAAACAGTGGTGCAATTTTTGTATGGTCTGTGTTATAAATTTTTGTAGTTTCTTAGATTATTTTCATTTGTATGCTTAACCTTCCTGTGACATAGCTTCTCAGTGTAATTTAAGCAGTGTTTACCTAGATACCTACGAGTGTGAGTGTGGAGTGAGAATTGAGCTTAGGTAGGAGAGTTTTTTCCCTAGTAATATTTTTACATCTGAACTCATCAGAAATGCATTCTTGGTAACCCTGTATCCTGGCTTAGGCTCTGAAAATTTATCATCTTCTGTTGTCTAAACTTTCATTCTTTAATAGTCTGTTATAGACAGAGTCTGTTAATTCCTATATCCATTTTTTTTATCACTTCTCAGGAACGTCTTATTTTTTTTTGAATGTGGACACTGAGTATAAATCTGGTTTGGAATCCCAGCTCTGTGACTTCTTTGCTAACACCTTGTATAAGTTATACTTCTGCTTTTAACAAATTACTACTGCTTTGTACAAATTCTACTTTGTACAAGTTACTTCTACCTTGTATAAGACCTTATATAAATTATTTTTCTATTTGGGGTTGCTATGAGAATTTGATTAGAAAATATATATAAGGTACTTAAGACAATTTTTTTTAAAAAAGATTTTATTTAGGGGCGCCTGGGTGGTTCAGTGGGTTGGGCCGCTGCCTTCGGCTCAGGTCATGATCCCAGGTCCTGGGTTCGAGCCCCACGTCGGGCTTTCTGCTCGGCGGGGAGCCTGCTTCCTCCTCTCTCTCTGCCTGCCTCTCTGCCTACTTGTGATTTCTCTCTGTCAAATAAATAAATAAAATCTTTAAAAAAAAATTTTATTTATTTGACAGAGACACAGTGAGGGAGGGAACACAAGCAAGGGGAGTAGGAGAGGGAGAAGCAGGCTTCCCGCTGAGCAGGGAGCCTAATACAGGGCTCGAACCCAGGACCCTGGGTTCATGACCTGAGCCGAAGGCAGACGCCTAACAACTGAGCCACCCAGGCGCTCCTGCTTAAGACAATTTCTGACTTATGATAAGCTTTCTTGTAGTTGTTAATAGTGGTGATGATTATCCAGAATATTTTTTTCCATATTTTGCTTCATTTCTCAATTTTTGGTTCAATAGTATCTTTATTTTTTAAAACTTGGGTTAATAACTAGCTCACTTAATTCTTAAACTTATTTTCTAATTTCTTACTTTCTCGTGAGGTCGCCTTTGTAAAAAGTACTATAACTGTAATACTTTGCTTTCACTTGCACTCAAAATGGGTGAGCACACAGTATCAGAGGTATTTAAGAGTAAAATTTTGGAATGTGTGTAGTGTATTATGTAATTAGATAATATAATTTATGCTTGTATGATTATTATTACAATCATTGGTTTGGTCCAGTACTTTATGTATAGATGTGACTTTTGGAAGATTGAATTCATATTGTGATGGATATGTTTGTACATAAAATGAATGAAGGATTGTGAGGAGAAGGAATAGACCTGACCTCAGTCAAGTGTGATGTTGACAACTTATTGTCAATCTATCATCAAAACAAAAATTGTCTAGGAAGTATTCAAGGTAGTATACCAGAAGGTAGAACATAACCACAATCAGATAATTACTTTTTGTTTATTTAACATTTTTATAATATAAAATTTCAAAAAAATACAGAAGTAGAAGAATAGTATAGTGAATCCCTATGTACCCCACACTCATCTTCAGTAATCTGGTAAATGCTTTTTGATGGTACTGGATGGATGTGCAAACTCCTTTCGTAAAGGATGGGCAAAAAGATTACTTAGGAGCAAGAAAAGCCTAGAAACATAGTTTATATTGATATATATATTGAGTGAATAAGAGAGAGAATGAGTTTATTTATTCTCCATGTCTAATAGAATTTGTTTTGGGAAAATTCTGACTTTTGCTGAGGTTACCCTTTGTTCTACTATCCCTTGAAACATCAAGATATAAACATTTTTATTGAGCATTTATTACATGTTCCAGGTACATAGAGTTAATTTATGCAATACTTCTGTAAGATAAGTGGGACTATAAATATAAAACTGAAATTTAGATAAATTATATGTAATCACATAGTGGGATTGGGATTTGAACTCTGGAATTTTAATTTCAAAATTAATATTTTTCCCACAGTAATTTGTCCTCTTTGTAAATGCTAGTTCTGGAGGGTAAGTCCTATTTCTTTGACATGGAAGAGCATGTAACTGCCATTCCAGTAGAAACTCATATATTTGTGGGGGTTTTTACTATCATTGGGTAACTAACTGTGTTTATTTAGGAAAGTGTTCTGCTTATTTTGAACAAACCAGCTTTTAGAGTATAGCCTATAGTTGAAGGTTTATTTATTTAAAGACTAATGTTTTTACTTTCTTCATAGTTTTAACTTAAAGCTTTAAAGGAGAAACAGGGAGATAGGAAGGGTTAGATTCTGGTATGAGTTCAGAGAGAAGATGAGGGAATTACCAAGCAAAATCACTATGAATCATATCTATAATGGTTGTTTCTTGGTGACTATTTCTGTTTAAATGATAACCATTCAGTTATACATGAATTTTATAAATTGGGTACTTAATTAAATTACTATCTTATATCCTTAAATCCTATTTAGCAAATCTCCTGTTCCTGTTAACTCTGATGATAGTCCTCAACAAACTTCAAGGGCAAAGTGTGCTAAAGGGTTCCTTGATGATTTTTTAAATAATGATAATCAGGTGGGTGAAGTTAAATCTTTTTAACTTATTAAAAGTTTTTTTAACTTATTAAAAGAGGATTTATGACTAATATACAAATTTTAATTTCTGAGGTGTTAAAAAACAAAAAATGATTCAAATTTCCTTTTTCTTTTTTTAAGATTTATATATTTTGAGAGAGAGAGAGACAGGGTATAAGCTGGGGGAGAGGCAGAAGGAGAGGGAGAAGCAGACTCCCTGCTGAGCTGGGAGCCTGAAGTAAGGCTCCATCCCAGGACTTGGAGATCATGACCTGAGCCAAAGGCAGACGCTTAATCATCTGAGCCACCCAGGCACCCAAATTCCCTCTTTTTTAACACAAATACATAAAACCATCGCTCCTAGAATTATTGATAATTTTGTTTTAATATTCTAAAGTAGAGGGACCTGGGACTGAACTCTACAGAGAGCTTAAATTACCATGGAGAACTTAAATTATCATGTTTTTGGGGGGGGGCAATATATAAAGCATATCATTGTAGAGTAAGTTATATTTTCCCATACAATTGTTAATTATTGAGAGTTCTGTTTCTAAGAAAATATGGTAAATCTATCATGATAAAATTTAAAATAGGAAAATTATTATCCAATTTTGCAAAATCAGCATTTGTGCATCTTGTAAGTAACCCCAAAATAAAGTATAAATGTGTATATGTGCACATAAGAAATTATATATCATTTGACAGAAATATAGCCATGGCTGTTAAATATTGAAATCATACTTTTGGAGTCTTAAAATATGGAAGACTTGAGAGGTTAAGTACTCAAAAGTTAGCCAAAAAATGTAATAAAATGAACTCCTTCTGTGGAATTCACTAGAGAAAGTAGAGGCTGTCGTAATATGTTTGACCCTAAAACTTTGTGTAAGATATAGCAGATATTGGGTAAGTTAAGCTTAATTATCAAGTATTTATTTGGCAGATATTTGAGTACTAAGGAGCTTTTTTAGGAGCTGTATCCCTAGTAGTGAATAAGAGGAAATCCTTGTGTCTTGGATTTTTTATTCCAATTAGAAAAACTAAACAAAAATATAATATGTGATATATAAGGGAGTACTGTAAGTGTTGTGAAGAAAAATTAGTTTGGATAGGAAAATGAGGGTATAATTTTAGCTAGGGTTGTCAGGGATGACCTCTAATGAGGTGATACTTGAGCAAAAATCTAAAATGAGTGAATAAGCCAAATACACATGGGGGAAATATCTTTGCATGTAGAGGTAATAAGTGCAGAAACCCCAAGGCAGAATTGCATTTGGCATGTTCGAGGAATATTAGAGTCCAATAGTGTAGCTCAATCAGAATGAACAAGGGAAGGGATGGTAAGAGATAAGGTGGAGAGGTAATCAGGAACCAGATTATGTAGGGTCTTAAAAGTAATGAAATAAAGATTTTATGTTTTATTTAGGTAAGATGAGAAGTCACTGGAGGGTTTTGAGTGGAGGAATGAAATGATCAGATCTACATTTTAAAATATAAAATGGCAGCTGTATGGAGTACAGAGAAGGAGCTTGTAAAGGAGCAGGGAACCCAGTTAGGAAACTTGTAGTCTTTCTGGATAGGATTGGCTTAGGGTGGGTGTATTGAAGGTAGTCAGAAATGGGCAGACTTGGCATCTGTCCCCATCCTACTAGGGGACAGATGGGGACAGGATTCAAAGAATGAATCCAAGGTATTTGAGTCAAGTGGCTAAAAGATTGGGTGGTGGCATTTACTTAGGTAAAGAGCACTGGTAGAGGAACAAATTTGCAGTTCTTTTAAGTTTGAGATGGATGAGTGTTAAATACTAACCAACTGGTCCCTTTTCCCCTGCCACTACACGCATAATCTCACTGCCAGGTTGTTTTTATTTCATTTTTAATAATTTTAGATGTACAGAAAGTTCTTTCAGCTTCCCTAATGTTATCTCACATGCCATACTATAATCACAAACAAGGAATTAAGATAGGTACAATTCTATTAACTAAACTACAGACCTTACTCTGATTTCACTAGTTTTTCTACTAATGTCCTGTTCCAAGGTCCAACATTGTATTTAATTGTCATGTCTCTTTAATCTATTTCAGTCTGTGACAATTCCTCAGTCTGTCCTTGTCTGTCATGACCTTGACAGTTTTTAAGAGTACTAACTAGTTGGTTATTTTGTAAATAGTTCCTCAGGTTGGATTTGTCTGACGTTTTTTCATGATTAGAATGAGGTTATGGTTTTGGCAAGAATGCAACAGAAATTATGCTATGCCCTTCTCAGTACATCATACCAGAGGGTTCACGATACATTGATATCATTGATTTACTGATAACGTGTCTTAGGCTACTGTAATAAATATGCCATAGACCTGGTGGCTTAAACAGCGTTTATTTCTCACAGTTCTGGAGGCTGAGAAGTCCAGCATCAAGGTGTCTGGTGAGGTCCTGCTTCCTAGTTTGCAGATGGCCATCTTCTCCATATGCTCTCCCACAGGCAGAGAACAGGGACGAAACAAGCTCTCTTGTGTTTCTTCTTATGAGAGCACTAATTCCATTCATGAGGACTCCACCCTTATGACCTAATTACCTCACAAAAGTCCTTTTTCCAGATACCATCACATTGGGATTAGGCTTCAACATAAGAATTTTAGGGGGACACACATTCAGTCCACAGCAATGTGTTAATGTAATAATATATGAAATTATGTTAATACTTGTGATTTTAACCTTGAACAATTGGTGTTTACTGGCCCTCTCTCTAGTAAAATTATAGTTTCTCCGTGTAATTAATAAATATGGGGAGATACTTTGACACTGTGCAAGGAGTCTCAAAACTTTACTCACTAATTTTAGCATCCATTGGTGGATCTTCTTTTCTTTTAATTGAAATTCTTCTAGAATGAAGACCTGTTCCCTTTTTTTTCCCCATATATTAATTAAATTATTTGTATTGGTAGGGACAATAATTAGATAATTAGATAATTAGATAATTATTAGATTATTATAATTATATTATAATTATATATATATAATTATATATAAATATATATACTATTATAATTAGACAATAATTAGATAATTATTCTAAGTTTTTAATACAATATTGTTATTTTGTTGCTCAAATTGTTCCAGGTTTGGCCATAAGGAGTTCCTTAGTCCCTTCAGGATGGTCCCTCTGTCCTTTTGAGCACTTCTCTGTGGGGCCATGGTGGTTTTTTTTGTTTTTTGGTTTTTTTTTTTAAATTGGAAAATAGCAGTTAGAAACTAAGATCTGGGCACTAGTTGTGCTTATTGCTGCTGGGATGTTATTCATTCTAGACTTTCTCAGCAGGCAGATCTGAAACATGTATGTTTACTAATCCAGACATGCACATCTGTATTTCTATATCTGTATATTTTATATGTATGTATAAAATCATGCATGCATACTGATACCTCTGACTCCAGTCCAGTTCTACAGGGTTTGTTTTAGCCTTTCTTGTTCCTTATTTGTAATTCTTTCCACTGGTGAGAATCCCATCTATTATCCGTAATCCCTTAACTATTCATGTATTCTTAGCATACACCTACTTTGACAATTGTTACTCCATATACTTATAAGAAACAATTTACTAACTAGATCACATTATTTATGTATAGTTTTTTTTTATCTTAGCCTTACTATATCCAGTCAAAGTATTGCTTTCCAAGTTTACTTTGGTTAATTATTTTCTTCCCAACCCATTTCACTGTGGTCATGTTGTTCAATTGTAGTACTGTTAGGTGGTTCACTTTTATTGTATATATTGAGTTTAAAACACATTGTATTTGGTTTAAATTATTTGGTTATTAGAATATGTGAAATATTACTATAGTTCTGAGAGAGCTATACAAAAAGCTATACAAAAAGCTATCTAAGACATTCACTACCAGGTTTTAATGATGATTCTCAGGACAAATTTTTTTTTTTAATTTATTTATTTGACAGAGATCACAAGTAGGCAGAGAGGCAGGCAGAGAGAGCAGGCTAAGCAGAGAGCCCGATGCGAATCTCGATCCCAGGACTCTGGGATCATGACCTGAGCCGAAGGCAGAGGCTTTAACCCACTGAGCCACCCAGGCGCCCCTCAGGACAAATTCTATCAGACATAGCAACATTTATTAAATATTCATTAGTGAATAGTACAGTTCTATAATCTGTTTCATTGTTTTCTTTTTTGGAACTCTGATCACTAGTTTGCATGAAAAACTCACTCCAGAGGCAAGCTTTTGTAACCCTTACGGTTGGCATCAGGCAGCCAGAAATTCTTCTAAGTCACTGCTAGATGGAGGTAATTTAGAGACGATGCTTCAGGTGGTATCCACAAGAGTCAGAATCAGGAGTATAAGATTAATTGGATCCTTTTTTGTTGTTTTTTAAAGATTTATTTTATTTGAGGAGGAAAGAGATAGAGGTAAGGGAAGGTTAGAGGGAGAAGGAAGGATGAGAATCCCAAGCAGACTTCCTGACACAGGGCTCAGTCCCATGACCCAGAGATCATGACCTGAGCCAAAACCAAGAGTGTGATGCTCAACCAACTGAGCGACCAAGGTGCCCCAAGGCTTGTTGGATCTTTAAGCCCCATTTATTTTCCTTTATTTTAAAAATTTTGGTGAAGGGGCGCCTGGGTGGCTCAGTGGGCTAAGCCTCTGCCTTCGGCTCAGGTCATGATCCCAGGTCCTGGGTTCGAGCCCCGCATCGGGCTTTCTGGTCAGCAGGGAGCCTGCTTCCTCCTCTCTCTCTGCCTGCCTCTCTGCCTACTTGTGATTTCTCTCTGTCAAATAAATAAATAAAATCTTTAAAAAAAAAAATAAAAATAAAAATTTTGGTGAAATATGTATAGCATAATATTGAAGATATATGTAATATGTACTCTGGAAGATTTGTAAAAATATTTGGTAAGAAGACTTTAAAAAAGAAGTTTAAAAATATCCCTTATAGATTCTCTTAAAAGAATCCTGACCTGTAGTGCTGTTGCCCTCCTTGGACACAGATAAGATCAGTGATAATTGAGATATGAGTGTCTTTTAGGTAGCAAGGAATGTGTGAATAGGTGATAAACTAGCATTCTTTGTGTGAAAACATAAAATTGTTTATAGAATGCTGTATTTGAAATTCTAGTCCTCATTCCGCTGATAACCAGCTTCATTTACATACCCAAAAAGCATGTTGACCTACCTGAGCTCTGAAGATCTTTCATTTCTAAAAATCTATGATTTTAAATGTATAATGAATGCATTGCAAATGTGAAGGTGTACTGTTTCTTTGAAAAGAGCAGAGACTAGAAAGAATATTGCCAAACTTTAATAATGGTTGTCTGTAAGTAACTCATCTGGGGATTGGGTAAGGGGAGGTGTTGAGTTATAATTTTGATTTTTTCCAAAATATGTTATTGACTTTTATTGTTTGTTTTTTTGCACTAATTTTATATTGGGGGAAAATAATACAAAATATGACTTTTTCCTCCCTGAACTGCTTGGTTCATCATTCATCTATTTTAATCTCAGAGCTGTACCCTTTCTGGAGGGAAACATCATGGTCCTGTTGAAGCCCTGAAACAAATGTTATTTAATCTTCAAGCAGTACAAGAAAGTTTTAATCAGAATAAAACAGCAGAACTGGAAGAGGAGATTAAGCAAGTAAGTACAAACTTGATTTATGAATTGAGACCTGTGAATGTGAATTGAGATCTATGAAGATATGATTTCGTTCTAGATCTTTTTCAGCTTGACCACTATAGTTTTTTGGGGTTTTTTTGTTTTTTTTTTTTTAAGATTTTATTTATTTATTTGACAGACAGAGATCACATGTAGGCAGAGAGGCAGGCAGAGAGAGAGAGAGAGAGAGGAGGAAGCAGGCTCTCCACTGAGCAGAGAGCCCGATGCGGGGCTCGATCCCAGGACCCTGAGATCATGACCTGAGCCGAAGGCAGAGGCTTTAACCCACTGAGCCACCCAGGTGCCCCTTGACCACTATAGTTTTATGTTAATAAACATACCACATAACACATGTTGTAGAGTTGTGCTATTATTTTTTTCAGAAATTAACTCACTCAAATTAATACTAATAGATTTCTGTAGTTGTGTGTAACCCTAAATGGATTGTTCTGTTTAGTTCATGATAGGTTATAAATACAGCATCTTATTTAGATCTAACAGTGTTACAACTGTAGTATGGGAGAATTAGAGAAGTTGTTTTTTAACATTCGACAAAATTATCTGTATAATCCAACTCTTTGTATTTATATTTGGGGAGGCCTAGAAAACCTTTTCACCTTTAGACTTCTCCATATAACTTTTTTGTTGTCTGAAATTTTGTTTTTTTACCATGAGTTTGGCTCTTCTTATAGTTGATGTAAAATTTTATCATTTAAAACCATTGGGTTTTTGTGTATTTTCTAGGAACTTAGAAATTCTTTGTGCTTTGGACTGCTGTTCTATAGGGATTGAATTTTCTTCACAATAGTACAGTGTTTACAGAGGGTTTATATTCTCCCAAATCTGATTGTGAATTCTAATTCTACCACTTAACTAGCAAGTGCAGTATTTGTACAGATCACTTAACCTTTTTTTTTTTTAAAAAGATTTTATTTATTCATTTGACAGACAGAGATCACAAGTAGGCAGAGAGATAGGCAGAGGGAGAGGAGGAAGCAGGCTCCCTGCTGAGCAGAGAGCCCGATGCGGGGCTTGATCCCAGGACTCTGGGATCATGACCTGAGCTGAAGGCAGAGGCTTTAACCCACTGAGCCACCCAGGCACCCCGATCACTTAACCTTTTTAGTTTCTGCTTCCTCTTCTGTAAAATGAGGTTGAGAAGATAAATTGAGATAAACTATGTGAAGTACTTATTATATAGTACTTGGCACCTGATTAAAAAATAGCTGGTATATACTTAATAAATATTTTTATTGTCACTGTTTTGTTATTCTTATTCATTAGAGCTTTATGAAATTCAGTTTTAATTACAAATGAATGGATCAGCTCTGGGAAACTGTCACACCCTGAATTGTATTAACTTAATTTTTGTATATATATTTAATTGATTAACAAATAGAGTGTATTCCATCCTTTTTTAGACATCATTGAGATGTAACCTTGTTCTTACAGTTATAATTTCAAGTCAAGGTTTTATTTTTATTGGACATACATTTAAAAGCATACTTGAAAGATGAATCCTAAATAGTAGTTACTTTTTAGAATCAAGAGAAAATATTTATTTATTTTTTAAAACATTTTATTTAGGGGGGCGCCTGGGTAGCTCAGTCCTTAGGCATCTGCCTTTGGCTCCAGTCATCATCTCAGGGTCCTGGGATTGAGCCCTGCATTGGGCTCCCTGCTCGGCAGGAAGCCTGCTTTCCCTCTCCCACTCCCCCTGCTTCTGTTCCTCTCTATGTCTCTCTCTGTCAAATAAATAAATAAAATCTTTTTAAAAAAATTTTTATTTAGGGGCGCCTGGGTGGCTCAATCATTGAGCATCTGCCTTCGGCTCAGGTCATGATCCCAGGGTCCTGGGTTGAGCCCCACATTGGGCTCCCTCCTCAGCGGCAAGCCTGCTTCTCCCTCTCTCACTCCCCTTGCTTGTGTTCCCTCTCTCACTGTCCCTCTCTCTGTCAAATAAATAAAATCTTTAAAAATAAATAAAAGGTTTTATTTATTTATTAGAAAGACCACAAGCAGGAAAGGGGGAGAGTGGGGAGAGGGAGAAGCAAGCTCCCCACTGAGCAGGGAACCCAACATGGGACTTGATCTTAGGACCCTGTCATCATGACCTGAGCCAGAGGTGAATGCTTAACCAACTGAGCCACCCAGGCACCCCTAGAGTAAAGAGAAAATAGGTAATGCTTCATTGAAAATTACTTGCTAGAATTATTTCCTTGGAAATACAGACAATATTTTTTATTGTTCTTTTTATTCACATATTAAATGGTATTTAAGTTTATAGTTACATAATATTTTCAATATCGTTATATTTGGTGTTTTTATAGGTTTCGGAAGATAATTTCTCTAAATTACAGTTGAAAGAAAGTATGCTTCCTATTACTAGGTCACTTCAAAAGTAAGTATTCTCTACTACTTTCTGAATATACTATGGATACATATTGGTTTTATCCATTTCTCTGCAATCAGAAGATGATAGGAGGAATGAAATAGTCTTAGGAATAGATACACTTGGTATATTTAAGCTTCATGGAACATTGTTTAATCCTGAAGTTTTGTCTTTTTTTTTTCTTTAAAGATTTTTATTTTATTTATTTATTTGACAGAGAGAGATCACAAGTAGGCAGAGAGGCAGGCAGAGAGAGAGAGAGAGAGAGAGGGAGAGGGAAGCAGGCTCCCCACCGAGCAGAGAGCCCGATGTGGGACTCGATCCCAGGACCCTGAGATCATGACCTGAGCCGAAGGCAGCGGCCCAACCCACTGAGCCACCCAGGCGCCCCCTGAAGTTTTGTCTTAAACTTGCACTATTTTCTATTAAAATGTTCTTAGGACCTAATGACATAACCTTAGACACCTAAGTATAATGGATGTGAGTGGCTTAGAGAGATTCTCTTTTCATTTTGTACTAATAGCAACAATTTGAGATAGTATTGGTATGAATATCATGGAAGAACAATTTGTTCATGAAATGTGTTTTTATATGTTTCCTCTAGAATAAATATAATAATCATAAATGTATCATTATTTGACATATCTCCACAGAGACTTAAAGTGAACATAATGTCCTGGATATAAAAGTAGGTCTAAATGCCGGAAAGGTGTTAATCAACTACTTTCTTAGTTACATTATCTTAAGTAAAATGGGGAGATGAATACAAATGTTTCCTTTGGTCGAGGTATTTATTGGCAGAGGGAATGGTCTTTATTTATGGGTTTGGTTGAGTGAGTATGAAATACACTCAGAAGATGGAATATTGAACTTTAGGACATGCTGAGATTGAAATTTTTACTTTAGTAATATCTTTCACTTGGCCATAGATGGGGCTAAACAAATATTATCTACCTTTTGTCCTTTCAGATTTTGCTGAGGATTTGGTTTCTAAGGAAGTGGTGGGAAAGTGAAACACTAGACATGTGAACTTAGGACTCTAATTGCCATGATATGTGTGTGTGTATATACACTCACATATTTTTTTGTTTCTATAGTTTAAAAACACATGTATGTATTATTTTTCCCCCCTCTACTTATAGTCTTCTGGGTAGAAATAATGCCTCTTTCTTTATAGCTTGCCATAGTACTTGGGTATAGTGTTCCTATCTAGTAAGAATCAGTGAATAATGATACTAACATTTATTGAACACTTACCAAGTGTCAGTGCTTCTGAATGTAATTCATGTGATCTTTACAACCCTATGAGGTTAAGTACTATCATTATTTTCATAACTCAGTTCAGGTAATAAAGATCAAGTAATAAAGTAACTGTCCAAGGTCACATAGCTAGTAAGAGGTAGCAGTGGGATTCAAACCAAATAGTCTGAGTCTATAGCATGTGTTCCTAACACTCCTTTTATTAATGATAGTGGTACATTATCCATTTAGGCTAGTGCAGGGTCTCAACTGATTATTTAGGATAAAGATCTCATTGTGCTTTAAAATTTAAACTTAGTGGATGACCTCAGGCTTTCCGTGTCTCTTAAAAGCATTTCTTTCTTTATTTAAACACTTTTTAAAAGGATTTTATTTATTTATTTGAGAGAAAGAGAGAGCAGAGAAAACATAAAGAGAGCACAAGCAGGGGGGAGGGACAGAGGGAGAGGGAGAAGCAGACTCCCCATTGAGCAGGGAGCCATCATCCCAGGATCCTAGGGTCATAACCTGAGCCAAAGGCAGCCACTTAACCTTAACCGCTTAACTGGCTGAGCCACCCAGGCGCCCCTCTTAAAAGCATTTATATTGAATTTGTGTCACAGACTTGAATGTGTTTTCTGAGTTAAAGTACATAGCCTGGAAGATGTTTTTCTTGGTGAAGATGAACACTGGGCCATAAGTAATTAAATGGCCACAAAAATTGATATTAATTGTAGATACTTTCACTATTAGCTAAAATAAATTTTTTTTAAAGATTTTATTTATTTGTTTGACAGAGGGAGACACAGAGAGATAGAGAACACAAGTAGGGGGAGTGAGAGAGGGAGAAGCAGGTTTCCCATTGAGCAGGAAGCCCAATGCAAGGCTCCACCCCAGGACCCTGGGATCTTGACCTGAGCTGAAGACAGGCTTAATGACTGAGCCACATAGGCACCCCAGAATTTTTTTTTAAGATTTTATTTATTTATTTGACAGAGAGAGTGAGATCACAAGTAGGCAGAGAAAGAGGGGAAAGCAGGCTCCCTGCTGAGCAGAGTGCCCAATGTGGAGCTCAATCTCAGGACCCTGAGATCAGGACCTGAGCTGAAGGCAGAGGCTTAACCCTCTGAGCCACTCAGGCACCCCCACCCCCGCAGAATTTTTTTTAATAGTAGTAACTTTTGGAGCAGTACTAACAGGAAACCACATGCAAGATATCAGTGAGTAAGTTGAAATATAGTTAAATTGCCTTCATATAATCAGTCCATTACTGAATTTCTGTGGGTTGATTTCTGCTTATTCTAATGCCCATTGATAGATACTTTCTCACAATAAGACATGAGCTTTTTTATTTCAACTTTTAAGTTGAATGACCATTCAGTGTTGTATGTAACATGACTCTTAAATTGATTTTCCCCATTAACTTGCTTTTTCACTTTTTTAGAGAAGAAACTCAAGAATAACTTCTTCTGTAATTTTATTCTGCACTTGTCCCTACACATAATAGCAAATCACTTCTGATAGCCTGTTGTCTAAGTAGATTGATTGCCTTATTCTTAGCAGGACAGATAGAGGTTAAATCAAAGGAACTGCTAACTGATTGTGTAGGGGGACTGAAGGTTTCACATTTCTACATAGCTTTTTTTTTTTTTTTTCCATTCCCATCATACTACACTCTTCCCTTTCCTTCCCATTGTTCTTCTTTCTCCCTAACATTGTTTTTTAAAGACATAAATAATGCATTTAATTAAGATATTTAAAATATAGGTAAGTTAAAATTCATTTTGTAAAAACCTATTAGTATGAGGGCCTTTTACATCACTTGAATAAAAGTGTTAAACCATGCTGTGGTCTTTTATTTACCTTTCACATGTTGATCAGCAAGTAGAGTAAGGGAATATTAAAAAGTATCAATCTCAGGGTCACCAGGAAGACTTCACTCTTCAGTGGATGAACAATAAGTCTCAGAGTTGTCTAATAGTTGGCCAGTTATGTCATAAAAACTTTTGGACTGTAGGGAGACAGACTTAGAATATATATGTTTTAACAATTGGGTTAATAATCAATGTAATTTTATAACTATTATATATGACTATTGTAATTTTTAAGTAGTGTTAAATATAAAGGGTATTTTGAGATACCTGCAGTGACTACAATGTGATAAAAAATACCTCTGATTTCTGTGGCAGATGAGGTCACAGATTTTGGTCTGTTGCTTACATTCAAAATGGAAGGAAATGATAATTTACACATAGCATTTAGTGAAAATAAAGATGAGATTCCCCCCCCATCCAATTTCATAAACCCTCTAAATCCAAGGGGTTTGTGGCCCTCAGAGTTGTAAACAGTAAGATAAGACTCTAGCTGCTTACCCCTCCCTCCCTCTCACGCTTCCTTCCTTCCTTTTTTTATGATTTTATTTTTAAGCAATCTCTACACCCAGTGTGGGGATTGGACTCATGGCCCTGAGATCAAGAGTCTCACACTCTACTGACTGAGCAAACTTGGTGCCCCTTCTTCTTTTGAATCACAGGTTGCTAAATGATATGCCTGAAAAGAAAAAGGTAGATCTAAGTCCAAAGTATATTCACGTATTATCTTCTTTCTGATAAATCTATGTCTCTAGGAAGAAAATAATTTTTGAAAAAGAGATATTACTATAGGCTATGGAAATGATAGAGTCTAATTAATTTTACCTCTGACTGCATAATAACTTTGGGTAATTTGTTGTCATTTAGTTAATGAAGATGAGAATCTCAAAACTTAACTGAAGTTAAGGGTGGCAAAATCCAGATTTTTTTAAAAGATTTTATTTATTTATTTGACAGACAGAGATCACAAATAGGCAGAGAGGCAAGCAGAGAAAGAGGGGGAAACAGGCTCCCCGCTGAGCAGAGAGCCTGATGCAGGGCTCGATCCCAGGACCCTAAGATCAGGACCTGAACCAAAGGCAGAGGCTTAACCCACTCAGCCACTCAGGCACCCCCAAATCCAGATTCTTATTACATTTGAGTAAAAGTGTCCAAGAAGTAGAGTGCAGGGAAATAGATATAATGCAGTAATTAGCAGTACTAGTTTCTTCCATCTCCATATCCTGGGTCAAGTGGAAGATGTATTTTATTTAATATACATTTACCAAACCTGTGTTAGAGACCATAAAAATAGGGTATTGTAGTCATCACCTTTTAACTCAATTTAGAAATTACTAACAGTTGTTATATTACATGTTTTTGTTGGTCTCTTATTTGTCAGAGACCTGAAAAATGGTTAACTGACATTTTCTGGATGGTCTTTAGGGATCTGAATGAATAATAGGGGAGAGGAAAAAAGGAAGAATATTTTTAGAGCAAGACTGGAAAGTTAAGGGCCCCTCTTTTCTTGGTTTTATTTGATGGATTATTAAGTTTTTGCCACTGAGACTTGACCTGTAGTCTTAGCTTTATTTTATTTTATTTTTATTTTTTAAGATTTTATTTATTTGACAGAGAAAGATACAATGAGAGAGGGAACACAAGCAGGGGGAGCTGGAAGGGAGAAGCAGACTACCCACTGAGCAGGGAACCTGATGTGGGGCTAATCCCAGGACCCTGGGATCATGACCTCAGTGGAAGGCAGACGCTTAACAACTGAGCCATCCATGGACCCCCTTAGCTTTATTTTAGAGGGAAAAAAACCAGGCTGTTGGTATTATACCGTGAAATTTTCATTTGTTTCCCCTTATGCTCATTAAAAATGAGTTTTCCTCAACTGTAATTGATCGTTCAGTGCTATTTTTTAAATTTTAGCTATCCTGAATATACATCTTAATGAATGTACTTTCTTTCTTAAATGATATAAACAGTATTCTAAAAGATATGGTATAATTTCACAAAGCTGTTGTAAAAATGACATGAACAAAATGTTAAGTGTGATGCAAACAAAGCCTATTATTATTAAACTCCTTGGCAAACTTTCAAAAAAAAAAAAAAAACCCTTGAATGTCAAAAACATATTTCTTAAAGTAAATGTTTATAAAATTTAAATGAATTATTTTAGCCCTCAGTTATTCAGATCTCAAGGTTTTATAAAGGAAAGTTCTAAATGTTTGATACTTATTCTATGAATTCATTTTTCATACTAATTTTGAAGTTAATAAACAATGTAATCACCATTTGTTGCTGTCTGCATTGTCTCTTCAGTCCTTAATATTGGTTTATAATGTGTTTTATACTTTTTAATGAAGGGCTTTGCACCATTTATCTCGCCTGAGAGACCTGGTTGATGATACCAGTGGGAAACAGTCACCGAAAATGTGAAGAGGAAAATAAAAAGGTTCAACAAATAGTCATCACAGAACAAAGATGTATTTTTTTTTCCTGTTGCTTAAACTGACAAAGAAAATTATAAGCCATGCATTATTCTGTGATTGGTTCAAGTATTATATATTCTTTAAAAAACAAACTTGAAAATATGCGTAGGTTTTGTGACATATCCTCATTTTATGCCAAAATACCAGAATGTGAACTGAGAGGAACCACACTGTGTCCTACAGTCTGACTTTGGTCTTCAGGCCAGCAAATGTCCAATATTCAAAGATGGATGATGTCTGTTATTGAAGCTTATGTGGACTTAATCTTCTTGAGCATCCTCATCATTTTATCTTCTGGTTCTGGGTTATTAGGAAACTCTTCCTGGTTTCTATCCAAAATCTCTTAAGTAGACTTTTTGATACAAGTAGCATCTACTTTTAAGTTGGCTAAAGGAATATCAAAATTGTTATGGTGTAACTTCTCATATATGTTACCTTTAATTTTTATAAATATTTTAAGGTATGTGGTATATGCAAAGAACAGTTTAATAATGGGATGATACAGTGCTAAAAGGAATGTTTCATGTTGTGAAATCCAAAAGAAAAACTCATTTAACTAATGCTTTGATTTTGATTCTGTGTAACATAATCTTGTGTGTGTGTGTGTGTGTGTGTGTGTGTGTAAGATATCACTTAAGAGTTTACAAAATTATTTTTGGGGAGTACATTTGAAAATTTAGTATTTTGATATTCTCAGATTTTAGTTTTGGGGTTAGCTCAAACTAGTACAAATTCTAAGATCAGTGACCAATTGCTTTATGTAATTTGTTAAGTAAACTTAAAGTGAATGTGGAAAATCCAGAAGCAGCTCTGTATTATAAAGCTATTTTGTAAGAGCTAAACATGGTTTAAAGCAATCTATAAAATTTATCTTTAGCTGGAACTCAACAGAGCTCTATAGTTTTGCATTTTCTAACCAACTAAACTAATGAGCAAGAAAACACCTTTACTAACAAAACTAGGAAATAAATCATAAGGCAGACTTTAAAAGCCTGATGAAATGAAAGAATACGAGTGTCTGTATACAAACAGTACAAATTAACACTGCCCAAATTGTAGCATCTTTGCTAGATACCTTTACTGTCAAGTAGGAATTTCTAAGAGTACATTGTGTTGAATATTTTTTTCCCCTGAAGTTTAAAGCACTATATAATACCTTTGCTGTAGAACTTACATGTCAAAAACTATAGAATAGGGGTGCCTGGGTGGCTCAGTGGGTTAAAGCCTCTGCCTTCCGCTCAGGTCATGATCCCAGGGTCCTGGGATCGAGCCCCGCATCGGGCTCTCTGCTCAGTGGGGAGCCTGCTTACCCCTCTCTCTCTGCCTGCCTCTCTGCCTACTTGTGTTTTCTGTCTGTCAAATAAATAAATAAATAATCTTTAAAAAAAAAAAAAAAAACTATAGAATAAACCTTGTTATTTTTTCTTTTTTTTTTTTTTGACCAGTGAGTCAGAGTTACCACCATGCAATTGTTTTTGCCCAGTTTGAGACTCACTGGCCGTTAAGTTTGTTTTGTTTACTCTGGAGGTATTTCTGCTACCAATATTCTATTTTCTGATTATTGTCTTCTGCCTTAAAACATACAGTTTGCATGTAATCAAATAAGGTGTTACTTTGACGATGAAAGTATGGCTGGCTGTTAAAAATGCAGATTTTAAGTAGGTGAACACTAGGTGGGTCTGGGTTGATCATGTTCCAGGCTTAGACAAATCCACTGTCACACAAATTCTATAGAAAGCAGAGAAGATGAATACATCATAATAAACTTCTAATTGCAAATATGTTGATTAGTATGCTTAAGAAGCATTTGCAAAGGGATTATGCTATAATGACTGAACAGCACTGATTTGGTTAGTACTGTCATTTGCAAGAAAATATCTCGAGTGGTAAATAAGATAAGCCTAAGTTTTTATATTACACCTAATATTTTAAGAAACTTGATTATAGTTACTAAAGGAGTATTTTTCCTTTTGTGTTAAATATGGAAGCTTAGTCATTTACCTAAAAAGGAAATTTAAAATGATTAATTCCAACTTTTTAAAAAAAGAAATGTATAGGAGAGTCAACTGAGAAAAATCTAAATGATAAGTGTTCATGAGGTTCTCCAAAGAATTGATTTAATTACATGTGAAATATTTTAGTATTCTTTATTTTGAATTTCCCAGGAGTAAAAGGGTGACAACAGTATTTAGACTGCTGAGCTGAAAATTAAAAGCAGACTATGGGAACAATAACAGGTTTTAAAAATTGCCGTGAGAATATAAATTTTTTATCAACCCCTTTTATAGGTATATTTCAAAGTGTTAGGTAGAAAAAGAATTTTTAGTTGAGTATGAAAAAATTTGACAAACCTAATTCCAAAATTCCTTTGAGATCAAAGGATAAAGGTGTGATGAGTATATAAAGACTCAAAACTCAGTTGTGTGTTCTTTATTGTCAGTAGGAACTTTACTTTCAGTATTTCTGTGTTAGCACATTTCAGCTTCATAGAGAGTTCTGACAAATTCAAGGAGCACTGTTTTGGGTTTGTTTGGGTTATATGTCTGTCTAGTTTTGTTATTTCTTGTTGAAATTTATAAATGTGGGGGTTTTTTGGTGTTATATTTACTGTTTAGGATAACATCTTATTAAATTATATACAGTTCTACCAAAATATTTTTTAAACATAAATAAATCATGACATGACCCCCCCCCCCCCATGTTTTGAATGCATGGAATCACTCATGGATTTGAATTTTTGTTTCATCTTTCCTTTTCCAATGTTAACTGTGTCTCAAAACCCATTTGGTGGATGTATTATGGAGATGTACTATGGACAAGTGAACTTGCCAAAAGGCAAGTATTGTGATAAGAGACAAAAGAAGCAAAAGACCAAAAAAAAAAAAAAAGCAAAAGGCTAATAAAATTGGTAATTTCTGAGCAATTGAAGTTTCTTCAAAAGTGAAAGACTGTGTATCATTCTATTCTATGTATCCATTGGGTGTTTTATACAGGGTTATGTGTCCTATTGGGTTGTAGTGCCTGTCATATAATGATTGGTGCAAACCTAGGCCTAAACCTGAACATATGTTCAGGTTATATTGTTACATTTCCCCCATGACATTTGAAATTATTCTTTTCCTATTTGGTTTTTTCTTCTTTATTTTCACCTGTGACTAAGATCATTTTCCTATTTTGAACAAAAATATCTTTTTACCCTCCCAGTTTGTTCTGTATTGTCCTTACTCAAGACCAGACTTGTATAACAGCTTTTCTCACAATGTAGCAACTTTTCTAACAATGTAACAAAAATAACAACTATCCACCCTTCATTACCTTAACTAAGAGGTACCTGTTGCCTCCTAATATCTATTTCAACCTGAAACATTCTTTCCTTTCACTTTCATCCCTTGCATTGGAGACAGGCTGACTGATCTTTCAAGACACTGTTGTTAACACCACTGCTATAACATTACTAATTTATTTCAGGAATTTCCTATAGCTAAATTGCTTTATTCATATTCTCCCAGATTTTCTGGCTGTATTCTCACCTTTGGGCGTTTTATTTCCTATACTTGAAACAGTTTTTTTTTTTTTCATTCTGGTTATGTAAATCTTACCCTACCATTGCTTTAATGTTCTGACCGAATGTTATAGTTTCTTTTCCACATATTCTAACATTTTTCCAGACTTGATAGGTTGGCTTTCCTTTTTCCATACTCATCACTCATTTAGCTATTATATTTTTTATTCTTGTATTAAATTGTGTCTCTTTACCACACTGTATCTCCAAGGGAGAAAATGTCTCAAAAGTTAAGAGGATTTTTTTTTTGATTGTATGATACTTCTATTTTTAATTTTTTAAAATTTTTATTTATAAACATATAATGTATTATTAGCCCCAGGGGTACAAGTCTGAATCACCAGGTTTACATACTTCACAGCCCTCACCGTCGCACATACCCTCCCCAATGTCCATAACCCCATCACCCTCTCCCTACCCCCCTCCCCCTGGTCCCCCCTCAGTTTGTTTTGTGACATTAAGAGTCTCATGGTTTGTCTCTCTCCTGATCCCATCTTGTTTCATTTATTCTTTTCCTACCCCCAACCCCCGCCCCCCACTGCAGCTCCACTTCCTCATATCAGGGAGATCATATGATAGTTGTCTTTCTCCGAGTGACTTATTTCGCTAAGCATAATACCCTCTAGTTCCATCATTGCAAATGGCAAGATTTCATTTCTTTTGATGGCTGCATAGTATTCCATTGTGTATATATACCACATCTTCTTTATCCATTCATCTGTTGATGGACATCTAGGTTCTTTCCATAGTTTGGCTATTGTGGACATTGCTGCTGTAAGCATTTGGGTGCACGTGCCCCTTCGGATCACTACGTTTGTATCTTTAGGGTAAATACCCAGTAGCGCAATTGCTGGGTCATAGGGTAGCTCTATTTTCAACTTTTTGAGGAACCTCCACCCTGTTTTCCAGAGTGGTTGCACCAGCTTGCATTTCCACCAACAGTGTAGGAGGGTTCCCCTTTCTCTGTATCCTTGCCAGCATCTGTCATTTCCTGACTTGTTAATTTTAGTCGAGGAGTGATTTTTATCTCCTTTAATGATAGCACCTCGGGGCGCCTAGTTGGCTCAGATGGTTAAGTCCCTGCCTTCGCCTCAGGTTATGATCTCAGGGTTCTGGGATTGAGCACCACATTGAGCCCTGTGGGCTCTCTGCTCTGCAGGGAGCCTGCTTCCCCCTCTCTCTGCCTCTTGTGATCTCTGTCAAATAAATAAAATCTTTTTTAAAAAAATGATAGCACCTCTTACATTGTATAACCAGGAGCATGTAAACTTAAAATGACTCATGATTTTAAGCCTAGCTCTCTGTAAGATTATAGGCTCAAGAAAGGAGAAACCGATTTTTTTGATTATGCGATGTTCTGCAAATCCTTAAAATGAAGTAAATTAAACCTATTTTTTTGATAGGTTTAGTTTACCTATAAACAGATGTTTCACTGTTTATCAAATAGTATCAACATATGTGTAAGTATTTTGGATGACATATCTATAAACCTAACCTTTTGAGCCCTCAAAACTAAAAGATTTTTTAGTTTATATTTTGCATTGTTTTATATATATTACATATTTTGCAATATTTTATATATTTTGTATTTCACCAGATATAAAAAGTATTTTACAGGTTTAGGACTATGTGTAGGAAAACTTTCAGTGGCTGGTTTTCATTGTGTTGCTTCTTTGATCCTGGCTTGATGGTTTTCATTGTGTTGTTTCTTTGAGCCTGGCTTGATAGGAAACTCAGTCTGGGTCCAATCTAAACAGAAACCATGTAGTGATTATAACAAGGGAAGTTTAATGTAAAAAAAAGTTTTAAGGGGCACCTGGGTGGCTCAGTGGGTTAAGCCGCTGCCTTCAGCTCAGGTCATGATCCCAGGTCCTGGGTTCGAGCTTTCTGCTCAGCAGGGAGCCTGCTTCCTCCTCTCTCTCTGCCTGCCTCTCTGCTTACTTGTGATTTCTCTCTGTCAAATAAATAAAATCTTAAAAAAAAAAAAGTTTTAAATTGTGGCAAAAGAAAAAAGATATGAGAATTCTATATGGTAACCCAGAGCTAAGGAAGAATACCAAATGAAGAAGTACTTGAGTACCTTTTGGAAGCAGGGGGCCTAAGATTTGGGTTCAGGTTTCCCTGAAGAAGGGGTAGCTGCAGCCCACAGGATGACAGTTTACTGGTTTGCCTAAGCCAGAGTTAGTCACTAGGCAAGTAGGAAGCCACCCTCCAATGTTCAGGGAAGCTGTAGCTAGTTACTGGGTGTGTGAGCACACAGAGACAGGGAGGGGTCTCAGTGTTAGCAGGAACATGAGGTGTTTGTGTTGGAAGGGTTGAAAGAAGGTGATCACCAGCCTGGTCCAGGTTTATGAGTGTCATGGAGAAACATATATTCTGGGATCGTGACTGGGGAAGAGCATCGCCAGATGTCTTCATACCCACCTAGTTTACTGATGGTGCAGCTGCCAGGAAGCAGTGGGAGAGCCCCTTCAGGGTGAATTTGGAGCTGAGAGATTGTAAATTGGTGGATTCTAGAAAGGTTTTGGTAGGAGAGAGCATCATACAGAAAATATGCTTTCCCTGTTTTGCAATGTCTTATATAGCCTGTTCAAACCAAGAAGGAGGCATAAAGGTAAGGTAGCAAAAATGTCAGGTTGTTTAGAAAACAGGCAAAATGAGAAAACTTGAGCCAAGATTTTAAACGTCTCTTCTCTTTTTTAAAAGATTTGTCTATTTTAGAGATAGTGTAGGGGAGTGGGTCAGAGGGAGAGAGAAAGGGAGAGATAATTTTTTTTTTAAGATTTTTTATTCATGGGGCGCCTGGGTGGCTCAGTGGGTTGGGCCGCTGCCTTTGGCTCGGGTCATGATCCCAGGTCCTGGGTTCGAGCCCCGCATTGGGCTTTCTGCTCAGCGGGGAGCCTGCTTCCTCCTCTCTCTCTGCCTGTCTCTCTGCTTGTGATCTCTGTCTGTCAAATAAATAAATAAAATCTTAAAAAAAAAAGATTTTTTATTCATTTGACAGATCACAAGCAAGCAGAGAGGTAGGCAGAGGGAGGTGGGGAAGCAGGCTCCCCACCGAACAGAGAGCCCAATGCAGGGCTTGATCCCAGGACCCCGAGATCATGACCTGAGCTGAAGGCAGAGGCTTAACCCACTGAGCCCCCAAGGCACCCCAAGGGAGAGAGAATCTTAATCAGTATCCATGCTGAGCATTGAGCCTGGTATGGGGCTTGGTCTCACAACCTTGAGATCATGACCTGAACCTAAACCAAGCTTGACATTCGACTGCATGACCCAGGCGCCCCTAAGCATCTAATGAATTTGATAACTATAAAACAGTTCTGAACTGGAGATCTGGGGCTATTATAAGTATTCTGAAATTACATGAATTATACTCGTAAATGTCAGAGATGGGAATTAGTACATTCCTTCCATTATTTTTCATCAAGGTAGCCACATATCTTTTACATTACTTTTCTGGAAATGGGGAGTTTCCTGCAATTGGAATGCTTTATTTTATAGTCTTATTTTTGCTTCAATTAAATTATTTTTTGCTTTGCTGTGTCTTCTCCATATTGCTTTTAATTTTGCCGCTCAAGACCATCTCAATGGATATTTTAGTCTTCCAAGTGTTGAAATCAACAAGAGTGGTGCTCTTTCCGTGTTTCAGGCTGTTTCTAATTTCTAAAGTATTTTTTTTGGACAAAGTTTTATTTCTTCATTGTTCACTTTTTGGATATTCTCTAGCTTTCAATATTTTGTTTTTTAAAGCCTATATTTTGCAGATGATCCAGAGCTCTTCTTAATAGCAAAACTAGATTATATGCTTTATTTTTTATTTTTAAAAAATTGAGTTATAACAGTTTCATGTATACAACATAATGATTTGATATATGTGTATTTCACAATAAGTCTAGTTAACACCCATCCACTTTTTTTTTCTTTTTTTTGGAGTTTTAGGTCCAGTATAATTAACATACAGTGTTATATCAGTTTCTGGTATACAATATAGTGATCCAACAATTCCATCACTTGGCGCTCATCAGGACAAGTGCACCCCTTAATCCCCATCACCTACTTCACACACCCCCACCCACCTCCCCTCTGGTAACAATTGAGTTTTTTCTCTACAGTTAAGAGTCTGTTTCTTGGTTTCTGTCCCTCTTTTTTTCACTTTATTTTTTTTTCTTGCCTCCTCTGGCTAATTTTTTTAAAAGCTTTGTTGTTGTATAATTGACAAAATTGTAAGATACTTGAAATGTCCATTTTGATGATTTGATATACATACACATTATGAAGAGTTCACCATCTCATATTTATCTTTTTTTTTCCCTTTTGGGTGAAAAATTTTTTAAGATTTTATTTATTTATTTGACAGAGAGAGATCACATGTAGGCAGAGAGGCAGGCAGAGAGAGAGGGGGAAGCAGGCTCCCTGTGAGCAGAGAGCCCGATGTGGGACTCGATCCCAGAACCCTGAGATCATGACCTGAGCCGAAGGCAGAGGCTTAACCCACTGAGCCACCCAGGCGCCCCTGGGTGAAATTTTTTAATTGTGGCACCAATATGCAAGATGCAAAGAGTAGAATGGGCACTCTACATTTGATCCTTTAATAGTTTATTACTCCAGCAAGCATTTATTTGGCTCCTGACACTGTACTAGATGTGTGTGGTGGATGGAGGAGGGTAGGAATGGGATGGGAGAGGTGATGAATAAGAAGGCATAAGTTTATCATGAGGAGCTCAATGGTGGGAAGATATAAATGGACACAATTATACTATAACCACTAAGTATTGTTTCAGAGAAATGAAGATGGAGAAACTGCTGTAAAGGCACAGAAGATGCAGCAGCTAAGTGGCCTGGAAAAGATCAGGAATGATTTCACTCAGGAGGGAAATTGTGTTGATCTAGAAAAATGACCAAGTTTGTCATCAAAGAAATTGGGTGGAAGGGTATTCTAGGCAGAGGGTCACGTGCAAATGTACCTGAGCAGTAAAATAGTCTGATTCAGAATTCACGGACTTGGAAGGGTATGTTGTGGAAGAACAGTCAGAGAAACCTGCATGATAGTATCAAGTTTATGATTCCACCATTTATTAGCTCTTCATTGTGAACAAGCAACTTGACTTTGCCCGAGTCTTTTTTGTTTTCTCTTCCATTTGTAACAGCTACTTCGCAGTTGTAAGGATTAAATGGTATAAGTTATGCCTAGCACATATGACACAGTAAATCCTAGCTGCATATGTGATGATACCTCTAGCTGGGGAGAGGCAGTAGGAATAAGATGTAAGACTGCTACCCTCGTGCCTCTCTATTCTATTCTCCATACTGTTGCAAGGCTTAGTCTTTAAAAACATGTCAGAGATGTACCTCTTCTCAAAATTTCCAGAGGCTTCTCAGTAAGTGTGAAGTTTTCTACGATACCTAAGAAGTCCTATGTAGTGTACCAATGCCTCTCCCTTCACTCCCAAAACCAGAACATTTCCTGCCACTGGGTTTGCTCTCTGATTAAGGCACACTGGTCTTGCTGTTCTTAAATAGCAACAAATGTCCTTTTTGTCCTCAGGCTGTTGCACCATAGTCTTCATTTGGTTTTCTTTTCTTTTTTTTTTTTTTTTTAAGATTTTATTTATTTATTTAACAGACAGAGATCACAAGTAGGCAGAGAGGCAGGCAGAGAGAGAGGGAGGGGGAAGCAGGCTCCCTGCCGAGCAGAGAGCCCGACGTGGGCTCGATCCCAGGACCCTGGATCATGACCTGAGCCGAAGGCAGAGGCTTTAACCCACTGAGCCACTCAGGCGCCCCTTCATTTGGTTGTCTTTCCTGAAATGCCCTATGATTCCCTCAGATGTCTGCTCAAATGTCATTTTATCAAAAAGGTCTACCCTAACCCCCACCACTCCCTTACTCCTTTTTTTTGCCCCTCTACTTCTGCTTCATTTTCCTTAAATTTGAGGACAGAGACTTTGTTTTTTTATTCACTGTTTTCCTCCCAACAACTAGAATTATGTTCAGCATTAATTTAAAATGATATATAAATATTTGCTTCTCTGGATAAATGAGGCCGAGAAAGTGGCCTGGGGACCCATCTAAGACTTTGGAATGCTCTGCTAAGAATTTTGGATTTTATCCTGCAGGCAAAAGGAAGGGAACCAATATTCTTGATGCAGCCTAAAGTGAATGCTAATATTTTGTGTTAGTCCCTACATTAATTTATGGTTGCAGTCAAATTGAACTTTTTTCCAAATACTAAAACCAACTGTTTTCCTTTTTTCCAATAATTAGTCCTTCAAATCTGATACTATGGCATAAGTACATTATGTTAGCAATTCTTTAGGTAATAATTGAATGTGGGCTTTATTTAGCTTTTGTTCAGAGGTATAGAGTGACTTACCGCGGCTCCTATGATGTTTTAGTGTAAAGTTGTCAGAATATAGGTTTCATTTTTTATAATGTTTAGAGGTCTATTGATCTGCCTTAGGCTGCGGTAGTAGGTGCCATTTAATTTACTGAATAATTTAGTTGGGTTTTTGGACAAGAGGTAAGACAAGAGAAATAAGTATAAATAAGTCTTTTGGAAGGGGACCCAGAAGTCTGATGACAGAGCAGAATATTGTGCATAACTTGTCTCACCCAGGACTAGAAGGAACATGATGATGTCCCTGACATCAGCACCCCTTCAAATCATTTAAATCTTCAATACTTTACGAGAGACTTAGGGGAAAAATGAAAAATTTTATTCATATACAGGCTTGCTTACCCCATTTTTGCAAGTTAAATACAATATGCTATTAAAAATGAGCAAGTTGTAGCAAATATTTTCCAAATTTCTGCTGTAGTTCTTGGCTTTTCCTTGTGAGCATGTAGTTTTCTTAAGACAGTTTAAAATTTAAAAGTAATTTTGTCCCTCGCCCCCACCCCCTTGCCCTTACTGGCTGGGGTGCCTTGGGCAAGTCGTAGTTTTAAGTTCAATTTATAAAGCAGAGTTAATGGTATCTACCTCACATAGCATTTAATGAGGTAATACCTTGTAAAATGCTTGCTTAGCACCAGTGACTCACACGTAGTGTCTCGTGTCAGATAGTATTGGTAATTATTTCAGAATTTCCGCGGATCACAATTATTGCCATGTAGCTGCCTGTGTGGATATTTTGTAGAAATAGATAAGGCTCAGTGTTAGTAATAAGGGCTGCTTAATTTTTTTCCCCCACTAGAAGGCACTGTGTCCTTTGAAGACAAGATTAAGAAACTGCCCGATTGGTTTACTGCCCCTAATCTGGCTTTGAGCTCAACCCCTGGCATTCATTCTCCAGTTTAAACTCTTAAAGACTGTGTGGGAGTACATAAGAAATGATCTTTCTTATCTTCCCCTTCCTTCCCACTTCAAGGTATAATTTTTGTCTTTTTTTTTTTTTTTTTTTCCTGAGGAGGGAGAAGCATCTTTCTCCATTCTGTAAACTGGATATATTCTTTAGACGTAAGAAATTATTATTCCGACCCTGAATCTCTTCTCTTCAGTATAGGTTAGCCCCAGGATTCCTGTTAGACCACTAGTGAACATGTATCGTACCAGGTCTCTTCCTTGTCACCCTCCCCAGAATTGCATAATGGAGGAGTGTTTGAGCCTTGGCACATACTTTTGCCATTGTAAAGGGGTGGCCCCAGAAAGAAAATTGGCTTTGGGTCTTCAGCAAGACCTAGGCTTGACATCATGAACTGGGAGTGGAGGTCCAAGGGAGGTACCCTCGTTACTTATCATCCTTGAAGCCTCTTCCCTCTGCATATGGTTATAGAACATTCAGTTAGTTGACTAAACCGGTGGCCAACTTTCCCAACACCTCTTCATTTCAAGTCAGGGAGAGAAGAGGAGAGGTGAAGTGTGGAAAGAGCAAGAAGGTGGGAAGGGGCAACAAAAAGTGAAATACAAAGTTTGGTAACATCGCTATTTTGAACTAACAGATCCTGCTTAGGTTAATCTTTTTATGGATTAGATTGCTCCCTGGTGCCTGTGTCTACAAAGTAACTTTGCAGAGGATGATATAACATATGCATCCTAGCCTGTGTGCGACTTACCGTTTCCTCCCTATTTCCTTCTGTCTGTCTGTATACAGTGGGATGTCAGTGTGAGGGGCCTCCACTTAGTGATGGCGGCAAGAGGGAGCCCCTAAACATGAAAGGGTGAGTCAGGTGTAGAGATAAGGGAGGAGGAGGAGACTAGAGGATCTGCCAGGATGACGGGAATGCTAGGGATTTCTCTAGTGGGAATGGTGAGGGAGGGGTTCCCCTTTGAGTCATTTCTGTATGGTCCTGAAATGTAAAATCCTATTAGGAGCTGGAGTCCCTCTAGCCCAGTTTTAGACATTCTAGAAATGTCTAGATTTCATAGCATATGTTTTTCACAGCATTCTTTGTGACCCACAGTGTCAGATTCAAATGAAAAATCCGAATTTAGCATTAACATAGCAGGGGCTTCTCTGGCTGTTGGAAGGCCTCACTTGTGGAGAATGACCCAAACCAGGGCTTTGGTTCAGCAATTGAAACAGTATCTCAACCAAGGACCATACATTCTGACCTCAACCGAAAAGAGCAAGGTAGGAATGCTTTTAATATTGACAATTGAATAAGGGATAAAATTAGAAACGACGAAGGAGTTTCTTGAAAGCTACTGACTCAAAAGGGAACAACCACTGCTGCTGCAGGAACTAGAGTATAAACAATCTAGTAGAAATAATCATCCTTTTAATGAAACAGTATCTACTGCTCCTGGAGGAGAAAGCAATAAATCGTGATTTTTTAAAGAGAGGGAGAGAGAGTTTCTTTTTTTTTTTAGAGAGGGAGAGAGTGAGTGAGTGAGTGTTGGGGGAGGGGCAGAGAGAGAGGGAGGGAGAAGATTAAGCGGGCTCCATGCCAGCACAGAGCCTGTTGTAGAGCTCGATCTCTGAGATCATGATCAAGAATTGGACACTTAACTGACTGAGACACCCAGACTTCCCCAATAAATGGTGATTAACTGATTCTTGTCATATACCTTTCTAGATGATGGAGAGAAATAAGTGTGTTCTAGAGCAGGGATGAGCAAACTATGACTCATAGGTCAAATTTTAGCCTGCTGCTGGCCTTTGTACAGTCCACAAACTAAGAATGTTTTTCACATTTTTTTTTAAAGATTTTTATTTATTTATTTGACAGAGATCACTTGTAGGCAGAGAGGCAGGCAGAGAGAGAGGGAGAAGCAGGCTCCTGCTGAGCAAAGAGCCTGATGCGGGGCTTGATCCCAGCACTCTGGCATCATGACCTGAGCTGGAGGCAGAGGCTTTAACCCACTGAGCCACCCAGGCGCCCCTGTTTTTCACATTTTTAAATGGTTGTGTACAACTTAAAAGTATTTTATGACAAGTAAAAGAATGCAATCTATGTCAACATTATTGACTAAGTACTCATTGTAATATCTCTAATTCACCGAAAAGCAACTGTCAAATTAGAAAAAAAAATTTGTAATAACTACAGCAAATTTCTTCATAAAAATAAAAAATGAAAATGATGGGGCGCCTGGGTGGCTCAGTTGGTTAAGCGACTGCCTTCAGCTCAGGTCATGATCCTGGAGTCCTGGGATCGAGTCCCACATCAGGCTCCCAGCTCCACGGGGAGTCTGCTTCTCCCTCTGACCTTCTCCTCGCTCATGCTCTCTCTCACTGTCTCTCTCTCTCTCTCTCTCAAATAAATAAATAAAATATTAAAAAAAAATGAAAATGAGGTTGAAGCCATTTTTTTAAAGATTTTATTTATTTATTTATTTATTTATTTATTTTTAAAGATTTTATTTATTTATTTGACAGAAATCACAAATAGGCAGAGAGAGAAGAAGGGAAGCAGGCTCCCCGCTGAGCAGAGAGCCCGATGCGGAGTTCGATCCCAGGACCCTGAGATCATGACCCAAGCCGAAGGCAGAGGCTTTAACCCACTGAGCCACCCAGGCGCCCCAAAGCCACGGTGTTTTAAGTGGCTTATTTGTTAGCCAAATAAGGGAAACTTATTTATTGATAGTGGATTCGTTAAATTGTGATTGACTCCAGCAACTGAAGGGATGTGTCCAGAGAAAATAAACTTGTGTAAGACTGTTGCCTTTGGGGGGAATAGTTGACCAAAGAGTTGACGACTTTAAGAGCAATATCAATAATAAATTAAAAATCAGGGCAAATGATGGGCACCTGGGTGGCTCAGTCCGTTAAGCATCCAACTCTTGAATTCTGCTCAGGTCATGATTTCAAAGTCGTGAGATGAAGCCCCCTGTCAGCTCTGGGGTGGGTTAAGATTCTCCCTCACCCTTGCCCTTCCCCCACTTCTCTCTCTCTTTGCCCCCTGCCACCTCTCAGGAAAAAAAAAATAAGGGCAAATGATTTTAATGGTTTGTTTTGGTTCTTGAGGAGTCCAAAAGATGAAATCGATACTAAGTTGTTTTTTATTCCAGAAGTCAGTGCTGACTTTGAAGTGACAAAAGAATTAGTCTCCATGAAGAGTCTTCATGTGTTGTAAATAAAGGAGGAATATTTCAAAGAAACTGAGAATGATTGATCATGATAAACATGAAGTGGAAACTGCTAAGATGTATTACAACTTAATTAAAAAGATGCTTGAAGTGGGAAGAAAAAGCTTAACAGTACAGATCTACAAATCTTGTGAAAGTGTAAGATGTCTAAAGCTTGTTTTTGGTTATTATGCATAAGCAGGTGCTCTGCAGGAAGGGTGCGGGTCTACTGTGTGTTACCAAACCAGCCATGTTATGGTGCACTTCTTTATTCTTGTGGGCTTATCCATCAGTTCTGTGAATTTTTGTCAGAAATTGAAGCTAAATCTTCTCTCTTGCTTTGCCACACATGAGTTTGATGGCTCCGCAGTGGTAAAGTTTTCTTGTGAATTTTTTGATCTTGGGACCAAAATTGATATATTTCTTAATGAGAAGAACCAACCTCAAACGTAATGGAACACCAAATGGCTTTGGAAGTTAGTTTTGAGGCAGACTTCAGAATGTTTCTTAATGAATTAAATCTAAAACTGCAGGACAAATTATCAATTATATGCAAATCATTTACCGTGGTCAAATCATTTTGATAACAATTCATGTTCGAATCTTAAGTAATGTCAAACACTTCTATACTTCCAAATGTTAAAATAAGCAGCAAGATTTCCACTCCCACACACATCCCTGAAAAGGGAATATATTTGTGAAGCTCAAACTAGTTTTGGCAACATATTTTGGACCTCCCAGCAAATACAAAAGAAGATTTACATATTAAAAAATCCATTCATGGGACGCCTGGGTGGCTCAGTTGGTTGGACGACTGCCTTTGGCTCAGGTCATGATCCTGGAGTCCTGGGATTGAGTCCCGCATCGGGCTCCCAGCTCCACAGGGAGTCTGCTTCTCTCTCTGACCTTCTCCTTTCTCGTGCTCTCTCTCACTGTCTCTCTCTCTCTCTCAAATAAATGAATAAAATCTTTAAAAAAAAATCCATTCACGTGCAGTTGAAGAACTTTCACCTTACTTTCAATTGGAGGTGATTAATGACAAGCTAAAAAGGGCAAATATCCAGTGAAGAATCTAATAGAATTCTGTAACTGCATCCCAAATGATAAATATGCTCAACTAAAATAATATGCTTGTGGGCTGGTATCAGTGTCTGTCAGTCACTTTCTGTGTGAAAAGAGGTTTTCAAGGATGAGATATGTAAAATCTCATATGGGTCAGTATTAATAGATGAACATGTGTAATTAGTTTTGATGATAAGGGGCATTAACTTTGAATCCCAATTAAGCAAAATGTTATCTCCCTACAAAGAATTCAGTTTTCTTCATTAATTGCCGGGGTCCAGCCTCGGCAGGTCCAGGTGTCCCTAAAGGATGGACGGTGTCGGTGAGAGGAATGAGAGAGCCACACAGCTAGTTCTGGTCAGTAGTCAGGCATCTCTACTTTATTCTGATTTTAGAGTTTCTTATATAGGCAGTTTACTTGGGGTAGGGGGTTACATTCGTGCAAAGGACATCAAAGGACTCAAGCATTCATCAGATAATTTCTTTTTGTTCAGCACAAGTTATTCTAGTTAAGCTATAATGGGTACAGACTGGCGCCAGGGATGGGGGATAGGGTCTTGCTTCTTGAGTAATCACGTCCCTCAGAAAGCCATGGGAGGGAGCACAAATATGTGCTTTTTGGTAACTTATTCTGGGGTCTGCAGGAAAACGGGATATAGGTTAATGGAAAACGAGAAGCTATGTGGAGGAACTAAGTATATAGGAGAGAAGTAGGAACCGGAAAGCATTACCTTTGCAGGAGGCAGGGTGTGTATCAATGGCTCAGCTGTGAGAGCATTGGACAGACACCAACCGAGGGAGGAATCCGGCTATCGAGGTACACATCTAAAGTTCTCCAGTGTCCTAGGTACAGAATAATTTACCTCCTTGAAGTTGCTCCGGCCCACAAGCCTGAGAGATGTTTACGGCAGATTAGCAAGAGGCTCTTTGAGAGAGATACGGGGATCAGAGAAAAAGGCAAGAGACTATCAGACCGTGCTTACCTGCGGGGCTATCCGGCCCTCGGCAGGATGAGGCCTGCATCAGTTCAAACCTTAACCTAGTGGGGCAACGCCCGCGACCAGGCCTCATGGCTCCCAACAATTAATAGACTAATTATTTAAAAAATTATACTCTTTATCATATTTTGAGTTTTAACAAAAAAAATGCTTAAAATTTATTTTCTTTCTTGGTAGATGAATACTTACATAATATCTTTGACTTTGCTTCTTGGACCACGAAGACTAAAATGTTTACTATCTATCCCATTACAGGAAGAGTTAGGAATGTTTCTGGAATATAGCATTGAGGAGTAACCCTCTGAGTGTATATTGAATACCTATAGCTCTATCAGGACTCAGTTGCAGCCTAAGGCCTAGAATGCCTGAGCCATTGTCCTGTTATACTTTATTGACCTGCTGTGTTGGCGTTTTTCAAAATGTACGTGTTCCCTGGTGTCTAAAAGGGACACCTGTCTGATCAGATGGGGGCCCCCAAATGTGCTGTGAGGATTTGAGTGGAGGCCGGTGGTGTGGGCAGTGAAAGGATTCACCTGAGGCAGAACAAAGGAGATGAAATTTTATTGACTAAGCTGCAAAGGAACAGCGGGCAGGACAGCAGAGGAGAGGCTGCTTTCAAGGCAGTGGATGGGAGCTGTTTTTAAAGGAGGTAGATGAGAAGGTATGGAGACATATGGAATTCTGCCTTTTCTGGTAACCGTTCCTGGTTGTAAGCAGCCCACTGATCAGTTAAGGCATATGGACATTCTGAGATGGGTCTCCTGATGACCCTGTCTGTGTACAGCCTGGTGGTCACTGTGGGGCCTTTTCTGCATTCCGTTGCTCAAGCCTGTGTGCCTAAAAGCGGCCTCTATGCATTCCTTAAAGAGTTTTGTTATAATTAGTAGGACCATCTAGAAGTTCTTTTCTCCTGGGAGATGACAACTGGCTGTAAAATTATGCCTTCTGCTTAGAAATTTAGGTAATTTATCTTTTTGGAACACACAGGTGAACCCTTCTGTTGCTTGATAATTATATGTAAGCATAGGTGCTGATTAAGTGTTGGGCCCCTCTTCTAGTTTTACGTGTGTGCTCTCAGTCCTTCCTGGTTGGGGTATAGCATCTGCTTTTCCTAGGATTACTAAGTTCACTCACTGTTCCCTTCCCCTGCTGTCTACATAGAAATATGCCTATATCTATAATTTATAAACAGATATTAATAGAAGAAAAGGATTCCTATATATTAGAACTTTTTCTACTTATTAAAATACAGAATATATTCTAATTATGCTTTTATATTACAACTATTCTATCCACCCTTTATATTGCTTTTTATCCTTTGAGTATCAGAGTATCACTGAACATTTTACAGGTACAGTATGTTCCCCTTAACCACAATGGAACTTAACTGAAGCTCAAATGATCACAGTCTGGCTTGTGAAAGCCCTTGAAAGCCTCCTTTGTGTTGACATTATTGAAAACATCATTGCTTTCTGGAAACAAAGGATGTTCCGGATCGTCCCCCGCCCTGCCATGAGACATAGTCATAACCTCCTATCAAGGAATCAAGGGTTCTTGTTCCTAATAGCAGAGACTGTTACTAGAGACCAAGGTCTGGACACTAGGGAAGAACACAAGAATGGATGGAGGGCAAAAGTACAACAACTACAGATGTTGTTGGACTATTTTTAGTAGTGACAGAGTTCAGAATGTAACACAAATGTACAGATGTTTCTTATTTAGCTAATTGTATTGCTATACCATACCTGTTTTGTTATGTTTTGTTTTTAAAAACAGTTCTGTATATGATTTCATTGACCACTTAGATGTTCTCCTATTTTTTTTTAAGATTTTATTTATTTATTTGAGAGACAGAGATCACAAGTAGGCAGAGAGGCAGGCAGAGAGAGAGGGGTAAGCAGGCTCCCAGCTGAGCAGAGAGCCCGATGCGGGGCTCCATCCCAGGACCCTGGAATCATGACCTGAGCCAAAGGCAGAGGCTTTAACCCACTGAGCCACCCAGATGCCCTAGATGTTCTCCTACTTAACAGTATTCTAGAAGGCTAAGACGGGGAGCTGATGAAGGGTGGGCGCGTTGGTCGTTAGTAGGTAATGGTTTGGGGGACGAGACATGATTGTATGGAAGGTAAGAGAGCATGTGAGAATGAGTCATTTATTCATGTATGCCTACTAAATGCCCAGGTATTATGCTAGGCTTTGGTGATGAGTCTCTGTTCCATGTGGTTTATAATCTGGTAGTGGAGGCATTTATGTAACCAATAATCTAACCATTAGCTAAAACGAGAACTTCAAATGAAGCATACATAATGTATTATAGGAGCACTTACTAGTTCTGGGGTGTTAGATTAGATAGAAGGGAGCTAGGAAATGGGACTTGGTGGTGAATGGTAAAGAACAATGAACCACATTCAGAAAGTACTTGCTGTATTTAGAGATATTAAGGGCCCACATAGACAGGAGATGAAATTGTAGCTATTGAAGGCTTACTGTTTTTAAAGAAATAACTTATACTTTTTCTACCAAAGCCTTGTGAATTAAAAGGTTTAAAAAAAAGGATCATAAGATTAAAGTTCGTGGGCTGTGTTAAAAAGAAAACCACAGCCCCAAAACAGTATCACTTGTGTAAAAGCCCCAAGTCAGTAAACTAAGACTTAATACCTAACCTAACTATAGTTTCAGCCACCGCCCCCCCAAGAATGTAACCTTGACCCTATCAGCATGGAATTTTCTGGACAATACAAGGAAAATTTATTGATAGACCCCTTAAGCTCCCCTTAAGAGGGCAACCTTGCCTGAACAATGCATTCCATGCTAAGAAATTCCTTTTTTTTGCCCTCTCTCTGCCTTTGAAAACCTTTCTTTTATTTAGCACAGTGAAACTATTTTCCAAATGGGGTGCTGCCTATTCATGAATCATTTAATAAAGCCAAATAGATCTTCAAAATTCACTCATTGAATTTTGTTTTTTGTCTGTTTTTTAAAGATTTTATTTATTTACTTGACAGACAGAGATCACAAGTAGGCAGAGAGTCAGGCAGAGGCCCAACCCACTGAGCCACCCAGGTGCCCCTGAATTTTGTTTTTTAACACCCATTTACCCTAACAGTAAGAAAGACACAATTTGGGGTGCCTGGGTGGCTCAATGGGTTAAAACCTCTGCCTTTGGCTCAGGTCATGATCCCAGGGTCCTAAAACCTCTGTCTTTGGCTCAGGTCATGATCCCAGGGTCTTGGGATTGAGGCCCATATCGGGCTCTCTGCTCAGCGGGGAGCCTGCTTCCCTCTCTCTCTCTGCCTGCCTCTCTGCCTACTTGTGATCTCTGTCTGTCAAATAAATAAATAAATAAACTCTTAAAAAAAAACAACACAATTTATATTCCTTTCCTATAGGCACATAGCTTGGTACCAATAAAGCTGAGCTTCCCTTTTTAAGGAAATTTTGATTACCTTCTTAAAATTGCTTCTTTCCATAGCACACACTTTTGCTTCTCCCCTGCTTATTTTTTTCTCATAACACTTAACATTTTCTAATGTAGAATGTCAATTACTACCTTTTTTTTTTTTTTAAGATCTGTTCTGATTCTTCTACTAAAATGTAACCTGCACATAGGCAGGGGACTTTTGTCTTTTTCATTTACTGATATATCCCAAGCAACTAGAAGGACAGCTGGCACATATGGGGCATTTAGTTAATATTTGTTGAATGAATGCATTTGAGCTGTGTTGGAGAGAAAAAATCTTCCTCTGCCCTTCAAGATCAGTCTGGCTGGGTTAAGAATTAACATGAGACAGTAATAGGAGAAAATCAAACAAAAGTTTATAATAACACGTATACCTCCAGCATACATTGGAGAAACCCAGAAGAACTGAGTAACTCTCCATAATGACTGAAACCATCACCTTAAATACCATCTTTAGCTAAAGACAAAAGATGTTGGGGGTGGCAAGTCAGTTATGCAAGGTGACTAGGAAAAACACAGTAAAGAAAAGTAAGATTGTTATGCAAATTTAATTCCAAGCCTTCTCCTTGATAAGAGTTTCTAAAGATTGAGTCATCCCCTTTCTTCCTGGCATAGCAAGGGAAAAACACCCTTCCAAATGAGATTTCCCTTAGAATGTAAATACCTTTTAGTAAGGGTAACTTCTACTTGGTTTTCAGAGTTTCTCTCATTTCCACTGTTTTTTAAAAAATAACCAGCTTAAAATAACCAATATGCCAAAGAAGCATATCTTGGGGTGGCAAAATTCGCTCCCCTTCAGCTATAACAAGTTTTCTGGAGTTGAACTCAGTTGATTTTGTTGGTCATATAATCACTCAATGGCCTTCCTGGAGTTGTCTTTCGCTGTTAATATTCTGTTAGATTTGTTGTACCCAAGTTTTTGGTCCAAGAGACCACCAAGGAGCCAACACCGATGCAATCACACGAGCGTTTATTTAACAAGCTTAGTTAAGCTTGGGCCCAAATATACCTGACACAGCAGAGTAGGGACTTGGACCCTGAGCTTAGTTAAGGCAGGGGTATTTATGGGTTCCTGTTACTAAGGCAGGGTGGGGGTCTCTGGAACCAAAGCAGGGTGGGGGTCCTTAGAACTAAAGTAAAGTAGGGGAAAGTTCAGCCCTTGGGCACAGGGTTCTGAGATGGCTGCCAGAGCTAAGATGGCTGTACCTATGCTACGGCTAAACCTGAGGTGGGATGGCCTTGATTTTTCTCAGCCTCCACAGATTGGCACTATAAATTACATACAAAGCAATTTATTTTGCAGAAAACTTGGAATGTTGAATATCTTGAATCATTATGTCAATGGAATCTTGAAAAAATGGGAGTGTTGGGAAGCTAGCAGTTTAATGCTGTTGTTCAAAATAATTATATCCTCAATTCAAGTGGGTAGAGCTAGATTGTCATAAAACCATTTAATCTGGCTTTAATTTTGTACACATGGGGAAACTGATTTAGCAAGGTTAGTCCAAGATCAGATTGTCATGTAGAGTTGAGTGAGTAGAATACTTTCATTTTCTTAACTTCCTAAGTTCAGAGCTCATTTCCAGTGTTCTCTGACACTTACTGTAGAAGCTCATACCCACATAACACCTGTAATGTTAGAGTTCTTCCTGAGAACATCCTGGAATGGATAATGGTGGGATGTGGGAGCAGGGGAGTATGTATTGAGCCTTTCCCAACTAAGATCTGGAATTTAAGTGTATGGCATTTATTTTGAGGATACAAAGCATTTTAAGGTAATTGTATAACTTTTATCTGTGGGGTGAGTAAGGTGATTTCCTTGTCTTATCAGGGAGCCATAAAACATTACATTTTCCCGGTTCAATCTTCCTTCTGCATCTGATGGCTGGAATGAATCATTACATTGTAGTCTTTGAGGCAAGGGTCTATGTCATCTATGACTTTGGTAATCTCTGCAGTGTCTGGGATATAGCACGTCCTCATATACCTCTGATATCCAGATATCTCATTTGCATAATGAGAATAAGGATCAATCTTGTTACTGGTAGAGATTTCAAAGGAAGTAATCAGAAAGAATTGCCCAACACTGTCTTATCAGTCTTTTCCACCATAGTGATTATAGAAGACAGATAACTTAGATGGGGGGAATTTGGGGAAATGTTCTTAATGGAACTTAGAAGCCCTGTCTTTTCTTCCTACCAGTGCAGCATGCAAAATCTAGTTGGCCCAGTTTATTGAAGGAAAACAATATTCTTTTCTGATTGGATGTGTTCCAGGAAAATAAACTCAAGTTATTTAATTAAAAGTTGTATCTTTTTTTAAAAATTAATTTATTTTTTTGAGAGAGAAAGAGCATAGAGGGAGAGTGAGAGGGAGCAAGAGAGCCCAATGCAGGGCTTGATTCCAGGACCCTGAGATCGTGACCTGAGTTAAGGGCAGATGCTTAACCAAGTGAGCCACCCGGGCACCCATGTATCTTAATGTATATTCAGTTTATCCCTTTATAGATTTTTTTTTTTTTTTTTTTTTTTTTTTTTTTTTTTGAGAATGAGAAGTGAGGGTAGAGGAAGGAGAGGATCCCAGTTAGACTCCATGCCAGTGCAGAGCCTGACACAGGGCAAGATCTCATAACCTAGAAACCATGATGTGAGCTGAAATCAAGAGTGGGACACCCAACTGAATGAGTCACCCAAGTACTCCTCTTTGATGGTGCAATCAGCAGCACTTAGCACTTGCCAAATTTATTGTTAGTATGCTCCTAGCCCTTGTGATGGAGATAAACATTAAGCAAAAATAAACCTGGCAGCAAACCTCAGTGAAAATAAGGGCTTGAAAGGGTATAAATATGTTTGTCTTAGTTTTTGGTAAAAGATAGACTGCCCTAGATGTATCTTGGTGCAATAGAAAAGAAACCTTTATTATTTATTTTTATGCAAGAGTTTGAGATGGGATTCTTGTTTGGTAGGTGGTTTTATCTACACAGTGAACTGGGGACTTAGACTCCTTCCCTCTAGTGGCTCTGCCATCCCAAAGGGCATCTGTGCATACAGCTGGTGAAAGGCAGAAAAAGCATGATGTGGGGGCTAACCTTTTTTTTTAAGTCTTAGCTTGGAAATGCAACACAGCATTTCCACTCAAATCTCACTGACTAAAATTCAGTTGCATGACCACATCTGTTAAGGATGTTGGGAAATATAAACTAGCCATGTGCCCCATAAAGAGGTAATTGTTATTTTTCAGGATTTTCCTTCTTTCTCTTGCCCTTCCTTCCTTCCCTCCCTCTTCCTTCTTTCCTCTCTTCCGCCCACCTTCTGTCCTTCCTTCCTTCTTTTTTTCTCTTCTTTTTTACCTTTTATTTTAAGATAATCATAGACTCTAGACTTTGGAGTTGCAGATATCCCCTGAGCAGCTTTCTCCCGGCTTCTCCTTATAGTAGCATCTACAGAACAGTTTTCAAAATCTGCCATGATACCGTTCAATAAACTACAGACCTTGTTCAGATTTCACTAGTTTTTAACCCATAATGTCATTTTTCTGTTCCAGGACCCAATCCATCTACTTGTAATGGTTCCTTAGTCTCTTGCAATTTATGACAGTTCTAGCCTTTCCTTGCCTTTTATGACCTTGGCACTTTTGAAGAGTCAGTAATTATCGTCAGTAATTTTGTAAAATGTCCCTCGGTCTGGGTTTGTTTGATGTTTTGTCATGATTTGACTGAGGGTTGTGCATTATTGGGAGGGCTACCATAGACCAGAGTTAATCTGTCCTTGGTACATCATATCAGAGGGTACATGATGTCAGTAAGTATCACAGATGATGCTAACCTTATTCATTTGGCGAGGATGGTGCTTTCCAGGATTCCTCACTTGGAACTCACTATTTGTCCTTTTGTGTAATTATCAGTCATTTGGGAGCGATACTTTAAGAGTATACAAATATTCTGTTTTCAACTTAAACTTTGGACCAGTAATTTTAGCACCCATTGAAGGGATCTTGCCTGCAGCAATGACTACTGTGGTCTTCCAATTATGATTTCTTTTTTTTTTAAGATTTTATTTATTTATTCGACAGACAGAGATCACAAGTAGACAGAGAGGCAGGCAGAGAGAGAGAGAGGAGGAAGCAGGCTCCCCGCTGAGCAGAGAGCCCGACGCGGGACCCGATCCCAGGACCCTGAGATCATGACCCGAGCCAAAGGCAGCGGCCTAACCCACTGAGCCACCCAGGCGCCCCCAATTATGATTTCTATTTCCTACATTAAAAAATAGATTTTTGTTAGATATCTGATGGTTACTGATAGAAATTAGGGACTCCCACCCTCTTCCCAGCACTGCCCATTTTGGAGATTAAAGTGACCATGGTTTAAATAATATTAAATGTGGGGTGGTAGATTGGAAGAAGATAAAGGGGTTAAAAGAGAAGGATTATACTGCTTCAGCTTTGTAGTGTTTAGATATGGTCCAGATAGGAAACTCCTTGGAATGGCAGTAAGAAAACATGGGTCTTGGCTAAAATTCTATTAGCTTATTATAAGCAGGTCTTTTTACTCTAATTTCCCAATTTTTAAAATAAGGACAATTTATAAATGATTCAAAGTAACAAGTGAGGACATGATACTTTGAATTATTATAAAGGGTCACCGAGGGTTTATGAGCTCAAGTGTCCTTATGCTATATTAAAATATAGGTATTAAAAAATAAAATAGGGGCGCCTGGGTGGCTCAGTAGTTAAAGCCTCTGCCTTCGGCTCAGGTCATGACCTCAGGGTCCTGGGATCGAGTCCCGCATTTGGGCTCTCTGCTCAGCGGGGAGCCTGCCTCCTCCTCCTCTCTCTCTGCCTGCCTCTCTGCCTACTTGTGATCTGTCAAATTAAAAAAAAAAAAAATCTAAAAAAAAATATATAGCTATTATAGCAAGTCTTCTTGTACTTATTAAAAAAGAATCAGGCGAACATTAAGCATTTACTGTGTGCAGACACTGTGCTAAATGCTTTACATATATTAACTAGTTTATCCTCTCACACTTTTATAAAGGCAACTTTATTAGTCCCATTGTATAACTGAAGAACTTGAGGCTAGACAGTTTGCCCCAGGTCACAACAGCTAGTAAGTGCAGAGTTAGGATTCAAACCTTGGTGGTCTGTCTCCAGAATTTGTACTCTTAACCATAAACTTTGTGCCCTGGTTGTAGCTACTGGCAGGACTGAGGTTCACCTAGTACACATTTATCTGGTGGCCACACCAGCTAACTGCTTCTCTTCTAACTGCTCAGTGCCTGTGCCCTACAGGTGGTCAAATATTTGGGGGATAATCCTGCCCACTGGTGAATAACAAATGTTTGTATCTCCTAATTATGTTTCAATTGAGCAATTATTATATTTGACAGTATAAGTGAACCTTAGGAAATATTTTCAGGTACTTATGTTTGGAAGCACAGTAGCTTAAACATTTTGAAGTCACAACAAAAGTATTGGGCCTGCCTGCATTTTTTAACTGTTCCTCCCAATCGTGTGGCATTGATCCATGTTTGTCTTTGACCACAACATGTAAGTAGTATGGCTCGTTGTTTGTTTGTTTGTTTGTTTGTTTTTTTACAGATTTTATTTATTTATTTGACAGAAAGAGAAAGATCACAAGTAGGCAGAGAGGCAGGCAGCGGGGGAGGGGGAAGCAGGCACCCTGCTGAGCAGAGAGCCCAATGCAGGTCTTGATCCCAGGCCCCTGAGATCATGACTTAAGCTGAAGGCAGAGGCTTAACCCCCTGAGCCACCCACGCACCCCAAGTAGTATGGCTCTTACTTAAAAATGATTATTAGGGGCGCCTGGGTGGCTCAGACATCAAGCGCCTGCCTTCGGCTCAGGTCATGATCCCAGGGTCCTGGGATCGAGCCCCACATGGGACTCTCCCCCTGGCGGGAAGTCTGCTGCTTTCACCCGCTCCCACTCCTCCTGCTTGTGTTCCTTCTCTCGATATGTCTCTCTCTTCAAATAAATAAATGAAATCTTAAAAAAAAATAAATGCAAATGACTATTAGATGTGTGATTCGGTATGTTACAAAAATGGGGTGTTTGAAAAATGGGGTCACCAGTCTTTTCCTTTTAATAACTGTCTGGCACCAGCTTGGTGATTTGGCTACTAGTGGTAGACTCCACTTCAATGAGCAGTTCTGCCTACTTACTTCCCAGTCTGCCAAGAATTTCTGGTTTAGTAGAAACTACCCCACTTCTGAGGGTTATGTGAATGGCTAGCATCCCCACTCCTGAAGGCTGCACCACAAAGTTGCATTCATATATTTTAAAATGATTTTGATAATATACCGCCTTTTAGCTGTTTTGGTTCAATTTGCTATTTACATGTATATCAAAGGCACGAAGTTCCCCTATAGCAAAAAGAAATAGGAAGATCTTTGGCTGAAATTGAGAGAGATGGACATTTGTTCTGGGTCTGCCAGTGACTTACTGTGTTACTTTGGGAAAAATACTTAGGCTCTCTGATCCCTGTTTCCTTTCTCTCTCTCTCTCTCTCTCTTTCTTTCTTTCTCCTTTCTCTCTTTCTTTCTTCCAATTTATCTATTTTAGAGAGCAAGAGAGCATGAGCAGGAAGAGCAAAGGGAGAGGGAGAGAAAATCTCAAGCGGACTCCACGTGGAGACTAACATGGGCTCAATCCTAAGACCCTGAGATCATGACCTTGAGATCACGACCTGGGCCAAACCAAGAGTCTGATGCTTAAGCAACTGCACCACCCAGGTCCCAGCCCTCTGTTTTCTTAACTGCAAAGACGAAAAGGACCTCATCCAGCTGCAGCGTTCTTTGATTTAGTGCTAAAGTGAGTTTTCATATAGTTCGGTTGATGATTTGCTTGTCTTGCCATTTAAATAAATGCTAAATGTAGCTCCTAGATAATGCTGGTGATAGAGGACTGTGTTTTCATACTCCTGAGAAAGAAAAATAGTAAAATAAAAAATTGTGTAAAACTTGCTTTGAAGATCCATATAGTACCATTTGCTGATAAGACGAAGGAAAACTGGCAACTTTCCTTTAGTCTTAGAGACCACCCTTTGTAAAACACATCCCATTTTCAGAGATGTTAAGTTGTGGAATGTATTCCGGTTAACAAATGCACAGGGAACACTGAACAGGAAAAACATTGTATTTTATGGTACATAAAATATATAACAAGATATATAACAACCTGATAACACAATGACATCACCTTACTGGCTCCACAGAAAAACAATTATTTGAAATACTTTATGACCTCAAAATCAGTACCATTCATTTCAGTTCCAGGTCTTGGTGGGGAAAGGCTAACTGGTATGATGCACTGGGGGATCTTAGATTTGAGGAGATGTGATAGGAGGGCCCCAGTGTCAGCTGTCCATCGCCTCAAAGAGTGACCACCTGCAGCCTTGTCAGAGCCTGAGCTGGCTAACCCAGATAGCGTCTACATCTTTATCCCATGCTCTGGAGCTTCTTAGAGACAAGCCAGAAATATGGACTAGAATGTAATGGACTAACTGGACCTACCTAGTGAAGCCGTGTTGGGACTCAAAGGCTCAGCTCAAAATTCTGACTTTGGAGAAGCCCCATCTCAGACACGATCACTGTCTTCTCTATCCTCACAGAGCCTTGTGCATACTTCTGTCAGAACACAGCACAGTTTTTGGTAGTGTTTTCCTTTCCATTTCTCCTACTAGAGGCTATTCAGGGGCCTTGTGTTGTTTCACAGGAGTGGCAAACAGCCTGGAACACAGTAGGCATTCAGCCACATTCACTGGAGGAAGACAGATAAGATAGAAAGGAAAGAAGGATGGTTAACATTTTGTGGATTATAGGAATGGTTTTTAGGTGACTCGGGCCACCCCTCGTCACCAGGAAATATGATACAAGTGAATTGTGAATGAAGATTTAATTTTCAGGGAACAAAATTATTCAAGAAAGCACATGGGAAAATCAGTCCATTGTCTTAGAGGCAGGACCAATTTGGGTGAAAATAGGTTGTACTAGACAAAGCACCCACCCTGATACTGTAGAGAACCAGTGTCGTGAAAAATCTTCCGAGAGATGATGCTTTGCTCTGATGCTGATATCAGCAGGGCAGTGACTGCATTTCCTTGTCTCAGTTTCCTTGTCCACAAAATAGGAAGGCTGGGAGTACCTGAGAGAGTCTCTGTAAGAGTTCAGTCATGTAACGTAGGTGATTAGTACAGCGCCTGGTGCACCGTGAGAGAAGGAAATGTCAGTTATCATTATCTGTGTTTGCGTCATCAGTAGGCAAAGACATGAGGACCAACGGAAATATTTTATTGGTCTCTAATTTGGCAATTCTTTCTGGGGTTTTTCTGTGTGTTTTTTTTTTTTTTCCTTTAAACTGAGATTATAACTTCCTTATTTTGTTTCCTTAACTTTCAGCTATATATTAGTAGTCCCTTACTGGAGAGTTATCATTCCTCACCTCTCAGGGATCTCCCCATCGACTAAAGCTACATCTCCCCCTTTTTCTTTCTCAGTGAATTGGCTGCTTCTGTTGCAAATGGACAACTCAGCCTTTGAGATGCATGAAGATGCAGCTCATAATACTTTTTCTACGAGGAAGATGGACACTGTCTCCAGAATGGTAAGGTGCAGACTGACAGCTTGAGATTAGCTCCCTCCAAACCTTTATGCAGAGTCAGGAAAGAATCCCTTTTTAGACCAGCTTTCCTCAAGTGACCCTCTTTTGAAACGTAGCGTCTCCTGCTCTGGGCATTTCTTGATTTGCTTTCCGTCTTATCAACTCCTAGCTCACGTCTCCATTAGCTTTGTAATGGTTCAACTTTTCATGAATTTGTTGTTCACGGTATTAGTGAATTGGTTATTGTTCAGTATAATATCCTCATACAATGTTAAATTGTGAATGTTAATCAATGATTATTCTATACAAAACATACCATTTAAGAACGTTGACTTGCTGGGGTGCCTGAGTGGCTCAGTGGGTTAAAGCCTCTGTCTTCGGCTCAGGTCATGATCCCAGGGTCCTGGAATCGAGCCCTGCATCGGGGTCTCTGCCCAGCAGGGAGCCTGCTTCCTTTCCTCTCTCTCTGCCTGCCTCTCTGCCTACTTGTGATCTCTGTCTCTCAAATAAATAAATAAAATCTTTAAAAAAAAAAAAGAATGTTGACATGCTAACATCTGTGTTAGAGTTATTAGTAATCAAAGCTATGCCTGCTTAGAGAGGAATTCAGAGGGCAGTGGAAAGGAAACCACGACATTAGCACTTATAAATGCCATTTTGTGGTCAGAGGAATGACGGCAAATTGGTCCAAAAGTTAAGGTGTGTATTCTTTTGGTAGCTTTCAGTAATGTGGATTGTAACTCACAGAAATAATACTGTTGTTTGTAGCATGTATTTGTAATGTGATAACGAGGAAATAGTAACACAGCAGTACATAGAAATATTGGACTTGGACTTGGTAGATGAGTTAGTAGCTCAGACAGGTAATACGTGGAAGGGGGTGTTTAATGAAGCTATTTAAGTGAAGGAGGGAGGGAGAGTGAGTGTTCATGTGATTACATATGTATATTCTGGAACTAAAAGATTCTTGAAATCTAGTCTTTATTATCTCTTTAATTTTCCAGTGAAGGGCTAATTGGCTGCACTCGAATGCATTTTACGTACAAACTTAACTGGCTACTTAATTTTCTAATAATTTATTCTGTGCGTCAGCTTTTCCTATGTTTATTGTTTTTCTTATTTATTTGGGTGTCAGGCAAGGTAGATGGGATATGTGTATGTGTGTGTACATTTGTATTTATTTACACTCATATTTACACATGTATTATTTTACTGAGTATATTTATCCCAGAAGTGCATTTTTTAAGTAAAAGAAAATATAAGCCAAAGTGAGAAAGGAGGCAATATTTTTAATGCATCAAGAGTGGAGAATAATGGCTTCAAAATTTCTCCTAGGAGAAGAAGAGGCAGTGGTCACTGATGAGCGTTTTCCTGGTGTGTCTCTTGGCCTGTACCGTCACCACGGCAGTAGGAGTACTGATACTTTCCTTGGTTTATGTTCACAACTCTCAGCCACATTCACAAGTCCACCTAGGACTGGAAGCCCGGCCTCTGCAAACAACAGTTCCCATAGTGCAAAAGGCTGTTGATCCAAAATACCAGTTTCTTAATCATTTGCCTAAATCCAAGGTATGAATCACACATTTAGCAAAAAGAATCATCTATTCTAACAGTGATTTCAAAACAAACCTCCCATTGCCTGTTTACTAAGCTTTGTTAAGGAACTGACTGTGGGCCATCTAGATGAAGGGAGGTGAGCCATAGAGGAGAGAAGTGTTGGCTTGATACTGGCCCCAGGAAGAGCTTTTCTTTCATTGATCGCTCTGTGTCAGCCCAGAGGGGAGGACTGCAGACAGACAAATGCAGAGCTCTCTATTTTTTTGTCAAGATAGGTGTTCTTTTCATGTCTGTCATTCGTGGAGTTGTAAGGACCTATTTTACTGTCCCTGCTCCCCTTCCCCCAGGGGACTTAAAAACAAGTCCCAGAAACCAGCTCCAGCTGTGGAGGCCAGGAAAAACAAGGCTGTACCCACCTTGGGTCTGGCCCTGACATAAGTAGGCCATCTTGGCAAAGCAAAAGCCGGCACCTTGCACTGTAAGAGCGGATTAGCATAAGAATGGCCATCCTGAAGGCCCGGAAGCCATTTTACTGAGTGTCCCTAACAGGCTGACCAGGGCGGTTAGGTGATGGCGCCACAGGGACCAAATGTTGAAGAAAAACAGATAGTTAACTTGCAGAGATCATAATCCTGCTAGACCCGAGTCTCCCTTGGTTTGCAAATGTCCTAGTGATTTACAACAAAAAAGGCTATCTTTTCAATGGCCCAATTTCCAGAGACAAATGGCTCAGTAGCTCGAGGCCAAAGGTTGCCCTCCCCCTCATAAAACAGTAGGAGGCTGAGGCAGAAGGAAACATAATTAAGGTTAAAATTCTTCTAAACCTAAATCTCACTTAACCGCCAGGGTGACACCGGGGTGGCAAAAAGTTTAAACAAAGTTAAACTGTCAAAGTGGGACGCAAGAGATGTATGTAGCCATGAAGAAGTGCCTTGAAAATGCTATACAAACCCTTAGCTTTGAGTGCTTGGGGTCCTTGTTGAAACCTGCTGCGCTGGGCGGATACTTGGACCCCAGCAAGCTGGAGATAAACCTCGCTGTGTGACTTGCATTATTGAGAGTGTTCTCTGTCTAGTTGAGGGGTGGTCGACTCCGTACCCTAACAGAGTCTTGCAGACCTATTCTTCCTCTTCCCTTCTGGGTCTCCAGTCTTCATCCGCTCACCACTGTCTTTTCTGTTTTGCCTACCTCTTATTCTGCAGGCCACAGTGGCCTCTTGTTCCTCAGATGACCTCCATGTTGACCGTTGCTTGTCTGACTTTTCAGGTGTTTGAATTCCCTGGCGGTGCAATCCAGTGGGCCCGGTATAGGAACAATGTCAAAGACTACCTCAGCATTGAAGAAGAGGCCTTTGGTAGCAGCTTGAACAGTCAGAGATCACAGATGACTCTGGGGACCCTGAAAATAAAAAGCAACGGTCTCCGGGCCCCTCACTGGCACTTCAATGCTAATGAACATGGCTACCTTGTACAGGTATAACCAGTTTGCCTGTGTTCTGCGCCTCAGTGTTTATGCTGTGTGTCCTCAAGCTATTATTTTAGTTGTTGTCAAACCTACTTAGCTAAGTGACAGACAACACCCAGGCTTTGGCTGTGTATTCAGTTAGATTTGTTAGCGGTGGCCTGAAGCGTTAATCTGTTTGTTGTAATTCTTCTTTTTTTTTTTAAATTTTTTTTTTATTTTTTAAAGATTTTATTTATTTATTTGACAGACAGTGATCACAAGCAGGCAGAGAGGCAGGCAGAGAGAGAGGAGGAAGCAGGCTCCCCGCCGAGCAGAGAGCCCGATACGGGGCTCGATCCCATGACCCCGGAATCACGACCCAAGCCGAAAGCAGAGGCTTTAACCCACTGAACCACCCAGGCACCCCGTGTTGTAATTATTCTTGATGTCACTTTGAACTTCTTTCTTCAGCATGAAATCATTTTTCATTTGCTATTGCTGAAATAAGATCACTGTTCCATCCTTTGAGCCAAAGCTAAAACTTGTAGCTCTGATGCAGTGATCAAAGAGATAGCTGTTTTCTTCTGAGGAAGAAAGCAGTTTGCGGATGTTCAGCCTGGAGTCCCCAAGATCAGGCCAATTAGATGCACTTTTGTGCTTCAGACTTTATAGAATTGTCTAGGAGTCAAGTGAAAGAGAGCTAGAGGTGAAATGAGCGTTCTCACTTGAATTTCAAATAATTCATTAATTCTAGAAAGTATCAATTGTTGCATTCTATAGTCCAGATACTGGGAGAGGGATAGTGACTAAGTGCTTGCTCACGGCACTTTCAGACTTTGGTCTTACCCTGGTGATCCTATTAATAGATCAGCCAGTGTTACGTGACATATTTCTGTTGGTGTTAGTAATACCCCTTGCTTATGCAATTCATTCAGTTTTAGAGTTTACAACAGAAAGAGAGATTAGAGTTTCATCTGTCTGAGACCAAATTTCTTATTTCTTATGAGAGAACAGAGGCTCAGAAGGATTGAGTTTTCTAAAGACAAACTGTAGTTGTTGGCCTGGGACAAGTCCATGTTTTCTGCCATTTTGTCTTTTTCCACATATACAGAATATGTAAAAGAGGACTGTCTTGGGGCACCTGGGTGGTGCAGTCAGTTAAATGTCCAACCCTTGGTTTTGGCTCAGGGGATGAGATGGAACCCTCTATTAGGCTCTGTGCTCAGTGCAGAGTCTGCTTGGCCCTCTCTCCCTCTCCCTTGGTCCGCCCCCCATAAATAAATAAATCTTAAAAAAAAAAGGGGGGGCACCTGGGTAGCTCAGTGGGTTAAAGCCTCTGCCTTCAGCTCAGGTCATGATCCCAGGGTCCTGGGATCGAGCCCCGCATCGGGCTCTCTGCTCGGCAGGGAGCCTGCTTCCCTTCCTCTCTCTGCCTGCCTCTCTGCCTGCCTCTCTGCCTACCTGTGATCTCTGTCTGTCAAATAAATAAATAAAATCTTTAAAAAAAAAAAAAAGAGGACAGTCTCCAAAAGATTAGTTTCCATGGCTCTGGCTGAGTAGTGGCAGAGTAGTAGGAGGAAGGAAAGGCATGTAAGTGGAAGGGGACCCTTAAAAACAGACCTCAAGTAGGGAAATTAGTCTGGAGCATGTTCCAGTAGATAACAGGCCTGGAATCCAGCTCAGTCTGGAGAACTGTTCTGGAAAGTCCAGAGAGAGTTTCTAATGTGATCTCCTAAATGTGAGCTAGAAGGTGGTCAAGAGGTATAAACTTCCAGTTATAAAATAAATAAATCATGGTGACTATATTTCATAATATTGAATTGTAAATTTGAAAGTTGGTAAGAGAGTAGATCTTAAAAGTTCCCATCAGAAGAAAAAATTCTAGCGAGGATGATGGATGTTAAAACTAGACTGGTGGTGATTGTTTCACAGTGTAATATGAGTGTCAAATCTTTGTGTCGTACACCTGAAACTAATCGGATGTTGTGAGTCAATTACATCTTACTTACAAAAATATAAAAAAGTTCAACTATAAAGGAAATAAATGTAGCTAGAATATTGTTTAGATCCCAAGAAAATTGTAGGATCCCTCACATACATGGTAAGGAGCCAGTCAATAGGATGTGAAGGAAGTCTCTCTACTGCATACTCACCCATGGACGTTGCTTTTGTTTCGGAGTGTGTTCATGAAAGCCATGAAAGGAGTGGCCCTGAGGGAGGCGGGGCCACCGGGTTCGGGGCCGCTGGGGTGACCAGTGTGCATGGCCCTGTTGTGCATGGCCCATTGGCCACGGGGCTGCCTCTGCTGTGGGTTTGGAGTAGTTGGTACCCGGTATGAATAGAGACACACCGCCACCATGGACTTGGAGAAAGCACTTTAGAGGTTCACCTTTCTCCTGTCTCTTTAATACTCATCTGGAACTGAGTTGTACACGTCTGTGTAGATACAACAAAGACTCCTTTTTTTTTTTTTTTTTGCCCTTCTCAGAGATAGTGTATTTATTTATTTATTAACATAGAATGTATTATTTGTTTCAGGGGCATGGGTCTGTGATTCATCAGTCTTACCCAATTCACAGCACTCACCATTGCACGTACCCTCCCCAGTGTCCATTTCCCCTCCACCCCATCCTTCCCCCCCCCACTCCAGCAACCCTCAGTTTGTTTCCTGAGACCACTAGTCTCTTAAGATTTGTCACCCTCTCTAGTTTTGTCTTGTTTCATTTTTCCCTCCCCTCCCCTATGATCCTCTGTCTTGTTTCTCAGATTCCTCAAATCAGTGAGATCATATGATTAATAGTCCCTCTCTGATTGACTTATTTCATTTAGCGTAATACCCTCTAGTTCCATCCACATTGTTGCAAATGGCAGGATTTGGGGCTTTTTTGATGGCTGCGTAGAAATCCATTGTGTGTGTGTGTGTGTGTGTGTGTGTGTGTGTGTGTGTGTATACCATATCTTCTTTATCCATTCATCGTTGATGGACACCTAGGCTCTTTCCATAGTTTGGCTATTGTGGACATTGCTGCTATAAACATTAGAGTGCACATGCCCCACAAAAGACTTCTTGTAGATGCTTCCCTAATGACCAACTATGGAAGAAATAATATTACCTTTTCTACTTACTTTACAGAATAATATTGTAGAGATGATTAGAGAATGAGAAAAAGGATTTTGTATAAGTGGAATCAAAGTATGGTGTAATATGCATTACAAGTATAGATTTCCCTCCGGCCTCTGGCAAGCACCATTCTATCTCTATTTCTAGATATTTTGACTAGAGAATTAAGTTTTAGGGATCTTCTGAACAGCAATTTGTCTGTCTTTAACAGTACTGTATTGAACACTTAAAAATTAAGAGGGTTGGTCTCATGTTAAATGTTCTTAACACAATTCAAAAAAGTGTAGACTTTGTAGCTAGACTGCTGGAGGTCCAGTTCCCAGCTTTGCCATTGACTAGCAGAGGAATCTTGGGAAAATTGTACATTCTTTTTTTTTTTTTTTTTTTAAAGATTCTATTCATTCATTTGACAGAGAGAGATCACAAGTAGATGGAGAGGAAGGCAGAGAGAGAGAGAGAGAGAGAGAGAGAGAGGGAAGCAGGCTTCTCGCTGAGCAGAGAGCCCGATGTGGGACTCGATCCCAGGACCCTGAGATCATGACCCGAGCCGAAGGCAGCGGCTTAACCCACTGAGCCACCCAGGCGCCCCAAAATTGTACATTCTTTACAGATTCAGTTTCTCTCTATAAAATGAGGATAATAATAGTACTTGCTTTATAGGGTTGATACAAGGGATGATTGAGTTAAGACAGAGTAAAAGCACTGTGTTATTACTATTAGTATTATTATTAAAATTGTGTGCAGACTTTTTATCTAGGAAATAATGTGCATCCGTATGCGTACACACGGAAACATGGACATACATGGACGTGCATGTCAGCATGACCACCTGTGAACATGCACACATGTGCTTGTAGTCTTTTCAAACTCTGAAGCATGAGCTTAGAATTCTAAATTCTCAATAGAGTGATATTGCCCCCTGGGGAGGGGGGCAAAAACTTTAGAAGGTAAAACGCCTCACTTTTTTTATGTGTAAAGGTCAGATATGCATGTAGTGCACAAGCACGATGAATGTAAGGTACACCCAGATTAATAGCACATCTGTAGTGTCAAAATTTCATAGGATACTCAAATGGTACCTTATAAGAGATGTAATGAGGGCCCCTGGGTGGCTCAGTTGATTAAGCAACTGCCTTCAGCTCAGGTCCTGATCCTGGAGTCTGGGGATCGAATCCCGCATCAGGCTCCCAACTCCACAGGGAGTCTGCTTCTCCTTCTGACCTTCTTCCATCTCATGTTCTCTCTCACTCTCTCTCTCAAATAAATAAAGAAAATCTTTAAAAAATATATTTTTAAAAATTGAGAAAAAAAGGTGTAATGAAAAAGATTTGAGAAACATTGCTCTAAAGTGACGTTGTATGTGTTTTCTGTTATGTTTCAGGGGACAGCATGGATTGGGGTGGTTGATGATGGTGGTGTAGTTACTACATACAATGTTACAGCTGGCCAAGTGATCTTCTTCCCTAAAAATACTCTACACTGGATCAAGAATGTGGGGAACGAAGACTGCTTTTTATTACTCTTCTTTTCCACACATGATGAACTTCAGACACTGGATATTGATGATGTATTTTTTTCTGTACCTGAAGATATTGCTTCCAGGTCACTTAAGGTCTGTACCACTACTGAACACAAATCCTTCTTTGAGGGTTTGCATTACATAGGCACAAAGAAAGCATGAGTATTTGTGTTTCTAGGGTAGCAGTTAGTAGGGTAAGATTTGGGTTATGAACTCAAGAACATAACTTGTATTCCTATTAAAGATACACGACTTGTGTTGAAATTGACTTAGTTTTTACTTTCTTTTATGAAGGACTTCTACAGGAAACTATAATGAATTGGTAGAGAAGTTTTGATAGTGTTAATAAAAATGACTATAGTTTGATCTCTGAAAAGATATACACTCATTCAGGGAGAAGTTTGCTGCAGATGATGTAATTGTGTTTTCCTAATTCAATGCAGAGAAGCCCATTGTTTTCCTGAAGGAAAGCTGCTTTGGTCTTTCTAAATACTTCTATTATTATGGAGGGGCTGCTCATAGGGCTGGGTGTAGAGAGAGAGGACCAGATGCAGATGCTAACGATACAAACAGGTGATCAGAAGAATTGGTAATGGCCATAAGTAGCAAGTGGAAGAAATTCTGTGACAGATTTGGAAATCTATCTAGGGAAGTTTTGAAATTGACCTTACAGCAGATCCTGATTGACTGTTATAAGGAGAAGTGGAAAAAATGAGTCATTAAGAGAATATTTGTAAATATGAAAACCAGTGTATATTTTTATAGGATTATAATGATTATAAAATATCAACACATTAAAAGCCAACATGCATTGAAAACTTGGAGGATTTTCATGAATATCACAGCCTCAGGTTGACTGAGGTCAGTTTCTTTGACTGGGCCACTGAAAACCACAATGGTGCCCTATCCTCAGCTACCTACCCTTCTATTACTAAAATCTGTGGAATGTTTCACAAATACCGTGTATGATTTCTTATGTGTTTCAGCCTGAAGGTGGAATTAATTTCATTAGAACGTTCCAGAAGCAGAAAGAGGACCAGGGTGTCAATCTTCCCCCCAACTTGGCAGAACTGGTTATAAATCCTAGTTATGTTCAGTCTCCAGAGAGTCTTGTGTGGAGATATTTTTATGACCTTAAAGGTATAGTATATTATTTAGCAAAATCTTTCTAGTTAAGTGTTGATATATGTGATTATATAGGTGTTGGATTGAGATGTAATCTGGGTTTTTTTTTTTTAATAGTAGGTAAAGTAAAGAGGAGTTTGAAAAAACACGTTTCTTTAAAGAATAGGAAATGAGAGAAAAAGAATGGAAGCAAAAGAGAATGTAGTAGAAGATTTCAAAGTGTGAGGGGTGTGTGTTGAGACTGGAGGTGCCTCAGGAGAAGAGGCTGATGAGAGAAGAGGGTTTAAGAATGCAGGTTTCAGAAGCCATGCTGATGAGTTTATACTTCATTTTGATGGGAAAGAGGAGCAATTAAGGGATTTCAAATAGGAGATTTTACTTTATTTTTATTTTTTAAAGATTTTGTTTGTTTATTTGACACACAGAGATCACAAGTAGGCAAAGAGGCAGGCAGAGAAAGAGAGGGGGAAGCAGGCTCCCTGCTGAGCAGAGAGCCCGATGCGGGGCTCCATCCCAGGACCCTGAGCCGAAGGCAGAGGCTTTAACTCACTGAGCCACCCAGGCCCCCCTCAAATAGGAGATTTTTTTTTTTTTAAAGATTTTATTTATTTATTTATTTGACAGACAGAGATCACAAGCAGGCAGAGAGGCAGGCAGAGAGAGAGGAGGAAGCAGGCTCCCTGCCAAGCAGAGAGCCCTATGCGGGGCTCGATCCCAGGACCCTGAGATCATGACCTGAGCCGAAGGCAGCGGCTTAACCCACTGAGCCACCCAGGCGCCCCTCAAATAGGAGATTTTAAATTAAGTTTTAAATTTTTAAATTAGGTTTTGTATTTATTTTTTAATTATTTTATTGAAGTTACTATACGTAGAATCTTTTTTTCTTGTAATGAGAATTTTTTTTTAAACAATTTTATTTATTTATTTGACAGAGAAAGACATAGCGAGAGAGGGAACACAAGCAGGGGGAGTGGGAGAGGGAGAAGCAGACTTCCCGCCGAGCAGGGAACCCTATGTGGGGCTCAATCCCAGGACTGAGATCATTGGGATCATGACCTGAGCCGAAGACTTAATGACTGAATCACCCAGGTGCCCCTGTAATGAGAAATTTTAGATCTTAGCAACTTTCAAATATGCAGTACAGTATTATTATTTATAGTTGGATACTGTACATTACATCCCTGTGACTTACTTATTTTATAACTAGAAGTTTGTACCTTTTGATTCCTTTCATCCACTTTGTGGATACCTTACTTTTGTCTCGTTTTTTAAACTTCCTCTGACTCAGGTTCAAAAGAATATCAATTTCCAGGAGGAGTAATACAACTGGCACAATACTGGAAAAATGGAAGCGAACTAAACAATCGTGAAAAAATTTTTGGTGAATTCCTGAATCAGGTAATTGAGAAAAAAAAAATTTTTTTTTTTTTAATAGATTCTACTTATTTGTCCGAGAAAGAGAGAGCAAGAGAGCTTGGTAGAGGCTGGCGGTGGGGAGAGAAGGGGAGGGGCAAAGGGAGAGGGAGAAACAGACTCCCTGCTGAACAAGGAGAACAACTTGGGGCTCAACCCCAGGACCCCAGGATCGTTACCTGAGCTGAAGACAGATGCTTAACCAACAGAGCCACCCAGGTGCCCCAAGAAAAAAAATTTTGATGATCACTAAGATGGATGGAAATATGAGATTTAGATTAGATTCAGCCTTCTTTTGGAAGAAAGGCAAAGGAAAAATCTAGTCAAACATTACTAGATTTGATTAATGGAAACTATTCATTGAGACCGTAGTGTGAATTTGGGAGCCTAACTTCCTGGTCTGGATAGTTACATTAATGAAAAGACTGGATGCTTGTGAGATTTCTCTTTCATTTGTTTTTAAATGCTCAACTGGGGGTACCTGGGTGGCTCAGTGGGTTGAAGCCTCTGCCTTTGGCTCAGGTCATGATCCCAGGGTTCTGGGATGGAGCCCCACATCAGGCTCTCTGCTCTATGGGGAGCCTGTTTCCTCCTCCTCTCTCTCTCTCTGCCTGCCTCTCTGCCTACGTGTGATCTCTGTCTGTCAAATAAATAAATAAAATCTTAAAAAAAAATAACAACTCAACTGGCTGCATTGCATAATGACGACGAGTTCAACTGGGCCGTCAAATCCCCTGATTGAAATCCCAGGTCCACCACTGTCCAACCCTAAGTAAATGACTTAGCCAATGTATATTTCAAATTCCTCACCTGCAAAAAAGGAGGGATTAACACTACCAACCTTACAAGGTTGTTTTAAGGAACAAAAGATGTAATAAATACAAGGGATTAAAAAAAAATTGTATGTTCTCAGTGAGGGCTGCAGAAAGAGAAGCTGTAATTAGGATGATCTGAATGGTTAAGTTGCTGAGTGGGATGTTTGCTAAATAACCGGATTTATATGTCTTTTCCTTTTTCAAGCATCAGAATGCTCTCACTTTGTGTACACTCAGAATTTATAACAACGGATTACGACAGCCGCATTTTCATTTGAATGCAAATGAAATGGGATATGTAATAAGTGGATGTGCAAAGGTAATTTCTCCACGAACAGCTTCTTGAACTTTCCTTTTTAATGCAGAAAGAAGCAAACAGGAGGTTTTTCTTTGTCTTGGTTCAGTTGTTGGTAACATTGAAAGACTTGGTGCTAATGGCTTTCTAGACAGTTTCCATAGAAAATACCATGCAGGCCATGCCGGATAGCTTCTAACTTTGATATTAGCAAGAGAAGAGGCTCAGCCCATGTCAGAAATGAGAAAGAAGTTATCACGTAGGGTGAAGGGTTTGAAACATTTTACATTTTCAGAGTTTCGCATTTTTAGGGAATACAAGGTTTAGTGTGCTGCTCTTTGGGGACTGTGACATCACTGATATCCTCTCAGTGTGACGTGAGTGGGCATGGCTGGGGAGGTGAAGAGTGTCAGTAGGGTGGCCACGTACTTTGTTTATGCAGGATCCTCCTGATGTACACTTGTCTGGGTGAAACTGGTGACGCTTCAGAGAGTCTTGGTTTGGATGGTCAGTTACATGGTTATCATGAGAAAAGCCAAACTGAATAACACGTTATGGTAGTGACTTGATCGTAGTTCTTCTGGATGATCACAGGCCTCTCTGGGGAAATCAGCGATGGCCTACCCAGGTCTAAGTGGACTTCTAGCTTGTTCCTGTCTCTATCCTGACGGAAAGAACCAAACCAGACTGAATTGCACTTGCTAGGTCTTCCTTAGCAAAAGTTTTTTGTTTTTATAGGTGAAGGCTTGGATACATTGGAAAAGGGCATTGTAATTGCTCCCAAATTCTGTTTCAAGGATAAGATTTTATTTTTGGTGTGCTTGTGTGCTCACAGGCATGCATTTGTGTGCACATTTCGTTTCTGATCCTTTTAAGGGGAGCTATTAGGGTGCTGCTGTCCTGGAAGGCTGAATTTTCCTGAGCAAGTCAGGAGGAGGGCACGAGGGCAGAAAAACAGTGAGATGTGAGCCTTCTGCTTGATTAGGGAATTTATAATCCTTCATTAGAACATAGTGATCGATGCTCTTATTGCACAATGTTCCACAGTGTTGAATTCACTAATGCGTTTTGAGGAACATCTACTTAAATAGAGTGTCTTTTGACTTCTGGGGGGCTACATCTCAGAAACAGGAGATTTTATGTAAAAGATGGCCTCTATTTTCTCCTATTTACCCTCCCTAAGAACTTATAACTATATGTTTTTATTCATTTATTCTTCATTATTAATACTTCTCCTTAATGATTATTTGATTTTATTTGCTTAACTTCAACACAGTTTTTCCCCCCTCTTTAGGTGGGAATTATTAATACACAGGGTATCGTGGAGTTTGATGTTCACATTGGAGATGTGGTATTTTTCCCCATGGGAACCCAACATTACATTAAGAGCACATGCGATGAGGATTTGCTTTTCCTTCTTGCCTTCAGCACCGGAGACCAGGTGAGTATAAGACAGTCCTAGAGAGATTGCTGAGTGTCTCTGATGGCAAAATATCCTGCTAAGCAAGGTATCTGGACCACAGGAGGCCCTCAGTAAACGTGAGCTGAATGAATAAATGAATGAGCGGCAGAACATATGTGAAGAGGAGGAGAACCAAATAATCTCATCTGGTGATAAAGGGATTGTGTATATCACATTTTCTCCTAATCCCCCAAGTTCCGAACCAACTGAGAAAAACACACACACACAGACACACACAGAGAGAGACAGAAACACACAGCGAGACAATTCCAGAGGGCCAAATTGAGAGAGGCTGACTAAGAGAGTTAGCGTCAGAAAGGAAAGAGCTTGATAGAGGGAACAAGGACAGATGGGCAGACCCAACCCACTGGACAGCCAGGCCAGATAGGCAGACATTATCAACCCAGAGGAGGTGGGCTGTGTCTGGCTGTGGAGTAGCAGGACCCATTATTTGGCAGTAGGGTTTGCCTCTGTTGTGTGCTGCTAGGCATGGAGCCCTGAGAAGCCCTTTTGTTTCTAGTCCCTGCTCATGGGGAAGACAGAGGGTCTTCCCTTATCAATCCTTTGATTAGGGATACTCCCTTTCAGTAAGATAGACATCCCGTCCAAAGAAGGTTTCCAATGCCTCAACACCTCTAGCCATCAATTGGACTTTCCTTATTCTCAGAATTGAAAAGTTGAGCTTCTTGTGGCAAAGGAAGACAGGCTTACAAGGTGTCCATTCACAGGAATTCATGGTGGCCATAAAGTTATACAGTCAGGTACCCCGCTGGCTTGCAAGTGCTGTGATGGCTGTAAGATCTTTGTAGGAATCTAAGTACTTTGGTGCTGAAATATCCTGTTTTGGTTTCCACTACCAGTTGCAAACTCTTGACATGGACGATTATCTCCAGGCCACAGCAGACCACATCCTGGCCCAACTTTTCTTCAAGAAGCAAAGTGAATTCAAGAAGATCCCCAAATTCAAGGAGGACCAGGCAGTCAACCTGCCGTAGATTTGCCAATGAGTTCATACTTATTCTTCCTTCCTCATTTGTTCTTATTATTTTTAAAGAAGGACCACTTTGCTAATGAACCTGAAGCTCTTTACAGAGCAGAAGTGGGAAAGCAGGTGCAAAACAGCCCTGTGAGCTCATTTAGCTGACAGTGATGCTAGGCAGTGTATGCTAAGGGAGCATTTCAGTCTCCTCTGTATAGATTAATAGATCTATGGAGGAGACCCAATATATTAAATTCATATATTTTTGTATGGGTTTTAGTGTATGTGTATATATTTATTTGTTTTCCTCTTGTTACTTTAAATGTTATTACTCTAAGTGAAAAGTCATTTTTTTATCCCTATCAGCAAATCTTACTACCATGCATGTATTTTTGTCATTCATCACCGTGAAAGGAATTCAGCCTGTGTATGAGGTGCTGGAATTGGGTACCTCAAACCTCGTCTGGAGAGTTCAGTATAGAACCCGAGGCTGGTGATTCCTAACCCTTTTGTTGTATGAAGTAACTTTTTACGATGGCAAACTTTTCGAGGACTCACTCATTTGACCGGTTGTATATTTTCTGTATATTAGCTGAGAAAATAAAATATCCAGTGATGAACTAATTATAAATTCAATACTTTCTTTGAATATATTGGATTTCATCAATCACATCAGCAACTATTTACATTTGAGGAGTAGTCAGCCCTATATTTGGGAAGTATATGTTTTATTTAGTCCTTTGGCAATGCTGGCTATGTATGTGGATTCAAGAACCTCTTGCCCACATTGGAAGCTGGTAGGGACTGGTGTTCTCCAAGTTGAGGGTCATTGTCTTAAGTAGAAAAGAACTTGTTCAGATTTAATCTGTGCTGTGTTTTGTTTACAATTTATTTTAACAGGTGTTTGTTTTTATTTTTGTTTTTAATATTTTATTTATTTATTTGATAGAGATTACAAGTAGTCAGAGAGACGGGCAGGGAGAGAGGAGGAAGCGGGCTCCCCGCTGAGCAGAGAGCCCCATGCGGGGCTTGATCCCAGGACCCTGAGACCATGACCTGAACTGAAGGCAGAGCTACCCAGGCACCCCTTAACAGGTATTTGGTACCCCTGCATTGTACTTGGGTACCACTGTTAGTTCTGGTGTATACAGGACTAACGCCAGTTAAACTAACTGTATAGACTGTAGACTAACTGGCGTTAGTCCTATATAAAATTCTCAAGTCAGTGTAGCTAAGTTTTAATGCTTTTGACCACCGCCCCCCACTTCAGATACTCTCTGGATACCTAATGGAACTTTTAGATGTCTTAGGATGTTTGTTCCCAGGCTGAAAAGATCTATATGTTCCCTTCTTTCTCTGTCTTTGTTTTTATTTCTGTATCTTCCTGTCTGGAGTGCTAGTTCTGTTGACTACAAGTACCGAACTCAGTGAAAATCAGGAATAGCTCACTTCTAGCATGAGGAAGTAGCCGTCTACATAATGTACCTAATCAGACAACAGAAGGCCTGTTACCACTTGGAGCTATTGTGTATTTCCCTATTGCCTTTTTCTGGGAGAGGCAGGCAAGATCAGAACTTGGTAGCGATGGGAGTTTTGTGGTGGCAGTATTGTTTTGAAGAGACTTTATAGGGAATGAGTCACTGTCCAGGAATAGGAACATAGTTGAGAAGATGCATGGAACAGCACAAGGAAATAGGTATATGGAAAGAGGCTGTCCAGATAGAGGGGAAATAGTCATAAAAGGAAAATAGCAATGTGTGTAGACAGATTTTATCTATAAGTTTTGTTTTACTTTAGGAACTATTTTGTATACTATAAACTAGTTCATAATCCATTCTCTTATACCAGGAAGTACTGTATTAGGTTTTACTTAATAAAGATTTTACACATCTTTGTATATTATTTTGCCATTGTAATTTTGAAGGAAATCTGTTCTTAAGGTCTTATGTATTTGAAGCATTATTGGTTTCCCTGTATGGATCTTTGAAGTATGACTTAGGAATCCAATCCACTATGTATTTAAAAAAGAAAAATCTTAAAAATAAAAACAATGTAATGAAGCCAATTCAATTGGAATATTGTCAGTATGTTATTTTATGGGGGGATGTTTTTTTTTTTTTTAAGATTTTTTATTTATTCATTTGACAGAGAGAGATCACAAGTAGGCAGAGAGGCAGGCAGAGAGAGAGGAAGAAGCAGTTTCCCCACTGAGCAGAGAGCCCGATGCGGGGCTAGATCCCAGAACCCTGAGATCATGACCCAAGCCGAAGGCAGCGGCTCAACCCGCTGAGCCACCCAGGCACCCCAGGGGGGATGTATTTTTAACTTCTACTTTGTTGGTCTAATTTCAGTCCTTTATCCCTCCTTGAGATGCTGATTTCTAGTTTTCATACCATTTTATTCTCTAAGGTGACTTAGTCCACTTACATTCAAGTGCTTTTAAGCTTTTTGTTATATCAACTTTATTAATTACCAAATCAATAGATTAAAGAGTGAACTGCTCAATTAGACTGATCATTTGGCATCATTCAAGCAAAACCCAGACATCTGAAAACTTCTTTAACCTGAACCCACCTTAACCATTTTATATACACAGTCTATAATACAGAGAGTTAATTCATTTGAAGTGCTGTCAGTTGTTCTTAACTGTTTTAAGAAATCTTTAAAAAGAGCTTTTCTTTTTAACAGCACTTTGAATAACTGAATGGAATGAATTAATTTGAATAGAGGACCTACAGGTTAGGTAAACAGCCCTGAATGTTCCTTATTGCTTCTAAATCGTGGAGGTGGTTATAAAAAGTGTCTTTGTTCATACTCTCATCCTTCCCTATTGAAAAGCAATCAGGCTGCTTTTTATCACCTGGCTGATTAAGGAAAAAGAAAATAGTTAAAAAATGTTAATATACAACTTGATTCCCAATGACTGTATTTTCTTAATGTTCGAAAATGATTCATCAGTATATTATTGCTTTAAAAAACTAAAAAAGATCTTTATGGGGCACCTGGGTGGCTCAGTCGTTAAGTGTCTGCCTTGGGCTCAGATCATGATCCCAGGGTCCTGGGACTGAGCCCAGCGCAGGGCTCTCTGCTCTGCAGGGAGCCTGCTTCTCTCTCTGCTCCTCCCCCTGCTTGTGTTCCCTCTCTCGCTGTGTGTGTCCCTCTTTCTGTCAAATAAATAAATTACATCTTTTAAGAAATAAAAAAAAATCTTTATATATTTTGGATACTAACCCTTTATTGAATATGCCATTTACAAATATCCCCTCCCATTCAGTAGGTTGCCTTTTGGTTTTGTTGATTGTTTCCTTTGCTGTTGCAGACGCATTTTATTTTGATGTAGTCCCGATAGTTTATTGTTGCTTTTATTTCCCTTGCCTCAGGAGACCTGTCTAGAAATACTATATGTTGCTACATCTGATGTTGGAGACATTACTACCTGTGCTCTCTTCTACAATTTTTATGGTTTCAGGTCTCATATTTAGGTCTTTAATCCATTTCGAATGTGTTTTTGTGTATGGTGTAAAAAAGTAAATAGGTGATGGGGATTAAAAGTGCACTTGTTGTTGTAAGCCCATGGGTTTATGGAAGTGTTGAATCACTGTATTGTACACCTGAAGCTAATATAACACTCTATGTTAACTATACTGCAATTAAAAAACTAAAAAAGAAAGAAAGCCTCCCAAAAAAGCCACAGTGATTTTGTGCTATGATTAGAAGTCACAAGTGGTGTCTCCTCCACAGTCAGCACTCACATTGGCTTTATGAACCTGGCGTGTTTTCATTTTGGATCACTGTTCCTTTGAAAAGAAGACCCTTGAAAGTTCAGAGCAGAACAGTGACGACTAATGAGATGGGAACCTGTTTTCTTCATGGTGTTGGGTCCGTAATCAAAGGAGCGAGACTGATACAAAGTGAAGGTCAAGCAAAGCTTTATTTTGTGCCAAGCATCGAGAATCAAATCGACCGGCCAGGGCCGCCCCTTACAAAGAGGCGATCTCTCTCTGCCTTACAGGCTAGGTTTTAAGGGCAAAGGCCACGTGGTTGGGCCTGGTCACGCACAGGTGGCCAATGAGCTTGTAACACACAGAGAAAGCTGCACAGTCATGCTAGGTCACACATAGGTGACCAATTAAATCAATTGAATTACAATTTACCCTATAGTAGATATTTGAACTAGCCTATCACCTTGGTCAGAATTGGCCCCCCAAAGGCACCCAAAGGGCAAGGCCAATACTCCTTGGTAGCTAGGAGACAGTATGCGCCCCCACTGACTGGATGTCTCCACCTGGCCTGACCTACCCTTGTATTTGGGCTTTGTTACCTGGGACTGGTTTCCTGGACTTGCTTTTAAGTAAGTTCCCTGAGGGGGGGCAGGGTCAGATTAAGTTTTACTGCATAAACAACAAAATCACTGTTGAACCAGATGGCATTGCTCTGGCTAAATAGGCCCTTACAATTGAACTTACCTGGAACTGTCTGAGAAAGAGAAGCTAAAGGATAACTTAGAACCATGAAATCACAGAGCTGGCAGAGGCCGTGTGTCATTTGGTCTCATCACTTTAGTTTGTGGAAATGGAAACTAAGTCCTGAGAAGGGTACTGTAGCCAGAACCTGCAACAAAGTCCAGAACTTTTGAGTCCCACCCCCACCCCCTGTCCTGTGTAGTGTATTTTTGGTTACTGTCTTCAGATGTATGAAAGATTCCTATACGTGAAGCAGAACTAGATACTAGAAAACACACCATCTTCAAATGGGAGAGATGGCTTCTGTCACCTATGGATAGACAGCCCCTGATGCCAGCATTTCTCCTTTGTGGGGCTTCCACATACCAGATGCCCAGGTTCTAGCTACTTCCATAAAGAGGTCAGAGCCTCCTGAGATCACAGGTCACTATCCTTATGTAGCCAAATACTCAATGCTATTGTTTTATTTATTTATTTTTTTTGAAGATTTTATTTATGTATTTGACAGATCACATAGCAGGCAGAGAGGCAGGCAGAGAGAGAGGAGGAAGCAGGCTCCCTGCTGAGCAGAGAGCCCGATGCGGGGCTCGATCCCAGAACCCTGAGATCACGACCTGAGCCGAAGGCAGAGGCCTAACCCACTGAGCCACCCAGGCGCCCCGCTATTGTTTTATTTTAAACTTTTTGTGCATTTTAAATTATTACTAAAAATTTAAAAAGTTGTGCTAGAATATACAAAATATGAAATTTACCATTGAACCATGTTTAAGCGTACAATTCAGTGACATTAAGGACATTCAAATGGTTGTGCAGCCATTATTACCATCCATCTCCAGAACTTGTTCATCATCCCAAACTGAAACTGTCCCCCTTAAACACTAACTCTCCATTCATCTCTTCTTCCAACTTCTAGTAAATTTGTCTCCATGAGATTCGGCGGCGGCTACTGAGCAGACCGGTCTTCCCTCGCTCGTGCACCTCGCTCCGCTTCCTCTGCAACCATGTCTGACAAACCCGATATGGCTGAGATTGAGAAATTCGATAAGTCGAAATTGAAGAAGACAGAAACACAAGAGAAAAATCCACTGCCTTCAAAAGAAACGATTGAACAGGAGAAGCAAGCGGGCGAATCGTAATGAGGCGGGCGCCGCCGATATGCACTGTACATTCCACAAGCATTGCCTTCTTATTTTACTTCTTTTAGCTGTTTAACTTTGTAAGATGCAAAGAGGTTGGATCAAGTTTAAATGACTGTGCTGCCCCTTTTCACATCAAAGAATGGAGAACTACTGACAACGAAGGCACCTGCCTCTCCCATCTGCCTGTCTGGCTGGCAGGGAAGGAAAAGAACTTGCATGTTGGTGAAGGAAGAAGCTGGGTGGGACGACAGGGAAATGTAGAGTAAAAAATCAAGCTGGTCCAAGGTGTCCTGCAGGCTGTAAAACGCAGTTTAATCAGAGTGCCATTTTTTTGTTCAAATGATTTTAATTATTGGAATGCACAATTTTTTTAATATGCAATAAAAAGTTTTAAAACCTGAAAAAAAAAAAATTTGTCTCCATGAATTTGTCTGTTCTCAGGTACCTCCTATAGATGGAATCCTAAAATATTACTCAAGGTTCATTTTTATGAGATTCTTGCTTATTTTAAAAAAAACTGTGCCTCTACCATGTGGTTAGCATTGTGGTAAGATATGCAAGAGACCCAAGATGTGGAGAATTTGAGTCTATCTTAGCTGTCATATTTCTGGAGAAGGAACATACAGCCCCTTTGGTGATTCCCATTCCAGGGTCTTAATCCTTTGTTGCTCAGATTTGTCACAACTTTCGTAAAATTTCTTTTCCCCTACTTTTTTTGTCTGTGGGGAGAGGGTTTACGGCTTCATTCTAGTCTCTGAAGTTTAAACATCCAGATAAAACTGTTTTGATCTATTTTTAAAAAAATATTAACAAGAAACCCTAAGCGGCCTCAACAGATGTCTTGGTTCAGTAATGCCAAGTTTCATCCTGTTGGCAATATATCTATCACTATTATTTTATCCTGTTGCTTTCAGAGTTTTCCTCAGTTCAGAGGGTGGAGTAACTCCCCCTGAGAGCAGGCAAGATGCGACCTGCAGACTAACGGGGATATTGTACCATCCAGCAGTAGTGAGGGGGCCCTGGACTCACTCAGTGTCAGGCAAGGCACTAGCACACATCTAAAAGCCCACTTTGGATATCAGGACAATGAAAAGATTCAAAAATTTTAAATTATCACCCGAAAAAATTTGGAAAGTAATTAGTAACCATCATTGTTTTTTGTTTTGTTTTTGGCTCTCTTTTTAGGAAATTGAGCAGCCAAAAGCCTGAGTTTTATTTTTATTTATTTATTTATTTAAAAATATTTTATTTATTTATTTGACAGACAGAGATCACAAGTAGGCAGAGAAGCAGGGAGAGAGAGGAGGAAGCAGGCTCCATGCTGAGCAGAGAGCCTGATGCGGGGCTCGATCCCAGGACCCTGGGATCATGACCTGAGCCAAAGGCAGAGGCTTAAACCCACTGAGCCACCCAGGCGCCCCTTATTTATTTATTTTTAAAGATTTTACTTATTTATTAGCGGGAACAAGAGAATCAGACTCCCCCCCTCATCAGGGACCAGAATGGGGCACAATCCTAGGACCCCAAGATCATTATCTGAGCCGGAGGCAGTTGCTCAACTGACTCAGCCACCCAAGCACCCCAGGAGGCAGGATTTTAAATTTGTTTTTGTTTTGATATTAAGGATGCAGTGTACTGTAGGTGTTAGTACCATAAGGAATAAATTAAGTGAAAAATAGAACAATTATTTATATTACTGAGTATTAGCACTGTTCGGATGATATTGTTCCTGGAGATGATTTGTCTCTGTTCATAGATAGTTATGGATAGTGAAAGTTGGGAAGAAAAATTCCTGTTAGTCAGGAATTGTCCTTTCAAATATACCTTCTCCTATTTTGTAAAGTAAGCCTTTGGAGATGGGTTTACAGGTTTATAGTACAAGAGCCCCCACTTGGCCTGGGTAAGGGAAAAAATTCTTAACATACAGACAGCTACAGGACAGAGAGAAGCAGGAATACACAAAAGGGAAAGGTATGAGTTTAGTGGTTTTGTTTTGTTTTTTTAAATGTTCTGACTTGATCAAGGACTGGAGCATAAGTCTTAAGCTTTCTTCCGATGAGTTATCTTGAATGTTCCCCATAAAGTATTTGCTTTTGGATGGAATACTTTTCTAATCAGTCACATTCTACTTCGGCCCATATTTTCAGCTGCTACCCCTTAGGTTTTTAACTTTGAACTTCTTTAAATATAGCATACATGGAGAAAACTGTACATATCCTAAATTTACAGCTTGATGGATTTCTGCAAACTGAGCATACCCATCCAAATAGCAGCTCAAGCAAGTGCTCTGGTGGTATCAGGTTCTCTCATTGCCCCCAGTATGGCAAAATTATTTGTGCCTGTTTTTGGACTTTATGTAAATGGAATCATACTATATGTGCTTTTTGGTACCTGACTTCTTTTGCTCAACTGTATATTCTGTGAAACTCATTCATGTTGTGGCTCCTCTCCTTAATTTTTATGCTCCTTAATTTTTTCTTTCCTTTCTCTTCAGATTAAACCCTTGGCTTTGATGTGTCACCTCCTCAATTCAGGGTTGGCAGTCATGACATGTACATAGAGTGACTCTAAGATCTTCATGGTGATTTTTTTTTTAAAGATTTTATTTATTTATTTTACAGAGAGAGATCACAAGTAGGCAGAGAGGCAGGCAGAGAGAGAGGAAGGGAAGCAGGCTTCCCGCCAAGCAGAGAGCCCGATGCGGGGCTTGATTCCAGGACCCTGAGATCATGACCCGAGCCGAAGGCAGTGGCTTAACCCACTGATCCACCCAGGCGCCCCTTCATGGTGATTTTTGATGGCTGACACTGTCCCCGCTCTTTCAGCTCTTTATGGTTATCTGGAATGTAACTGTGTTCCAAGCAGCCCAAAGGCTGTATATCTAACTCATTAATCTGTGCCCGCTGGCTTATAGTTTGACTAATTGTAGCCTCCTTGAGATTTCAACGGAGCACTGACCCTGGGGAAACAAGGAACTTGGTGTTCCCAGAAGATCAAACCTGACCACGCTAGAAAATTGCCAACCCTGACACCAGCAAGTGTGCTTGAGATCATGTAGAGAATGCTTCTTCCCCTGCACGTGGACCCTCATCACCTCCCTGGCCTACCTTGAAAAAACTATTTGGTCTGGGACTTTGGCGATGATCTTTGGACATTAGTCTGCCATCTTCCCAGGTTGCTGGGATTTAGCAACCTTTCCTTTCCAACCGACATTTGTCTCTCTGAGTATTGCCTTTGAAGCCAAGAGCAGACGAACTTGGGTTTCAGAAACAGGAAGAACTAATAAGAGAGGAGGTCAAGCTCAGTGAACTCTGCCCTGTAGCATCTTTTTCTTTAACATTCTTCTCCTCTCTCCAACCCATTCCAGCCCATTTCCTCAGGTAGCCGAAGTGTGGTAGATGCCCATTACACCAACTGGGTTAGATTCCACGGCAATACTTTTCCAAACAGGACTCACTTTCCTATCTAATTAGGGAGGGAGCTGTGGAGGGGTGTGGTCTAGGAACCCATTACCAGCTGTCATAAAGGAATGGTTTGGCTGGTAATTTGTTCATGATTTTTTTTTCCTTCTGGTGAGCTTGTGCATAAGAAATGAAATAATGCTTTTTAAAATATATGAATAACTTTGACATTTTTTGTGAGAGATTTAAACTGCATAAGCACACAACTTAGTTGAAACAACTCAAGGGCTTTGATCCATTCAAGTCTGGACAATTGATTTTATTTTTTATTTTTTAAAAGCTTTTATTTATTTATTTGATGGACAGAAATCACAGGTAGGCAGAGAGGCAGGCAGAGATAGAGGAAGGGAAGCAGGCCCCCTGCTGAACAGAGAGCTGGATGTGGGGCTGGATCCCAGGACCCTGGGATCACAGCCTGAGCCCAAGGCAGAGGCTTTAACCCACTGAGCCACCCAGGCACCCGTGGGCAATTGATTTTAAAAAGGTTTTTTTTTTTTTCAGGTCCCTTTGCAGTATGAAATTTATAACAGTAGCTCTGTAATTTTGTAGGTCATCTTTTTACTAAGCACTAGTCAAATTCATTCATCTTCCCATACTATGCAGAGATAAAGCCAATAGCTGTCTGAGTTAGTCAACTTCAAATGCTAATGCAGTATCAGGAAAATCAATAGGTGTCTCCCCACTCTTGTAACTTATCATGCTGGCCTCAAAGGTGGAGAATATTCCCTGGAATGAAGTCAACTCAAATTTTTAAGTTACAGCAAAAGTGGTTATAAAACAAGGTATTTACAAGATAATTTTGCATTTCTTCTGATACTTCTTTATATATCATAGTATTTGCTGAACAGGGAGAAATTTAGGAGGAAGCAGAGTCATTAATGGTGGCTGTGATTTTAAATGCTAAGGGAGATACAGACCCTCCTGTAACTCAGTCACTGCAGGAGGGGGAGTCAGGATGGTGTAATATGGTACAAGGAATGGTGAATCCTTTTGGTGGGTCTGCTCTTAACATTCAGTGACACTAGCTGACTGGAAAAACCACTCCAGAGGCCTAGCTCATTCAGAGAAATCTCTTCTATTCTCCTCTTCTTGGAGCATGAGAGCCATTTTGACTTGCAGCATGAAATGTTGAAAATTCTGTATATGCAGGCACTAAAAATTCCCCAAATACCACACATTAAAGTCAAATGGATTAGAAAATCCATTGTTTGAAGTCTTAAAAGCCGAATATTGGTGAGAAATTTTAATTATTTTGGGACAGATGCTGGTAAGGGCAGCTTAATCTGAATGATGGGTTAGATGAAAGGCTGGGGCTCTAACCATCAGTGATGTAGCCACAATAGGAAATTCATATGAACTTGAATTAATCTCCAAAGCCTTTCCCCAAGTGCCTTTGTTTAAAGGAGAGAAAAACCTCACTCATTTAATGTCACAGTCCAGATTACTCTGTCACTTGCTATGGCATCTCCATCATCACTTGAAATGCCATAGGACTTATTACTGTGTTTTAGAGAATTCCTGCTTGTGGTGATCCCATTTCCTTCACCAAAGGCCCCTTATGTCTCCTGGACTCCTTGCCTTCCAGATGCTCACCAATGCTTGGTCTCACCTTACCCTGATATTCAGGAAGGCTATAAGAGAAAAAGATACCATCAGAGCTGGGAAGGGACCACATAGATGAGCTAGTCCAGGCCATGCAAGCTGTGCTCCTACAAGTACTACAAGCAGCCTCCATAAAGTTGGGACTCTGAGCGGGGCAAGCTAAACTGGGGGTGCTCAGTGCCCTACAAGTTTTCCCACTGCCCTGCTTCAAACAAACCAGAAAAGAGTTTCAAACTCAATGACCTAGTCTAATCCCTGTCCTTTCCAGATAAGGAAATTGAGGTCTGAAGAGCTGACTTTCTAGATCCAAAGTGCATGAGAGTGGTCGGCATAAAATTGCAAAAAACAGGTGATTTCTGGGAACCAGAAGCCCAGCTCTCACTTGTGGAGCAGGACGTTAAAGGGCAAGCTAACTTGGTAAAGCTTTGGTTTCATTGAGAGATTTCGATCTTCCCAATGACGTGCTTGATACCTTGTTTTGATTCTCTACATTTTTGGAACACAGCTTTGGAGTGTTGGAGTAGGTTGTTTCTGGAAGAAATTCAATGGCAACTTTCAGCTAGTACTTCTCATGGCAATGTGAGGCCAAGCATAGTGTACTAGGGTGAAGAATATTTCTTGACTTTAGGCTTGTCTTTAAAGTTGTGTGTGTGTGTGTGTGTTTGAAGATTTTATTTATTTGACAAAGAGCACAAGCAGGGAGAACAGCAGAGGGAGAGAAGAAGGCCCCCCACTAAGCAGGGAGGGTGGGCCAGGGATGACAAAGCAGAAGGCAGATGCTCAACTGACTGAGCCAACCGGTGCTCCTAGGCTTATCTTCAGTCAATAGCTCCCTTCCCACCTCAAAGAGAAGACCATGATGAAATGATAAACGTGCCTCATCCACGCCTGGTGGTTTCCTGACTTGCGACAGTGTTGGAGATCCTTGTTCTTACTCCTCCACCTGCCTAACCTCATTTCTCCGTTAGACCCTCCCTCCCCAACTCAGATTCTAATATGCAACTGTCTGCTTGACTCCACTTGCTTGTCTAATAAACGTCGCAGACTCAACATGACCAAAAGTGAATTTCTGATCGTCACTCCCAAATCGAATCCACCTGAGCACTTTTCATCACGGTTAATGGCAACCTTAACCTTCCGATTACTCGAGCTCAGACCTTCAGAGTCAGCCTTGCCTCTTCTCTGTCTCACACCCTTCATCTACTCTAGCAGGAAATCCCGGATCTGACCAGTTCTCACCAGCTCCACTGTTACCACCTTGGTCTGAGCCACTGTAACTTCTCTCCTATCTTGCTTCAGGATCTTCCTAATTTGGCTTTCTTTCTGCCTTTTCCATTTCATTTCAGTCTATTCTTAACAAAGTAGTCAGAGTGGATCTGCTCCTCCAATGCCAGACCCCAGACCCAGTCCTTCAAGCCGCACCCTCCCAGCCACACCCGCCCTGGCCCTTCCTGCCTCCTCTTTCATGGTCACCCCCTCCACGCCTCATCCCCTCCCTTCTCTGGGCCTTATCTCTACTACTTCTCCTCCTCACTCCACAGCAACCACGCCAGCGTCTGGGCTGAGACTCAAACTCCCTCGGCTTTGCTTCTGAATTAGGGCATTTGACAGGGGATTCCCTCTGCAGGGATAACTCCAACCAGATTTCTAACCCCCTCACACCTTCAGGATTTTGCCCAGATGTCCCTTTCTTAATAATCATTCTAGCTAACATGGGAAGACACCTGCCACCCCACACACGTCTCTCCCCATCCATTCTTGCATATGGGTATGTCGGGAATATTTCTAAGTGGGAAGACTCTCGAGGAGCGCTCAGAACTCTCGCGAGACCTGTCGCCCGAATTGCATGCCGGGAAAGGCCGTGGCTGCCATCGCGCTGGCTGCGTGCGGGGTGGTTTGTGGGCCACGCGGTCCCTGCGGTCAGTGTGGGGTCGTGGACCAGCGGCAGGAGTCGTCAGAGCGTTGGCCGCCTTCCTCAAAGAGTCGGGGAAGCTGAAAGCCCCTGAGTGGGTGGGAGGCGGGGTGCCAAAGGCACGGGCTTCGCGTCGTGAGGACTGCTTCGGCGTGCGAGCTGCGTGCCCAGTGCGGCACCTGTCCCTCCCCGGTGGCGCTGGCGTGAGCTCGGTGCCCGGGGTCTGCGGGGGACGACAGCGACACTGCGTCATGCCCAGCCACTTCAGCCCACGCTCCAAGCCCTGCAGGGTCTGGAAATGGTGCGAAAGGACCAAGATGGGGGCTGCAAACTGACCGCCAAGGGAGAGCCAGGCAGGATCGCCGGACAGGTAATCGCGCATTACAACAAGCGATGCGGGTTAGTGGATTGCCTCACGGGCGAAGGGCGCGGAGAATCGCTGCGTTCAAAGGATGATACTTAAATGTTTCCCAGCTGTTGCCAAACCTACCATCCAGAAGGATTCTGCTAATTTCCATTCTCACCCCCAGTGTGTTCTTTACTCCAAACTCTTTGACAACACTGAATTATCATGGAAAAAATTCTCTGCCGATCCCATAGGCAAACAATTATGTATTATGGTTTTAGTTTGTATGTCTTTAGTTACTATTGAGTATGAACATCTTTTTACATCTTTATGGATAATTTGTGATTTTCACTTCTGTGAGTTGTCCTCTGTCTATATTTTTAAATTGTCATAGAGCTTATAAAAACTTTTTGAATGAACCGTTTCTTAGTATTAAACTTTGCACTCGATTTACTGTTTATCTTTTTTTAAAAATATTTTATTTATTTACTTGAGAGAGAGTGAGAGGGTGAGAGATAGAGAGAGTGAGCGAGCACGAGTGGGGAGAAGGCCAGAGGGACAAGCAGACTCCCCCTGAAGGAAGAGCCTTTTTCTGGCTGGATCTCAGGACCCAGAGATTATGACCTGAGCCAGAGTCAGATGCTTAACAGACTGAGCCACCCCAGGCCCCCCAACTTTTTAATTTTATGGTGTTTTGCTGGTCTTGAGAGTTTTAAATGTTTAGATAGTCAACTGTGTCAACCTTTTATGAGATAGAGTTTGTTGTCTTGCTTAGGAAAGTAGCTCTCACCCCTTCTCATATGAATATTTATCCATATTTTCTTCTAAGTTTTCTATGATTTTTTAAATTACATTGAATTGTTTCTGTAGTCTGGAGTTCATTCAGATTTAATATGTGTGGTAGCTTGCAAAAATGGCTACAGTTCTCCACCCTTCCCAGCATACACCCCTTTCTGTAAGGTATTGCAGTTCTACCCAAGAGGAGGGAGAATCTGTTTCCCAACCTCTTCAGTCTGGGCTGGTCTTGTGACTCACTTTGACCAGTCAAATGGAGTGGGAGTGACGATGTGCTGGTTCCAAGACTAGACCTTAAGAGACCTTCCATGGTTCTGCTTGCTCTGTCAGCCACCCTGTGAGTAAGCCTGCAGGGTGAGGGGATGCATGTGGTCCTTTGCTTTCCATCAAGCAAGCTCACCGCAGGCTGACTTCAGACATGTGAGTCGGGTTATCTGAGACCATCAGTGGAGTGAGTGGTAGCTGACAGCCACAGACACAGAGGTGCAGCCAAGACCAGATAAGCTGCTTTTCTGAGTCCAGCCCCAGCTGCTGACCCAGGGAAACATGGACTAGATAACACTGTTGTTTTTAAAGCTCCAGAGGTTTGGAGCTTGTCTTGTTAGGTAGCAAAAGGTAACTGATGTATGAAATAGGGAATCTCATCTTATTTATCCAGAGGTTAGCATGTGGTCTAACACCATCACTGAATAGTTCTTCTTTTCTTCATTGATTTGAAATGTCACTTGTATTCCAAGTACATTGTCTTGGTTCTGCCTCCAGGTTCTCCATTATATTCTGTTGATTAGGTTGTCCTTTGTGTAATAGCCTTGCTCCATATGTTTCAGTATCTTGAAGGATAGGTCTCACTTGGTTACTCTTTTTTCCTACAATTTTTAGCTCCTGTTGTATTTTTATTCTTCGAGATGAATTTGGTATTTTTTCTTATTCAAAAAAATGTGTTGGGCTTTCAGTTGGAGTGGTATTAAACATATTATTTGAAAGGTATTGGCATTCAGAAAGTACTGAGCTGCCTTCTGTAGAAACACAATATTTTGAACCATTTAAGTCATTTTACATATTTCAGAAGAATTTTATAGTTTTCCTCATGTAGTGTTCTCACACTTCTCATTAAGCTGGTCTTTTGTATTTTTTTTTTTTTAGATTTTATTTATTTATTTGACACACAGAGATCACAAGTAGGCAGAGAGGCAGGCAGAGAGAGAGGGGAAGCAGGCTCCCCGCTGAGCAGAGAACCTGATGCGGGGCTCGATCCTAGGACCCTGAGATCATGACGTGAGCCGAAGGCAGAGGCTTAACCCACTGAGCCACCCAGGTGTCCCTAGTCTTTTGTATTTTTAATTTTATTTAAAAATAGTTATTTTTTCATTATTATTTTTTATTATTTTTGATATTTAGGTAACTTTACCTACCTTGTTGTATTAATTTTGTAACTGACCACCTTCCTCAACTTTGATTATTTGAAGAAAAAATGTTTAAAGTTGGGTTTTTCAGCTATACACATCATTTGGCAAATAATATTTTTTCTGCTTTTCAATAGTTTCCCCTCTATTTTTTTTTTTTAAGATTTTATTTATTTATTTGACAGAGAGAAATCACAAGTAAGCAGAGAGGCAGGCAGAGAGAGAGGAGGAAGCAGGCTCCCTGCTGAGCAGCGAGCCCGATGTGGGGCTCGAACCCAGGACCTGGGATCATGACCTGAGCCGAAGGCAGCGGCTTAACCCACTGAGCCACCCAGGCGCCCCATCCCCTCTATTTTTTTTTTAAGATTTTATTTATTTATTTGACAGACTGTGATCACAAGTAGGCAGAGAGGCAGGCAGAGAGAGAAGTGGAGGCAGGCTCCCCGCTGAGCAGAGAGCCCGACGTGGGGCTCCATTCCAGGACCCTGGGATCATGACCTGAGCTGAAGGCAGAGGCTCAACCCACTGAGCCACCCAGGCACCCCCTCTATTTTGTTTTTGAATATTTGGTTAGCTATCACAGAATAATGTTAAAGAATGCGGATGACAGGGTCACGCTTTCCTGAATCTTACTTGTATTGTTTTCTTTAAAAAAGACAGTACCTCTTTGAGAGCAGGGTCCATGTTTGGTCTTTTATTCTTTCTCACTTGATTCTTAGCATAAGGCCTTGCTAATATGTGATGATAAACACGTATTTAGTAATTCAAGGATCACATACTTAATGCTGACCTTCCCTATGTCAGACACTGCACTAGGTAAGGGGGATGTGAAGATTAAGAGGAGGTTCCCCAGGTTCACGGCTCTTTTAGTCCATTTATATTGTATGGGTTTTGGAATTAGATAGAGCTAGGGCCAAACCCTGGCTTTGTGTCTTATTGGTGGTGGGACTTCAGAAAATGTATGTCTCCTTTCTAAATTTCAGTTTTATCTCCCTGAAAATCTGAAAGTTAATAGTAATGCTCCTGTGAGTCTGTTGGGAAGATTGAAATAATTGTGTAGAAAAGCATATTGAAGTTCTGAGTAAATGAACAGAAATAGGAAACACAGGAAAAGCAGCCAAGGTGTGGGGTGTGGCGGGGAGGGTTGGTATGGGCTCAGATTTAGACACGCTAAGTTTTAAGCACCTGTGGAACTCTCAGTGAAGTTCTTTGTTGGGCAGTTGAATATATGGATCTGGAATTTGGAGAGATTTAAATTTATGACTGTGTTACTTATGTCCTTAATGTTTCAAGGCCAAGAAAATCACTCTTGGCCATTACAAAATGGGTGTTTTGGAGGGGGACACGTTAGGGAGGACATGCCTGTGAAGCTAAACTGAAGGTAGAAAGCCACTATAACGGAGGCATCTCAAAATGAGGGAATTATCAGGAGAGGCAAGTGTCATAGAGTGGTCCAGGGAGCTGTGGATGACAAAATGTGCTGATGTCAGCGTTCAGAAGGTCACCGCTGCCCTCTCAGGAGCAGCTCCTCTGGAGGGGTGTGAGTGGGAGCCTGATTACGGTGCGAGTGGGAGGTGAGAAAGGAGAGAAGAGCTCTCCTGAGAGGATAGAAAGAAGTGCATCACTGTCCATTGGCTTGGTGGCTGGTTCATCTGCATTGTTGCGGGTTCAGATGTGTCTCTGGAAAAGTCTTCCCTAGTGGCTACAAACAAAGCCTATTTCTTTCTTTCTTTCTTTTTTTTTTTTTTTTTTAAAGATTTCATTCATTCATTTGTCAGAGAGAGAGAGGGAGAGAGAGCGAGCACAGGCAGACAGAATGGCAGGCAGAGGCAGAGGGAGAAGCAGGCTCCCTGCAGAGCAAGGAGCCCGATGCGGGACTTGATCCCAGGATGCCGGGATCATGACCTGAGCCGAAGGCAGCTGCTTAACCAACTGAGCCACCCAGGCGTCCCTCTTTCTTTCTTTCTTTTTTTTTTTAAAGATTTTATTCATTTATTTGACAGGCAGAGATCACGAGTAGGCAGAGAGGCAGGCAGAGAGAGAGGGGGAAGCAGGCTCCCCACTGAGCAGAGAGCCCGATGTGGGGCTCGATCCCAGGACCCTGAGATCATGACCCGAGCTGAAGGCAGAGGATTTAACCACTGAGCCACCCAGGTGCCCCTAAACAAAGGCTATTTCTAATAGGGCCTGAGACACCCCTTTGGCAGGTAGCTAACAGAGTGTAACTACCAACGAGAGAGGATCTCCCTACTTACTGATGGAATGCAGTAACACTGAGGGTTGCAGAGAGTGTAGAGGGTCTCTAGAACATCAGCCCAGCGGACAAGGTGTTTATCAGCAGCATAGGCTAGAGTGTGTGGCAAATGGGATAGTACCCAGCAGCAGAATTATTGGTTCTAGGCATAACCATGACACCCAGTGATGTCAGTAGCAGTGGCTGAAGGGTGCAGAGATCCCTGGAAGAAATGACACATGCTTTCCAGAGGTGGCAGTTCTCAGTGAGTATGGTGGTGCCTTACGACATGAGAGGAGATGGTGGCTGTGGTTCCTCATGATACCTGACTGGGCTTTTTGTTAGTCCATTTGAAGCAGTCCTTGGGGTTTCTCAGGAAGTATGCAAGGGACTTTGAGGGGTTTAGAATTCTATATGCAGGTAAGTGTAGGAGCCAGCAAAATATAGGTAATGGGTTTTCCTATGTTCCTTCGTATACCGCTGACCTAGAGTGTTCCCAAGGCAACATGGGTTGCCAGGAGAAGGAATTGTTCTTAACCAGGCCATAGGAAACCTACCAGAGCAAGACAACTTACTACCGTCTCTGGGATTGTCTGTGCATTTCATTTTAGTGACACACACACATAATACACACACATTTCTGGGATGAAATAATCTGGGTAACAGTGGGTTAAACAATACCTACTGCTGGTTCTTCTTCTTTTTTTTTAAGTGTTATTTATTTATTTTAGAGAGAGAAAGTAAGTGTGTGAGAGCAAGTGAGCACACCAGCAAGGCGGCGGGCAGAGGCAAAGAGAGAGAGAAAGAATCTCAAGTAGACTCTGGCTGAGTGGGAAGCCCAGATGCGGGTCTCCATCTCACCACCCTGAGGTCATGACCTGTACTGAAACCAAGAGTTGGGCACTCAACCCGAGCTGCCTAGGCGACCCTGAATGGGTGTTCTTTTTTTTTTTTTTAAAAAGATTTTATTTATTTATTTGACAGACAGAGAGCACAAGTAGGCGGAGAGGCAGGCAGAGAGAGAAGAGGAAGCAGGCTCCCTGCCGAGCAGAGAGCCCGATGCGGGGCTCCATCCCAGGACCCTGAGATCATGACCCGAGCTGAAGGCAGCGGCTTAACCCACTGAGCCACCCAGGCGCCCCTGAATGGGTGTTCTTTTTTTTTTTTTTTTTTTTTTAAAGATTTTATTTATTTATTTGACAGAGAGAAATCACAAGTAGGCAGAGAGGCAGGCAGAGAGAGAGGAGGAAGCAGGCTCCCTGCTGAGCAGAAAGCCCAATGTGGGGCTTGAACCCAGGACCTGGGATCATGACCTGAGCCGAAAGCAGCGGCTTAACCCACTGAGCCACCCAGGTGCCCCTGAATGGGTGTTCTTAATAGACTCTTTCATTCAGGGTCTCTGGTGTCTGGGTCTATTCAAATCATGTTCATTGAGCACCTGCCAAGTGGACCAGGTGAGTACAAGGTCCCAGCAGTCTAGATGGGGAGACAGTAGTAATATAAATTGCGAATCTGGGGGGACAGGTATTCAGCATTTCTCAGATCCACAGCAGGAATCTGTTCTGAAGGCGCACGGATTAGCGGCCCCCACGTTGTGCTGCGCGTAGCTTGCGCGCCACGCGCCATGGAAGGGAAAGAAGCAGAGGAGAGCGGGCGGCTTCGGCACGGCTGTCTGGTCCCCAAGCAAAGGACATTAAACAAATGAGAGACAAAGAAACACTGTGCACCATAGAAAGTGTTTATAAATGAACAACAAATCCCAAATTGGGGTTAATGACAGGAAGGAGATTCTGCTTTGCCCTCCTCCTCCAGAGCCCTGAGAGGACCTCTGTACCCGAGCTCGGTTGCTCGGTTGTTCCCATTCGGTGGGGCACCGCAGGCCCTGTGATGCACACAAGCCACACACAGGCAGGTCCAGGTTCAAGGACATGAGAAATGACTACCAAGTACTTGACTTAGGTAGTTTTTACTTTGGTTTATCACAGTACTTCTCTCTCTCTTGTTTTTTGTTTTTTTGTTTGTTTTGCTTGCACTCTCTCCAAGTAATTTGGAAACCTTTATCTCCTCTTTCACATTTATAGTTGATATTTAAAAAACATTTTATCAGAAGCTTAAGTAGTTGTAAATGAAGCAGTTATCAGATTTTTGCATATCATAAATGTGCTTCGAATATATTTTAGAAACTGCAGATTTAAGTCATCTATTCATAAAATATGCCCACCACATAATTAAAGAAAAATTCCTCATTGCCAGTCCAAATAGCCAAATCAGACTTCCTTTCTGACAAAGACTTTCGTTCTTAAAGTTTTTCAATTCCATTCAGATATATTCCTATGACAGCCATCCCACTTCTGAATTCTCATCCTAAAGTAGAAAATCAGCAAGAGAGGGAAGACAAAGGCTTGAGACTGCCTTCAGTGTGACACTGAATGACTAAGGCTTTACCTCCACTATTTCCTATTTTACTTGCTTTGCTTTGTCCTCACAGGATTCTGTTTCAGGAGAGACACTTTCTCAAACTATGGTTTTAATGAAATGAAAGTGTTTTAAACCCAGGACAAACCCAGGTAGGACTGGGGAAGGCTGTGTCTTTCCTTTGTGTGGAGGGAAAGGAGGATTGTCAAAGAGGAGGTGGTAGGAGGCCCAGTCCCACATCAGAGGGCTGCTAAGGTTTTCACTTTTATTTATTTTTATTTTTTTTATTTTTTAAAGATTTTATTTATTTATTTGACAGAGAGAGATCACAAGCAGGCAGAGAGGCAGGCAGAGAGAGAGGAGGAAGCAGGTTCTCCGCTGAGCAGAGAGCCCGATGCGGGGCTCGATCCCAGGACTCTGAGATCATGACCTGAGCCGAAGGCAGTGGCTTAACCCACTGAGCCACCCAGGCATCCCAGGTTTTCACTTTTAGGAAAAGACATGGAAATTTGGGAACTAGGATCCATGCCCATGTGTCCCCCAAAAGCCTTGCTGTGTCCCAGCTTACTCGTACCTGTTAAAAGACCACTACTGAACTGTGGTCCATAACCAGAAAGCAACGGAAAGACAGAAAGAAGGCCCGTCTAATTAAGTTCACAGTGCAGAGGTAGGGGGCTTCTGTTCTTCCTCAGGGAGGCACTCTTAAATTCATATCTCAAGTTCACTCCCAGCCCACTTGCAGGGATGATCTGCAGGCTAAGGAACCTGGAGCTGGAGCCCATAGATAATTTGCATTATTTTCGCCTTGGATTAGGAGGGAGTCCCATCATCAGCACCTGGAGGGTTATCCTATCACAAAAGGGGAAATTCTTACTGTGCCTGAGTTGCATTCGTCTCTCTTACCCTTCTGTGTTATTGGGTCCCTGTATTACTGGGCCTTACCTACATAATCCTTCCCTTTCTGAGCCCACTAGTCTGAAGGAGAGGATTGCTACCTCCCTACCTTCAGTGAGGGCGGGAGTTGGCACAAGCGTTCTCATGCCCGCCGGCGTTCAGTAAAATCTCCGTGGTCCTTTCAGCGGCAGAAAGTGAGCGTCCTCCTAGATATTCTTCTAGCTTCCTGCAGTCTCTCTTCTAATGCTTGCAATGTTAACCTTGCTCGTCTAAGTTGTCAGGATGTTTTATTTCCACTGCCGGAGTGGGAACTCCTTGGGGGCAGGTATTTTTCCCTCCTTCATTTTTGTTTCCTCCGTAGTACCAGGCATGAGGTATCACAGACATAGGTGCTCAGCAAATATTAGTTGAATGAATGAACTTGGAGATGACATAATATAAATATAAATATATGAGCTATGCCTTGACAAGACTCAGGCCACAGCTATAAAATAAAATTCATATAAAGGAAAATGTGGACGTCAGATTTACAACTGAGGCTTTTAGCAGTTACAATGGATGTCATTGGCTTATGCGTTTTTGACAAGGAAATTCATGGAATCTGAATAGGTGGCTCTGTATTTTTTAAAGTTTTTATTTTAATTCTAGTATTGTTAGCGTACATTGTTATATTAGTTTCAGGTGTACAGTATAGTGATTCGACCATTTTGATGGCATTTTGTGGTTAGGATGTCAAGCCTGAAACAGAATTCTGAGGCTGGAACCATACTGCCTCTGGGCGCCAGATGGCGCTCACACACCGCCAGAGAAGGTTTTGCAACCGGTTAGTCTCAAGGTTGTGTTTACTGAAGGAGATTGCTATGGCTCTGGCTCTCTGTGAAATTCTGCAACAAACTAATTTCCTACAGACTTCTGGGCCATTTCTGTAGTTTCCGAAGAAGGGTTTAATACACATGCATGAAAATCTGGTTGTAAAGCACCCAGCTCAGGCTGTACTAAAGGCCAGATCCCATTTCTTTGAGTGCAGTGACATTGTCTTTTTCTGTGTGGTCTTTGTGCCTTTCAAACAGCTTCCTTAAAGGGAAATGGTATATGAGAGAGAGAGAGAGAAAGAATTCTCAGGAATCACTGTTGACCTTCTGAGAGACCCAGGATGCAAATACTTAGGCAGATCACTCTCCCTGAGTGAGCAAGCCTGGGTTTCTTCATACACGAAATGAGGACACTGTCTCAGGGCTCCGGTCTCTGGGGAGCTGAGATTTTACTGTCTTGTCACCTCTCATCTCCTTATTCTGCAAAACCATTGTGCCATAATCTCTTTGCTGTTTTCTCTCCTCCATCATTAGTCTGCAGGGATGAAGTGATAAAAACAATAATAACAAAAAACGGACTCTGTCACTTACCACCTGAGCTGGTGTCCTCTTGAGCCTCAGTTTACTTATCTGTAAAATGAGGTTAACAATACATACTTGAAAAGGTTGTTTTTATAAGAATTGAATAAAATAACAAGTGTATGGGCAGTCATGTGCTTTCTTATACCTCCGAATAAACAATACATGCAGACTAACACTAACCAAGAATTTGAGTGTGAAATCTCTGTTGATTCATTTTCAGTCTTGCTACTTCTAAGCCATCACATTTGCTTCCCTTCAGTTGGGCTGGCTCTTTATGACATGATTGTTTTCCTGTTCTTTCTTTTATGGGACAAATATTTACTGAGCACCCAGTGTGCTCCAGGCATTGTACTAGGTATTGCTGAGACCGTGACAACAAGGAGAACAAAATCCCTGGCTTCATGGAATGTTTAGTGGCAGAAATAAATAACAAGTAAACACATGTAATTACAAATATTTGCTATGAAGGAAACAGGTGCTATGGTTAAAAAAAAAATAACCGTGAGGGGAGAGATTTTAGTTAGGATGGTCAGGGGAGGCCTTGTTGGGGAGGCAGAATCAAAATACGGAGGGGATGGAGATGAGGAGGCATGCTTTCCTTGGAGTAGGGTAGGGGACAGCCCCTGAATGCCTGCCGAGAGATTTTATTCTCCTTAAAGGATAAGTACAACTGTGCTTATGATAACATAATAACACTGTCCTGTAGCGTCTTGCAGTCTGTGAGAACACAGTTCTTGGGAGAGTGCAGCAAGTGCCTCATTTTACCCAAGAGCTTTACTCCCAGCCTGGCCCGAGGAGGTGCCTGCTTAAAAGCTGCTTCAGTGAATAAATGGTTACAGCGGCCCCTCGGTGTGGGCAAGGCCCGTATTACTGCTCCATTTCACGGATGTTTATTGCCTTGTCCCTAGTCTTGTGGATCACAAGGTAGTCACAAGAACTAGAATATATATATATTTTACTTCAGTGTTCTTCTCAGTTTTCATTCTTTGGAATTAAAGTTTCATCCTTATGTTTATGGAAGTTTTCTTCTATATACAAGAGTGTTTAGTCAAGATACGGTTCATATATTTGACTAAAACCAGTACAATCTTGTAGGGAATGAGTTGTTTCTAGGTAACACTCATGATAATCCAAGTGGAATTATCCACACCACCTACACTCCACCCATAAAATTCTGGACAGGTTTACACCTGCCAATTGCTGATTCTTGGGTGTAGTTCACAAACCAATGATTAGCTCTAAAATTCTGTTGCTTCTGTGACTTATTAAAGAATGATTCCAAAGCCTCAGGAAAGATGGAGTGACACCATTGTATATATTGTAGAACATCAGTCAGTATTTTAGGAGTGGTAGATGGGTTCTTTCACATACCCATATGTATTCACCCCTCTGTCATAGGAGGTAAAGTTCATGTGTATCTCATGTGTTGGTAGATTAAGTAGTTAGCTAAAGAGATGCCTGAATAGAACAATCTGAAGGCACGATCTCTGGTCAAAAGTCTTGTAGGGATCTGGAGTGCTGCCCCAATGGCTTTGTTTCTTTATTTCAGGTAAAATCCTTGCCTTGTAGCCTTTTTTTAAATACAGATATATTAATCCATCACTGGGCTTGATTAGGTTCTGAGAGAGATGCAAAGGACACGAGTCATTCCTCCCTTCCCCCACCAAGAAATTCATTCATTCATTCATCCTTCTCTAGGTGTTTCCTGGGTATGCACTATATTCCAGATGTTGCGTTAGGCTCTGGAGGAATCAGATAGCTAACATATTTTGAATGCTCATTACCGACAGACACTTACTGTTCAAAGTGCTTTTATGTATTAATCCATAGGCCCTGTCGATAAATCAGAAAGTCCAGAGAGGTTAGATGAATTACTATAGCCATACAACTAGAGAGTAATAGTGACAGGATTCAGACTTGGGCAGTTTGGTTCTAGAACCTGAGCCTTAATAGGGTCCCTGCCCTTGAGGAGCTCACAGCCTCTCTGGGAGGACAGAAATGGAAAGAGATGAGTTGCAGTCCAACAGGGCTGTGGTTGAGGGGTAACCAAGGAGGGCTTCTGGAACTGGCTGCCTGGAGGAGCTGAGAAACCATTGTCAGACAGGAAACTGACCCTGGAGCCATAGTTTAGTCACAAACAATACAAACATGAAAAAGCACCTCTTTTCTTTTTCACGGACTTCTTTACTTTGCTTTTTAGGAGTATCGTGCCTCTGAGCTAACTTTAGTAATGCAATTTTAAATTATTTCTAAGGTGATATAAATGAATTAATTACTGATTGAAGCAATGAACAACATTTGGGTTTGTAAGATATGGCAAGTACACCATACATAAAGAATTTCACCATATGTTCTTCCTTTTCTCTGTCTACTTCTTCTGTTTTCGGGTTAGGTTTGGAAATTGCCAAGCCGCTGGTGGCTCTGCCAGGACCACATAGACCTCATTACAACCCCTAGAAATGACTTCAAGGGGAAAGTGGCGATAAATTTAGCCATACCAGCATGAGATTTTATCTGTTTATTCTACTTGCTTATTGTTCCTCAAAATCTTTGTCTTGTCTCCTTTCCCTGAAGTTCAGTATCATTGCTTTTCCTGCCTCAAGGACACAGCTCATAGCCTGCCTGTTTAAGGAAGACTTCCCAGGGCCTTACCACTGATTCTTCTTCATGCCACACTCCTGTGGTGCTTAGAATCTGTACCATTCATCTTACTATTAAATAGGCACGGCTTTGAATAGCTGACATTTTTACATTCTGACTTCACATTTCATAGCTTTTCCCCAAACAGAAGCTTCTAGTTGCTATACATGTAGGGTTGGGCTTCCTTTTAGAACCAGGAAAATCTTGAATGTATACCTAGAAGTTTCTCTCCTTTTAACAAGTCAACTGTCGTAATTCTGTTTTGTTTAAAACTTAGTTCATTTTGTGACTGACTGCTAATACTTTTGTATAAACTTCACTTACACCGAAGTTACGAAAATTTATAGGCATCGTTATGGTGGTTGCACCTTTTGAGAATATTTGCATTGTTTTGTATACCCTTAAAAAACTTTTTAGAATCATAAAATACATATAAATACAACTTACTGTCTTAACCACTATCCTTTTAAATTCTCCAAACATTTGAGCTAAATAATCCAAATGCATTTCTTTATTTTTATATTTCTAATATAAATATATAAGGCTCCACATATCACTCATTAAATGTATCCCATTGGAGCATTTTTGCTCACACAGTAAACACCATTTTTACTGTTCTATGGTAACAGTGAAAACACATGATAGATACATCAGGAATATATTTACTCAACAAATTTATTGCATTTTAACTTTTGCAATTCTAATTAACTCTAGCTTGTGAAAGGCTAACTGACAAGTTCCCAGTTGTGGGCATCGGCACCAAACTACCACATTGTGCTTTTTATCTTCACCCTTTCCTAGCTTTCAAGTGTAATTCATCCTCAGAGCTGGGGTGAATTATTTTTGACATTACATTGACCCTTATGACTTAAAATCTAACTAAACTAATAATATGAACACTTACTGCTGCTACTACTAGTAGCTAATAATTGTTAAGTACTTAACTATATTGCCAGGGACGTTGACTTATATGTGCAAAACTAATTCTAGTCCAGTCCTGTGGAGAGTAAGAGTTGATAACGTACCATGAAGTTAGACTTACAGTGGATGCAGGTGTTTCTTGTCCTCCCCTGAATTTGTTCTTGGGATAATCAGGCAGAGATACTAAAGCTCACCCAGAAGTGAGTGAGTAGTAAACTACCCTAGATTGGAAGTTTCTTGAATTATTTATTTTTGATGCCGTAAATGTTGCTTAGCATATAAATGTTCAAGAAATATAAATGTTTGAGAAATAAATTAATGAATGTCACTTGATTAGAGCCCAACAAAATATAGCAGCACCATGATGGGCATTGAAATGGCAGGGAAAACAGCTGTGGAGGGAGCTGAATTTGCAGCTAAAACTTACCTGCTGTTAGGGAAGGAACTATTCCTGTCAAGGAAAAAATTTAAAGTACATAGTGTTGGCTTCGCTCATGATTGCAAATGTCAAAATTCCATTAATTTGATTTTTAAAGTTTAAGGTATTCTGCCATTTGGTTACTCAGTATATGAATAGAATGACATTTATTCTACTTGGCTCTCTGTAAGCTACACATGCACATTTGTTTGAAGGGTATCATTTATTCCTTTAATGAGGATTTTGGGAGCACACCATGTTGGGCTAAATAGGATAAGTGATCTAAAAGGAAAGAACATACTCTGAAGTTTAGACTCTAATGGAGGACAGACCTCATATACATGAGAGTCTTAAGTTATAATGAAAAACTGTGGGATTAAGTGGCAATGAGTGATACAGAGAAGACAATGCATCTGTAGAGTTGGGAAAAGGGAGAAGATAAGCTGCTAAGATCTTATGAGGATGGTAAGATTCTGCTCAGACTTAGCCTGCAGAGAGGGAAGACAGAGGGTCCTTTAGGAGTGGTATATTGTGATCTGGAGCAAGAATGAATAAGGACTAATTTTTGAGGAAAGGTAATGGTTTTTTTTCATGGCCGGAGTGAGGAGGTTTTTTGTTTTTGTTTTTTTTGTTTGTTTTTTAATAAGGTTATTGTATTTTTTTTTAAAGATGTATTTTTTTTTAAGATTTTATTTGTTTGACAGAGAGAGACATAGCGAGAGAGGGAACACAAGCGGGGGAGTGGGAGAGGGAGAAGCAGGCTTCCTGCAGAGCAGGGTGCCTGATGTGGGGCTTGATCCCAGAACCCTGGGACTATGACCTGAGTCGAAGGCAGATGCTTATGACTGAGCCATCTAGGCGCCCCTTAATAAGGTTATTTATTGAGCACTTACATGCCAGGCATTGTGCCAAATATTGAGGTACATCATTAACTTAATCCTTAATATAACCCTATTGCGTAGCTATTAGTAACTTCATTTACACATGAGGAAAGTCAGGTTAAGGGAGGCTAAGTCACTTGCCCAGGGTCATACAGCTCAGCAGCAGCAGAGTAGACACATGATCTCAAGTCTTTCCCTCACAGAAGTTCATGCACTAACCTATCTGCTCTCCTCCCAGTTGGTCCCAAACTGGATGGAACCTATATGTCAATCTCCGTCTCCAAGTCTCACCTCCCTTTAGTAGATTCAGGGAAAGGTGGGTTTACGTTATGTTTCCTCTGCGTTGTTTCTCTATAGCACATGTTCTTTTTCACTTTTCTCAGCCAGGCCCTGGGGCTCTGCTGCTTTCAGAGGCTGTCCGTGGCCTGGACACTACAGCTGGAGTCCTTGCGATACGATGCTGCTGCACAGAACAGGGAGGTGGAGAAGGACATGGTGTTTTTCCTGCTCTGTGACTTAATTCTTTTCCATGTCGCCAACACAAAAAAATTACTGAAGAAATAAACTGGAGGTTATGTTAGTTTGGATGTAGGTTTAGTTGTAGAAACAGAGACCCAGCATTAATAGGGGCTTAACTGTGACGGGAGTGTGTTTCTCTGCCATATAAACAGTCCTGAGTTGTTACACAGCTCTCCTTTCTCCCAGGGACGGGGCCCAGACTTCTCCCTTACCGCTCGGCCATTACAGGGCAGCTTCGTGTAAGATCCGAGGTGGTGCACCGTCATTCTATATCCTAGCAGAGTCTTTTAAAAGGAAGCCTGGAAGTTGCACATATCACTCTTACAATTATCCTATTGGGCCAGAACATAGTCACATGGTCCTAGCTAGCTGTAGGGAAGGCTGAGGAATCTTGTCTATGTTCTGGGTGACCAAGTAGCCAGTTTAAACTCAAAGGTTCTATTACTGTGAAAAGCAAAGAATGACTTTTGAATGATAGTTATCAATCTGTGCCTTAGAAAAAGGGATAGAATTTTAATACTTGTATGATAAATATGGCTGTTCCCAGAGTCCATTAGAAAAGACTAAACTATTTGTTTTTTTTTTTTTGGAGAGAAACAAAGTATGAGCTGGGGGAGGGGCAGAGAGAGAGAATGGATCTTAAGCAGGCTCCAAGCCCAGCGTGGAGCCCAACATGGGGCTTGATCTCAGGACCCTGAGATCATGACCTGAGCCCGAACCAAGAGTCAGGCACTTAACTGACTTAGCCACCCAGGTGCCCTGAAGACTAAACTATTAAATCTCTTTGGGAGGGGTGCTGTTACCGAATAGACATTGTCCAGCTACAGTCTTTGTTTTCCTACTTCAGGTGTGCCTTCTTTTTTCAGAAAGAGAGAGAGAGAGAGAGAGTGTGACAAATATCCTAATGTCCATTTCCATTCTTTCAAATGAAACTATGAAATCCATTCACAGAAGTAGTTCCCCCCTCACACCCCTCTGCCTTGTTGGTGGACACAGTAACACACAGCCGCACCTTTGCCAAAGCCGAGTTGTTCTATCTAGAGTTACAGGCGACATGAGCAGAAGACCCCAGCCTTGGCTTTTATGGAGGTGAAGCTGTGCCTCTTCATTCTCCAGCCAACTACTCAGGTAATTAAGGGGATATGTGTGTGTACTCAGACACACAGGCACACACCCATACACCACTTCATAGGGACAGAAATGACTCTTAGATTTGATGCAGTCTAAATCTAAGTTAGCAAAGAGACATGCTGTTGGAGGGTCACTGTGTGCACAGACTCTGAAGCTCACAGCATGGAGGGAGCCTTATACTTTATTTGGAGTAGCATGAGTTTCTCCTCATTCTTGGGAGAATCACTGGGCTTTCCAAACATCAGGGCCATCTGTCCCTAATGACTACTGTTATGCTATTTTAAGAAGCTTTGAAACCTTTGAACCTTTTCCTCTTTAGGTCAGATAAAAGTACTCCTGTTTCCCCAAACTCGTCTAGGGACATAATGAAACAGGGCGCCGGGGTGGCTTAGTTGGTTAAGACTGCATTGGCTCAGGTCATGATCCTGGAGTCCAGGATTGAGTCCTGCATCAGGCTCCCAGCTCCCAGACCGGCAGTCTGCTTCGCCCTCTGACCTCCCCTCTCATCCTCTCTCTCACTGTCTCCTTCTCAGATGGATAAATAAAATCTTTAAAAAAAAATGACATAATGAAACAAAATATAAATATGTATTTGCTTGTTTTCGGAGTAAACCATAGGGTCTGTGTGGGTGTGGTAGTTAAATTTGTATTTCTAATTATATTTGGTAAAATGTTCTCTTATGATTTGCAAATTCTCTGAGCTCGTGCATCCTCTGGTGGTAATGGTTCATCTGGCTTGATGCAGTTTTCTTCTGAGTCCTTGGATTCCTTCTGTCTCCTTTGCCACCGTTTACTCCCAGCTCTCCTCCAGCTGAAGCTGCATTGAATCCTTCCTGCCAGCTGCCAAATAGTTACTTTTAATCAAGACCTTCACTTCGGGAAATTTCCCCAGCAGCTCTGTTCCTCAAAAGTTGCCTTCCAGAATCAAAGCATGAATATCTAAGATAGAGAGAATATCCTACTATCTCAAGACAGATACATGATGTAGAAAAATAGAACCTCTAAGTGACAACTGCTAAGGTTAATAGCTCTGTTTTCGCTTCTCTCCTTGTATCTACTTTTCTCAGCAAAAGAGTCCTGTAACTGCCGTGGAGTTTTCAGAACTTATGGACAATTTGGGTCTAAAAGATTATGTCATTAAAATTACAAATTAAACATGTAACAGAAGAATGAAACAAATGCATTCACAGTGGTTTTTGCTTCACATCATCATCGGCTTTTTCCTTCTCAGAAGCAAAGTAAAAGTGGACAGTCACTCTGTCCCTGACAGCTGGTTCTCAGTCTCCACACAGTTGTTTTCAGACCCAGCAGGCTGTTAGAATCCCTGGGGAGATATTTAATGTGCCAGTGCCTGAGTCTCACTCCCGGGGCTTCTACGTTCTTCAGTCTTGAAGGTGGCCTGGGTCTTGGAGATTTAAGAGTTGATTTTAGGGCCCAACCATTGGTGGGCTCTGCTACTCAGGCTTTTGAGGTCAAATTTTGGCTGTAAGGATTTAGATTTTTTGTGTGTGTAGGATAAGTGCACAGGGAAGGAGGCATCTCAGGCCCAAGAGTGAATTAAACTTCCCTTTTCCCAAGTGTCCCTTTGAGAGCTGCTTGGCTGGCCCTGTGTGCCCTGAGGGGCTGGGATAAAGTGGGCTGGAGCCACCCTGCTTCTCCCCACACCCTCTTCTCTCCAAGCTGTCCCACTGGAGACCATGGACAATCTCTAAGCAAGCCGAGGCACATTTATGTTTGTCCTGGACTCTTACATCTTCCTAAATGGCTTTTTGTAGCTCTGCCCCTTGATTCAGTTAATCTCTACAATCCAGGGATTTTAAAGGGAGCTTTTAAAACTGGGACAGTTGGAAGTACAGGAGAGTGAGAGAAAATTCAAATTTTCACTTTTGAAAATTTAGAGACATGGGGACAGCTAGTGATGCCTTGGTGAATAGTATTAGTATTGTTAAGTTTACTCCCCAAAGATATTTTTTTGTTCTTTATAGGCATTTATTTGGTGTTTCTCTGCATCTTGCTCTTCAGTGATTGGTAAGAGCTGATGTATGTCTAGATAGAATGATATTAAGTGATTATGTTTGGCTCATATTACATTTCTGCCTTGTAATAATCTGTTTAAAGAGACCATTCATTTTTCATTTAAGTGCAATTTAAACATGGAGTTTGGCCTTTCTCCAGTTTCTTCTGTCAGCCATTGCAGGCAATGGTGTGTAAAATTTTATTTGCTTTGGGGGCGCCTGGGTGGCTCAGTGGGTTAGGCCGCTGCCTTCGGCTTAGGTCATGATCTCAGGGTCCTGGGATCGAGACCCGAATCGGGCTCTCTGCTCAGCAGGGAGCCTGCTTCCTCCTCTCTCTCTACCTGCCGCTCTGCCTGCTTGTGATCTCTCTCTGTCAAATAAATAAATAAAATCTTTAAAAAAAAAAATTTATTTGCTTTGGAGCCGTGTAGTTTGAAAAATTACTTAAAATATCTGAGCCTCAGTTTCCTTTTTGTAAAATGGGTTTTATCTATCTTATAGGATTGTCTTCTTTAATTGCTGTATTAAAATTATTGCTATTACTTGGTTTTTTAAAACTGTATTTTACAATGCTGGAATAATTTGGGCAACAAAATAAAGTAATACTGAATTATAATCCAAAGTCCAACACATTCTTTTTTTTTTTTTTTAAGATTTTATTTATTAATGTGACAGAGAGAGAGAGAGAGAGAGAGCGCACAAGTAGGCAGAGCAGGAGGCATAGGGAAAGGTAGAAGCAGACTCCCCTCTGAGCAGGGAGCCTGGTGTGGGGCTTCATCCCAGGACCTTGGGATCATGACCTGAGCTGAGGGCAGCCGCTTTAACTGACTGAGCCACCCAGATGCTCCCCAACACATTTTTCAATCTCAGATTAAAACAAACTGTCTTATGGTAAACAAAATAATTTAAATAGGGCCCAGGCCATCCTAAGGAATTTGTAACACTTAATGATAATGAACTACACATCAGGGAGGTTAGGGATATCAAAGGGAGATATTTTGTCTTTGAAAAGCTTTAAAACAATGTCTGTAACTTTATGTCTTTGAAAAGGAGAGCCCTTGAAGTTTTTCTGCCTTTGTTTTAAATGATTTTTCGGCATGTAATCCTGTAATACAGTGTTCTGGTGGATTCCTTAGCATCTTTCTATTTTTCCTTTCACTTAGAAAAATGAGACTGGAGTAATGATATTTTGCTGACTTCTAGGGGAATAGACTTTGATAATGTCATTCCTCCTCTTTCTCTCCATCCTTATCCTTATGCCCCTAAATAGTACTTTATAGGTATTCAAAAACTCTTCCTTTAGCTAAAGGTCAGATATTTTTGGAAAAGTGAAAATTGTATGTTTCTGATTCTCCAAACCTATTTCTACTCCCCTTTTGGTGATCACATGAAAAGGTGGATACATTTGAAGGTGTGAGAGAGATGAGGAGAGGGTAGGGGAGAAAGGAGGCTGTGGGTTTGTCAGGGACTTCTCTTGTTGGGTAAGGCCTCAGCCATCATCACCTCTATGCTCCTTCTCTCCCACAAGAGAGATCATGTTTATCTGACAACTTTGCACTGTATCCACGGGGCCTGTTGAAAGTTTATATTTGCATAGTACCTCTGAATGTGTGGTTTCTCTTGTGCTCACCTTCATATTTTGAGGATCTGGGCTTGTTAAATCCTGTTTTATGAAAAATGGTTTAGCATCCGTGCCTGACTTACTTGCAAGCCCTAGGAGCAGAAGTAGTGTAGCAGGAATGAAAAATCAGCTGCGGATTTAGCTTGTGGTTTCCCCGCCTTCTCTGTTTTAGGAATATTTCCTGGTCTAGTTTTGTTTTGTTTTGTTTTGGCTCAGATTTTTATGGGATGGAAAGGAGAAGCAGCACCTCCTTCCTCCCTCCCTCTCTTCTTCCCTCCTTCAGAAAAGAGTTGATTTAAGAATTTAATGTCCTTTCAGAAGGGAAATAGGCCTTTCAGGAGAAAGAAATCAAAGAGAAATCGAAGTGGAGGCTTCTCCCCAAACTGATGAGAAAGGTTTGAGGTCTCACCTGAGTGGGAGTAAATGCTCTGCTTCAGGGCAATGGCTGAGAAAATGGGACGACCTCGGAAAAATGTCACCTAAAGGAAGAGAGACCTTTGGCCTGAGGCCTGCCAGTCTGGGAGAAGATCCCTAATGGCTCATTCATGGCAAGGAGACCAGGGCTTCTGCCTTTGCAGGACCACTGTGGCTTTGGAGGATGAGGATGTTCACCCGGTCTCTTCCTGTCTTTTCTGCACTTCATGTGGGACCCCATTGACGCTGGTGCAACCTAGGAAGGGAAGGGGTGCTCATATGACTTAGAGGAAAATGCAGGCTTGGTGTCATATTCAGTTGATTAAAAAGCAATAAAATGGCAATATTTCTAGAACACCTGAGCTTGTGGACTGAGATTCATATAGGCTACACTAGAATTAATTCGTGGCTAATTGATCTGAGGGGAAAATATTGATCTTTCACAGCAAAGGGAGTCATTGACTTTACTCTCCAGCTGTCCTTTTCCTTCCATATCTAATTCACTCTCTCATCTCTGGAAGAAGCACGGGTCTAGGAATCAGGACTTGGAATCCAAACCTTGGCCTTGGATAAGCACTTAACTCCTGAATATGTAAAACCATGATGTGCCTGAGAGGCCCCCATTGGTGGGGGCTGAGGATGGGGAGCAGGTTGTGGGGAATGTGTTGTATGAAGAATGCTGGACTGGCTCTGAGGATCACAATTTTTATGATCTTTGGTGAATTATTTAATTTTTTCCTGCCCCAGTTTCCTAAACTGGAAAATATTCATCATTTTTTTATGAGGACAAAATGCAGTGGTATATGTGGGAATGCTTTATAAATTATAAAGTGCTACACAACTTTAAGGACTTATTAACAATTAATCAACAAAAATTTTGAGAGCCTGAAGTATGGTGGTTGGGTCTGCAGGAAAAATGGAGAGGAGCCCATCAAAACTTCAGGTCTCAGTGAACTTGCAGATGAATTCAGATGAGAATAAGTGTCTCATATGTGAAATAGAGGACATTTAGCCAGAGGGAACTTTTTATTTTATTTTACTTTTTAAACAAGATTTTATTTATTTACTTGACAGAGGGAGATACAGTGAGAGAGGGAACACAGCAGGAGGAGTGGGAGAGGGAGAAGCAGGCTTCCTGCTGCGCGGGAGCCTGATGTGGGGCTCGATCCCAGGACCCCGGGATCATGGCCTGAGCCGAAGGCAGCCATTTAATGACTGAGCCACCCAGACGCCCCAGAGGGCAGGATAAGACCTAGGCTCAGAGTTTTATATGTTATTAAAAAATTATGAAATTAAAGCAAATAAAAATAATTATTTACCAAGTCTCCTAATGTCTACCAAAACAAACCCAGATATATCTTCCCAGATATATTTCTTAATTTTTACTTTTTTCCTGGAACTTTGTATATCATAGCAGTAGACAATTCCCATCCTAATTAGAGAATTCAGATAAACTTTTCTGGGTGAGAATCTTCATATTGGTTAAATCCAAGATCACTGAGGATTCTTCTTCTTCTTTTTTTTTTTTTTTAATTTCATGGAAGTGGCTTGTTTCTAAGTAGTGTGTGTTTTTAAATTATTTATTTATTTATTTTTAGAAAAGATGGGGAATGGCTGCGGTAGAGGGAGAGGGAGAATCCGCCAGCAGTCTCCCTGCTGAGTGGGGTTTTGAGGCAGGGCTCCATCTTGGGACACTGAGATCATGACTGGAGCCCAAATCAAGAGTCGGCCACTTAACTGACTGAGCCACCAAGGCATCCCGGCAGTGTGAGTTTTAATTGATTAGTTAACTAATTAATTACTTAAACTATTTTATTTATTTATTTGACAGAGAGAGAGAGACACAGCGAGAGAGGGAACACAAGCAGGGGGAGTGGGAGAGGGAGAAGCAGGCTTCCCAGTGAGCAGGGAGCCCGATGCAGGGCTCCATTCCAGGACCCTGGGATCATGACCTGAGCCGAAGGCAAATGCTTCACAACTGAGCCACCCAGGCGCCCCAGCAGTGTGTGTTTTAAAAAGAAATGATAGTAAGTGCCAGGCATCATCATGCTTCACATAAATTAAGCTGTTTATATCTCTCTCACAATGGTTTTCTGAGTTAGGTGCCGTTATTGTCATCAGCATCCCCGTGGTATAGAGAGGAAACTGAGGCAGAGAAATGAAGAGCAAGCAGGGGGGCCGAACCTGAAGCTGTGTAGCCCGACTCCAGGGCCCTGCCTGTAACTAGTACTCTGTGCTGCTACCCAAACAGAGTCCTCCCTGATTTCTTAACCTTTGCTCACAATGACATTTATACACTGCTCAGTGTAGAATACCCAGAGTTCTCAGGGTCAGTTCTTTCTGGAAACATTGTTTCATTTCATTTCAAGGGAGAATATCTATGAGAGTCGGTTCACTGTAGGGACAGACAGTGAAGACGATATCCCAGGAATATCCAGGACTTTTCTTTGTGCTGAGGATTCTCCAGAGTGATAAAACTGGAATCCCAAGTCCCAAACTCATATATAAATGACAATTTGAAGAGGGGGTTAAAAAAAAAAAAAAAAGGAGAAGCAAACAAAGAAGGAAACAACAGAATGAAGTCTTGAAAAGACAGAATGGAAAACAACATATGCTAGCTTTATTTTTTTTAACATGTCTCACTTGAATTCAGTGCATATCGTGAACTTTTTTTTAACTGAGGTTTTTGAATTTCCAGAGATTTTTTTTTTTCCATTTGTATATCCTTTCATTTAAAAAAATTTTATGTCAGGTATTTGCATGTCCAGATACATACCTTTAGGGCAAAAGTAGCTACTTACTTACCTAAAAATAAATCATTTGTATAACAAAAATGTTGAATAAAAAATATGTCTGTGAGCAGAGGAGTCTGTTCATGATTCATTTCTATTTGTTAAACAAACTCACATGGAACTATATATCATTTTGAGAAAACATAGAGGTCTATAGTAAAGCTGTCACATAAGCAACAATAATAAAATTTTACAGTTGTGATGATTTTGTGTTTTCTCTCTCCATTACAACCTACATACCTTTAAACATTCGGGGAATACTTTGAAGAATGAGGAAGAAGTTACACCTGGTGGTAATTCTGTTAAATTGCAAACACCTATTTGTGACACTGAACAAAACATCGCCGTATTAGCTGGCAAGTTTTTTTTTTTTTTTTTAAAGTTTTTTTTTTAAAGATTTTATGTATTCATTTGACAGAGAGAGATCACAAGTAGGCAGAGAGGCAGGCAGAGAGAGAGGAAGAAGCAGGCTCCCCACTGAGCAGAGAGCCCGATGTGGGGCTCGATCCCAGGACCCTGAGATCATGACCCGAGCCGAAGGCAGCGGCTCAACCCGCTGAGCCACCCAGGCGCCCCAGCTGGCAAGTTTAGATGAAGAAACTGGAGCTGGCTTAAGGAGAGCTAGACTGACTCTCAGAAAATTTGGGTAGCCTGGCAGTAAAAATTTCCAGTGTAATTACTTCCTAAACACACATGTCAAAAGCCAGTTTTACGTCCTTAATGATCTTCTTCCACCTTCTTCCCCTCCTTTTTCCCTGCCTCTGTCCTTCCCTTCTCTCTCCCTTTCGCTTCTTCCTTTAGCACATGTTTATTGTGTGTTATATTGCAGTACCAAACCCTCTGAGTGCAGCAAGGTAGATGTGGTTCCTTCCCTTTTGGGGCTTACATTCTAATCAAGGTCTCTCCAGTGATGTTTCCATTTTCTTCATTTTTACTGCCATCTCTCATGCATAAACATGGCCTATTGTAACAAGACTTCTGACTGCCTTCCCAGATGTCCGCTTTCTCCCTCTATTCTGTTCAGCATACGCCCACCAAATAAATCTTTCTAGCATGTGACTTAGATGAATTCTCCATACAGCAAGGGCCATAATACTGCCTATCCCATATGGTTAAAGGGAACTTGCAGGTGATGACTTAGCACAGTAAGTTCCCATTAGATATTGGTCCATGTTGTTATTCCAGAGTCTCCACTGGCTTTCCTCTCCACTAGGAAAAGGTTAGCCTCTCATGCATCTCTTGCACTTCTGCAAGGCTTTGCTTAGGGCTTGGTATATGCCATGTTCGTGCAGTGCAGTTTGGTTTAGCACTTATGGTGTAGATAGGTTCAGGTCAGATTTTATAAAATAACTCCGTCCTTAAAGTGATGATCCTCTGTGGATAACAGGGAGATACTGTTTATCTAGAGCGCCATTCAGTGTTTCAGATTCTGCTCTGTCAGCATATGTTTGGGGTGTCCCTATTTGGGTTATTGTTACTTCTACTAAGTTACGCTGGTAACTTTTACATGTCCAAATAGAACTCATGGTGTCCCCTTCTAACTTCTCCGTCTTGCTCATCGTGCTACCCACAGAGGTAAATGGCACTGCCGAGCACCCACTTGCTGAGTCCAGAGACCCTGGAGTCATCCTTGACTTCTTTCTTTCTCTACTGCCCCAGGGAGCTCCTAAATACAACCTAGAGGTTCTAATTCCAAACTGTTTCCCTCTCCAATCCCCTTTCTCCTACTGTGGTCCAAAGCATCATCTCTTCTGGCTGGGTTTCCACAGGAGCCTCCTACCTTGATGTCTTGAGTCTACTTTTGCCTTCTGCAGTCTATTCCCACATGGCAGTCAGAATGAATCTTCTGAAACATTAAATTATACCAAGAACCTGAGTCTTCTGCTGCCCCAGTGACTTCTCATCACCCTTAGAAGCAATGCAGATGCCTTGCAGAAGCCCTCTGTGACTTGGCTCCTGGCCATGTCTTTAGTTTTCTACCCCTTTCATCTCTTGCTCATAGCTTTCCAGCCACATTGGCCTTTTTACTCTTCCTCTGACTCACTGTGCATGCTGTCTCCTAAGGGACTTAAACTCTTGAAGCTCCAGTTTCCTTTGTACAAAGGGAATATATATATAGTTGAGAGTTTCTGTCTCATGATGCTTGTAGAGATTATAGTGGATTAGGCTCATGAAGTGTGAGACACTGTGCTAGCATATAGTAATTTCTCAATACGTTTTTACCATGATACCTCTTTTAATACTAACCTCAATTTTCCAGGTGTCCTAGATGTCCCACTGGCAAATAAAATTCAATATTTCCAACCTGAACTAAAGAGCACTTCCCCACAAACCAGTTCTTTTTCTTGGCATTCCTATTTAGGTTAAGGCCATCATCGTTTTTCTAGATCCCTGGTCAAACCTTTGTCCTCGCTGCTTTCTCTCTCACCCTTGCTCAGTTTCCACCTGTAACCACTTACCAAGTTCTGTTGATTCAGTTTCTAAAAATCCTCATCAGGACGCCTGGGTGGCTCAGTTGGTTAAGCATCAGCCTTCAGCTCAGGTCATGATCCCAGGGTCCTGGGATAGAGTCCCAATGAATAGGGAACCTGCTTCTCCCTCTGCCTGCTACTCCCCCTGCTTGTGTTCATGCTGTCTCTCTCTCTCTCTCTCTGTCTGTCTTTGGCAAATAGATAAATAAAATAAAAATAGGATGCTTGGGTGGCACAGTCAGTTGGGTCTCTGCTTTGGCTCAGGGCATGATCCCAGAGTCTGGGATTGAGTCCCACGTCCGGCTCCTTGCTCGGAGGGGAGTCTGCTTTTCCCTCTGCCTGCCCTACCTGCCACTCCTCCTGCTTGTGCTCTCTCCCTGACAAATAAATAAATAAAAATCTTTAAAAAATAAAAAAATAAAATAAAATTTCCAGCCATCCCCCTCTTTTCTGTCTCAATGCTACCACCCTAAACACATAGTAACTTCTTAACTGACCATTCTGCTTCTGGTTTCTTCTTTTTACCCTCCCTTTAGTTGTGTCAGTCTTCAGGTTGATTTCTAGGGTATTTAGAATTATTTGGTAGTTATTACATTGTGTTTGTGGGGACAAGACCAATGCAGGGTCAACACCTGTTCCTCCGCCATCTTCTCTCTGGTCTCTCCTTTCTAAATGATTCCACCCATCACTCGGAGATTATTGTGGCCTGGCTTAACCTTGGCCATGCCATTTCTGGGCTCAAAACTCTTCAAAATCTTCCTGTCACCTACAGAAGAAAGGTTCTATAATGTGGCCTGTTATTTAAGGTCTGTGGATTTGTCAGGGCTCTTTAGAGAAACAGAACCCATAGGGTATGTGTGTGTGTGTGTGTGTGTGTGTATATGTATGGAGATGTATTATATGGGACTGGCTCACAGTGATGGATCCTGACCAGTCTGAAATCCACAGAGTGGGCTGCCAGGCTGCTGCTGGTTCAGTGCTAGCTGGGAGGGTGGCACGATGGAGATCTGGGAGAGCTGAAAGGACTTCTGCTGTGGAACTTGGAAGAGCCAATGTTGCAGATGAAGTCTGAAGTCAGTGTACTGGAGAATTTTCTATTGCTCAGGGGTGGCTGCTGTTGTTGTTGTTGTTCTATTCAGGCCTTCAGTTGATTGGATGAGACACACCCAGCTTACAGAGGGCAGTCTGCTCTACTGAGTCTACCAGTTTAAATGTTAATCTCATTCCCGAACACTCTGACCGAAATACCCAGAATAAGGTTCAGCCAAGTATCTGGGTACCACATTGCCCAGTCAAGTTGACATATAAAATTAAAAGCCAGTATCTTAACAAGCCCCTTTTTTATAGGCCCGCACATGCTCTTTACTTATGACTCCTACTTACTACCTCATGTTGAAGTTTATATCAGCAACCCTCTGTTTCTTGTTTTCTTTATTTAGATATTTAGTAAAATATCATTAAAAGGATCCATTGTTCATAGAGGAATTTGGAACACCTGTTGGCCTCTGTCCAGGAGAGGCTGCTGGGTATGAACTCCTTTCCATAGTTACTAGAAAAAGCCCCTGAAGCCCCAGACCCAATAGCAATCCAGCAAATGAAGAAAAATCTTTCATTTGTCAAACTGAAGATGAACTATGTACTACACCAAATAGCCCTGAATGATGGTTTTTATTCTTCCCATTTTGCTGCTGACAACACCAAGGCTCAGGGAAACTGAGAGGGTTTAAGTAATTCTCCTGAAGATGTATTAGGAAGGACTAACCTGGGTTCATCCTAGGAAATTAAACAACAAAAGCAGACAAATGAGAAAATGAAGAAAAACAAACAAACAAAAACCCAAACCCTAACACCTTGATCTGTCCCCATCCCTGAGAGATTCTTATTTAAGAAGTAGGGCCTGGGGGGCACCTGGGTGGCTCAGCGGGTTAAGCCGCTGCCTTTGGCTCAGGTCATGATCTCAGAGTCCTGGGATCGAGCCCCGCATCGGGCTCTCTGCTCGGCGGAGAGCCTGCTTCCTCCTCTCTCTCTGCCTGCCTCTCTGCCTGCTTGTGATCTCTCTCTGTCAAATAAATAAATAAAAAATCTTAAAAAAAAAAAAGAAGTAGGGCCTGGGGCCCGGCCTGCATTTCTAATGAACTCTGCTGGTGGTTCTCATATGTAGGCTACTCTTTGAGAAACACTGACTGATAGAGATGAATTTGTGAACAGGAATAAATGAGCTCATGGACATAGCACTGCTGTGGGTTAGTGTTCAGTTCTCTCCAAACTGGCCATTTGGTATTTCAGATAAATTGAAAGAACAATAAAGTTTAGTCAGCGGGTCTCACAGAAGAGTAGTTCAGTGCAACACAAGGAGCACGCTTCTTACATGGTTGCATATGGGATAGCTCACAGAGAGCTTGAAGTCATTATAAAGGAATGTCCTGAGCTGAAGACCAGTTGAGTAGTGGACTTAATAGGGTTCCCTGGGCATGTCAGGATTCCATGTTTCTGCAGATAGATAATCTATGTCAGCTCAGATCCTATCTGGAAGAGATCTATTCACAGATGAAAATACAGCACATAGAACCAGGACTCAGTTGTTTTCAGTTTAAGGAGAAAATAGCTCACCATGGTCCTGAATAAGTGGGAGGAGGTAGTTGAGTGAGATTTCTGGAGGATGGGTGCTGTCACAATAATAAATTACAAACAGCGACCTAAAATGAGCTTTGAGCAAATTTATGATGAAAAGCTGTGTGTTTTCTGCCTATTGTAACAGGGTCTTAATAAAAGGTCAGAACACTAAATGCAGAACTGAGCCACATGGCAAGAAAACATTGACAGAACCCAGAAAAAGGAGGAGGCTAGAATGCCTAGGAGCAAAGATGTTGTCCTGATTTCTTTTCACCAGTAACTAAACACTTTGAATCCCACACTTTGTGTGTGTGTTTGTGTGTGTATAAAATACATATGTATGTTGAGTATAAATTAACTGCTTTATAAATGCATACGCACAAACACACACACACATACATATGTAATATTTTAGAGTATAGTGTATTTTTCAATTATTTTCATATAATCCATTTGTGGTCTTCATAAAATTCTGAGTTCAAGTCACTCCAGGTATTGCAACCAGAATGAATGGTATAAACATTAAAAATGGGAAAGTACAAAAAATATATAAAGTGAAAGTGCCTTGTTAGTTATTGCTTCATTTCATTTAAAACAGTACAAAGAGAAACAGAATTGCAGAAAGTAGGTATTGCTTATCTCAAATAATGAAAACAAAAACCTGGAAGGGGACTATAAAACACAAAAGCAAACTTCAGAGTTTACCTACAGCAGTGATGTAGATTATATCATAAATACTCATATTTCCCATTTTAAGGGCAGTATATATTTGCAACTTCCAAAGTGAATGTTACCTATTCCAAGTTACAAAATACAGCTTCAGCTTATTTAAAACAAAGGCAGGATGACAGATTCTACACGTGAGAATTTTCAGCAATACCATAGAATTCTAACACTGCTTTTTGTATATCAGGGATTTTTTGGCAACAGAGAGCACCACCAAACAGGAGCATATTAAGGAATTCATCTGAAAACTGACTGCAGTTTTGCAAATGCCAAATGCTTACTTAGGGTATTTGATGTTTCACAGAGCTGGTAAAAGGATTTTCTTTCCTTCCTTCCTCCCTCCCTCCCTTCTTTCTTTCTTTATCTCTTTCTCTCTCTTGCTCTCTCTCTAGTTTCTTTCATTCTATCCCTGCACTTGGCCAACTCTTTGGAAATCAAAACTTGCCAGGCTGCATTATCTTCTGTTTGTCTTAATTTCCAGAAATGTTCTTCCTGCATTAATAGTTAATGCTATATAGTATTTTTTAAAATAGAAGGCAGATAAGAAATACTCATCTGAAAAATGAATCAGAACAATGGCAAAACTACAGTCAAAGATATCTTCTTTTATTTTATTCCATGCGTCTATCAAAAGGATTGAAATAATGTTTGTTCTTCTTTGAACAAGCCCTGCCAAGCCCAGGGCCTAGCATAGAATGGACACACACTAGATAGTAGTAATTTTTAAAAATCCCTTTTAAGACTTAATTGGCAGAAAAAAAATAAACTTGACTCTTCTAAGAAAACTTTCATTTTTTATAAAATGTATAATTAGAATTACAGGCTCTTCCTTGTTTACCTATTTTATAGGTAAAGAATTTTATGCAGAACTAAGTACCTCACTTATTCTTATAATTGGTGGCTGTTGGATTAATAATGAAACCAGTAATATATGCCTTGCTTAGCTTCAGAAGTATGCTGAACATGAGCCCCCAAAGGACCTCCAGTAGATTGAATTGAACAAAAAAGTTAACACTGGTGTCAAAACAAGTGGGTTCTTCCTTCCAAAGCAATTCTGGCTTGACTGGCATTCTCTCTGCTTGATGAAGCAGTGTGTGAAAAGGAGACTTGACCTTATTTTTTATAGCAAGTTATTACATATTGATTTTTGTTTATATTAAATAACAAAAGTAATAACACTAAGAAAATAACATTGTGTTACTTACATAGCTACACTTTTTTTTGTAAGGAAGAGAGAAAAATACTTTAATCACTTACAATAATCACGAGGGACATGTTTTTCAGGCTGTGGGGTTGTGTCCTGTAACACCCTGAAATAATCATTTACTTTTGCCAGAATCCGTCCTTGGTTAATTGCATGAGATTTCTGTTGATTACCTAAGGGGTGTGCTAAGATTCCAGAGGGCTGAATTTTGCTCAAAATGTAGTACACAAATTGAATCTGGAAATTGTGCCTATTGGAGAATAGATATACTGACTCAGATGGAGGATAGCATGACTCCTTGTAGAGCAATTTTCTCATCTATTAAAGTTTCTGGTGTCATAGCCGTAATTTTTTGTTTGTCTTGTTTTGTTTTTGCTGTGGAGGAAGGTGATAATATGCGTCTCAATATGTCAAGGCCGTATAGATCTCATACAACAATTAGACTTTGGTCTTCAACATTTGACAACTTTTTGTGCTGGTAAAGAGAATCGTGAGTTCACTGTGTATCAGTTTGTTTTTTTTTTTTTTTAAAGATTTTATTTATTTATTTGACAGAGACAGAGAGATCACAAGTAGTCAGAGAAGCAGGCAGAGAGAGAGGAGGAAGCAGGCCCCCCGCTGAACAGAGAGCCTGATGCGGGGCCCGATCCCAGGACCCTGAGATCATGACCTGAGCCGAAGGCAGAGGCTTTAACCCACTGAGCCACCCAGGTGCCCCAACTGTGTATCAGTTTTGACCTTTTTTTTGCTTTCTGTAGGAAAATATAAAACCAAACAGACAACTTTACCTACCAGTTGGTCTTCATCTGTGAAAACAAAAATAAAGGAATAAAGGAACAACACCCATCATATGCACTACATAGACCCCTAGTAGCCAGAAGAGCAGGCCTTTTACTGCAGTGTAGCTATAAAGTCTAGAGATGCATCATGTTTGATTCTGTTAGGACATCAAGTGGTGACTGCACTTGACCTGCGGGGAAGGGGTGCCCTGGAGTGGTTAAGGGACTGGTGGGTGATGTTGGCCAAAACTGCAATGGACTGTGTGGCTGTGTGAAGTGACGTGCATACTTCCCAGACGTGGAGGCCATGCTTGTCTTCCAATGTAGGCTAAAGGCACAGGTTTATTTAATGGATACTGAAGGTGCAAATCGTCTGAGACGATGCATTGCAGATGTGTGTGTGTGTGTGTGTGTGTGTGTGTTTATGTGTACACAGGAATGGATGGCAGTGCTGCGTTAATGCACTTGATTACCATTTTGTACATTGCAGTGAAATAGACATTGCTAATGAGGGGAAATTCTTTGAACTTCCAGGTATGTCATTGAGCACCCCATGTATTTTAATTGCATATCACCAAATAGGTGTATTTGCCGTTTTTTCCAAAATGTATAGTCACCCTATAGCTTTCTGGTCCCTGAGTAGCATAGTGACTCAGGTGCCCAAATGTCCTCATTTGTCTGGGCCTGAGGAGTTTCTCAGGATTAGGATTTATAGTTTAAAATTAGGAAAGTTCCTAGAAAGCTGGGCCAGTGGGTCACCCTAACAATAACAAATCAAGATGCGAAGAAGTTGGTCAATATGTGCTAGTACAGAAAGTGTGAAATCAACCTAATGTTAATTTCTAATGATAATTCACACAACAGAGTAATAGCCATGTTGTTCGCCCGTGATTGCTCCGGGTCTCAGGAGTATTTTCATAGTTATCTCCTGCATCATGTTTGTAATGTAGGACGGTGGGCAATAACTGCCAACCAGGAATTCATGGACCAGCTCAGCTACCCACATCATGTCCCAGCATGGAGCCAGGGAGCTGTGGTGTATGAACAAAATCAGAATCAATCAAGTCTTAAGGATTTTTTAAAAAGATTTTTACTTATTTATTTGAGACAGAGCAACACAAGGGGTGGGAAAGGGTAGAGGGAGAGGGAGAAGGAGACTCCCTGTTGAGCCAGGAGCCCACCTGGGACTTGATCCCAGGACCCTGAGATCATGACCTGAGCTGAAGACAGATACTGAACCAGCCAGGCACCCCTATTCTGCGAGGGTTTGTAAACCTTTTCCTCAGATTTAGAGGAACCTTTGTAGGAAATATTAAAATGGTTGGGCTGGAAGAAAGGGAGATATAATTCACTGCAAAGAATCCTCCTGGCTTTGTGACTACATCCTGTCTCTTTCCTGCAGTTGTCTTAGTGAGCCCCAGAGAAACATAAGGGAAAGAGCATAGAGCTCTGGAGTTAGGCAGAAAAGGAATCTTATCTTTACAATTTCTTGGCTATGTAACCTTGATCAATTTACTTAACCTCTCTGAACTTCTTTGGCCTCATCTCTGAAATGAGAGACTAAATCCTTGGTCTAGATCAGATTCCTTTGTTACATACTCTCAGAGCATTATATTCCTTTTCATTAGAGCCTATAGCTTAGTATTGAACAGTTGCCCAGTGTCAGTCTCCCTGTGAGCTCTGTGAGAGGAGGGGTCATCGCCCTTTCACATTATCTGTATTGCCGTAGTGGGCACTCAGATGCCGTTTTTGTTGTTGTTGTTGAATGGAGGGATGACTTTTTTTTTTTTTTTTTTTTGGTGAGGATTGCAAGAGATAACTTATGTATAAGGTTCTTGGAACCTTCTTTTCTTTGTCTCCCCCCAAAATACCACCCAAATGCCTAAAGTTCTGGTCTTGCTTTCATATTTGTAGAAGTTGTTTTAGTTAATAGATCTTTTGGGAGGCGTCTGGGTGGCTTAGTCGTTAAGTGTCTGCCTTCGGCTCAGGTCATGGTCCTAGGGTCCTAGGATCGATCCCCACATCAGGCTCCCTGCTCAGCGGGGTGCCTGCTTCTCCCTCTTCCACCTGCCCTGCTTGTGTTCCCTCTCTTGCTATCTCTCTCTCTCTGTCAAATAAATAAATAAAATCTTAAAAAAATAGATACTTTGTAAATATGTAGAGAAACTGAAAACCCAAAGATCAGATGGCATATCTGTGTGTTCATCAGATCTGCATATTTGGCCAAAATGCGAATTTGAATCCAGTTATTTTGGGGTAATATATATGCAAACGTAGATTCTGGCCAAGGAATTGTGGCCATGGAGAACTGGTGGTTTATTTCCTTGTGACTAGGGGTCTCTAGTTCTGTGATGAGGATGAACTGACTACCAGCGATTTAGCTGAATTGCATACATTTTCAAATTATTTGTTTGTGCCGATTTTGAGCCCAGTTATTATATCCTAGACAAGAATTGTGTCTGAGCGAGCAGTGAAAAGTGAGGACTGGCGGGAAGTCTATTTCATTTTATCCAATCAACTCAATATTTCAGCTGTATGTGATTTTCTGTCCAAATGATGTAGTTGATTGCTTCAATTTTTTACTTCCTTCTGCATGTCTAGACACATCATTAGAACTGACAAAGAAGACAGAGAATTTAAGTGGCATGCCCATCTCCACAGCACCAGGCCTTATGAGAAGGATAATCCCAGGGATTTATTCCTTTCTAAAACAATTCATATAAAATAGGCCATACTGTTCCTTTGTACAAGGAATCCTATTAGGCTCACCACAAAGTTAATTTGGGACAGATAATGTCAAATACAGTTATATCCTGTTTCTATCGTGGGCTTAAATCCTAATAGCCTTTTAAGGAGTCCTTTAATTTTGTGTGTGTTTTTAAATAGTTATCTATATGTAACAATCCAAACTTTTTAATGGTTTTTCCAAGTGATCCCTAGAAAACCCGCAGTGGATGGTGGACCGTCAGTCGTCTTCTTCAGGATAGGCTTATTGCTGTTGACATTTTCTTGCCTCTCCATATACTCTGCTCTTCATGAATATATTATTCTCAGTGATGCTTTTTTAAAGGTTGGAAACAATGAGGAAATTAAAAACATACAAACCAAACAAATAAGAAAACTTTGTGAAGAATTATTTTATGCAAGAACCTCGTGAGAATGTAAAATATGGTTGTCACTGATACAAGAATACTTGCATTTTGCCACAGATGCCATTTTAATTTTTACACGGTTGATACTGAAGGGAAGGGAGAGTCTTTTCCTCTACCCGTTTTCGGTTCTGTAGCTGGGGCCGTATAAGTCAGATTGGCGAAAGACAGACTAACAGGAGAAAGCAAACAGATGTTTATTAACATGTGCTGCATGTATCACATGGGAGTACTAAGATGAGTAACTCAGAGGTTTGGGTGGCATTTTAGCAAAGAAATAATAAATTTTTAGTGAAGTGACAGGACAAAGGGAAGAGGACCTTGAGTCTCTAGGGCCTATAAATTGTGGGAAGGCCAATATATGGGAAACTAATGGAAGGTAAGGGCTAGTTAGTGAAGTCTATTAGGCAGATTCCTCTGGTACCATCTCTCGTTGGTAAGAGTCCAGAGTTGTCTCCGCTGAGCAACTTTTGTCCTTCCTGGTAGAGAAGGGGGGAGGGGCACCTTTGTCAGTTTAGGTTCTGTTGTAGGCAAATAGGGGGATGGCGGGGAGCTTTCCTTATATCTGCTTTTCCTCAGTTGCCTTCAGCTCAGAATAATTCTTATGCTAGAGTGCTACATTTTGGAATGGCGTATTCTTCTACCCTGCAATGTCATTGACCTCATCTTGTGCTGGTTTTATGCATGTGTCTTTGTTTTAAACTATAAGATGAAATTGACAGAATTAAGGGCATATATGATAATCTCTCTGTAGCACTCAGTGGTCTATTCAGGGTTCAAAATTAAACATGTTTACTTCGTAGAGAACTATTATATGATGTGAAAACTAACTTCAAGTGACTTTTTTAAAATAGGAAAGCATATCAAGATCACCTCTTTTATTCACTGTATCAATTCATTCTTACAGTTTAGGACTAAATTTAAGAATAGTTTGGCAAGGGCACCTGTGTGGCTCAGTTGGTTAAGTATCTGATTCTTGTTTTCTGCTGAGGTCATGATTTCGGGGTCCTGGGATTGAGCCCCACGTGGAGCCCCACCTCAGGACCCATGCTCAGCATGAAGTCTGCTTGTCCTTCTTCCTCTGCTCTTCCCCCCGCAACCCCCATGAATGAACGAACGAGTGATGAATGAATGAATGAATGAATGAATATCTTTAAATATAGTTTGGCAGGGTGCCTGGGTGGCTCAGTGGGTTAAGCCTCTGCCTTCGGCTCAGGTCATGATCTCAGGGTCCTGGGATCGAGTCCTGCATCAGGCTCTCTGCTGAGCAGGGAGCCCGCTTCCCCCCACCTTCTCTCTCTCTGCCTGCCTTTCTGCCTACTTGTGATCTTCCTCTGTCAAATAAATAAATAAAAATCTTAAAAAAAATAGTTTGGCAAATAAAATTTCTAGAATAAAAGCCTGGAAACATTCAACTCCCCCATGTCCAACATTTTATAAACTACATGGAAGGACATATTATGACATATTTGCCCAGTGTTTTCCAACAGAATTTGTTCTTTCCTTCAAAAACATTTACTGTGTACCTCCTATTCTTCAGGTACTGGTGCTGCACTGCCAGTTTGAGGAATGGGAACCGAACAAGACCTTGCCCTAGCCCTGGGGAAGTTTACCATGAGTCATTCTTACACAATGTGATGAACGCTTTGATAAAGACAAGTCCAGTGTTGCCCACTAGTTCCCTTAGAGGTAGATTCTTTGTCAAAGTAATGACTAGTGGGAAGAGTTAAACTATGATCTTTGAGGTTAATCATGGCAGTGGGATAAGTGGGATCTTGAAGGCGTGTGATAGGAAGGATGTAGGATGAGAGGCCACAGCCTTTCTAATCTGAAATCTTTTTAAGAGGATACTTTCCTGAGTTCTGGGAGGTACTTAGAACCATGATAGAGAGGAGTTATGATGTGGACTTTATGAAAAATCAAAAACAGATTTCTGGGGCGCCTGGGTGGCTCAGTGGGTTAAGCCGCTGCCTTCAGCTCAGGTCATGATCTCAGGGTCCTGGGATCGAGTCCCGCATCGGGCTCTCTGCTCAGCAAGAAGCCTGCTTCCCTCTCTCTCTCTCTCTCTGCCTGCCTCTCCGTCTACTTGTGATCTCTCTCTGTCAAATAAATAAATAAAATCTTTAAAAAAAAAAACAAAACAAAACAGATTTCTGGATCCCTTGCCAGGTCCTCTTATTACTCTGTCCTACACTTACCCATCATGTTTTCCTATGCACAGGAATTCATTTGTATTCCAGCCCTTATAAGATTTATATGAAAACAAAAAAGTAAAAACTACTTGCATTGTTCTTTGCAAGAGCATGTATGTTGTAAGTGTTCCTGTGTTGCAGCCCATCTTTCCTTCATTCTTCATCAGCTTTTTTAAGCACGTGGGTAGCTTTATCACAGGAGAGTTTCTGATTAACTCTGAAGTCTGTATAGTCCTGTTGTCAAATATGATGGTTCAGAACATCTGAGTTTGTCAAATTTCTGTCACCTAATGAAATCAGGTGATTTTTCCTCTTCTATAACCCCCTTATTAATTTCTCGGTAGTATCTCCAGGTATGTACATTTGAGCTAATTTTGGGAGAGAGAGGAAAATATTAGAAAACTGAAATGGCAATGAAACTTGAAAAGTTGAAATCTGAAGAAGAAAATACCTTTTTCACAATAAGCTGTAGACACTGAGGAATAATGATTTCTTACTCTCTATCTTCTTCATGAGAAGAAATCTATAAATTTTATAGGAGGAGGAATATAGGTAAGAGTTCTTGGAGAGTAACTTCTTCTAGGATGTTTTAAAGACAGTGGAATTGGTCAATACATAAATTTCTACTAATTTCCTTTTTGACTTTTTAAGTTAATATTTATACTCACCTGACTGGGTTGGTGTATCTGTGTTCTTATTGGGAAGACATGATGGCTTCTTAATGGACTTTTGGGATCTATTATTCCTTCCTCCATCATTGAAAATTTAGGGCGCCTGGGTGGCTTAGTTGGTTAAGCAACTGCCTTTGGCTCAGGTCATGATCCTGGAATACTGGGATCACGTCCTGCATCAGGCTCCCAGCTCCCTGGGGAGCCTGCTTCTCCCTCTGAACTTCTCCTTTCTCAGGCTCTCTTTCACTGTCTTTCTCTCAAATAAATAAATGAAAAATCTTAAAAAAAAATTTATCTCATGTGTTTTGTGACTTGGAACGTGTATCACCTCCTCTAAGCTTCTGTTTCTTGGGGTACCTGACTGGCTCAGTTGTTTAAGTGTCTGACTCTTGATTTTGGCTCAGGTCATGATCTCAGGATTGTGAGATTGAGTCCATGCTGGGCTCCATTTTATGTGTGGAATCTGCTTAAGATTCTTTTATCTCCCTCCCCACCCCATGCTTGTGTGTGTACACTCTCTCCCTCTCTCAAATAAATAAATAAATTTTTTTTAAACTTTTGTTTCTTCTTAAGCAAAATGAAGATAGTCATAGCTCCTACCATATAGGTCATGGTGAGGACTAACTAAGACAATGCTTGTAAGGTGCCAACTTAGCAAAAGCTCTGGCAGATGGTAAGCAATCCACAAATACAAATTATTGTTTTCTTTTTTTTGAATTATTATTTTTATTACTGTTAATTAAGGAGATACACCTTTCATAATTAGCACGTCATGCATCTTTAATTTTTCTCATGTTGGCCATGACTTGCATTTGTTGTCCATCTTTGGAACACTGACATACATTTATTTGTGTGTCTACTGATTAAGGTAAATGGACATGTTCCGATGGGGGAAAGGATGCCAACAGACACTTCTTAAAGATAAATGCAGTGTGCTAACTTGTTGCCCTGGCAAAAGTCTGACGGTAATGTTCTTTATAGGAGATCAGTGGAAGTGGCAGCGCTTGCCCCTCTCCACAGAAACAATGTCCATTTTTTAATGTTCAGACTTATTTGATATAAAGATGACCATATGGGAGGGAGGTTTTGTTCTATATATATCCTTCTGTTCCTACTCTTCCAAATGTTAAGGGGATACTTTGTGCTGGTTCAAACATTGTTTTCCTTCAAATTTGAAAGTTTGAATGTTTATAGTCTCTTACCATGAGAAGCCAGGCAAGTCAGGCTGCTCCTCCTGTCAGTGTCGCATAGGTGCGTGTGGGTTATAGAACCGTGACTTGGGCAGCATTTTGAATGTTAGTTATTCACAATAGCCAGAAGAAGATGGGGTCAAAAGATAAGGACAAAACCATATCTGAAGAAGTCATCTAAGATCAAAACTAGTTATGGCAAACTGGTCATCAGTAAGGGGTGGGATGGTGGTGGGGCAAATATGGGGAATTTTCCAGAGGCTACAAGAAAAATCATAAAGCAGAAATGAGGTGAGAGAGGTCAAGACATTGGTCATAAATAGGGATGGGTTGCCTGGAACTTACTTTCCTTGGGTGTTGATTGCATAATGTATGTATGTATTACTTAGATCAGAGGCACAGGGTTTAAGGACTTCAATAATAGATTTAAAGCATGTATTCAATTTTATATCCTTTGAATAATTAAAGGTATTCGTCCTAATCTAGAGATGAGGTTACAGACTTCAGTGTTTCTTGCTTTCAAAAATTTGCCATACAGGACATGATTTCTTCTTTTTTTAAAGAGGGAATCCTCTCTTAAATACTCAGTTCTGTTTCTCATAATGGAAAGAACAGACTGGAAATTAGAGAAGAAGAAGAAAAGGAGGCATATAAATGAAAAATGTTTTAAATATGTGTGTTATAGAATGTATCATAGAAATGAAAAGTATGTGTTGGAAGAACATCGCCCAGATAGCTAAAGTCATTAGAATATCTTACATTTATAGTATTTCTGGGACCAGCAGGACAGGAATTATACATCTACTGCTTTAGTTAGGAGAAGGAGCTTGAAAAAACCCAGGACCTTTCAACATATGTAGAATTTTGAAATTTAAAATTGATAGAGATTAAAAAGAGTTTCTTTCCCAATTTAGTTTTGAGTTTAGTTCAGTACACATGAATGGAATGCTTAAAGTTTCACATGATATGACATCCTGGGCTTTGTTTTCTGCTATGGTGCAAAAGAGCAAAGATCAAGTTGTAAAAATCTCAGCCCTTGCCCCATCCAGTCATGTTGTTGCTCCTGAAACTTGTCATCATGAAGCATGTCCATGTTATAGCTAATGGTTATTCTTTTTTTTTTTTTTTAAGATTTTATTTATTTGACAGAGAGAGACAGCGAGAGAGGGAACCCAAACAGGGGGAGTGAGAGAGGGAGAAGCAGGCTCCCTGCCAAGCAAAGAGCCCCGTGTGGGGCTCCATCCCAGGACCCTGAGATCACTACCCGAGCCAAAGGCAGACACTTAATGATTGAGCCACCCAGATGCTGAGTCAAAGATTATGCACATAAAAAAAGACTTTTGATATATTATTTCAAGTGATTTTTCAGAAAACTTGTACCAATTTATATTCACACCAACACCTTCTCTGTGCCAGTCCCTATACTCTAGGAAACCCCAGTTCAATTCTTTATATCTTAGGATATCAGTCCTTTGTCTACCTTATATGTTTGGAAATACTTTTCTAGTGTTTTAACCTCCATTGCTCTCCAGTTAGACTTGGTTATTCCTTGATATTTACTTAAATTTCATAGGGTACTCATGGTTTGAAAAGAGGTTAAAATTGTCCTCTTACTTTGACCCAAAATAAGTAGGAGGCTGTGCTATTATTGGTATTTACAAATACGGTTACTTAATTTCAGATACTCAGATTCTATCTGGTTGGTTGGCTGGACCATTCATTCATTCATTCATTCATTTCATCAGGCATTTATTGAGTACCCTAAAGGTTTTCTACTTGTTAGATATGTATAGTTAAGTCAAACATGATCCTAACTCTGAGGAAGCTGATAGACAAATAAATGCATATTTATATTTTAATATACAGCTTGAAAGTGGTACAATATCAGAATGCACAGAATAGTTTGCTAACACAGGGTAAGGAAGCCTTTAATGACATAGGATACTCCAGGAAGGCACTTGGGCCATTTTGAAAATTTAATAGGTATTTGGTGGGTATAGGCATCAAAGGGCATTCTCTATAGAAGGAACAGTATGAGTGAAGGTGCAGAGACAAGATACACATTGAAATACTTGGGAAATATTTTTGTGTTCAGTGTTTTTGTTTGTCTGGATCAAAAAATGTTGGAGAATGGTGAGAGGGAAGCTAGAGATGAAGTTGGGGCCAGGATACAATGGGGCTTTTGTGGACTTAATTAGGAACGTTGAATTTTACCTTGAAAATTTTGGCGGGAAAGAGGGAAAAGAACAGGATTGTAGAAGGAACAGTGGGGACTTTACCTGCAGTGTTTTTGTTGGTTTTCCAGAAATTTTAGATTTAGAGGAGAATTGCGAAAAGGAGAGTTTCTGCAAAGTTACACAGCTTTGCTTATGTAACACCTAACCATAGAACATTTATCTAAACTAAGAAATTTACCTTGGTACAATCTTATTGATTAAAAAACAGAACTTTATATGATTTCACCAGTTTTTCTAACATTTTTTGTCTCAGAATACAGTCTGGGATTCTCCCTGTCTTCAGCTGTTACGTTACCTTAGTCTATGATAGTTCCCCAGTCTTTCCTTGTCTCTCATGACCTTCATATTTTGGAGGACTACTGGTCAATTATTTTTTAGAATGTTCCTCAGTTTGAATTTCTCTGTTGTTTTTTTCATGAGTAGATTGAGATTTTGCATTACTGGGAAGGCTTAACTCAGAAGTGACATTCCCTATCACATCAGGGTGTACATTGATTTTTTTTTTTTAAAGATTTAATTTATTTATTTGACAGAGAGAGATCATAAGCAGGCAGAGAGGCAGGCAGAGAGAGGGGAGGAAGCAGGCTCCCTGCTGAGCAGAGAGCCCGATGCGGAGCTGGATCCCAGGACCCTGAGATCACGACCTGAGCCGAAGGCAGCGGCTTAACCCACTGAGCCACCCAGGCGCCCCTGATTTTTTTTTTTTAAACTGGTATCTGGTGATATTAACCTTAATCAGTTGGCTAAAGCAGTGCCTGCGAGAATTTCTTACCATTAATTCATATTTTGCCTTTGCAATTACTATATTTTGGGGGAGTGTCAACTAGAAATCTGGAAGAAAAGCTTCTTGGATATTTGGATAAATCTAAGAAATGATATCACTATTATTATTATAAAGAGAATATGTTTTCTGAGCTGGTAGTTTCCATCTCATTAAAGCTCGAGACTTTCTTGACATATCAGTAGTAATTCAGACATTATTGCTCTTTGAAGACTAATTCAGCCTCATCTCATCTTCGACGGACATTGTGACATAGCCCACATGCACTTACTGTATCGAAGGTCACCTTGATCTTTAACCTCCAGGCCAGTCTCCCCTCTTTTTCTCTCTCTTTCTCAAATGTCTCTTCCCCTCACTCTGTACATTCATTTTTCTCAGGTCTTTGCCACATTAGAGAAAGTTATAAGCAAAAACCCCTCAAAAATCTCCTTTGACTTTGTGACTGTCTTTGTAGCAGCCACCCTTTCTGCATCCTTCTTTCTTAGTCAAACTTGCAGAATATGGAATTTATACTCTGTGTCCACTTTCTGTAATTAGCCCATCCATGGCATTCTAGCTTTGTTCCATCAGGTAATTAACACTATTCTTCTTAGAGTCATCACAACCTTTCATTTGACACTTTTCAGTAATTACCTTACTTTACTTCCTGTGACATTTGACATTGTTGACCACAGCCTCAGTCCTGAAATGCTTTCTTCTTTCCTGGCTACACGGACAATAATACTGTCTCTGGGTTTTCTTGTGGACATCTGTCTATGGACAACTGTCTGGACAGTTACTGCTTCTATTTCAATTATCCTGGAATTTATAGTCCTTTCTAAGGAGAATAGTATCTTGGTGTTTGATGTTATTTTATTTTGAAGAATTCAAAGATTTTTATCTTTCACTTTTATTTATGTAAATATACATTATGAGAATATTCATATCTTACTTGATAATATATATTAGGATTTCATAATATAATGCAGTTAGAATTCTCTAAACTACTTAAATAGTGCTCTTTAAAGGTAAAGTTGTCTTTATATCATTAAGTGAGATCAGTGGATATGCTTTCTACCTTTACCTCAAATTAATTGAATAAGCCTAGATTTTGTGATGTTAGACCATGTCGGTATGAAAATTCCAAGGATATTAGCAACAAAAAGATAATAAGAGCACACATAGCATTAATAATTGAGAAATTTTTGAAGTAATTTTTCAGGTACCTTGTTTAACCTTTTGTGAAGGTAAATTAAATTGGATGCAACTAGTTATAGGCTCCATATTTCAGAACACTTCATACATTATTTTACCATTATTTATTTGGTAAAATAATGGTTAAATTCCAGTTAATTGTCTCAGTTTTTCTTAGACAAAGAACATTCATATAAATAAAAGTACATTAAATGAAAGAACCACTGAAAAAACACACAACACTCAAGTATGTGTAAAGTTAAAATATGAAACAATGTAGTTTTCTGAGATTTAAACATGATTTTAGTAAAAGATTAATAAGTGTCCAAGTGAAGAAAAGAAAACACTTCTGGTTTTTGAGCTATTTGAAATTCAAAAGAATTGAAAATTATTTCAGGTTTAGTGCAGTCAGATCTTTGCACAGTTCTTTGCCTGGATAAAATGAGAACTATTAGTACACATAAAAATTATAGAACAGTTATTTAAGTCACCCTTGAGTAAACAAAGTTTATTTATTTAATGGGAAACTTTTTGTTTCCTTCCTTTTATTTCTTGCTGAAGGAGTGCCAGAAACCATTTAGGAGTATTCAGTGAAGTAAAATAAAAAATAAGCAAGAAGGGATAAAGAAACAGAGAGATAAGGAAACATGTCTGATCTTCAAAATGCAAATCCATTTGGAAAGTAGTATTTCTCATTTTGCCAAGCTTTTGTTGAGGTTCAAATAAGTAGCAGAAGAAAAGTCTTGTCTTGGCAAGAAATGGCACTTGCCTGAGCAAAATTAAAACGTTGAGATCCCTTTATATACTTTCATAAGTAGTGCATTTTTTTAATTTAAAAACTTAAATTTATTTTTTTAAATAAAAATTGTACGTATTTAAGTGTAAAATATGTTTTGCTATACAGATATTGATTACTATAGTCTAACTAATTTACATATCCATCTCCTCAACATAGTTACCATTTTCTTCCTGTGTGATGAGAGCACCTTTTAGCAATTTCCAGTATACAATACATTGTTACTAACTGTAGTCACCATGCTGTACATTAGATCTCTGGAACTTACTCATCCTACATAACTACAACTTTGTACCCATTGACAAAAATCTCTCCATTTCTCCTACCTCTCTGCTTATGTGAATTTGACTTTTTTAGTTTCCATGTCTAAGTGAGATCATGCAGTATTTTTCTTTCTGTGTTTGGCTTATTTCACTTAGCTCAATATTCTCAAGGTTCATCCATGTTGTCATAAATGTCATGATTTTCATTTTTATTATGACTGAATAGTATTCCATTGTATGTATATACCACATTTTCTGTATCCAGTCATCCACTGATGGACACCTCGTTTGTTCTGCCTATCTTGGCTGTGGTGAATTAAGCTGCAGTGAACACAAGAGTGTATCTCTTTGAGGTGCTGATATCCTTTCTAGTGTTCAGTACAACCGTTAATAAACATTTTCCAGAACTCTCGGTGGCAGGGGTGTCAGCCACCATTACTTGTTTGGCAGAGACTCAGAGAATACAGACTAGTGGGAAAGCGTCATAGTGGAAGAGAGGAAAGGCTTTTAGGTATGCCCTGATTGGAGACTGTTGGCTTGGGGAAGCTGGAAGTGGACCAGCTGGAAGCAGGTCATCTTATGTAGCTGGTTTGGGGAGAATATTCAGTTTTCTCTAGTTGGTCCTAAATTGTAAGAGGGGACAAAAATTAGGAAAGCTATTAGTCATTGGCCAACACCCGACCATTCGAGGCCCACTGCGGTTTGTCTTCCCTGGCTAGTTGCTGCTGGAGGTTGTAGGTCAAAGCTCTGTTGTCACGTATGGTCTGGCCACGGTCCAGTTGCAAACTCAGTGTCAATTTAGTGTACCTCAAATATGTAGCAGTTTGAGAGCCTCATTTGAATTTTGCCCCTAAGTTTTATCACCAGTACCAGATATATGGTGGATGCTTAATAGATATTTGTGGGATGGTGAGGAATGGGAAGAGTAAAGGGCTGAAATCCTATCTTTGCTATACCCCAAGACTGCCGTCCATTGCAGTAGCCACTAGCCACACACAGCTTTTGAGCATGTGAAATGTAGCTAGTCTGAATTGGTGAAGAATAAACACCAAATGTCCAAGACCTCCTATGAATGAAAGGATGTAAATGATCTCATTATCAATTTAAAAAATACTTACTAAATGTTCGAATGATAATGTTTTGGATACATTAGCTTAAATAAATTACTTAATTTCATTGTGTCTTTTTTTCCCCCTTAAAATGTAGCTGCTAGAAAATCTAAGATTACATAGGTGGCTTGGATTATATTTCTACCGGCCAGTGCTGACCCAGGGTAACCTTTTCGTGTGTAAATTTCCTCTTCAATAAAATAAGGCAACTAATTTCTATAGCATGTTCCTTTTCCATTGCCTCAATATAAAGGTATTTGAAAAGGCTGGAAACAAATTTGTGTGTTCATTTATTCATTCATCAAATGTTGTGTTTACTATGTCCCAGACAATAAGCTAGGGGTTGCTTTCTCTTGATGTTTGACAGTTTGGGGAGAGAGAGGCTTAAAAGGAGATTTGTTTGGTAGCCCTATAAAACTACTTGAACCCAAGAAAATTTCATGGGAAAATGCTCCTGCAACCTAATTCTCACAATTATGTATTGATAATGTTATAAATCAATTCTCTAAAAAAAAGTAAAACCAACACCAAGAATATCTGAAAATTCACTTCAGGAAGATCTTTGTTTACACATTTCCATGAACCATTTCCTTCCCTCACCCCCTACTTACAAGCTGTATGACCTTGATAAACCCCTGAACCCTGTAGGAATCATACTCTCCTCCCCCCATAAATTGGGTTTACCTCATGAGATTGCTCTGAGGCTCAAACTAGATAATATGTGTGAAAAACCAATATAAATATGAAGGCTAATTATGTTTATTATTAGAAACAGTTACGGCCATTAGGTTAAAATGAGGGTATTAGGAGTTTGGGGTCCCATGAAATAATTTTTAGCTTGTATAGATTCTAATAGAACTAGAAGAAGCCAAATAAAGAGGCATAAATATGCAAAGCATAATATATGATATTAAAATCTAACATTTCCTATGCTTCCAGATCATTTTTTAAAAAATTCCTTCAGGATTGAAGTGAACCAATAGGATAATAGCTCCAGGGAAGAAACTGGTTCAGGGCTGCATTTTTAAAATTAGAGGTATGGCCTAATATCTCTTTCTTTGTAGGAGTCAAAAATGGAAAAAAAAAAAATCAATGCTCCTTATTGACTCCAGTGGTGTTTTTGATAAATTTTGGTTATGTCTCTTTACCTAACCATATAAAGATAATAAAATCTTTGGCTATAACACTAGATTACAAAAGGGTAGATGTAAATGACTAGTCCAGAGCTATGTAAATTGAGTAGCCTCCTTCTAGATCTCCACGATCCAGTATGGTAGCACCAAGCTGTGTAAGTATACTGAACACTTGGTATGTGGCTGGTCTGAATTGTAATGTGTAGTACATATAAAGTACACACTGTATTTTGAAGATTTAGTATGAAACAGAAGAATGCAAAATTTCACTGGTGATTTTTAAAAATTGACTACATATCAAAATATTTTCGGATATGTTGAATTAAGTAAAATCTATTAAGCTATTTTTACTTCTCTTTTTTTTTTTTGAATATGGGTTCTAGAAAATTTGAGTTAGGTATGTGCCTCACATTTGTTTTTTTTATTTATTTTATTTATTTATTTATTTTATTTTATTTTATTTATTTGACGGAGAGAGAGATCACAAGTAGGCAGAGAGGCAGGCAGAGAGAGAGGAAGGGAAGCAGGCACCCTGCTGAGCAGATAGCCCGATGTGGGGCTCGATCCCAGGACTCTGGGATCATGACCCGAGCTGAAGGCAGAGGCTCCAACCCACTGAGCCACCCAGGCGCCCCTGTGCCTCACATTTGGCTCACATTAAATATCTGTTGGAGAGCGCACCCAAAGGCCCACCCCCCCACCCCGGCCAGGGTGATTTAGAAGTTCAAAACCTTGTCTAGATGGATTTTGGTATCCATTTCCTCTCCGCACATTCATTCTTCCTATTCCTTTCTTCCAGAAGGCATCAACTAAGTTGCCAAAGCAGAGATCTACGTAAATTACTTGGAACTAAAGTTTCCAAACTTACTTTCTTCCTGTCCTTTAGGTTTTCTTACTCTTTCCTTTTTCTCCCTGGTTGGAGAAGACACGAACTTTGGGCACAAATGACTTAGAGTTCCTGTCAAAATTCCTTCAGTTAACAAATGGTTGGAAACCATAAGATGATTTCTCTTTGCCAGTCAATGGTGAAAGGTTTAGTTTGAGGTGATCTGTCTGCTCATAATGTGCAACAAACATAATTTGTTAGTGTTTTTGTAGGAACTAATTTTTCTCTTCCACGAGATATTCCACTTACGTACCTTGTCTGACCACAAATCTACAGCAAGAAGGAACGGTCATCCCATAAATAGATTTAAAGGCTTTTTCTTCCCCTGTGCTCTCTCTCTACCCCTTTGCTAGGAAAAAACAATAAAAGTCAAGAGAAGAGCAGAGACTTAGGAGGTCATGTTTAAAAGTCACCAGAAGGAAGAAAGATACTCAAGATTCTTTAGAATTCCTGAAAGTAAAATTCTTAGTTTACAGCATTTTGTGTACATCATGTGCCAGGAAAGGTGGTAGGCATTGACGACAGACAAAAATTACTTTCCTCATTTAACTTATGTTCTAACGTGAAGACATAGGCAATAAATAAGGTGTTAAAGTGTAGTTTTCAAGAGGGCTATATATAGGGGCATCTGGATGGCTCAGTTGGTTAAGCATCTGCCTTCGGCTCAGATCATGATCTCAGAGTTCTGGGTCCTTGCTCAGCGGGGAGCCTGCTTCTCCCTCTCCCTCTGCCTGTCACTCTGCCTACTTGTGCTCTCTTTCTGTCAAATAAATAAATAAGATCTTTAAAAAAAGGGCCATATATAAAATGGGCATGTGTCAAATATTGTATTCAACTCATTAATTAATAAGGGAACAAGTAAGATGTTAAAAAATTTTTAAAGATTATTTGATAAGTGAGGTATTTAGAGCCAATGTTAGGACAAGTTTACTAGAGTAGATACAAAACTGGTTAGTGTTCAAGGGGGACATAAACTATAAACTTTGGTTTTATGTGTTCTGCCAGACATCCACTGGATATGATTTGCATCTTTACCAGACAGATCTTCAGGCTGACCTCTGTTTCTACAAAGTTTTAAAAAAGCGTATACAGTAGAGAAGTAAAGCACTGCATTAAAAGAATACCCCAAAGTCTTTTGGCTATTTCCACATTTTGGATAATTTTCTAAGACAAGTAGCTAAGTAAAATATATAATATTTTGGATGGTGTTAGTTGCTTTAGGAAAAAATAAAGCAGATAAGCATATGACTGGGTATGTGTATGTATGTGTTTGTGTGTTCATTCTTATTTATTTACTTAATTATTATTATTTTTAAAGATTTATTTATTTGAGGGGGAGAGAGAGAGGAAGAGAGAAAGTGAGCATGAGTGGGGAGGGGAGAGGCAGAAGGGGAATCGGACTCCCTGCTAAGCAGGGAGCCAGACAGAGTGCTCAGTGCAGGGCTCATCCCAGGACCCATGAGATCATGACCTGAGCTGAAGGCAGCTGCTTAACCAACTGAGCCACGTGGTTGCCCCATGTATTCAGTTTTAATTAGTAGGTCAGGAAAAATGTCTTCAAAAAATTGACCTTTGAATAAAGATCTGAGGGAAGTGAGAAAGTAACAAGTATATGTGGTGGAAAAAGATGCCAAGTGGTGGTATAGTGGGTGCCCCATCCCTTAGACGGAAGTGTGATTGGCATGATCTCAGAGCATCAAGGAGGCCAATGTCAATGGAGTCCAATGATTGTCTAGGAAAAGGTGTA